>NC_049245.1:21895734-22570109 GCF_011100685.1 Canis lupus familiaris | reverse complement strand
GGCTCCCTGCGTGGAGCCTGCTTTCCCTCTGCCTGTGTCTCTGCCTCTTTCTCTCTGTGTCTATGAATAAATAAATAAAATCTTAAAAAAAAAAAAAAAAGAAACCCTGACTTACTCTCTTTCTCTCACTTTTAGACAAACCATAAACTACCCTTGGGCCTTCCTTTAATTTTGGACGTTTAGGTTTGACTCCCAAGAGAGCTAGGATGGTAAAGGGAAGAAGGTCAGCAGCCCAATCTCATTCTTCCATCAACCACTGAGTGACCCTGTCCAGATATTTTTCCCAGTTTGGGCACTGGCTTCCCACATTCTCTCTTTTTTTTTTTTTTAATTTTTATTTATTTATGATAGTCACACACACACAGAGAGAGAGAGAGAGAGAGAGAGAGAGAGGCAGAGACACAGGCAGAGGGAGAAGCAGGCTCCATGCACCAGGAACCCGACGTGGGACTCGATCCAGGGTCTCCAGGATCACGCCCTGGGCCAAAGGCAGGCGCCAAACTGCTGTGCCACCCAGGGATCCCTTCCCACATTCTCAAATGAGGAAGAGAGTACGGGGTGGAATATGGGGCCAACAACCTTAGTGTCATTTTTTACTTCCTTCATGCTTCCACACAGTTTTCTATCAGCACAGCTGATAGTTTTTCCTTCAACTCTGATCCCAAATCTGACCCTCACCACCATTCCATTCCATTCATTACCCTGGTACAAGATACCATCTTTGCTCCACTGGAATCTTGCACCAACCCCACTTACTGGGCTCTCAGCTTCCACCCTTGCCCACACCTGCCTCTTCCAGAGCAGACTGGCCTTTGTTCAAAGCCCTCCCATGACTCCCCATCTCACTCAGGGCAAAAGCCAAAGTCTTTCCTATGGCCCACAAGGGCCCCCATGACCCAATCCCACCTTCTACCTTCTTCAGCTCTCACCACAGTGACCTCTGCTTTTCCTTGAACATGCCAAGCAGACTCTGACCCCAGGTCCTCTGTAGTTAATTTCCCATCTACCTGGAATTCTTTCTCCCAGATATTTTTCATGGCTCATTTCTTTACTTCCTTCAGGTCTTTGCTCAGATGACACTTTATTAAAGATGCCTTCTGTTGCCTGCGTATTAAAGAGCAAGTCTCCACTTTCTTCCTCTAGCACTCTCCATCTCTCCTTACCATCACCTCAATCTTCTGTGTATTGACTTACTTATTCCTGCCTGCCTATCTAACTAGAATGTAAGCTCCATGAGGGACAGCTCATCTATCTGTTTTGATTGCTGCTATATTTTGTTCACTGTGCACCTGCAAAAGGGCCTACCTCACGGTAGGTGCTGAATAATATTTGTTTGGTGAGTCAGGGAACATGGGCTTGGGACTTACCTCTAGCTATGATCTTTTCTAAAGCTTGGATTCCTCCCCCCCAAAAAGGCTCCCAGTGTTTTCCTCATCGTGTTATTGTGAAAAGTTAAATGGTACAGGAAACACATGTTATAGGGTGCTGCTTGGCTGAGAGTACAGAGGCCCTGTAGCTTAGGGCACCGGCTTCTGACACCTGAGTGACCTGCCCCAAGGATCCCTGGCCCTTCTAGTACCTGTTTCAGAAGCTTCCTGAAGGTTATACAAAAGCCACGAGGAAAGTGCTTCATACAGTGTCTGATACAGTAATAGTAACCGCTGCTAGGGACTGGGAAAGAAGGATTCTACTTCCTGGATTTGCTCTGGATCTGGACTCTGCCTCCTCTTTTGTTTTGGGATAAACAGACCTGTCCAGACCTGTCCTTATCTTCTCTGGGCAGACCCTCTCCTTCCAAGCTTCAGGAAGTCCTTATACACAGCCTGCAGATAACCCTGTCCTCAGGCTAGGCTTTGGAAAGTGATTCCTGAGTCATGCTGACCTGGGGAATAGTGGGAGAAGGCAGGGTGACAAGCCCAAAATCCCAAGGCTTCCCCTTGATTGTTACGTTGATGCCCATGGCCAGTCAGAGGTGGACGACTTAGTCCACCTAACTTCCATTCATCTTTCACGTCTGCCCACAGTTGGCTTACCCCCACCAGAGGGTTCACCTGCACTGAACCTGCTCACCACCTCCCCCTCCTTCCTAGCTTCACAATGTCCTTTCTTGACTCTACAAATCCAGTGTGTCTCATCAGATTTCGACCTGCACGGGGGCGGAGCAGTAATCTGTCTTGGTTCATGTCTATGGCCCCAGCACCTAGCATGGTGCCTGGCATATATAGAATGTGGTCAATAAATATCTGCTGTCCAAATGACTGAATGGATTTTTCCATCTTTCAGATAAGTAAAGTGGTCTAGAAGAGAAAGTTCCCCTGGCAGCCCCTCCCAGGTTACACCCAGGTCGCTTCTCAGTGCCTTGGGGCAATTTGCATTGCAGTCCTAAAACTGGGCTAGGCCAGGCATTCATTTTATAATTGTCCTGAGGAGAAAAACAAAACAGACAATAGAGATCCGAGGCCTCATTTTTTCAGCCAAAGAGATTCCTACCTTGAATTTGAAATAAGGGGTGAGAATCCCCAAAGGTGGAGGCATTATCATCCCCACCCTCAAAACTAGGAATTGCTCAAAGGGCCATTTAAAAAACAAATTTCAGAGGGGGCAGTTTAAAAGTCTGTTGGAGCTTAGGCCAAGGATCTTAGCCTTAGGAATTCCACTTCTAGAATTTTTGTCAAAGAAAAATCTCGAGATTAAGGAAGATTTTGAACAAGGAAGCCGGTTCTTTTCACCACCTCCCATACAAAAATCAGAAAACTGGAATTGTCCTAGGAGTGCAACAGAGAGATGTTTACATTAATGTGCAGATACAAGGGTAGAAAACTAAAAGAGAAATTGACTCCTCATGGCTTCCAGCAAGCTCAGAGCCTATTTGAAAATCAATAATCTCCCCCACTGCTCCATATGTTGGTGAGTTTGCACCCTACCTGGTCCTGATTTACCTTTTTTTTTTTTTTTTTTTTTTTTAATCCTCCTACGTTAGGTGGCTCATTTCTTCAGCCAGTAACAGCCTCCCAACAGGGGAGTTTTTGTCTGGTTCACTGCTCTGTCCCAGCACCCATCATGATGCTCAATAAAGACATGTTGCGTGAATGCACAAATATATCTACAGGGTTGACTTCAAATCTTGGGCAATTTGGCAACTCCTACCCACATGAAAGGTGCCAATGAACAAACAATTCCATTCTAAGACCTAATAACACCATTCATAAGATACATGTATACACAGATAACTATGTATGTGAAAAAGCAAGATGCTAAATAGTGTAAAAGTGTATACAGGAGTCCATGGTTTGGAGGAAAATAATAACACAGAAAAAGATGTGTAGGCCATTCTAGAATGATCCTGGGAAGTTCCAATCTCAGTTTTGCCCCTAACCAGTGTGAGACCTTGGATAGCACCTTTCCTCTTTCAAACCCATCCCCCTGCTCCCACAAAAAAACAAGGATAAGAGTTAAGACCTCCTGGTGGAATTACTGAGAGGATTAAGGAAGAAAATGCATGTAAATGCTCAACACCTCTCCTAGAGTCAGTACTCAAAGATATATTAAAATAGAAATTTATTTCCCTGGTGACGGGATGGGAACAAAGATCATTTAACTTCTTTTCACCACTTTATTCTGTAAATAAACTCAAGTTTACGAAAGAGTTTCAAGAATAGCCATATACTCTACCCTGAGTTAATAATTGTTAACCTTTGCCATGTTTGTGCTATTTAACTCCTCTTCATTTTTTTTTTCTAGAATGATTTCATCCCCTTTTACCTTAAATACTTTCAGCTTGTAATTCTGAAGAACAAAGACATTCTCCTACATAAGCAAAAGTACAACTATCAAATTCAGGAAATTGAACATCGATACAATATTATTATTTAGTTTACAGTCATGTTCAAATTTCATCAATTGTCCCCATAATAGGGCACCTGGGTGGCTCAGTCAGTTGAGCATCTGCCTTCAGCTCAGGTTGTGATCCCAGGGTCCTAGGATGGAGCCCCAAGTGGGGCTTCCTGCTTGGCAAGGGAATCAGCTTTTCTCTCTCCCTCTGCTCCTACCTACTCATGCTCTCTCTCTCTTTCACTCATTCACTCTTTCTTTCAAATAAATAAATAAAATCTTTTTTTTAAAAACCTGAAAAAAAAAAACCTGTCCCAATAATATCCTTTTTAAAAATTGTGGTTAAAAAAACTCACATAACATAAAATTTACTGTCTTTACCATTTCTAAGCATACAGTTCAGTAGTGTTAAACACATTCACGTTGTTGTGCCAACAACATATTTTATGGCAACTGTTTACCTCCATCCAAGACCACACATTGCATTTAGTTATCTTGTCTGTTTTAGTTTCTTTTAATCTGGAACAATTCCCCAGCCTTCCTTTGTTGATGACTTTTATGACATAGGTGTTTTGAAAAGTGTAGGCCAACTGTAACTTTGCATTTGGCGATGTGATTTTATAATAAAGGAGCTAGTATTGAAGGTATGATGAGGATCTTAATAAACAGAAACAGGAAAATGTCTGTAGTATTTTTTCCTCCAGTATTTGGTAGAAGGAGGATCTAGAATCTATCTCTTCTGTTATAATGCCTTTGGGCCACACATTAGATACTTGGGATGATGGAAACGTTCTGCATCTTGTATCAATATCAGTATCTCATCAATATCAGCATCTCATTTTGCAAGATGAGATCTGTACATCAGGGGATCTCTTTATATTATTTCTTACAACTGCACATGAACCTACAATTACCTCAAAATTAAAAATTTAACTTAAAAAAATGCTTTTTGGTATTTCAGAGCAGAAGGGTCAACCTTTCTCGGAGGAAGAACCTGGCCCCAAGGTGAAATTCCCAGCGGGAATCCTCATGCCTGAGAAAGGACTTCTTAATGAGCTCCTTTCACTTGCAGGGGTGGGGGGAGGGGCGCCTCCTTTGCCCTCCGCAGGGACATTTTAAAGTGAATGAAGGGAGCAAGGTCCCTCATTAAGGCTGAAATGGGAGCTGCTGGGGGCGGGGAGGGGGGGTTCTCTAGAAAGGCGGCCTGGCCTCAGGTCTGCATTTCCTGCGACAAAGTTATCACATTAACAATAATCACCCCCCTTCCTTCATCCTAGAATGGACTGTGAAGGAAAACATTGGAAAGACCGTTTTTTACCTATTGTTTTCGTTAACAGACAAGTTCTTAATAAAAACTGAAAAACTGTAAAGACCTAAATAGGCAACCATGGGGATTAGTTATGAGCATTATATTCTTGCCAGTAGAATAGTAGACAGCGTCTTATGATCATGTTTACATAGCATTTATAGTTGAAGCCAAGAATGGCATTGTCTGAGATTTTGAGGTTTCCTTTAGAGGACTTGGGATTGTCCTCAAGGTTGAGAAGAGCTAGGTTGGAAGGAGAGGGGGAGGGACGCCTGGGTGGCTCCGCGGTTAAGCGTCTGCCTTCGGCTCAGGCTAAGGGCGTGATCCTGGAGTTCCAGGATCGGTCCCACATTCGGGCTCCGTGCGTGGAGCCTGCTTCTCCCTCTGCCTATGTCTCTTCCTCTCTCTGTGTCTCTCATGAATAAATAGATAGAATCTTAAAAAAAAAAAAAAAAAAAAAAAAAGGAAAGAGAGGGAGATGCTTTCAAGAGCGTCATCATGGGAAATGAACCTGCCACCAGATCTCTATTCAGGGTGAAATGCTAATTTCTGGTTGTTCTCAGAGTGATCAATCATCCCTACCTAGGAAGGTTGGCCATTCTTGCTATTTAGAACCCAGTTAGTCTGAACATGACATTCCTTGACCCTTCTAGGAATCTCCCATAAAGAAATCATCAGATGTGGGGGAAAAATGTGTACTGGGATGCTTATTGCCATATTCTCAACATAAGATTGAAAAATTGGCGTAATAATAACAAGCATTTACTGAGCACTTACAATGGGCTAGTTGCTGTGGTATTTTATGAGCATTGTCTCATTTCATCCTTTCAAGTAGGTTCTATTATTGTCTCCATTTTTACAAATGAAAAAAGAAATGGAGGCACAAAAAGCTTAGTAATTTGCCCAAGACAACATTATTAGTGAGGGAGACAGATGTGCAAATGACAGCAATAACACAATGTGATAAACATTAAAATAGAAATAATATGAGCGACAATAGACAGTGCAAAGTATTATTATTATACATATTGTCTATTCAGGTGCTTCAAATAAAGTCTGGCACATGGTAAGCATCTAAAAATGCTTGTTATCATTTATACCTCAAACCCAGGAGTCACCTGGAGACTGTTAAAATGTAGATCCTGAATCAGCAGGTCTGGGTGGGTGGGAGGGAGCTACAAGTCTGCATTTCTAACAAATTCCCAGATTCCTTCAAGGACCACACTTTGATTATCAGAGATTAAACAGGGTGGGGAAGGAGGAAGTTCTGAATATGTAAAAACAAAACAAATCACACAACCCCCAAAGACCTGTGACTTGGAAGAAAACTAGAAGGCAAGACAGCTACTGTGTTACTACAGTGTTGGACAGCAGCTTCCAGTGAATTTCTCTCTCTTTCTCTCTCTTCTGTCACATGGACTAACTCACTTCCGCAAATATTTATTGTGTGCTTCAGCACCAGGCACTGTGGGAGCAGAGATTAAGGAAATCCAGTGGTTTCCTCTAGGATTTTTTTTTTTTAGTGTTAAAAATAATTTAAAGAAACACACTTTTTTTTTTTTAGATTTTATTTATTTATTCATGAGAGACAGAGAGAGAGAGAGAGAGAGAGGCAGAGACACTGGGAGAAGCAGATTCCATGCAGGGAGTCTGACGTGGGACTCCATCCAGGGACTCTGGAATCATGCCTGGGCCAAAGGCAGGCGCTAAACCACTGAACCACCCAGTCGTCCCAAATTCTTTAAATTTTTTTAAAATTTTTAAAAAATTTTTATTTATTTATGATAGTCAGCACACAGAGAGAGAGAGAGGCAGAGACATAGGCAGAGGGAGAAGCAGGCTCCATGCACCGGGAGCCCGACGTGGGATTCGATCCCAGGTCTCCAGGATCGCGCCCTGGGCCAAAGGCAGGCGCTAAACCGCTGCGCCACCCAGGGATCCCCCCCTTTTTTTTTAAATGATAGTCATCACACACACACACAGAGAGAGAGAGGCAGAGACACAGGCAGAGGGAGAAGCAGGCTCCATGCACCGGGAGCCCGACGTGGGATTCGATCCCAGGTCTCCAGGATCGCGCCCTGGGCCAAAGGCAGGCGCCAAACCGCTGCGCCACCCAGGGATCCCCCAAATTCTTTAAAAATACATTTTTTAAATTAAAAATGTCCTGGATGGTGAATCAGGGGGTCTGAGTTCAGTCACTGTCAGAAGACTTACTCTCTTCCAGGTACCCTGGACTTGGCCAAGTGCCCTGCATACATTTTCCAAGTACTTTGTTCTTCTTCTTCTTCTTCTTCTTCTTCTTCTTCTTCTTCTTCTTCTTCTTCTTCTTCTTCTTCTTCTTCTTCTTTTATATATATTTATTTATTTATTCATGAGACACAGAGAGAGAGGCAGAGAAACAGGCTCCCCTTGGTGAGCCCAATGAGGGACTCCCAGGACCTGGGACCCTGACCCGAGCGGAAGGCCGATGCTCAATCGCTGTACCACCCAGGTGTCCCGCACTTTGTACTTCTTGACATCAGTTAATAATTTTACAAGCATGTGAATTTCACATGCGTGTGTCTGCTATCTTTACTAAACTTGACTTTCCCCCCTGGATGCCAGGCACTGCATCCAGTTGTCCTGTGGCGTCCCAGCACCTAGTATGGTATCCACTCCCCAGTAGACACTTGATATTATCTGTTGAATTAGTACATGAATGAAATAATCACCAAAGGAGAGGCGTTTGGCCTCTAGGTAGAAGACATTTTGTTCATACCCTTCCAGAGGGAATTTTTTTTTTTTTTTTTTTTTTATTCATGAGAGAGGCAGAGACCTAGGCAGATGGAGAAGCAGGCTCCCTGCAGGGAGCCTGATGGGGGACTGGATTCTAGAACTCAGGGATCATGACCTGAGCTGAAGGCAGATGCTCAACCACTGAGGCACCCAGCTGCCCCCAGAGGGATCTTTAATGAAGGGTAGAAAAGAAAGCCTGGTAGGGAAAAGCCAACCAATCCTTTCCACAATCCCCCACCCCAGGTTTCTAGGCACCCCCTCCCCACCCTCAAGGCTAAGTGTGGGGTAGGTGAAGCTTTTGGGCTGGGGGGGTCATGTCCTAGATTCCATGGAGTACCTCTGTTTTCTCATCTGTTCAGTGGGGATCAGGGTAATGGTTACCCTGGGGCTGTGAGAGGTCCTTGGAAAAGACAATACAGGGGTGTTTCAGGTTAAAGTGATCATCACTGTCCTGATAATCTCCCTGCATGGATCTGAGCACCACCCTCCATGACTATCCCTGTCCTCACACTTCTTTGGGTCAGAGGTTCTCAGAGTGTGGTCCCTAAGAACTCGTTGAAAATGCAAATTCTCAGGCTCTACCCTAGACCCTTCTAGATCAGATACTCTGGGGGTGGGGCCCAGCAAGATCTCCAAGAAGATGCTAATGCAAGCCCAAGTTTGCGTCCTTCCTGCTCTGCTCTGAATGTAAGCTCTCCTAGGGACGTTTGGCCTGAGATGTTCACTTCTGTATCCCCAGGGCTGGCGTAGTAGGTGTGCAGTGTCTGCTGAGTGCCTCATACTACGTTCCTGGCGGCTAGCCGTTGGCTGAGGACCCCCGCGTGTCAGGCTACCTTCTCAGTTAAGCAGCCACCCCCGGGATCATTTTACAGAGAGCGAAACTGAGGCTCAGGGAGGCCACGCCCGGTGTTGTGGGGTCACCCAGAGGGGATCCCCTAGGGAATCCCACGTTGGGCAGCTGGGCTCCGCCGGGCTCTCCAGCGGTGGCAGCGGCACGCGCCTGCGCGGCGCTGCGAGGGCGCCCCCCCCCCCGCCGGGGGTCCGCGCGCGTCCGCGACTCCGCGAGGGCGCCCCGCCCCGCCCCCGGGCTGGCGGGGGGAGGAGCGCGGCGGCGGCGGCGGCGGCCCGTGGCGAAAGTGCGGCTGCGGAAGCGCGGCGAGGCGGGCGGCGGGCGGCGGCGAGGGGGAGGCGGGGAGGCGGCGGGCGCTGCGGGCCGCGCGGACGCCATGGGCCGCCTGCACTGCACGCAGGACCCCGTGCCCGAGGCCGTGGGCGGCGACATGCAGCAGCTGAACCAGCTGGGCGCGCAGGTGGGCCCCGAGGGCTCAGGGCGCGGGGGGCGCGGGCCGAGGGAGGGACTGGGCCGAGGGCCGACGGGCGTGGGGCGTGGGGCGTGGGGCCCGCGGCGGGGCGCGGGCGGTGGGGCCGGGACGGGCCGAGGGGCTCGGGGGCCTGCGGGGCGCGTGGGGGGCTCAGCGGCGGGACTAAGGGCTAGTCCTGGAACCAGGAGAAATTGAGGTGCCTTAGCAGACGAACTGGGAGGAGTCTCCCCAGGGCTGAAGGGAGTTTGGGGGAGCTGAGGCACTAGTGGGAGTTTGGGGAGCTGTGGGATCGGTGGGCCAGGCCGGGCCGGAGATGTTCCGCAGCGAGGCTGCGGGGGGGGGGGGCTGCGGGGGGTCTTGGCGTCCAGTGGGGGCAGGTGACCCAGGGTGGCCAGGCCGGGGTGGGGGGGCTGTGGGGGCCCCTAATTAAGGGGAGTACCTGGGAGCCCTCCAAAAAGCGAGCCATGTACCCTTCGCAGTGTTGGGCCCCCCTCCGCACACACACCCCTTGATAGTAGGGGAGCTGCTGGCAAAGCCTTTTTTTGTTCATTCCAGCAGCAAATGCCAGCCTGCCAACTTCCTGCCCCTGTGCTGGTTGGGATGCCCTTTTCAAAGCACCCAAGGCAGCCAGAATAAATAGGTTAAAATGACACTTCTCACCACCATGGTAAAGGTGCAGCTGATTCTCCCCACTGGGTTGTGACTTCCCAGGAGGTGGGGTCCTTCTCCTTCATCTCAGCATCCCCCACAACTTACTGTTTTCTCACTAACTGACATATTCTGAAAGCCCCTTTGTCACATAGAAATAAATAAACTGAAAGTCACACGTGTTATTCTACATTTTCTAGTGGTCTCATTTAAAGATCAAAAAGAGGGCAGCCCTGGTGGCTCAGCGGTTTAGCACTGCCTTCAGCCCAGGGCCTGATCCTGGAGTCCCAGGATCAAGTCCCACATCAGGGCTCCCTGCATGGAGTCTGCTTCTGCCTGTGTCTCTATGTCTCTTTCTCTCTCTGTGTGTCTATCATGAATAAATTAAAAATAAAAATAAATAAATAAAATAAAATAAAATCAAAAAGAGAGGCGCCTAGCTGCAATGCTGGACTTTGAGGTCATGAGTTCGAGTTCCACATTGGATATAGAGATTACTTGAAAATATCATCTTTAAAAAGTAAATAAAAGGGTGCCTATGTGGCTCAATCCATTCAGTGTCTGCTTTCTTTCTTTTTTATTTTATTTTATTTTTTTTAAAGATTTTATTTATTTGTTCATGAGAGACCCAGAGAGAGAGAGAGAGACACAGGCAGACAGAGAAGCAAACTGTCCACAGGGAGCCTGATGTGGGACTCGATCCTGGGACTCCAGGATCACACCCTGGGCTGAAGGCAGGCACTAAACTGTTGAGACACCCAGGGATCCCCTTTTTTATTTTTCTTTTCTTTTCTTTTTATTTAAAGATTTATTTATTTATTCATGGGAGACACACAGAGAGAGAGAGAGAGGCAGAGACACAGGCAGAGGGAGAAGCAGGCTCCATGCAGGGAGCCCAACATGGGACTCGATCCCGGGTCCCCAGGATCAGGCCCTGGGCTGAAGGCGGCACTAAACCACTGAGCCACCTGGGCTGCCCTTCCTTTTTTTTTTTTTTTTTTTTAATAGCGTCTGCTTTTAACCCAGGTCCTCATCTCAGGGTCCTGGGATCCAGTCCCAGATAGGGCTCCCTGCTCACCAGGAAGTCTGCTTCTCCCTCTGCCTCTCCACTCAACCACTTGTGCTTTCTCTTTCTCTAATAAATAAATAAATAAATTTTTAAAATATCTTACTTATTTATTCATTAGAGACACAGAGAGAGAGGCAGAGACGCAGGCAGAGGTATAAGCAGAATCCATGCAGGGAGCCCCATGTGAGATTCGATCTCGGGACCCTGGGATCACGCCCTGAGCCGAAGGCAGATGCTCAACCGCTGAGCCACCCAGGCATCCCAATAAAGATTTTTTTAAGTAAATAAAATAATAAAGAAACAAAATTAATGTTTTCTTTAATCTATATTAAAATATCATTTCAACATGTAATTGATACAAAAATATAAATGTATTTAATTTATTATTTATTTATTTAATTTTTAAAGATTTATTTATTTATGATAGACATAGAGAGAGAGAGGCAGAGACACAGGAGGAGGGAGAAGCAGGCCCACGCCAGGAACCTGATGTGGGACTCGATCCTGGGACTCCAGGATCGCGCCCTGGGCCAAAGGCAGACGCTAAACCGCCGAGCCACCCAGGGATCCCCTAATTTACTTTTTTTTTAATATTTTTTTTATTTATTCATGAGAGACACAGAGGGAGAGAGGCAGAGGGAGAAGCAGGCTCCATGGAGGGAGCCCGACGTGGGACTCTTTCCCAGGACCCCGGGATCACGCCCTGAGTGGAAGGCAGACACTCAACCACTTGAGTGTGTCCTGATATTTTACTTTTTGATACTAATTTTTCTTTCTTTTTTTTAAGAAAAGATTTTATTTTTTTATTTTTTTATTTTTTAAATTTTTTTTTATTTATTTATGATAGTTAGAGAGAGAGAGGCAGAGACACAGGCAGAGGGAGAAGCAGGCTCCATGCACCGGGAGCCCGATGTGGGATTCGATCCCGGGTCTCCAGGATCGCGCCCTGGGCCAAAGGCAGGCGCCAAACCGCTGCGCCACCCAGGGATCCCAAGAAAAGATTTTATTAAGGTAGAGCAAGAGAGATCATACATAAGGAGCAGAGGGGTGGGCAGAGGAAGAGGGAGAAGTAGGCTCTCCATTGAGAAGGGAGCCCAATGCAGGGCTCAATCCCAAGACTCTGGGATCATGACCTGAGTTGAAGGCAGATGCTTAACTGACTAAGCCACGTAGGTGCCATGATAATATCTTTTCTGATTTTTTCGCACATTTTACATTTATAGCACATCTCAAATCAGAATAGACTTTTTCAAGTGTTTAATAGCTACATATGGCTAGTGGCCACTGTTTATCATACAGCAATTCTAAGTGCTTTTATGTATATTATTAAGTCATTGAGTCCTTAGAACCACCTTAGGAGGTAGGTGTTATTATTATCCCCATTTTGTAGATTAAGGAAACAGAGTCACGGAGTGGTTAAACAAAAGTAGCTGTTGTTTATTGAGAATGTACCGTGTGGTAGGCACTGTTTTCAGTGCTTTATGTGTAGCACCCTTAAAAGGTAGGTGCTGTTATTATTCCCATTTTACAGATAAAGAAATTGATGTGTTTAAGATTAGGCAGTCAGGAAGTTGTGGAGCCAGGAATTCAGGACCAGATGCTTGACTTCAGATTCTGGGGAGTGAAACATACAGAGTAGAGCTTTGTAGATGTTCTCCCCAGGTAGGTAGCTTAGCTTTCACTTGTTTATGTGGTGAGATTTTCTGGAAGATTTTCATTTGGAGAATAAAAAAGATTCTACTGCTAAAAATCTTTTTTGAAGCTACAGGATGATAGGATCTCTAAGGTTACCTCCAACTTGGTATTCATGGAAAAAATATAAACCGCATCCTTTAAAATAAGATCTTGCCTTCATATTCTAACTTTGAAACACACTCTGGGAAAAAACACACACACACTCTGGGGGCACCAGGTGCCTCAGTCAGTTGGGCGCCTGACTTTTTTAATTTTTTTTAAAGATTTTATTTATTTACTCATGACAGACACACAGAGACAGACATAGGCAGAGGGAGAAGCAGGCTCCATGCAGGGAAACGTGATGCGGAACTTGATCCCAGACCCTGGGATCAGGCCCTGGGCCAAAGGCAGATGCTCAACCTCTGAGCCACCCAGGCATCCCAGGAGCACCTGACTTTGGATCTCAAGTCAGGTCTTGATCTCAGAGTTGTGACTTAGGCCTGTGTTGGGCTCCACGTTGGACATGGAGCCTACTTCAAAACAAAACAAAACAACACTATGAGATCTTTACCTTTTTTTTTAAAGTTTGTTTGTTTGTTTATTTATAGTACTCCATACACCCATTGTGAGGCTCAGACTTACAACCCTGAGATCAAGAGTTGCATGCTTTGAAGACTGAGCCAACCAGGTGCTCCTTTCCTTTGTTTTTTTTTTTTTTTTTTTTTTTTTAATTTTTTATTTATTTATGATAGTCACACACAGAGAGAGAGAGAGAGGCAGAGACACAGGCAGAGGGAGAAGCAGGCTCCATGCACCGGGAGCCCGATGTGGGATTCAATCCCGGGTCTCCAGGATCGCGCCCTGGGCCAAAGGCAGGCGCCAAACCGCTGCGCCACCCAGGGATCCCCTTTCCTTTGTTTTTAACACAGAAAGCTTTTGCCTGGTGAGCAATTTACCAGAGTCCTTTCCCTCCCTTTCATTTGGATGATCGGATTTCTCCAAATACCCACTCTATTAGCTAAATTTATTTTGAAGTCTGAGGCCTAGGCATCAAGGAGAAAAAGGATCATTGTATCAATGTGAGCATCACCATTTATTGCTCACTCAGTGTCTATTTTCCTGAATCCCTACTCTACACCAAATAGCCACTAAACCCAGTGAGATATACAAAGGCTTGATGGACACAGTCTCTTATGCTGGATAAGTTGTGATCTGCTAGAACAGGTCAGAAAATGGAGATCCAGCACAGTACTAGCACAGTGTACCTAGAAGTGTTCTCTGATGCCTGTGGCCAGTCCTGGGTAATGTGCATCCTTAAGAGTAGAATTTAAAAAACAACAATTTTTAGAATGGGTATGAGAGAGGAAATTCAGAAAAATATAAAGAAGAAAACAAATGGTCTACAGTCTTTTCACCTAACTGTAAATGAAAGCAACACATACAGTTAGAAAATTCAAACAGTATTCAAAGGTATAAAATTAAAATACCTATTTTGCTTATCTGCAGAAATTGTCATTTTTTTTAAAGATTTTATTTATTCATTCACAAGAGGCAGAGACACAGGCAGAGGGAGAAGCAGGCTCCATGCAGGGAGCCCGATGTGGGACTCGATCCCAGGACTCCAGGATCACACCCTGGGCTAAAGGCGGCGCTAAACCACTGAGCCACCTGGGCTGCCCTAGAAATTGTCATTTTAATAATTTCTTGTGTTCTCAATAGGAAAAAAAAAAGTCTGCATTTGCCTGTATATATATGAGTATCTGTTAGAATTTTTAAGATTTTATTTATTTATTTTTTAAGATTTTATTTATTCATGAGAGACACAGAGAGAGGCAGAGACACAGGCAGAGGGAGAAGCAGGCTCCATGCAGGGAGACTAATGTGGGACTTGATTCCAGGACTTCAGGATCATGCCGTGGCCTGAAGGCAGGCACTAAACGGCTGAGCCACCCAGGGATCCCCCTAGAATTTTTTTTTACACAGAAGGGATTGCATGGTATTACTTGAAATGGATTTACCATAATTTATTAACCAGCCCTATATTAATAGACACTTAAGTTGCTTTCAGTTTTTTGTTGTTATGAACAATGCTTTGTGTAAATATGTCTGGTTTACTTTTTAGAACGTATCTGAAGGGTATACTTCCTGCAATGGAATTACTAGGTCAAGAGATACGAGCATTTAAAAAATTAGATAGGACTATCGAATTGCCATCTGGAAAGGTTGCTCCAATTTATCCTCTCATCAACAGTGTAAGCATGTCTGTTTCCTGGTACTTTCACCAGCACTGGTATCATCAAACTTTTGTTTTAGAAGATCTGATCAGTTAAAAAGTGGTATTTCCTTATTTTGCTGATTTGCATTTCTCGTCTGGAATGATCTTGAACATCTTTCCAAATATTTATTGGTGAGCATAGTTAAGATTTTGGTTTCATGGATGATGATGGGCAGGTGAGCATTCCAGGGAAAGACAGCTATCCAGATACAAAGGCGAAGAATGGGGAAGGTGTTAAGGGAAGATTTATTCAACAAATACTTAACTGCACACGTGACAATAACCAGGTCTCTGTGACCATACAAAGGCGTACAAGGAACCTTCTCTGCTAAGACAAGTCCGTATTTCTTATCAAGATTTAAAATTCTAAGTGCCCTCAGGCAAGGTTCCAAGAGGGAGCCTCAGAAGTTAAGAATCTGGGTAGGTCACTTTCTTGTTGGGAGGGTCATGGAGTCTTGGCAGCAGGGCTTTAAAGGATAAAGGGTGGGTTGGAAAAATTGAGATAGGGACGCCTGGGTGGCTCAGTATTGAGCATCTGCCTTCAGCTCAGGGTGTGATCCTGTGGTCCCAGGATCTCCCACATATTAAAAAAAAAAAAAAAAAAGGAAAAGGAGATAGGGATGGGGCTCATCATGGCCTGCAGACCAGATTAAGTTGAGGCCCCTCTTGAGAGGAGACATAGGGGGATGAGGCCTCACGGGGAGATTGAGCCTGAATGCTAGGCTGAGGCTTGAAAATGGAAAAGCCACTGGAAGCCTCCTTAGCTGTTCCATTTCTGAAAGGACCCAAGGTGACATAGGAAATACACTTAGCCAAAGATCTGATGGTCTGCAGATTTCAGGGGGAAAAAAAAGAAATGAAGTAAAAGAAAGCTCAGTTTGAGGATACAGTCTGAAACTAGTCCCTCACTTTTCTTGTTTTTACTATATAGAATCAGCAATTATGCAAGGCTGATACCCTATATCTTATGACACCTAATATCATGAGTACTGCAGAAAGACAACCCCAGGATCAACCTCGGTTAAAATGTTTCCAGGGAATATCCATGAACTTTTGAGAAAGTAGATACCTCTATGCCATTGGCAGGTGGGAGTATAAATCCATGCAATTTCTTTGCAAGGCAGTTTGGCAACATTTTCTCAGAATTTAAAATGCATATATTATTTGACCTAAGATACATTTTTAAAAAAAGATTTTATGTATTTATTAGAGAGAGAGTGACCATGCACAACCAGAGGAAGAGGGAGAGGGAGAAGGAGAAGCAGGCTCCCTGCTGGGTTTATTCCCAGGACCCTCTGATCCTGACCTGAACTGAAGGCAGATGCTTAATACACTGAGCCACCCAGGTGCCCCTGACCTAAGATACATTTTAGAAATGTATGTTATAGACATACATGTCACAAAGAGATATGTGGAAGGATATTCATTGCAGTATTATTTAGAATAACAACAAAGCTCGCACACATGCTAATGTATCTCTAGGGAGCCGAATTACACTAAGTCAATACAGCTGAATGCTGTACAGTTGTTAAAAGAATTGGGTAGGGGGTTCCTGGCTGGCTTGGCAGAGGAGCCTGCTACTCTTGATTTCAAGGTTGTGAGCTCAAGCCCCAAGGGTGTAGGTTCACTATCATCTTGTTTGTATTTAAAAGAAAGTAAATTCAAATACAATTCTGGAAAGGCCACAAAGGTGTTAGCAGTAACCACCTGTGGACACCTCCAACTGATATTGAGGGGGGCGAGCAGGAAGAATCATTTTATTACTTAAAAAAAAAAAAAAAACTTTAAAAAAATAAAAATTTTAAAAATAAGAGATTGTTCTCTTTTTTTTTTTTTTAAGATTTTATTTATTTATTCATAGACACAGAGAGAGGCAGAGACACAGGCAGAGGGAGAAGCAGTCTCCATGCAGGGAGCCCAGCGTGGGACTCGATCCCGGGTCTCCAAGATCACAGCCCAGGCTGAAGGCGGCGCCAAACCGCTGCACCACTGGGCTGCCCAAGAGATTGTTCTTGAACAGTAGATAATAAAGTGTAAACTTTACTGTTTTGTCATATACATAATAAGATTTTATTGTAGGAGAGAAACCCAGAAAATATAGATAGAAGAAAATAAAAATCTGGGGATCCCTAGGTGGCTTAGCAGTTTAGCACCTGCCTTCAGCCCAGGGCATAATCCTGGAGTCCCAGGATCGAGTCCCATGTCGGGCTCCCTCCATGGAGCCTGCTTCTCCCTCCGCCTGTGTCTCTGCCTCTCTTTCTGTGTTTCTCATGAATAAATAAATAAAATCTTATATAAAAAAAGACAAGTTAAAAAAAAAAAGTTAGAGGGCTGCCTGGGTGGCTCAGATGGTTGAGCGTCTGCCTTTGGCTCAGGTCATAATCCCAGGGTTTTGGGATGGAACCCCCAGTGGAATCCAGCTCCCTGCTTAGTAGGAAGCCTGCTTCTCCCTCTCCCTCTGTCTGCTGTTTCTCCTGCTTATGCTCTCTCTCACTGTCAAATAAATTTTAAAAATATTTTTTTAAATATTTATTTATTTATGATAGTAACAGAGAGAGAGAGAGAGGCAGAGATACAGGCAGAGGGAGAAGCAGGCTCCACGCACCGGGAGCCCGACGTGGGATTCAATCCCGGGTCTCCAGGATCGCGCCCTGGGCCAAAGGCAGGCACCAAACCGCTGCGCCACCCAGGGATCCCAAAAAATATTTTTTTAAAGATTTTTATTTTTAAAGATTTTATTTATTCATGAGACACACACACAGAGAGAGAGAGGCAGAGATCCCCTAAAGATTTTTAATTATTTATTCATGAGAGACATGGAGAGAGAGGCAGAGACATAGGCAGAGGGGGAAGGAGGCTTCTCGAGGGGAAGCCTGATGCGAGGCTCAATCCCGGGACCCTGGGATCATGACCTGAGCCAAAGGCAGATGTTCAACTGCTGAGCCACCCAAGTGCCCAATAAATAAAATCATAAAAAAAAAGACAAGGTAGAGAAAAAGTTTATATATAATATGTTAACATTTATGTGGGGCAGAAAAAAAGAAATCACATATTTGGGTTGGCTTAAATTTAAATAATAAATATGTGGATATATAAGCAAAAAGAAAAAAGCAACTACTATTAATCTTCCAGGGATTTTCCTCTCAGGCCGTGTGTATATGTGTGTGTGTGTGTGTGTACTTGGACCCTTCAGATATATATACTTGCAATGTCTCAATATGTATCCCCACATATGTGTTCCAATAAAATATATGAGTTTTTCAGACAATATGGTGATACTGATATATTGATACTGAGTAGTAGGTGCTGTGAATATTTGAACCTTAAGATGATCAAACAGGTATCCATGCTTGTGTGTTCTCTCTTAAGGGTCTATAGTTGGATGGGATGTGGGAACACAGACCCAGGAATAGAATTTTACTGATATTCTGTGTTGTTCTCTTTACAGCAGTTCTCGGCCTTGACAGAAGTGCTTTTCCACTTCCTAACTGAGCCAAAAGAGGTAAAGTACCTTATGATAAGGAAAGTTCCCGAGTGTGGGTCTACAGCCCTGAGATGCTAAGGAACTGAAGGCCTGGTTTGTTCCCTCTCTGCAGGTGGAAAGGTTTCTGGCTCAGCTCTCTGAGTTTGCCACCACCAACCAGATCAGTCTTGCCCCCCTCAGAAGCATCGTGAAAAGCCTCCTTCTGGTTCCAAATGGTGAGTAGCCTTTCTTAGCAATTGAGGCCAGAGATGTTACTTGAATTCTTCCAGTCCACAGAGTCAGCAAGCATGCTCTGGGCACTGAGCCAGCACATTCAGTAGAAAACCAGACCAGACGTGGGCAGGACTCTCAGTCTAGGGAGGGAAGCCAGGTACACAGATAACTGCAGTAGAATGTAATAGGGGTGCAGCTCAAAGTACAGTCTGCATCCCAGCTTCGGTTCCCAAACTGCTATCTGGTCCTCTGCATGGTAATTACAGAAATCAAGAGTAAGCATTTAGAAGCTTTTATAGCAATTTGGCAAAATCTTTTGAATCCACTGATTTTTTTAATGGGGCTTGTATTTTTTTTTTTTTTAAGATTTTATTTATTCAAGAGAGACATACAGAGAAAGGCAGAGACATAGGCAGAGGGAGAAACAGGCTTCCTGTGAAGCCTGGTGGAGGACTCGATCCCAGGACCCTGGGATCAAGACCTGAGCCACAGGCAGACATTCAACCACTGAACCACCCAGGTGTCCCTGTATTTTTTTTTTTTTAAGATTTTATTTTTAAGTAATCTCTGCACCCAATGTGTGGCTCAAACTCACAACCCTGAAATCAGGAGTTTCATGTTCTACCGACTGAGCCAGCCAGGCACCCCATGGGCTTATATATATATATATTTTAATGTGGTAAAGCATACATAATGTAAAATTTACCATTTTGACCATTTGGGGCTTATATTTTGTATGCAGTTTTTAAATTTTTTTCATCGTATTTTATAAAAATATCAGTCCACAATGGATTGAAATTTTAAAAAGTCTTTCACTGTAGATAGTTTCAGGAAGTAATTTGCCTAGAGTAATCAGGAAAAGTTCTAGCCAGGAGGAAGGTGAGCACAAAAGCTTAGCTATAGGGATATCCATTGTAGCACTATTTTGATGACATAGAAAAATCAGAAACAAATTGCCCAGTGGTTAGAGATTAGTATAATGCACTATGGTCTGTTTTTACAGGGTAAGATCATGGTCAAAAATTCATGGTCCTAAGTTAGGTAGATGTGGGTCTGTCACTTGCTGAGTAGTGTGGTTTGCACATTTACAAATTAGCAGTAGGCTGATTTTCCCAAGCTCTCACCCAGTGGTGCGCTGAAAGTTGGGGGCTTAATTTGTTTGTTCCTGTTGGGTGCCTTCCCACATCTTAATGCAGGTCCTTTCCTTTGAGTGTCTATGCTCTTGATGTTCTGGGGGCTTGCATCAGAACATCCCGAGGTTTCCAACTGTGAAATTTTCTCACCCCTTTAGGTAATTCTTGCATTTGTTACCCTCGTGGAGGGTTAAAAGCTTGTAAACCAAAGGCTGGAAGAGAATGTGCAGTCTTTGTAACACGGGAATAAATACTCATTGCAAAGCTACAACAGTACAGAGCAATTGGAGAGCCAGAAGTGAAACATCTTCTTCTACCCTCACGCCACTCTTGTCTCCAGACACCATCACATTTTTCTTTTGGTGTATGTCCTTTTGTATTTTCGCATACACTGGCAGATATGCACATAGGCCTTCATGTAGTTCTGTTTTTCATAAATGGCAGTAAACCATAAAAGTGCTCTTGTGGCTTGTATTTTTTCACACATGGTACGTTGTGGAGATTTCTCCACAGCGACTTCATTCTTCTGAGGGCTGTAATGGGCCATGGACTGGATGTCTCTTCAGTTAGTCATCTGTTTCCTGTTGTTGTACGTCTTACTCGTAACCTTTCACTCTTAGAAACAGTGCCGCAGTGGACGTCCTTGGGACACTGTGTGCTCCCTGCTGTGAGCATTTCTGTAGGCTAGGTGCCCGGAATGTAGATCCAGAGTCTTCTCTCTCATTCTCTAGCTTAACACCTGTGGAGATGGGTTTGTCAGTGGGGGAAGACCTGTCTACCCAATAGCTGTTGTGGGCACTGATTTTCTAGGTGGCTTCTGTCTCCCGGTACCCCTGCCTCCCTTCTTTCCTGTCTTCCCTAGCTCTGCTCTCCACCCCCCTCAATCCTGTCAAACTGCCTCAGTCCTCCCCAGCCAGGACACTTGGACCCCTGTGCTATCTTTCAGAAAGCCTTCCTAAATCACTTCAATCTGCAGTGACCTCCCTTCCTCTCAGCTCCCAAGAGATGGTTTTTATCTGCAGTTATCATTTTGGCCTGTAATGGTTTACAGTTTGCTATTGTTCATGCTGTTTTACATGTGTCTCTTTTGTGGCTTTAACAGAGAGCTTGTTCTTTGAAGTCAAGGGAGGATCTTATACTTCTTTCCTGAGCCAAGGTTACAAGTTAAGTAATGACATAAAGCAGATGCTTAGTACATGCTGCATGAGTTGAACGGAACTTGGAAGATCCTGTGACCCTCTCAGGGGACGTTGGGTATATATTTTTCAGGCAGGATTGATTGTCATTGTTTATAGCAGATCATTTTCTATAGGTGCAGAGAACCCTGAGGAGGAACTCATAGCATACCATTTAAGAGGTGGGCTTTGCAGGCTCACATGGATTTGAGTGTTAGTCATATCACCTTTGTAGCTCTTCAGCCTTGGACAAATCAGAATTAGCCTCAGTGGGACGCCTGGGTGGCTCAGCGGTTGAGCATCTGCCTTGGGCTCCGGGTGTGATCCTGAGGACCTGGGATCGAGTCCCACGTCGGACTTCCTGCATGGAGCCTGCTTCTCCCTCTGCCTGTGTCGCTGTCTCTCTCTCTCTCTCTCTCTCTCTCTGTGTCTCTCATGAATAAATAAATAAAATATTAAAAAAAAAAGAATTAGCCTCAGTTTCTTATCTGAAAAACAGAATTGTAAGAGCAATATGGTTGTGGCTTTAGGAATGAATAAGTTAATATATACAAAGTACTTAATACAGTGTTGGCTAAACTTTAGTTTTATGTATCGATAGTTCAGTTAGTTGTAGTCAAGTGCCTTCTCAGATTATGAGGAATAAGCATCTGAGGGTATAGCTCATAAGTCACTTGTTCTTTTCCTCAGCCCAGAACAAGTTCTTAGTACTTCCTGCCTAATTGTGACAGTACTATCTCCACCTTTACTCTCCTTTTTTTTTTTTTTAAAGATTTTATTTATTTATTCATGAGAGACAGAACAAGAGAGGCAGAGGGAGAAGTAGACTCCTGCGGGAAGCCTGATGTGGGACTTGATCCCAAGATCCCAGGATCAGGCCCTGAGCCAAAAAGGCAGATGCTTAACCGCTGAGGCACCCAGGTGCCCCTCCACCTTTACTCTTCCATCCCTGGTTACAGCCTGGCCTGGAGTACACTTCTACAGCACAGCTAGCATCATGATGCACTTAATAACTATTTACTCTGCATGGTGAGGTCCATAATCCTCAGTGTGGCATTCAAGCCTTTCCCAATCTCATCTGAAATGTAAAGACCTCCAGGTCTTCACCCACTTCCTTGTCCCTCATCCTGGACTTGCCTTGCCAGAAGACCTCCTTGTAGAAGTACAGTTTGTTAGAGCTGGAGGAGCCTCATCCCTTCAGATCAGTTGTCCTCAAATTGGTGTTTTTATCCAGGAAAGGCTTCTGTGGTCAACCAGAAGCAAGAAATACTGCCCCTTCTCTCTCCCCAGCTTTGGAATCTTGGAGAGACATACTTATTAGCATATCTCAGGCTCTGTAAAGTGCCGCAATAAAGACCTGCTTATCTAGTATCTGAGAAACAGTTAACCATGAAACCCTTCTCCTTCTCCTCTTCCTTGTCCTCCTTCTCCTCCTCTTCCCCCTCCTTTTTCCCCACCTCCTCCTCCTTTTTCAGGGAGAGGATCAGGTAAAAGCTTTTTGTAAGTTCTGACCTAGTCTAATCTTTGTCTTACCGATAGAGACAGAGCCCTAGAGAGGGAAGTGACTTGCTTAGGATCTTAGTGGAAAAGCTGGGACCAGTACCTCTCTTGGTTGGCGTAGAGCCCAGTAACTTGTTTTTGTTTTTTAATGTTTTTCTTTCACTATTTAGTATGTAATTCTTAAAAACACATGACTTCATTTGTTAACCCATAGACAGATTGTTTCATCTATACCTCTCCCACTTTTCACTGGTGTCCAAACTGGATTATTTTATTTAAGTTTATTTATTTATTTTTTAATATTTTATTTATTTATTCATGAGAGACACAGAGAGAGGCAGAAACACAGGCAGAGGGAGAAGGCAGGCTCCTTGCGAGGAGCCCAATGTGGACTCGATCATCCCAGGATCCTGGGATCACGCCCTGAGCCGAAGGCAGATGCTCAACTGCTGAGCCACCCAGGCGTCCCAAACTGGATTATTTTAAAGCAAATCTCAGAGGTCATTCATTTCATTTCTGAATACCTAGTCATTATCTCTGAAAGATAAAGGCCCTTTTTCCCCCTTATCAAACCACAATGCCATTATCATATCTAAAATTAAAATATGCAGTGTTCACATGTCCCCATTGTCTCATGCATTTTGTTTGTCTATAGCTGGTTGCTCTCATCAGGATCCAGGGAGGGCCCTCACATTGCATTTGGTTGCTGGATGGCCTTGTTTGCATACTTGTCACCATGGCTACTTTTAACAGCTTTGAGATCTTAGAGCCAAGTTACTGAACAGGAGTTCATACATCATTATAAGAATAGAGAAAGATATTGAATGTGAAATACTTCAGTGAGCAGTACACTGCTGCTAATACTATGATTGTTTGCTAGATACAGATAATTCCTAGATTGCAGATAACTTGACTGTAGGGCTACTATTTAAGCCTGGTTTTATTTATTTTTTATTTTTATTTTTTTATAATAAATTTATTTTTTATTGGTGTTCAATTTACCAGCATACAGAATAACACCCAGTGCTCATCCCGTCAAGTGCCCCCCTCAGTGCCCGTCAACCATTCACCCCCACCCCCCGCTCTCCTCCCCTTCCACCACCCCTAGTTCTTTTCCCAGAGTTAGGAGTCTTTATGTTCTGTCTCCCTTCCTGATATTTCCCACACATTTCTTCTCCCTTCCCTTATATTCCCTTTCACTATTATTTATATTCCCCAAATGAATGAGAACATACAATGTTTGTCCTTCTCCGATTGACTTACTTCACTCAGCATAATACCCTCCAGTTCCATCCACGTTGAAGCAAATGGTGGGTATTTGTCGTTTCTAATGGCTGAAAGCCTGGTTTTATTTTAATACTTAACAAGATATCTGGCCCCTGTAGGTCCTCAGTAACTGATTGTTCTTTAAGAAAAGCTGCTAACTCCCCTCTCCTCTCCCAAAGAAGTTCTTTCTGGCTGGGCAAAAACAGAGTAATCAGAACTGAACAGTAGTCCCAAATGGTATTTAATCAGCTGTTGAACTGAGTTCCCTAGGATTCCCAGCCTCACCCCACTCTCTTCTCTCTGTGGAGCTTTTCAGTCATTCTCCATATGGCTCCCTTCCTTGTTACCTGCTTGGTGTGGTCTTTTGCTTCTCGAATAGAATGTAAGCCTCATGAGGGCAGACATTGTTGTGTGTTCATTGATGTTTCCCAGCATCAAGCATCGTGCTGGCACCTAGCAGGTCCTCAGTAAATGCATGTCCAGTGACTGTGACTTCTATCTTTACATGAGCCTCAGAGGAGTGGATCCAGCAGGGCAGCCTTCAGGGTCAGTGATCGCTGACTGAATGTGGCTTACCCTCTCAACCACCTGCTTTCTTTTCCTGGAGTTTTAACCAATGCTTAGTTATGTTCCTTGGGTTTCCCTTATAACACTGATGAAGCTTTGGCTAGAAGATAAGATTTTTTGGCTGGAAAAACAATATGCTAATTTTCCAACTTTTCTGGCAAAAGTAAAACCCTCACCCTGGACATACACCTTTGTGTTGTTCCCCATACTATTTGATGGCAATAAGGGTTTGCCTAAGGCAACTGTTCAGTGAGAGTTAGTGCTCAAGGACTTTATAAACCTTGTCAGATGCTTATCCGTGTTTAAAGAAGGACATCCTCAAATTTCCCTAAGTGGCATATTCTAGGGACTCCAGCCCTGGATTTACAGTTCTCTTTCTGTCTGACATAGAGTCAAGGCTTCAGGCCTATCTTGTACTTAGGACAAAGGAATCAAAAAAAAAAAAAAAAAAAAAAAAAAAGGACAAAGGAATCACCAAAACAGAAAGCTAAAAAAGAAGAGCTATAGTTAACAATGCAGTATATGTAAACTTCAGAATTGCTAAGAGCTTAGATCTTAAAGGTTCTAACACAGAAAGAAATGATAATTATGTCATGTGATAGATGTATTAGCTAGTGCTACAATGTCAATCAATTGTCAGATATAAATGTATCAGGGCAGCCCTGGTGGCTCATCGGGTTTAACGCCGCCTACAGCCTGGGGCCTGATTCTGAGACCCAGGATCGAATCCCATGTCGGGCTTCCTACATGGTGCCTGTTTCTCCCTCTGCCTGTGTCTCTGCCTCTCTCCTCTCTCTCCTCTCTGTGTATTCTCATGAATAAATAAATTAAATCTTAAAAAAAAAGATATAAATGTATCAAATCAACATATTGTACACCTTAAACTTGCACAATGTTATGGGTGCTCATAAGCGGGGGAGGGGCAGAGGGCGAGAGAGGATCTGAAACCAATGCCCCACTAAGTGTAGAGCCAGAGGGCTCAATCCCAGGACCTGGAGATCATGACCTGAGCTGCCCAACCAACTGAGCTACCCAGGCATCCATATGTCAATTATATCTTTTTTTTTTTTTTAAGATTTTATTTATTTATTCATGAGAGACACAGAGAGTTAGACATAGAGGGAGAAGTGGCTCCTCACAGGGAGCCCGATATGGGACTCGATCTCTGGACCTGGGATCACACCTTGAGCCGAAGGCAGACGCTCAACTGCTAAGCCACCCAGGCATCCCAGTTATATCTTAATAAAAAGAAGGGAAGATTAATAAATTAAGGGCTTGAAGCCTAGCATGATGTAAATATATTTTTAAAATACGGCTTTGGGGGTAGCCCGGGTGGCTAAGGGGTTTAGCGCCGCCTTCAGCCCAGGGTGTGATCCTGGAGACCCGGGATCGAGTCCCACATCGGGCTCCCTGCGTGGAGCCTGCTTCTCCCTCTGCCTGTGTCCCTGCCCCTCTCTCTCTCTCTCTCTCTCTCTCTCTCTCTCTCTGTGTGTGTCTCATTAATAAATAAATAAAATATTTTAAAAAAATAAAAATAAAAAAATATACGGCTTTGGGGGGATGCCTAAGTGGCTCAGCAGTTAAGTGTCTGCCTTTGGCTCAGGTCATGATCCCTCGGTCTCTGGATCGAGTCCCACATCGGGCTTCTGCATGGAGCCTGCTTCTCCCTCTGCCTGTGTCTCTGCTTCTCTCTCTCTGTGTCTCTCATGAATAAATAAATCTTTAAAACAATAAATAAAATATGGCTTGGGAACAACAATGGGCAAAACAGACCAAGTCCTTATTCTCGTAAAACTGATATTCTAGTGGAAAAATCAACAATAAATACATAACATGAAGTTGGATGGTTAAAAATGCATTGCAGAAAAATACAGCAGTAGAAGGGTGCCAGTGAAGAGCAACTCCACTTGAAATAGGGTAGCCAGGGTTCCTTTTCGAGGCAAGATTCAAGGAGAGGCTGGAATGATATGAAGGCCACATGCAGATTTGAGGAAGAGTGTCCCTAGCAGAGGGAATTGCAAGGGCAAATATCAGGAGATAGGAACCTGCCTGGCATATAGGAAAAGCCAAGTAAGCAAGACAGAGAAGAGTTTAGGGGTTCTAGAGGCGGCCAGTTCCTGCAGGGCATTATAAGAGCTTTGGATATTATTGTGAGTGAAGCTGAAGCTATTAGAAGGTTTTGAGCAGGGCAGAGACATGCATGGTCTGACTTAAGTTTTAACAAAATCACCTTGGCACCCAGGCTGTTGTGTGGATGCACCAAACCAGTGCACTGTACCTGACATTTTATCTTTAGTACCGACATTGCTAAAAAGCTTCCTATGGATATTTCAGTGTGCTCTTGGGAGCATATCTGTTGGGTGACTTTTGGCAGTGCAGTTGTTGACTATGTGGCTTTGCCATATTCTCTCCCCAAAAGCTTAATCTTTCTGATCTTTAGTTTCCTGGTAAATTAAAGGTTTCAATAGTAATCCCCACTTCAGAGTATTTTGGGATCATCAAGCAAAATATCAGATTTGAGCTAGATGTAAATGTGGTAGTTATGAATTAATTGAATTGGCTAGGAAGTGGCTCTTGGAGGGCCTTCATGGCCAAGGTTTCCTGGTGTCTTGCCTTTTTTTTATTTCCCTATGGCTTCCTTGCTCAGTCTGATTTTGGCGATAAAAGATTTCCTCCCTTTGTTGACATGGTTTATTTTGCAGGGGACAGCCAGCCTTTAGGATTGTTTTTCAGGAGTGAGCTGGGGTGGGGAGTTGGTCTTTAGCATATTACTCCAGGGCCCTCCCTGGATGGTGGTAAAGGTCTCCTTATTCTTTAATTAGTCATCTTCTGGAAGACTAAGAAGTGGAAAATTTTAAAGCACTTGCCAAATTGTGATTCTGGGCTGTAGCCTGATGTTAAATGTTGAAAAGCCCAGATTGCTGGCAACACTTTGTTTTCAGGAATTGGACCTCAGGGAAACAGAACAAAGCAGCCCCCACGGGGTGTGCTCTTGGGGCTTGCAAGGGGAAGCTTTACTAGACTCCTCTGGAAGTGACTTGTGAATTGTAGAGGCCAACTGTTAGCATCCTTCATTTACTTCCTGAAAGCTGATTCTCTGGCACCGCTGTCCAATAGAACTATCTAAATGGTGGAGGTGGTCTCTGATCCAGTACCCTGGCCAGTGGACCCATGGGGCTATCGACTTGAAACGGTGCCACTGAGGAACAGAATTTTAAATTTTGTTTGATTTTTTTTTTAATATTTTATTTATTTATTAATGAGAGACACAGAGGGAGGCAGAGATGCAGGCAGAGGGAGAGGCAGGCTCCCTGCAAGGAGCCCGATGTGGGACTCAATCCCAGATCCTGGGATTAGCTCTGAGCTGAAGGCAGACTCATAACCACTGAGCCACCCAGGTGGCCCAAATTTTGTTAGATTTTAATGAATTAAAATATAAGGGAGTGGGCAGCCTGGGTGGCTCAGCGGTTTAACCCCTGCCTTCGGCCCGGGGTGTGATCCTGGGGTCCCAGGATCAAGTCCCACATCAGGCCTCCTGCATAGAGCTTGTTTCTCCCTCTGCCTGATCTCTGTCCCCCCCGCCCCCCCCCCGTGTCTCTCATGAATAAATAAATAAAATCTTAAAAAATATATAGATAGATATATATAAGGGAGTGCCAGGAGAAAAATAAAGTTTAAATAACCACACCTCTTAAGTGGTTATGTATTGCCCAGTGCAGCTCCAAGCTGTTGCCCTTATGCCCAGCCTGACATTGAGCTCCCCCACTCTGCTCCAGGAATCCGTGGCCTTATTCTTTTCTCACATCAGGTACCCCCAACCCCAAGTCCATAAAGTCCTTTCTGCTCTCTGACTTCTTTCATCCTTTCTGGAAGGGTAAACACTTGTGTTGTACAATAAATAAAGCATGCTGTCCCATTCTCCAGTTGTTTCCTATGGGCCTTTTCTCCATAGCTGGATTGAGATTTTTCCTGGAGCTAGCCAAGTCTTTTGTGTATCATCCCCTTTGCCCTCTCTGTCATATCAGTTGTGTCTATTGATACTTACTGCCAGTTGATTAACTGATACTGCCTTTTTAACTGATTACTCCCCTGTTTCCCAGGTGCCTTGAAGAAGAGTCTCACAGCTGATCAGGTCCGGGCTGATTTCATAACTCTTGGTAGGTCATCACCAAGGTTGCTCGGGGTGACAGGCCTGGCAACTTTTTTATTATGTTAAAGTCTCTTTTTGTTCTCTTACAGGTCTTAGTGAGGAGAAAGCCACTTACTTTTCTGAAAAGGTATCATAATTCCTCTTAATCAAGGTTAAGATTGTTTGCTTTTATTTCATGAAAAGAAACAAATGAGAATGCTGACTAAGGAAAACCATCAATAATTCTATGTCATTTCCCCAGCTTAATAGCTTTCATGCAAATGACATACATACAGCATTTAAATTGCACTATTTAGTGCATCTTTGAGTTTTTGCCTCTGATTTGATGGACTTTAATCACCACACAGTTTTTGTCCCAACCTGGGACTAAATCTTGGAATGAAAGAAAACGTTGATATCATCTTCTACCCCTCTTTACAGCCCTCATCCCCCAGATCTGTACATATAGGCCAAGCGCTCAGCTGTGCATTCTTCCCCTTGTCTGTATAAATACTGAACATTGCTGTGTTGGGGGCAGAATGAAGAGGGGGTATTTCCCCCATTGTTATGACTTTGGCTTTTTGCTTTTGTTTCAGTGGAAGCAGAATGCCCCAACCCTTGCTCGATGGGCCATAGGACAGACTCTGATGATTAACCAGCTTATAGATATGGAGTGGAAATTTGGAGGTAACTAGTTAGAGCCAGTCCTGGGTCATTTGGGAGATGTAGGGTGGGATTGCAGAGGCTTTCCATAGGGAGGACATGTTGCATAGTTTCCATAGGGAGGACATGTCCTGAGTCCTCACAGGCTGTTGGGACCAACAACTGCTGCCTCTCTGTATTGCCGCTGGCATTTGGCAGCTCATTTCTATCTACGGCTCCCTGTAAGTTGACTTCCTGAAGAGCATGTTTTGCTGTCCTCATACTCATCTCTACATGGCTTCTGCTGGACAGCCTGCAAGATTGGGGTGTTCAGAATAGGTCCATTGTCAACCCGCCCCTTTTCTCTTTTGTGTCACAGTGACATCCGGAAGCAGTGAACTGGAGAAAGTGGGAAGTATTTTTTTACAAGTAAGTCTCCTGATCTGTGAAAATGGGTAGAGTTTTGACTTGGTTAAAAATTATTAAATCAACATTGGATTTTTTTGAATACCCAATTTAGTGGATGTTCACTGAAATGCCTTGTGTATCTCAGAGCAGTGTTGTCAGCCAAAAATGTGGTCACTAACACACCTGCTCTCAGATTAATAGGATCCTGATATTGTTCTTTTTTTTTTTTTAAGATTTTATTTATATATTCATGAGAAACACAGAGAGAGAGAGGCAGAGACACAGGCAGAGGGAGAAGCAGGCTCCATGCAGGGAGCCCTATGTGGGACTGGATCGCGGGTTTCCAGGACCACGCCCTGGGCCTAGGGCAGGTGCCAAACTGCTGAGCCACCCAGGGATCCCCCTGATATTGTTCTTAAAAGCTAGATTGTTCTGTAATCATGCAGATAGTTAGAAGTTTTGGTGATTGTGGATCCAGAACCAAAAAACCTATTTGTGTGTGTGTATATGTAAGATTTTATTTATTTATTCATGAGAGACATAGAGAGAGGCAGAGAGAGAAGCAGGCTCCATGCAGAGAGCCCCATGTGGGACTCCATCCTCCAATTCCAGGACCACGCCCTGGGCCAAAGGCAGGTGCTAAAACCACTGAGCCACCCAGGGATCCCTCCTGTTTGAATCTCAAGTCAGAAGCTGGATGCTTTGATGTTTAAGTGAAAGGATTTTGAGAATTTCTTTGCCCAGTTGTCATCATTTTAATTAAATTTTTTTATTTCCTTTGTTTTTTTTAATCAGTTAAAGTTGGTGGTTAAGAAAGGAAATCAAACTGAAAATTTGTACATAGGTGAGTCTGAATTCCCACTGGAACCTTTTCACTTTTTCCATGTTCTCTTTAGTCAGTGGGCTTGTGAAGCACCACAAATCATTTTTTTCTGGGAAATAAGTCATACCTGAGCTGTGGAGTAGCCATTCCACTGCCTCTCCTCTCATAAATAATAAGCCATCAGCAGGCTAGAGACCCCACAGTTGAAGAGCCTCTTTGAAAACGGAAAGCTCAGGGAGAAGGGATGACGAAGACTGAAGAGCAAGCAGCTCTTGCTGCAAAAGTCGTGCTGAACATCCTGAATAATGCCCTTTCATGTCTTTGTGCTGTGGAGTTATGCCATTTTTAAATTTTCCGCTTTTGTATGGAGCCGAGAACCTTTCTATGTTCAAGGCTTTCAGTTCTTTATTATGGTCAATTACCCATCAAGAGCTGCTTAGATGTACGAAGTCAAAAAAGAAAAAAAAAAATCTCTGGGTGGAAATTCATTTTCTTGGATGATTCTGTGGAGTTGGAAACATTTACCTGAAGCTGAATTTTCTCTCCCCAGAATTAACCTTGCCTCAGTTCTACAGCTTCCTGCACGAGATGGAGCGAGTCAAAACCAGCATGGAGTGTTTGAGCTGATTCCTGGCCCCTTCCCTGCTCCCTTCTCTTCCATGGTGGCTCCTCAGAGAGGCGCCTCACTCACAGGCCTGTGGGGTGCTGATATGGGGCCTGCTTGCTTCTTGGGAGCCCAGGTGCAAAGGTTTCTGGAAAACAACAGGATTAAGTACTTAAGGAGCCCCACACAATTACTCTGTGAATTCTTTGTTTAGGGGAACCTCCACCACCTATCTCCCAGGATGCTTCTTAGCTATTCAGACAGGCTGTTGTTGCATCTCAAATTCAGGGGAGGAAATTCAGAGGTTACCTCCCCATCAAAATTTCAGAGTAAACAGATGGTGCCATCACTCAAGATGCACGCTGATCACCCTCCCCTCAAAAAGGGAAAGACTTATTTATGGCTGACACACGTGGGGAGCCCCCAGCAATTTTTCTACGCCCTCTGCGTTTGTGGTGGTGGTGGTGGTGGTGGTGGTGGTGCATTGCTAATCAGCTTTTAATGGGGCACCTGTGTATAAATACTTGCTTCCTCTGTTCTGAAAAGAACTGAGGCCAACCTCTTCTCATTTTGGGTTGTGCCCTGTGTTGTGTTGTAATGAGGCTATTTTCACTTGTTTGGGTTCAGGCTGACCTTCTCTGTTGGTCAGATGATGAATAAAAAAGGTTCTAAAGAAAAGGTCTGAATCCAGTTGTCTCAGTGCATGAAAGAGTCATCCCTTTGCAAAGTGCTAGTCCTCTAATCTTCCAACAATTATTTTCCTGGTTTTGGTGAAGGCCCTGAGTTTTGAGTGAAATTAGCTGTGGTCCAAAGATAGAACTTGCAAGAGCAGTTCAGGGCAGATTCAGGTTAAAACATCATGAAAAGGGCAGCCCTGGTGGCTCAGCGGTTTAGCGCTGCCTTCAGCCCAGGGCTGGATCCTGGAGACCTGGGATTGAGTCCCATGTCAGGCTCCCTGCATGGAGCCTGCTTCTCCCTCTGCCTGTGTCTCTGCCTTCTCTGTGTGCCTCGAATGAATGAATGAATGAATGAATGAATGAATGAACAAATAAATAAATAAATAATCTTTAAAAAAAAGTCTTCAAAAAAATTCAAAAAAATAAAAATAAAAAAAAATTTAAAAAAAAGTCATGAAAAGCATAGCATATGAATGCTTCGTGTTCCTATGACTTTAGGCCCCCACCTAGCATGTGATTTCTACTCCTCTTACCTCTTCCCTCCTCCTCAGGAATTTTTAAAACTTTTGAATAGATAATACATGCCCATGGCTCAAAAGGTGCATTGTTTTTGTTTTTTTAAGATTTTATTTATTTATTCATGAGAGACACACAGAAAGAGAGAGGCAGAGACATAGGCAGAGGGAGAAGCAGGGAGCCCGATGTGGGACTCTATCCCGATCCCGGAATTCCGGGATCATGCCCTGAGCCAAAGGCAGATGCTCAACCACTGAGCCACCCAGGCGTCCCCACTAGACAGATTCTGATGAAAGAGCTCCTTTCCCTGCCCAATTCAGGCCTTCCAGCCCCGCCTGGGTCACAACAGTGGCTTCCTGATGGCCCCACCCATCTTCAACCTCATAGCTTCTGCAATCTGACCTGTTTCCTGTGGGAGCATTCTTATGGGCAAGTCTCATGTGAGCAGACAGATCCAAATGCTCATAACTCTGCATGATATCTAGGGTAAAGCTCAAACCTCCCTCTGCCTCTGTGTGTGTGTGTCTATCATGAATAAATAAATAAAATCTTTTTTTTTTTTTTAAGATTCTATTTATTCATGAGAGACACAGGCAGAGGGAGAAGGAGGCTCCATGCAGGGAGCCTGACATGGGACTCAATCCTGGATCTCCAGGATCATACCCCAGGCTGAAGGCGGCGCTAAACCGCTGAGCCACCAGGGCTGCCCATAAATAAAATCTTAAAAAAAAAAAAAAAATGTAGCATCCAGAGCACTTCTGAGGGCCTCCCCTGACATCTCCAGGCCATGATAAGGAGATCTGGCCTCAATTAATACATCTGCTACAGAACCCGAGAGTGAGGCTCTGGAGTCAAAATGCTCGGTTCTAGTCCTGCCTCCTCTGATTTCCAACTGTGTGACCCCAGGCAAGTTCCTGACCTCTCAGAACTTAAGTTTCCTCATTTGTGAAATGGGTATATTTCTTGCCTCACAGGGCTATTGGGCAGATCCGGATGCCTGCTCAACTAAGTGAGCTATTCATTATCAAATTGTCATTATTTCTTTCCAGGATTCCCTTCCCCCATAGGCTGTGAGCTTCTTGATAAGATTTGTTTTTCAGCTCAGTAACCCTAACACTTGGCATCAATAAGCTCCACTACTCCCCACCCCCACCTGGTCACTGGTCCTGTTGACCAATGAAATGAAATGAGGCCGTGTGTAGATCCTCCATGGCAGGACTGTTAACGCATCTACCTAGCTTTAGAGTACATCTGGGGAAGTCAGTTTGATCATTGGTTAGTTTTAACAGAGATCATACAGGTAAATCTTGAGTATAAGGCAGCCAGCCACTCTGAGCACCCATCTTCCAAAAGCCATCTTCCACCAGCAGCTGAGTTCCTTGGTCTGTGATTCCACAAACGCTCTTGTGCCAGAGCTCTGTTCCTGTGGGAGTGGGGCGATAAACTGCGTGCACAGATAACTGACACTTTATCTTTTCAGCACCTCTATTTCTGTGCAAAAAGAGAGTATATCCTCACTCCCATTTGCACTGGTTCAGATTTCATTATGAACTCCAGGAACCCCTCCAGTCACTTTTATTGTATTGGAATCTTGTCACAAATATAATCTATTGAATCACGGGTATTGATCAGGGCCTTTAGATGGTTAGGTAGGGATTTTGCTGCAATGCTGGGGGATTTGAGCAGGGTCTTCCTTAGCATGAGCACTTCATCTTCGCATCGATTCACTCTTGTTCCTATTCAGCCTCGAAATCTGTCTGTTAGCCTAGTTTTTGGCTGCAGGTCATTCTTATTTTGTATTTTATTTGCTTTTGGAGCACAATGTTCATTAAGATGGCAATGGTCAGACCAAGAGAAGATCAACCAGAAATACTTGTGTTCTTTCCCTGGAGGAAAAAGGACTGTCCTGGGGTAGAAGAAATATTTACAACTTGGATCTGACAGAGTTTCTTTTTATTCTGGTGATTTAAACAACAACAACAAAACCAAACTGGTGATGACCAGGAAAATCCCCAAACAGTCCAAGTGGTCAGCTGCTCCACAGTGGGAGCAGCTGCCTCACACAGGAACATTTGCTAGAGTGTAGAAATGGCCTTTCCAAAGGGCAGATAACCCAACAATAGATATCTTCCTTTTTTTTAATATTTTTAAAATTTTTATTTATTTATGATAGTCACACAGAGAGAGAGAGAGGCAGAGACACAGGCAGAGGGAGAAGCAGGCTCCATGTACCGGGAGCCCGATGTGGGATTCGATCCCGGGTCTCCAGGATCGTGCCCTGGGCCAAAGGCAGGCGCCAAACCGCTGCGCCACCCAGGGATTCCCCCCCCCCCTTTTTTTTTAACAGATATCTTTTAACTAAAGCATATTTAGTCTTTTCTGGATTGCATTTTTTTTTGCATTTGTTATATTTCACAAAGATACTTCAGAATTTCTATGAAAAGCATTACAGATAATGTCTGATGGATGAAACCTTGTATTTGGATGGTACTATAGTTTTGTGTTGCCTCTTTTTTCCTTTTTTTTTTTCTTTTTTGAGGGGAATCAGGTTTTTTAAGGCATAACTTACATGCAGTAAAACTCTTTTTGGTGGGCATCCTGGGTGGCTCAGTGGTTTAGCACCTGCCTTGGGCCCAGGGCGTGATCCTAGAGTCCCAGGATCCAGTCCCACATGGGGCTCCCTGCAGGGAGCCTGCTTCTCCCTCTGCCTGTGTCTCTGCCTCTCTCTCTCTGTGTCTCTCATGAATAAATAAATAAAATCTTAAAAAAAAAATCTCTTTGGGGCACCTGGGTGACTCAGTCACCCCACTTGTGCTCTCTCTCTCTCATACTCTCTCTCAAATGAATTAAATCTTTTTAAAAACTCACTCTTCTTAAGTGTGCAGCTCAATGAGTTTTGATAAATGTATATAGTCGTGTAACCATTACCACAGTCAAGATATAGAATATTTCCATCTCCCCAAAAAGTTCCCCCATGTTCTTAAAGGGCAGTCCCCTCCCTTTACCCCTAGTTTTGTTCAACCACTGGCCTGATTGCTGTCCCCATAGTTTTTGCATTTTCCAGAATATAAATAGAATCATTCAGTATGAACTCTTGTGCCCACCTTCTTCTGCTTAGCATAATGTTTTTCAGAGTTGTCTGTGTTGGGCAGCCCAGATGGCTCAGTGGTTTAGCGCCGCCTTCAGCCCAGGGCCTGATCCTGGAGTCCCGGGATCGAGTCCCACGTCAGGTTCCCTGAGTGGAGCCTGCTTCCCCTCTGCCTGTGTCTCTGCCTCTCTCTCTGTGTGTGTCTCTGATGAATAAATAAAATCTTTAAAAAATTATATATATAAATATATATATATAAAAGATTTGCCTGTGTTATTGACCATCAGTAGTTTTTTCCTTTTTATGCCTGACTTATATTTCATTGTACGCATACATCCAGGTGTTCTGTTTCATTTTTGTCCTTTTACTGCTGACCCATGGAATGGGTTGTTTTCTGCATTGATGATTATGAATGAAGAACAGTAATATAGTTTCCAGTATTCATTCCTTCCTGTCCATCATCTCATCTGAAGCCCAGGACACCTTTCAGAACTGGGAGTTGTTACACCAGGTCTGAGAAGGACTCCTGAAAGGTTATGCTTGCATGAGGTCCCAGGGCAATATTTGGAGCCTGGGTCATCTAACTCCCAGCTAGAAAGGATTTTTGTTTGTTATTAAGAGAGAATCCACATTCCATAAAATTGGAAAGCTTTTAACAGAACTTACATAAACTAGGAAGTATTATACAAGCTAATTCCTACTGAAACATCTCCAATAATATTTTATTTCCTTTTTAAAAAATATTTTATTTATTTGATAGAGAGCACAAGCAGGGGGAGCAACAGGGAGAAGGAGACTCCCCGCTGAGCAGGGAGCCCTATGTGGGACTTGATCCCAGTACCCTAGGATCCTGACTTGAGCTGAAGGCAGATAGATGCTTAATGGACTAAGCCACCAGGTACCCCAATATTTATTTTAAGATTTTTTTCTGGGGCTATCCCCGGTGGCTCAGCGGTTTAGCGCCCCCTTCAGCCCAGGGCGTGATCCTGGGGACCCGGGATCAAGTCCCACATCAGGCTCCCTGCATGGAGCCTGCTTCTCCCTCTGCCTCTGTCTGTGCCTCTTTCTCTGTGTTTCTCATGAATAAATAAATAAAAATCTTAAAAAAAAAACAAAACGATTTTTTTCTTTTTCTTTTTTTTTTTAAGATTTTATTTATTGGGATCCCTGGGTGGCGCAGCGGTTTAGCGCCTGCCTTTGGCCCGGGGCGTGATCCTGGAGACCCAGGATTGAATCCCCTGTCGGGCTCCCGGTGCATGGAGCCTGCTTCTCCCTCTGCCTATGTCTCAGCCTCTTTCTCTCTCTCTCTCTGTGTGACTATCATAAATAAATAAAAATTAAAAAAAAAGATTTTATTTATTTACTCATGATTGACACACACAGAGGAGACACAACACAGGCAGAGGGAGAAGCAGGCTTCCCGGAAGGAGCTTGATGCAGGACTCAATCCTGGGTCTCCAGGATCAGGCCCTGGGCCGAAGGCGGCGCTAAACCGCTGACCACCGGGGAGACCCTAAAGATTTTTTTCTTAAGATTTTATTTATGTATTGATGAGAGACACAGAAAAAGAGAGGCAGAGACACAGGCAGAGGGAGAAGCAGGCTCCATGCGGGGAGCCCGATGCAGGACTTGATCCTAGAACCTGGGATCACACCCTGAGCCAAAGGCAGATGCTCAATCACTGAGCCACCCAGGCATCTCCCCAGTATTTATTTCTTATTCTGTGATAAAGTGGGAAGAATCATTATTTATTTATTTATTTATTTATAAATTTTATTTATTTATTCATGAGAGACACAGAGAGAGAGGCAAAGACACAGGCAGAGGGAGAAGCAGGCTCCATGCAGGGAGCCAGACATGGGACTTGATCCCTGGTCTCTAGGATCACACCTTAGGCTGAAGGCGGCATTTAACCGCTGAGCCACCAGGGCTGCCTGGGAAGAATCTTTAAACAATTTTTTTCCCAATTGGGTTTTCTTAAACCATGAGTGATCCTATTATGACTAAAAGGTAATAGTCCAAAAATAAACCGAAATTCATAATAGCAACTAATTGAGAACAAATTAGAATAAGTAATAGAGGGCAGCCTGGGTGGCTCAGCAGTTTAGCGCTGCCTTCATCCCAGGGCCTGATCCTGGAGACCCGGAGTCTCACGTCAGGCTCCCTACATGGAGCCTGCTTCTCTCTCTGCCTGTGTCTCTGCCTCTCTCCCTCTGTGTGTCTCTTATGAATAAATAAATAAAATCTTTTTTAAAAATTAGATAATAGAGGATCAGTTATATACATTATGGTATAGGTATAGAATGTGATAGCATGCAGCCACTGAAGCTGACATTAAAGAAGACAATATTATGAAAGGGATCATGGTCATGATGTATAGACAAAAAAAAATCAAGTTACAAAACAGAGCAAAGGGAACTCTTATAAAAAATGTTTATTTTTAAAAAAATATTTTATTTATTCATGAGAGACACACAGAGAGAGAGACAGAGACATAGGCAGAGGGAGAAGCAAGCTCCATGCAAAGAGTCCGATATGGGACTTGATCCCGGGAATCCGGGATCCTGCCCTGAGCCAAAGGCAGATGCTCAACCCCTGAGCCACCCAGGGGTCCCATAAAAAATGTTTACATAGTGGGCAGCCTGGGTGGCTTAGCGGTTTAGTGCCGCCTTCAGCCCAGGGTGTGATCCTGGAGACCTGGGATCGAGTCGCATTTTGGGATCCCTACATGGAGCCTGCTTCTCCCTCTGCCTGTGTTTCTGCCTCTCTCTCTCTGTGTCTTTCATGAATAAATAAAGTCTTTAAAAAAAATGTTTACATAGAATTACAGGTTTTTAAGTTTTATTTTGCTTATTTGTAGTTTCTAAGTTTTTCATTATAAACAAATTAGTGTGTTCTATTTATACAGATAATAACATGAAAGGTGTACAGTTGAAAGTTCAAACAGCTGAAAGTGGTGAAAATTAAAAACAGTTCTCTTCCTTGCCCCCCAGATTGCTCTGAATATCTATTATTTTTGTAAAAAATGTTCCAACCAAAACAGTTGAACTTTCGCCATGCCAACCATCTGAATTAATTCTCAGTGCCTTGTCCCTAATAATTCCATGATGGTTCTCCAGGCTGGTGAACCCATAACCTGGGGATCTTCCTTTCTTCTAGCTGATAGTCCCACTTCTCTCCCATGGCCTCTCTAGAACCAGCTCCTTACTATTTCTTTCCATTGTCACTCCCCTAGATCCAGCCCTGAACTTTTTTTTTTTTAAGATTTATTTATTTATTCATTCAGAGAGAGGCAGAGACACAGGCAGAGGGAGAAGTAGGCTCCATGCAGGAAGCCCGATGTGGGACTCGATCCCGGGTCCCCAGGATCACACCCTGGGCTGCAGGCGGTGCTAAACCACTGCACCACCGGGGCTGCCTCCAGCCCTGAACTTTTCTTTTTAAGTATGTATGTATGTATTTTAGAGAGCGTGAACCTGAGGGAAGGGAGAGGAACAAGCAGACTCTGGGTTGAGTGTGGAGCCCGACTTGGGGCTCAATATCAGGACCCTGAGATCATGACCTGAGCTAAAAACCAAGAGGTGACATGTAACTGGCTGAGCCACCCAGACACCCCGAACTCTGAACATCTTGACAGTACATTCGATTCAGAACAGCTTTCGTGTAACACTACTGTTAATAAAATCTAGAAGGAAGGGAGGGAAAGAGAGAAAAAAAAAAGTGGGACAGAGAAGGGTAAAGACACAAAGACAAAGCTTTAGTCCTTTGCTTCACAGAACTTGTATGACCTTTAAATGCTTCCGGCTGACGTGGTGGAATGAATTGGATCTTTGGAGTCCGACTTGGATTCAGATCTGCCTCTTACCATCTGTATTCATGGATACACTTGTTTGGTGAGAATATGCTGGCCACCTGCTGTGCACCAGCTCAGGTGCTAAGTGCGGGTGACCTTGAGGATGTTTGCTTCCCCTATGTGCACGTTTGGGTTCATCTGTAAAATTGAGAGTGTCCACCTACAGGGTAATTGTAAGAATTGAATGAAGTAGACACCAAGCACAGTGCCTACTTCAGAGTGGTTGGTGCACTGTCACCACTATCAGCCGTCTTTGGGTTGTTAGCATTCAGAGGAAAAGGGAAATAAAGCAAAATCATTGGCACTGGGTAGCTACACCCCTCCCCTAAAATTTTCATCCTCAGACTGAAGGAATAGACCAGTGGTTCTCGAAGTGTGGTCCCTAGACCAATAGCATCAGCAATACCTGGAAACTTGATAGGAATACAATCTTACCCCCCACTCTAGACTTACTGAGTCGGGAACTCTGGGATGGGACCTAGTGATCTGTGTTTTAACCAGCCGTCAGAGTGTGATTATGATATATACTCCAATTCAAGAACCATGGATTGCATATACCATCCCCTGCCTTTGAGAGACCCCTAAATACATCTTTAATAAAGATGACAGAAGATGACCAGCCCAGTGGGGATCCCGCCGAGATCCTACCTCTGACAGAGATGCCTCTGGAACATTGGTTGTGGAGCCTTGAAATTTAGAGATATCCCTTAGGGGGATCCCTGGGTCCTCAGCGGTTTAGCGCCTGCCTTCAGCTCAGGGCGTGATCCTGGAGTCCCAGGATCGAGTCCCGCATCGGGCTCCCTGCATGGAGCCTGCTTCTCCCTCTGCCTGTGTCTCTGCCTCTCTCTCTCTGTGTCTCTCATGAAAGAATAAATAAAATCTTAAAAAAAACAAAACAAAACAAAAAAAAACACCTTGCTTGGCTTCTCCCAGGAGTACCTTATAACTCAGTCACCCTTAAATTTAGTGAATAGTTTCATCTATTGGATTAGGGGGTTCAATTTTTTTTTCATCCTGCTATATGAAACAGAGGAGATTTGAGACTGTGGAGTGCTTTGTCTGGATGTCAGAGAGAAGGGGAGACAGATTCTTCCCTTTATACTCTTCTATGTTCAGTTCAATCGATGGTTCTTTGAGCTGCTTGCTGTGTATACTGCAGGCCCAGTTTCAAAATTCTGACCCCTTGTCCCTTTGGGAACCCTTAAGCTTGTGAGATCTTTTCCATAGATTTTTGGTTTGGAAGTAATGGTCTCTATAACTGTGTACAAGACATGATGCTGAGATGGCAGGGGCATGGTGAATTAGGAGACCTGGCCTCTCATCTTTGAGGAACTTGAAATCAAGTTCAAGAAACTCAGATAGTCGTAAACTCAGGAAATCGTAAATCCACGTGGACAGGCTGTGCACAGTGGACAAAGAGGAGTCTCAGCCCCAGAGGAGAGGTAGGTGGTTGGGGAGGCCTCACTGCAGGCTGGACCGGAGTTAGGAGGTGTCACTTGACCCTGACAGACCCAAAGAAGGGGAGTGCCAGGGCCACACTTTCCCTTCTCCTGGCTAGTGTGTTGGGGGAGATCAAGAAGCTGCCTCTGTGGCCAGTGTGTTGAAGGAGATGAAGAAGCTGCCTCTGGCCTCTTCAGAGAGACCATTTACCTACTGTTGACTAAATAAAGGCTTACAGAGGCTTATGGGATAAGGCGGCTTTCACATCAAAGGGCTCTTACAAAACAGCTTGGTGATGAGTTAAGTACAAATGAATCAGAAACAGATGGACTCAATTTCCTAGAAAATACCCCTGGGCTTCAACAAGAAGAGGAAAAGTGCTCAGCCAAAGGCATTGTGGGTTTTTGCTGATCCTAAAATATGCTCAATGATTTTGCCGGAAACAGAGCCAAGATGTTGGGACTCTTTTGGGCTCCAAGTCATTGGAAAGTCCAGGCTGGGATCCTGCCAGCATATCAGCTGATTCCCAGCAGCCCCCACCAGCTCTCCCCAGTGGCCTGGAAGGGGATCCTGTCGACCTGGTCCTGCTCTGGGTACGCGAGGGCTAGACAGAGCTCCAGTGAGACCTTCCCCGCCTCAGTTCCAACTATAAAATGTAGGAGTTCATTTAGATGATCTCTAAAGGCCTTTCAGCATGAGTGTTCCATGAGTAATAATAACAATAATAATTACCCATATTTACTGAGTGGTTCTTTATGCCAGGCACTGCCTTAAGTGCTTTATATACATTAGCTTGTTTTACTGCTTTCTTTTTTTTAAGATTTTATTTATTTATTCATGAGAGACACAGGGAGAGAGGCAGAGACACAGGCAGAGGGAGAAGCAGGCTCCATTGCAGGGAGCCCAATGTGGGACTCCATCTCCAGACTCCAGGATCACGCCCTGGGCTGAAGGCGGCGCTAAACCGCTGAGCCACCTGGGCTGCCCTGTTTTACTGTTTTTAAGCAAACCTGACTTAGAGCTATAATGATCTCCATTGTACAGATGAGAAGACTGAGATTCAGAGAGGTTAAATAGCTTGCCCAAAGGCCCACAGCTAGTACAAAATCTGGATTTTAACCAGGTGATAAAGTAATTGGTCATTCCTAGCCTGTCAATTTATAGATTTCCATTCTTATGGCAACCTTCTACTTTTTGGGTTGGTACAGAATAGTCTCCTCTCTGACTGCCCTGCCTGAGGCTCTCTGTCCTCTAAGAACCTGGCCAAAGTAGCCTGAAGCCATATCTACTGCCCCTGCTTACCCTCTGCTTCTCCAGGCCCCTAGGTGCCTGGGTTGGATGCTGGGAATTCCCAACTTTGCTCTTAGGGACAGTGACTCCAGGCAGTGTCACAGATGCCCACTGGAGAAACTTGCGGGGCACGCCCTAGGACCCCAAGGAGACATGTCTGACTCAGACTGGGGAGAGGCACCAGCAGGAGCCAGGCAAGCCAGCAAGGTGGAGTGATGGTACTGCTGAGGGGAACAGTGTCATCTTTGTAGGGGGGGTGGGAAGGGGCCTGGCACTTGTGGAGAGCTAGACACAGTTTAAAATGACAGAGACTCAGGGTTAATGTTGGGCTGGGAAGATAGTAAGGGGCCAGATCCTACCGGGCCAACCTTAGGACTTGGTCCTAATGGTAGTCATGGCCAGATGTTATGCAGGAGAGTGACAGGAGCATCTGTATCCTGCCTTCTGGTCTTGCCCTTCTCCTCGTTGCCTCCTGGCTCGCATGAGAATAAAGGCCTCAGGGCAGGGGATGTGTCTAGCACGGGCCGGGCCGTAGTAAGTGTTCCGTGTTACCATGAGTGCTGGGCACAGCAGTTGGGTGGTCTTCACCCTGAACATCCACTTCCCACAAGATGACCCAGGGTCCTCTGGCTTGGGTCAGCTAGAACACATCTAGAAAACAAGCATCTAGGCAGTAGTTTTTGTTTTTTGTAAAAGATTTTATTTATTTATTCATGAGAGACACAGGCAGAGGGAGAAACAGGCTCCATGCAGGGAGCCCGATGTGGGACTCAATCCGGGGTCTCCAGGATCACGGCCTGGGCTGAAGGCGGCACTAAACCGCTGAGCCACCTGGGCTGCCCTAGGCAGTAGTTCTTAACCCTGGCTGCACCACAGAATCATCTGAGGAATGTTTGAAAACACCAATGGCAGGTCCCCAGCCCTTGAGGCAGGATCTCTGGCAGCAGACAGGCCTGGCAGCAGTGTTTTCAGAAGCTCCTCAGGAGGTAGTACCAGTGCATGCCCAGGGTTTGGAAACACTTAGAGTCTTTGGTGTGCATCAGAATCCCCCTGGGCATTTGCCTTGCCCAGCCCAGACTTGTGAAATTAGCGTGGGATGGGATGGGGAGCGATTGAAGTATCCTCGTTTTTAACAGACTCCCTGGGTGATTCTCATGTATGTACAATGTTCAGAACCCTTGATCCTACATTTGGATATATTTGCTTTGGCTTCTACCATAGATCTGGGTCCTAGTGGATTAGAGGTTGACCAGCTCAAAACTCTTTTCATGAGGGCAGCCCGGGTGGCTCAGCGGTTTAGCACTGCCTTCAGCCCAGGGCGTGATCCTGGAGTCCCGGGATCCAGTCTCACATCGGGCTCCCTGAGTGGAGCCTGCTTCTCCCTCTGCCTCTCTCTCTGTGTCTCTCATGAATACATAAATAACATCTTAAAAAAAAGAAAAAACAACTCTCATGAAGCTGTGGGTGTTTGACGACTCTCTGCCCCTCTTGGGGCCACAGAGAATAGAACAAGGCCATTTGCTGAGTGTCTGACTGAATACTCTCGCATACCATCATCCACCAGGCCCTGCCGTCCAGGGCATTTGTCTGAGCCTGTGGGTCAGAGTAGCCTGGCACGTGGGCTTCAGGCTCCACCCCCACCCTCCAATGCTCTTTTGAGCCTCACTCTCATGAAGGTCAAACAAGAACAATGGAGGGGAGTGGGGGCTGCGCCTGGCTGGTTAGGTTGGAAGAGGATGCAATTCTTGATCTCCTGTTGTTGAGTGAGTTCGAGCCTGTTGAGTTCAGAGCCCCAGGTTGGGTATAGAGACTACTTAAATAAATAAGTTTTTAAAAAATCAAGATTGGGGGATGCCTGGGTGGCTCAGTGGTTGAATGTCTGCCTTTCGGCTCAGGGCATGATCCTGGGATCTGAGATGGAGTCCCGCATCGGGCTCCCTGCACGGAACCTGCTTCTCCCTCTGCTTGTGTCTCTGCCTCTCTCTCCCTCTGTCTCTCATGAGTAAATAAAATCTTTTTAAAAAAATCAAGATTAAAAAAACAAGAACAAATGAATGAGATGGACATGTTGTGATCATCTAACTGGTCAACTTGGTGGCATGGACTTTAAGCCCATGTCCCTCAAAAATGACAGCCTGAGGAGTTCTGATCACATACAATAAGTCATTCAGCTACTCATATAACGAATATTTACCGAGGGGCTGCTTTACATCAGGCATGGGGACATCATGGTGAGCAAAAGCAACCTTATAGGTTTCTCTATATGTGGAGACAGGTAAAGAAGTACTTTGTAATATGGATTAGGAACCATTTTCAGGGGATCCCTGGGTGGCGCAGCGGTTTAGCGCCTGCCTTTGGCCCAGGGCGCGATCCTGGAGACCCGGGATCGAGTCCCACGTCGGGCTCCCGGTGCATGGAGCCTGCTTCTCCCTCTGCCTCTGTCTCTGTCTCTCTCTCTGTATGACTATCATAAATAAATAAAAGTTAAAAAAAAAAAAAAAAAAAAAGGAACCATTTTCAGGCAAGGATAGGGAATAATGTGTGTGTGTGTGTGTCTTGGGGGGAGCTTCTTTTTTTTTTTTAAGATTTTATTTATTTATTCATAGAGACACAGAAAGAGAGAGAGAGGCAGAGGCACAGGCAGAGGGAGAAGTAGGCTCCATACAGAGAGCCTGACGTGGGACTCAATCCAGGGTCCCCAGGATCAAACCCTGGGCTGCAGGCGGCGCTAAACCGCTGCACCACCGGGGCTGCCCTTGGGGGGAGCTTCTTATGGTGGTCAGGGAAGGTCTCTTTGAGAAGGTGACAAGTAACCTAGTTCTGGATGATGTTAAGGAACCTGGCAAGTAACCTTTGCTAGAAGCAACCTTTGATAGAAGCGGTGACCTATGCAAAGGACCTGAGGCATGCTTGGTGTGTTTGAGAAACTAGAAGGCTGGGGTGGCTGGAGGAGAGTAAGAGGGAACGTAATGAGAGCAGAGGTTAGCAGGGCCCAGGCACACAGAGCTGTGATAAGTAATTCAATTCTTCAGGAGACCAACCTGGGTTTTATGTCCCAGGTAAGAGTACATCGGGGTTTAAGTGATGGGAAGTAAGAACAACAACCTGGAATATCCTCTCCATTTGAGGGACATGGGCTTAAAGTCTGAGCGTGTGTGTGACCCAGGGCAAGTCCCCACAGTGGACCTCAGTTTCCTTTGTGGGAGGGCTGGCCCAGTGACCTACATCTATCAAGGTGTCCCAGGAGAAACTGAAGATAAGGAAGTGTCCACCACCGGTGTGGCCGTGACAGTGAAAACCTTTTGGAAGCCATGTCGCTGACGTTTGTTCATAATTGAGTAAAGTCCTTGCTGTTCCTGACTGTGCTGTTGTCCCCAGGGCAAGCAGCCAGTAAATACTGATTTACCAGGCTGAGCTGGCGTTATTTCATGTTGGTCTCATTCCTCTCTATCCCAGGAGGAACGTGTAAAGTGGGTGGGAGAGAGGCAGGAGGAAGGGGGCTGGAAGCAACGTCGTTGTGCTGTGTAGCTGGCTCGGGGAGAGTGGTTGGGGTGAGGCCAGGAGCTGGGCGCTGGGAAGGTGTCATTTTTTATGAATGATTTCCTGACAGGTAGAGAGGCTGACTCAGCTGGCAGCCTCCCGCAGGCTGGTGTGTGGGGCCTGCTTTTCCGGAGCCCAATACTAATCTGCCTGGGGCAGCTGGCTCCAGGGAAGGAAGGGCCCTCCCGCTCGGTGGGGAGGGCAACTGTGCATCTTTGGCGGTTTTTCTTCCCCAGAGCTTTTCGTAGCTTGTCCAGTGCGTGCCCGCGGGGGGCGGGGGGGGGGGGAAGCAGCAGGACCCACCAGGCCTCTCCCCTCCTCCTTTCTCTTCCTCCCCCTAACCCCCCTCGCCACCCCTCCCCGCTCCTCCCCGTGTGCTGCTCCTCAGAGGCCTGCTGTCAGCAGCTTTCAGCTCCAGTGCCCGCCTCACTCCGTTGCAGCTCTCAGCAGCCTCGTGCCTGTGGGCGGCAGGGCAGGGGGGCAGGGGGTCGGAGAGGACGGCCCCTCTGCCCAGCAGGCCTCTGCAGCCAGGAGGTTCTTGAGGGGACCGGGGCGGGGGGGGGGGGGGGGGGGTGTTGCTGAACTCTCAGGGACCCAAGGACACAGAGTGGGGAGCTTTCTCCCCAGAGATCCCCTGACTGCCTCTGTCATCTCCCTGGGGTCAGAGAGAAGCCCTGTGCTTGTGGCCAGCGTGGGAGGATTTTCAAGCCTGCCTCAGAGCCTGAGCTGAAGATGTGGGTCTCTGAGCTTGGGGTAGTGAGGGAGGGAGGGGGGAAGGGCACACTATTAGGCACCAGGAGGGACTGCCAGGAGCCAGGTGGAACATTCCATCCTGTGGACACCTTATTTCATTGATTTCTTACTACAACATTAAGAAGCAGTTATTAGGAGATCCCTGGGTGGCTCAGCAGTTTGGAGCCTGCCTTTGGCCCAGGGTGTGATCCCAGAGACCCGGGATCGAGTCCCATGTCGGGCTCCCTGCATGGAGCCTGCTTCTCCCTCTGCCTGTGTCTCTGCCTCTCTCTCTCTCTCTCTCTCTCTCTCTGTCATGAATAAATAAATAATTTTTTAAAAGCAGTTATTAGGAGATCCCTGGGTGGCTCAGCAGTTTGGAGTCTGCCTTTGGCCCAGGGTGTGATCCTGAAGACCCGGGATCGAGTCCCATGTCGGGCTCCCTGCATGGAGCCTGCCTCTCCCTCTGCCTGTGTCTGTGCCTCTCTCTCTCTATGTCTCTCATGAATAAATAAATAAAATCTTAAAAAAAAAAAGAAGCAGTTATTATTATCCCCATTTTACAAATGAGGAAACAGGCTCAGAGAGGGGAATTCATGTGCCCAAAGACACACTGGAATTGAGCAGGAGAGTGAGGCTTCAAACCAGTCTAGTCTGCCTAGCCCCAAAGCCACTCCTCACACTGCACTCCCTCTGGGAGGGGAAACCTGTGCAGAAGGTAAATTTGGAGGAAGAGCCCCTCTTACCGGGTGCCACAGAGGACGGGGTGGGGCAGTCCGCCATCTGTATCTAACTTGCTATGTGGTCTTGGGCAAACTGTGCCCTCTTTCTGCTCCTCCGTTATCTCACCTGTACCAGAAACAGTTTATTTTCTCTTTTATTTTTTAAGATTTTGTTTATTTATTCATGAGAGACACAGGGAGAGAGAGGCAGAGACAGGCAGAGGGGTAAGCAGGCTCCATGCAAGGAGCCTGATGCGGGACTCCAGGATCATGCCCTGGGCCAAAGGCAGGCCCCAAACTGCTGAGCCACCCAGGCATCCCTCAGAAATGGTTTAAACTAGATGCTATTGAGATCTCTGTTGGTGCCAAACATTTTCCTTTTGAAATCACTCCTCCAAGGCCCAGAGCTTTGCAGAGGGCTGGACACTGGCTTGCCTAAGAGTCCTGACTGGCTACCAGAGTCCTTTCCTGTGGGTTTTCCACTCTTTCTCAAGGCTTGTTGAGCTCAGGAAAGGAAAGACATTGCTGGCAAGCGGAAGCTGAGGTCTAAGACCCCCTTTGCCTGAAAGGTCTGTATGACCTTGGTTAAGTCACTGAGCCTGTACCAGAGAATGGGGTCCATGACCCACATCCTGCCTCCGACCTAAAGCTCAGGGGAGATAAGGATGCCAAATGCTCTGGGACACTCTGGAAGGAGGAGCCCCTGGTTCCTCCCTCTCAGGTGTTGATTAGATTGGGCCTGCTGTAATTATCAACATTTGGAAGAAATTTGCAGCCGGCTGCAGGCAGTTGGGGGGGGGGGAGCCTCTTGAGGGCCTCGAAAATCTAGTTGCTGAGGAGCATCTGGGTCAAGGTCTTCTCCCAGGCCTGCCCCTTCATCCTGGTCTTGGTGGTACACCCCTGGAAAGAGGCCCCACCCTACTAGCTGAGAGGCCTTGGAAGTGGCCAGGGTGGCTAGTGATGCTGGAAACAAGATGAACAAGTTGGCAAGTTTAAACGTATCTGCTTCCCGGAAGCCCCTGTCAGTGGGGCTGTACCTTGGGGAAACATCTCTGGAACCAGCACGCCGGCTTCCTCCTTCCAGGCCTGTCCTTACTGCCTGGGGCCCCATGGGCAAGTTGCTCTCTCCTCTGTGTGCCTCAATGTGTGTCCATGTCTAAAATGGAAATGACTCCACTGGCTGGCTCAGTCAGTGGAGCATATGACTCGATCTCAGGGTCATGAGTTCAAGCCCCGCCTTGGACATAGAGCTTACTTTAAAAAAAAATTTTTTTTTAAGATTTCATTTATTTATTTGACACACAGAGAGAACACACACACAAGCAGGGGAGCAGCAGAGGGAGAGGGAGAAGCACGTTCTCCTCTGAGCAGGGAGCCCAACATGGGGCTTGATCCCAGGTCCTGGGATCTCAGGTGCTAGGATCGTGACCTGAGCCAAAAGCAGATGCTTAACTGACTGAGTCACCCAAGTGCCCTCGTAGAGCTTACTTTTAAAAAATGAAATAAAAAAATAAATAAATAAAATGGGAGCAGTTCCTACTTTGGGGCTGTTGGGAAAGTAAATAAGCCGGGTGTGTGTTCTTGGCACCCACAGTGAGCCAGTCAGTGACAGCCATCGCTGCTGAGGGTGGCTGTTCTTGTTGGCGGGACACCTGCCCAGCCCAGCCCCCCCATTACACTGGACACTGTCCCCGGATGGATGTGACTATCGTCTTTGTCCCCTCAACACCACCCTGTTGAGACTTCCACTGGAGCAACTGCCCTGTACTTGCTTCCTTCTGTATCTGTCTCCCAACTTGACAGTGAACTCCTGTAATCCTCGGGCTATGCACCCCACTGCTGACACCCATTACTGTTGGATGGATGCTTTGACAGTCTGCAGGGGGAGGAGGGGAGGCAGGGCTCTTTCCCCCTGCTTCTGAGCCTTGGGGTACTACTCTATGCATCCCCTCACTTTCCTGAGTTCCCCTTGGGAGTGTGGGGCTGATGTGCTCATTTCAGAAAGCCCTGGCACCAGGAGAAGCAGAATATCACCCAGACTGCCTTGGGAAGGAGCCAGGCTGCAGATCATGCACTTCCTCTTACAGTCACACCTGCCACATCCTGAATTGGGGGTTTCTGTCCCTCTGTGAGAGCTGATAAACGGGCCTGTGGGGATGCCCAGAGCCACTCCCCGTCACAGCCCCCCAGCATCCTAGAAGGCCCCAAACCGAGGAGGTGCTTGATATGTGGTTGCTGGATACATGTTCATGGCTGGGGTTTTCTTCCCCAGGCACCTGCTTCTCCTCTTGCCTCCTGTCCTGCCAGCCTCTCCGTCACCCTCTCTGCTGCCCTGGTGTCCTGTGGCCCCTCAGGCTGGTTAACCTCCTTCTTAGGCAGGTGTCAGCTCAAGTGTCCTCTCCTCCAGGAGGCCTCCACATCTCCTATTCTCCATGGCTCTTTGTGACCTTTGACATCAGATACAACAATACATTGATGTGTTTGCACCTTTTACTGTCTCTCTTTCCTCAGCCCAGGACTTGGTGCTGAATACATAGTTGATGAATGAATGAATGAATGAATGAATGAACGAGTGAACGAGCAGGTGGGCCTTGCTCACTACACCAAGTACTGCTCCTGAGGGTGAAAAGGCTGGAAGGATTTTTTTTTTTTTTTTTTTTTTTTTTTTTTTGTCAAAAGGCCTTCCTGTCACGCCTCCATGAGGGGTGAGGAGAGAGGGAGGCAGGAGACCAGAATAGAGGCTGTTGCAGCCTCTTTCCTCTCTGAACTCCCTCCCCTTCAAGTCTCACTCCTTCCAAAATGGAGTGTTTTCAGCTCCGAGCCCAGTTCCTCATGAACTGTCATTACAAACAGCCTAGAGGCCAGGAACAAGAAAGATTGTTATTTTTTTTTTCCTCCTTAAAAGTTTACTTAAAAGTAAAAAAAAAAAAAAAAAAGTTTAGCATCATGTAACACTGCTGTATGGGGGGAGGGAAGAATAAGGCATGCCTGAGCTAAGAGGGGCATAGGGTCCTCAGGACTGGGGGCCAGGGCCCAGAGAGAGACACCCCAAGAGCCGGAGAATCCCTGTGCCTCTTGGGACAGAGCTTGATGCCCAGTGCAGCAGAAAAGTGAATGTAGTGAATGTTCTCCCGTGGAGCAGTCTGGCCCAAACTGGAAGGGAAGGTGCTGTCGGAAGCACAAGAGGAGTCTTTGCAGTAGGGGAGAGAGAGGGGTGGGAGGAAAACCCAGGGGCTCCCCAGAAACTCAGAAGGAGTATCTTGTGGGAGATTGGGTCCTGAGAGGGGGCACCCCTGCTCCTGTCACTGGTGGGGATAAGACAGATTCCCAAGGCAAGCAGCAGGCCCCATTGTCTGCTAGCTCATCTCTGAGCCCAGGGAACTGGGGCTGTGCAGTGGGGAGGGTTTGCAGCAGAGGGTACAGGGGTAGGAAGGAACCTGTTGGCTGGTGATTTTTTTTTTTTTTTTTTTTTTTTTTTTATTTTATGATAGGCACACAGTGAGAGAGAGAGAGGCAGACACAGGCAGAGGGAGAAGCAGGCTCCATGCACCGGGAGCCCGACGTGGGATTCGATCCCGGGTCTCCAGGATCGCGCCCCGGGCCAAAGGCAGGCGCCAAACCGCTGCGCCACCCAGGGATCCCTTGGCTGGTGATTTTATCTCGATGTTTCTGAGGGAGGCAAGGAATCTTTGCCTGGACTCCTTAAGGTAGAGACACAGTGATGTGTGCAGTTAGGGGCAAGGTGATGGGAACTGTAGCCCATTGAGAGGGCGCCCCCACCTGAGGCAGACAGCAAATGCACAGACACTTTCACCCCAGGGAGAAGGATAAAAGGCAAGTTCCCACAGGACTAGAAGACAAGATTGCATTACCAGACATGGAAACGGCGAAAATACAGGGAGCAGGGGAGGCAGCAGGAGAGGTTCAAGGGTTGAGGATGCACCCAGAGTCTAAGTCCATAGTCTAGATTACTATGGGGCCCCACATCCTCTCCTCTCGGCCATTGTGCAGGGCCGTGGTTTCCCCACCTGTTCATAGAAATCAGATTTATAGCATCTGTTTGTCTCCAAATCCATGAAAGACCTTGTGCAAGTCAAGTTCCAAATTCTTATGAAGTGAATTCTGACCGAGGAATTTTTTGTTTTATTTTGTTTTTAAGTAAGCTCTAGGCCCAATGTGAGGCTTGAACTCACAACCCTGAGATCAAGAGTCACGTGCTTTACTGACTGAGCCAGCTGGGCACCCCCTGACCAAGGAGTTTTGAGAGATGGAGGCCTGGACAGAAATAATCCCAGCAGTACAATAGAAGAATAGAAGAGTTAGAATTGCTTTCTGTTTGTTTAGGGTAAGGGACATTGTGAGGAAGGATGGAGAGGACATGTAGGTACTGTCAATAACAAAAGCTCTGAGGATGAGATGAAGCAAGACTGGCCTGTTTTTTGAGAAGGTCTGGGTATTGTCATTTGTTTTTGTCATTTAAGTCTGGGCGCTGTGGGCTAACCTGACCAGATCCCCCTGACCCAGAGGTGCCTCCTGGTGGTTGGTTCTAAAAGCACTTAATGTTTTCTGGCTTGCCTTTTCTCCCTTATTATAACAATGCACTGTATTTTCTTCCTGAGTCCCAAACAAATAAATCCAAATACAACATATTTTATAGGGGATCCCTGGGTGGCTCAGCAGTTTAGCGCCTGCCTTCGGCCCAGGGCGCGATTCTGGAGTCCCAGGATTGAGTCCCATGTCGGGCTCCTTCCATGGAGCCTGCTTCTCTCTCTGCCTCTCTCTCTCCCTCTCTCTCTGGGTCTCTCATGAATAAATAAAATCTTTAAAAACAAAGCAAAACAAACAAAAAAACATATTTTCTAGGGGATAAATTCCTAGAAAAACAAGGGCGGGATTGGTGGAAACGAGCATTTTACACGTAGGCAAGTTACACCTAAGCCTTTTTCCAAAAATGTTTGCATCAGTTTGCACTCCCTTTTTGGTTTCATTTAAACATAAATAAGATGAGACTGGGTAGATCACTTCCCTGAAGTTTCCTGACCATAAAACGAAAAGGTGGTTTTTTTTTTTTTTTTTTTAATTTTTTATGATAGTCACAGAGAGAGAGAGGCAGAAGCAGGCTCCATGCACCAGGAGCCCGATATGGGATTCGATCCCGGGTCTCCAGGATGGCGCCCTGGGCCAAAGGCAGGCGCTAAACCACTGTGCCACCCAGGGATCCCAAAAAGGTAGATTAAAAAAATAAAGGAACCAGTCTTCTTTGGACAGCATGGCTCCTGCTTATGCTCAAGAGGCAGGCGTGTTAGACCCACGGGCAGCTGAGCAGGCAAAGGCTGGGGGAATGGCCCCTGGCAAAGGCTTGCCAGGCAGTGACCTGCCCAAGGTCACATGGCTAGTGGGTCTCAGCTGGCTCTGCTTCCCAGACCTGTCTGATCTCCAAACCCTTTGCTGCCCCTGCTCCCTCCTTGCCCTCCCCTTCATTCATGCCACCAACAAACAGATCTAAGTGGCTAAGATGACCTGGCTCTCTGCTTCCTGTTGGGGTCCCACAGGGAGCAAAAGCAGATGCATCCATGCAAATTTGAAGAATCTCACAGAGAAGCATATAATTGCAAACAGAGCCACAGGGCCAGAGCAAGAGGCACAGATGAGTGCAGAGTGAGGAAGGGGCCTGCAGTCGGCCCAGCACAGCCTCTGAGCACAAGGTGACCCTGAGGGGTTTTCAGCAGGGGTGGGTGGCTGAGGGAAAGGGTGAGCAGAAAGATCACCGTGTGTTTTTGAAGTTGCTGTCTGAGTCTCCCTGGCCCTCGCATGTCCCCTGGAGCGCCCCCCCGCCCGGGCCCACGGGACCTGTTGTGGCCGGGCTCCCCCGGTGTGGGGGCACATGGCCGTTGGGCCCATCTCCGGCAGCCAGCTAGGTCTTCCTAGCCACTTCCGCCCTTTGCTCTCCATGTGGTTGGCTGGTGGGGCTGAGGCATCTCGGGCGGCGTGGAGGGGAGCTGGAGGAGCAGCCGACTGGCCCGGGAGGCGCCCAGGGCCTCCCACCTCCCAATTTGTGGTCCTGAGGGCCCACGTCAGCCCCTTAGTGCCCTCTGTCCTGGCCGTGGGTCCGGTCAGGAGGGCACCTTCCCACTCTCCCCACCTCCCTTCCCCACCTTCCCCCCAGGTTGTGAGGCGGGACTCCTCACTACGGAGGGGTGTGGGGCAGCCGGCTTCTTTTATGGACACTCCCTTTCGGTCCCTGCTGGTTGCTCTTCCCCTCCTCGGGTCCTTTCGTGGTCTCCCGGCCGATGCCGGCTTCGCCTCCCCAATCTCTCCGTGAAAGTCCACCTCCCACCAGCAGTGTTTGCAGGCTCATCCCCGCTGCCGGTTCTGGGTAGATGAGGGGTACAGAGAGTGGGACACCCCCTGCCCTGCCCGCTGGAGCTCACAGCCGAGTGAACAGACAGCAGAGCCAGGCCTGAGTGAGCAAGAGAAGCAGTTTTCTGCAACAGTGTGTGCAGAGGGCCGTGGGCTTGGGGGAAGAAGGGGAGGGAGGGGTAGTGGTCAGAGTCCATGGCTTCCTCCCTGGGATTTCCAAATAGAAGGCCTGGTGTGCTGAGAAATTGTTGATGGGACAATATGAAGAGAAAGAGAGCAATAGATCGAGACACACACACACATATTATGCTTATTTAAAAGCTATTTAATTTGAAGGACTATTCTTTATTCTGAGATGATCTTTTTTTTTTTAAGGTTTTATTCATGAGAGAGAGAGACAGAGACATAGGCAGAGGGAGAAGCAGGCTCCATGCAGGGAGCCCAATGTGGGACTTGATCCAGGGACTCCGGGATCACGCCCTGAGCCCAAGGCAGACACTTAACCCCTGAACCACCCAGACGTCTCCGACGATGACCTTATTCTTTTGTATTTTTTTTTTGTATTTTATTTTTTATTTTAATTTTTATTTTAATTTTTTTAAACTTTGTCCTTTTTTTTTAAAATTTTTATTTATTTATGATAGTCACAGAGAGAGAGAGAGAGAGAGAGGCAGAGACACAGGCAGAGGGAGAAGCAGGCTCCATGCACCGGGAGCCCGATGTGGGATTCGATCTCGGGTCTCCAGGATCACGCCCTGGGCCAAAGGCAGGCGCCAAACCGCTGCGCCACCCAGGGATCCCTTCTTTTGTATTTTAATGTCTTTTCCAAGAGGTACTTTGCTTTTTTGTTTGTTTGTTTGTTTTTCGTTTTTTTTTGCGGTGGGTTTTTTTTTTTTTAATTTTTATTTATTTATGATAGTCACACAAAGAGAGAGAGAGGCAGAGACATAGGCAGAGGGAGAAGCAGGCTCCATGCACCGGGAGCCTGACGTGGGATTCGATCCCAGGTCTCCAGGATCGCGCCCTGGGCCAAAGGCAGGCGCCAAACCGCTGCGCCACCCAGGGATCCCCCTGCGGTGGGTTTTTTGTGGCAAAAAGCATACAACATGAGATGAGATCTGCCCTCTTAACAAATTTTTAAGTGTATGGTACAGTACTGCTAACTAAATGTCCAATGTTGTACAGCAGATCCCTAGTACATACTCATCTCCTGTAACTGAAACTCTGTACCCATTCCTCTTCCCCTGAGTCCCTGAGAACCACTACTCTACTTTCCGTTTCTGTGAATTTGAGTCTGACCACTTTAGATACCTCCTATAAGTGGGATCATGTAGTATTTGTCCTGTGACTGGCTTATTTCACTTAGCATAATATCCTTAAGATTCATCCATGTTGTAGCATGTGATGAGATTTCTTTTTCTTTCTTTCTTTCTTTTTTTTTTTTTTTTTAAGATTTTATCTGGGCAGCCCCAGTGGCTCAGTGGTTTAGCACTGTCTTCAGCCCAGGGCCTGATCCTGGGACCGGGTTTGAGTCCCACGTCGGGCTCCCTGTGTGGAGCCTGCTTCTCCCTTTGCCTGTGTCTCTGCTTCTCCCTCTCTCTGTGTCTCTCATGAATAAGTAAATAAAATTTAAAAATAAATAAATAAAATCTTAATAAATAAAGATTTTATTTATTTATTTATGAGAGACACAGAAAGAGAGTCAGAGACCAGAAAGAGAGTCAGATCCAGGAACTCCAGGATCATGCCCTGAGCCAAAGGCAGACACTCAACCACTGAGCCACTCAGCCGTCCCGATTTCCTTCTTTTTTTATGGCCAAATTATATTCCATTGTATGGATAGACCACATTTTCATTATCCATTCATGTGTCAGTGGGCAGGTACGTTGTTTCCACCTCTTTTTTTTGTTTGTTTCCACCTCTTGGCTATTGTGAATAATGCTGCAATGAACATGAGAGGGAATATACCTCTTTGAGATCCTTCCTTATTACAATTCTTTTGGATAAATACCAAAAGTGGGATGGTTGGATCATATGGTAGTTCTAGTTTTGTTTTTTTGTTTTTTTTTAAAGATTTTATTTATTCATGAGAGACACAAAGAGAGAGAGACGCAGTGACACAGGGAGAGGGAGAAGCAGGTTCTGCGCAGGGAGCCCGATGTGGGACTCCATCCTGGGACTTGATCCCAGGACTCAATCCCGGGACTCCAGGATCACGCCCCAGGGCCAAAGGCAGACGCTAAACCACTGAGCCACCCAGGGATCCCCTATTTTTATTTTTTTAAGAGAAGAAAATAGGGTGGGGGGGAGAGGCAGAGGGAGAAGGAGAGAAAGCATCAGTGTGGAGCCCGATACGGGGCTCCATCTCACTACTCTGAGTTCATGACCTGAGCTAAAATCAAGAGTCAGACATTTAAGAGACTGAGCCACCCAGGCGCCCCTATTTATAATTTTTTTGAAAAACTCCCATACTGTTTTCCCTAGCAGCTGCACCATTTTACATTCCCACCAGCAGTGCACAAGGTTTCTTTTTTCTCTACATCCTCCAACACTTGTCTCTTGTCTTTTTGATAATAGCCATCTAACATGTGTGAGGTGATATCTCATTGGGGTTTGATATCTATTTTCCTGATGATTAGAGATGTTGAACATCTTTTCATGTACCACTCATACGTCTTCTTTGGAGAAATGTCTATTCAGGTCCTTTGTCCATTTTTTAAAAAGATTTTATTTATTTGAGAGAGAGAGAGCAAGTAGGGGGAGGGGAAGAGTGAGAGGGACAAGCAGACTCTGCACTAAGCCAGGAGCCCCACATGGGGCTCAATCTCATAACCCTGAGATCATGACCTGGGCTGAAATCAAGAGTCTGGTGCTTAACCTACTGAGCCACTCAGGCATCCCTCCCTTTGCCCATTCTTTTTTTTTTTTTTTAATTTTTTTAAAGACTTTATTTATTTATTCATAGAGACATGGAGAGAGAGAGTGAGGCAGAGACACAGACAGAGGGAGAAGCAGGCTCCACGCAGGGAGCCTGACATGGGACTCGATCCAGGGTCTCCAGGATCAGGCCCTGGGCTGCAGGCGGCGCTAAACCACTGCGCCACTGGGGCTGCCCCCTTTGCCCATTCTTTAATCAGGTTTTTTGTTTGTTTTGCTATTGAGTTGATAGGAGTTCCTTATATATTTTGGATATCAACCAAACACCAGATATATGATCTGCAAATATTTTCTCTCATTCTGTAGGTTGTCTTTTTATTTTGTTGATTCTTTTTTTTAAATTTTTTTAAAAGATTTTATTCATTCATGAGAGACACACACCAAGAGAGAGAGAGAGGCAGGGACACAGGCAGAGGGAGAAGCAGGCTCCATGCAGGGAGCCCGACGTGGGACTCGACCCCAGGTCTCCAGGATCAGGCCCTGGGCTGAAGGCGGCACTAAACCGCTGCACCACCCAGGCTGCCCTTTAATTTTTTTTCTAAAGTAATCCTTACATCCAAGGTGGGGTTTGAACTTATGACCCCAAGATCAAGGGTCACATGCTCTACTGACTGAGCCAGCCAGGTACCCCCCAGCTGATTGTTTCTTTTGCCTGGTAGGAGCTTTTTAGTTTGATGTAATCCCACTTGTCTATTTTTGCTTTTGTTGTCTGTACTTTTGGTGTCATATCCAAGAAATCATTACCAACACCAGTGTTAGGAAGCTCTTTCTTTCTTTCTTTCTTTCTTTCTTTCTTTCTTTCTTTCTGTCTTTCTGTCTTTCTGTCTTTCTTCTTTCTTTTTAAAATTTTTAAGTTATTTATTCATGAGAGACACAGAGAGAGAGAGATAGAGACACAGGTTGCAGGTTCCACACAGGTAGCCCAATGTGGGACTTTATACCAGGACTCCGGGATCACACCCTGGGCTGAAGGCAGACACTCAACCCCTGAGCCACCCAGGTGTCCCATCTTTCTTTCTTTTTTAAAGATTTTATTTATTTGAGAGAGAGATGGTGAAGCAGACTCCCCCCAGGTGAGCAGAGAGCCCGACGCAGGGCTTGATCCCAGGACCCTGAGATCATGACCTGAGCTGAAGGTAGACACTTAACTGAGCCACCCAGGTGCCCCTGAGGCTTTTCTTTTATGTGTTCTTCTAGGAGTTTATAGTATCAAGTGCTACATTTAAGTCTTCAATCCATGTTGAGTTGATTTTTTTTTTTTTTTTTTTTTTGAGATAGAACAGCAGAGGGAGGGTCAGAGGGAGATAGAATCTTAGGCAGGCTCCATACTCACTGTGGAGCCCAATGCAGGGCTTCATCTCACAACCCTGAGATCATGACTTGAGCCAAAAATCAAGAGTCATGGGATGCCTGAGTGGTTCAGCAGTTGAGCACCTGCGTTCGGCCCAGGGTATGATCCTGGAGTCCCAGGATCGAGTCCCACATCTGGCTCCCTGCATGGAGACTGCTTCTTCCTCTGCCTGTGTCTCTGCCTCTCTCTCTCTCTCTCTCTTTGTGTCTCTCATGAATAAATAAATAAAATCTTAAAAAAAATTAATCAAGAGTCAGACGCTCAACCAACTGAACCACTCAGGCGTCCCATGTTGAGTTGATTTTTGTGTGTGGTTACATAAGGGCCCAGTTTCATTCTTTTGCATGTGGATACCTGGTTTTCCCAACACCATTTATTTGGTTTTAAGGGCCTTCCTTGGCAGAATAACAAATGTTCCCCATTGTTTCTTTAGAAATGTTACTGGTCTGTGAAATCCTGTGAACCAGACCCTCATAACTTTGTTGTAATGTCCAGTTATAGTGTAAAAGTTAGGATGTGTAGTCCAGTATGCACATAGCTCTTATGAGATGAATGGGTCAGTCAAGAAAGCTCCAGAAAATCTGGGTTATAGGGTTCATGTCCTTGGACGCCACATCCTGGCCTGCCCCGGCAGTTGGTTCCTTTTCCACACTTTAGAGTGGGGACTTCACAGGGTAGGTGCTCAGTTAGCATTTGTTCACTTCCGTGCAGCCAGGAATGCTTAGATCAGAGAGGCCCACGTCATGGAGCAAGGCAGGCCCAAGTGGGCTCGGCCCAGGCTCTCCTAGTTCTCAGGCCAGCACTGTTTCCTTTTTCTTTTCTTTTCTTTTCTTTTCTTTTCTTTTCTTTTCTTTTCTTTTTTATTTATTTATTTATTTATTTATTTATTTATTTATTTATTTATTTATGATAGTCACAGAGAGAGAGAGGCAGAGACACAGGCAGAGGGAGAAGCAGGCTCCATGCACTGGGAACCCGATGTGGGATTCGATCCCGGGTCTCCGGGATCGTGCCCTGGGCCAAAGGCAGGCGCCAAACAGCTGCGCCACCCAGGGATCCCTCTTTTTTTTTTTTTAAAAACAGATTTTTATTTTTATTTTTTTTAAGATTTTATTTATTTACTCATAGAGACAGAGAGAGAGGCAGAGACACAGGCAGAGGGAGAAGCAGGTTCCATGCAGAGAGCCTGACATGGGGCTCCATCCTGGGTCTCCAGGATCACGCCCTGGGCTGCAGGCGGCGCTAAACCACTGCGCCACCGGGGCTACCCCAGCACTGTTTCGACTATACTGTAAATGCATGTGGCTCTGCCTGTATTAAATAAAATTTCTCCCTTGGGCCAGAGTGATTGAAAAAGAGCTTTTTCTTTCCGAATGCGAAAGCCTTGATTTTGGAGAAATGAGGCTTGTACCATTTTTTTTTTTTTTACGATTTTATTTATTTATTTATTCATGAGAGACACAGAAAGAGAGGCAGAGGGAGGAGAAGCAGGCTCCATGCAAGAAGCCGGATGTGAGACTCGATCCCGGGAATCCAGGATCACGCCCTGAGCCAAAGGCAGACACTCAACCGCTGAGCCACCCAGGCATCCCAAGAAATTCTCTCTTTTTTTTCTTTAATTTTATTTATTTATTCATGAGAGACACAGAGACTGAGAGAGAGGCAGAGACACAGGCAGAGGGAGAAGCAGGCTCCATGCAGGGAGCCTGACATGGGACTCGATCCCAGGTCTCCAGGTCACGCCTTGGGCTGAAGGCGGCGCTAAACCGCTGAGTCACCTGGGCTGCCCAGGCTTGTACCATCTTAGTGTCTCCCTCAAGCTGCCAGCACCGCGTCTGGCACATGAAGAGAACCTGGTAAGTGTCCGAATGAAGGAATAACGAGCAATTTCAATTGTGAGGCAGCTCTAAGAGCCAGAGATTAGAAAATTTAGATTCTGCTTCCTGCTCTGCCTTAGGTTAGCTGCGTGACATTGAGCAGGTCCCTTCCTGTCCCTGTGCCTTATTGTCTCATCCATTAACAACAATGACAACAACGACAACAATAATAGGATAACGTGTTATGAGCGCCTCCTATGTGTCAGGCACCGTTCTAAGCACTTTTATTTATTTATTTTTTATTTTTATTTTTATTTTTCTAAGCACTTTTATAGGGTATAAACCCATTAACTCCTCCCGGTTGCCCCCAGAGATAGAGATTATTCACATAGCCAGTGTGTGATGAGGAAACAGAAGCCCAGAGGGGTCAAGTATCTAGCAGAGGTCACACAGGTAGTTAGAGGGTAGCAGGGATTCAAACCCAAGCAGTTCAAGCCCAGACACCTAATTGCCATATGATACTGAGCATCTAGAAGGTTTATCTTTTCTTGAACGATTCTATGAATGAAATACAGAAAGTGGCAGCCATTTCAATTCCGGGCCCTGGGCAAAATGTTTCTGGTTGAGTTCCTTTAGGCTTTGTTAAGTAGCAACCATGCATATCTCTTCTTGGAAAGGAAGCAACTGTTGAGACAGGATTACTTGGGAAGAATTTTGGCAGAGAGGGAGGAAAAAAAAGCAGGTGGTAAGGCCTATCTCCTGTCTCGCTGCCTCTCCATGGCCTCTTCTGTGTTCCCTGAAGCTCCCCTGTGGCTGCCCTCACCTAAGTACAGGCCACCTTTGGCCCTGACCTGGGCATTTCTCTGAGCCAATCTCATCTGCTCTGCAGCATTCCACATGGCTAGAGTCAGCTTCTAAAGACAGCAATGGATCACATTACACACCTGCTTAAAGCCCTCCTGTGGCTTCTCAGAGCTCTGTGAATAAAACCCAGTGTGACCCCTGCCCACCTCTCTGATTTCATCTCACACCTCCCCTTCACTCAGCACCCTGTAGCCCAGCTGTGCTGTCCCAGCCAGTGGCCACTAGCCATATGGGGCTGCTGAGCACTTGAAATGTGGCCAGTCCAAATTGAGATGTGCTTGTCCATATAAAATATACACAGGCGGGGTGCCTGGGTGGCTCAGTCTGTTTATTGCCTGACTTCAGCTCAGGTCATGATCTCAGGGTCCTGTGATCCAGCCCTGCCTCCAGGCCCACATTGGGCTCTGCCCTCAGAGGGGATCCTTCTTCTCCTCTCCCTCTGCCCCTCCTTCTGCTTGTGTTCTCTCTCTCTCTCTCTCTCTCTCAAATAAATAAATACAATCTTAAAAATAAAATAAAATAAAATACACACTGGCTCTTGAAGCTGTAGTCCAAAAGAGGGTGTGAAATATCTCATTAACAATTTTATATTGATTATATGTTGAAATGATAACATTTTTTATATATTGGGTTAAATAAAATACATTATTAAAATTAATTTCACTTCTATCTTTTTTTGTCATGACTAGTAGAAAATTGTCAATTCTGTGCGTGGCTTGCATTTTATTCCCACTGGACAGTGCTGCTGCAGCCCCACACCTGCTTCCCTCTGGTCCTGGACTGCCCCAAGCTCTTCTCAGCCTCAGGTGGGCAGGGCCTATGTCCCCCGCCCCCCCACCCCTGCTCTCAGTGCCCCACCATAGCTGCAATCTCTCTCTTGTTTGCTGCCTTTCTTCCCCAGGTAGAGTGGCAGTCCCCCGGTGCTCTTGGTTTAGCACCTGACCCTGGGCTAGCCAGGAAGAGCCTGTGCTCAATCAGATGCCCGGGGGAGGGAAGGTTGGGAACCAGGCCACGTTTCTCAGCCTGCAGCTACGGGAGGGGTCTTCAGCCAGAGGGGTCCACACGCTGCTAATAAGGCTATAGCTGAAGCACGTGATCAGAACCCTCAGAGGCTTCGGGCATAACACACATGGACTATAAGAGAGGGGCTTTGGGCTTTGTGTGAGGTTTTGGGAGCCTGCTGTGTCAGTAGGACCAGGGATGTGAAGCCCTGGGTCAGCGACCATGCGTGCCAGGGGAAGTGCCAGCACAGCTGAGGTGGATTTGGGCTTTGCTGGGGCACCCCAGAGTCCGTCTCAACCTTCCTGCTTACCATACGATGACCTTCAGAGGTTGCTCAGTGGGGATTGGCTCCCTGCCGAGAGCCTGGGAGGACCAGAGCGAGGGCTGTGTGTCTAGCATCAGCAGGGTACAGCACGGGGACACATAGTATTCAGGCCATCTGAACGTCCTTGTGACCAGCTCCCCCTTTGTACTGTCAGCCACCTTTGCAAGGCACTGGCCACCGTGGCGATGGAAATAATGCACGGCCTCAGCTCCTGAGTAAGTGCCCCTCTGCTAAAGAGGATCACCAAGCCATCACCTCGTGTGTTTTCACCCTGAGGACCCCGACTTCGGCAGCATCTGGAAGAGGAAGAGATATCACCATCTCTGTGAAAAGGGCCTGTGGGTTTTAATTGACCGCAAACTCAGAGTGAGCCAACGGGTGACCTGATTGCTAAAATAGCCCAGGAGGAGGGCGGAAGCTTCCAGAACAGAGAGGGGGCGGCTAGGATCTCAGCTGGAAGGAAGTGAGGGCACCATTTTTGGAACCTGCCCAAATCCACAGCTCCAGGGAGCAGGGAGGCCTTTCTCTGGAAACTCTGCCTTAGTCCAGCCCCTGTGGGTGAGAATGGGGTGGGGCAGGAGGTGGAGCTAGTGGTTCCTGGAGCACAGAAACCCCGGTGGTGGGTGAACACAGGCCTGCACCTTGGGCTTTACCTACTCCTCAGGTTAGAAGAAATCCCAGGCCTGGAGGTTAGAAGGGCCCAGGGAGACCAGTTGGGCCAGGCACTCCGGTCCCATGCTGGGAAGCCGAGAGCCTGCCTAAGCCCGCCGTGGGAGGGTGACAAAGGTCAGCTCTCCTCCAGCTTTCCTGCTGCACTCAGCAGCTCTGAAAGAAATGCAAGGAACAAAGATGACTGCTCTCATACAGCAGATAATGAATGTTCTGATTCTCAGCCCCCAAGAGCATCAAATCCTAGTGTCCCTGGCCAGGAAATTTACAGCCTGCCATTGACCCTTGCAGGGCAGTGTCCCCTTGCTGGCTTCTCCATGGGCAGAGATGGCCCGTGAATCCCGCGACCTCCATACTGGCTGTCCTCAGCGTCCAGTGGCCTGGCCAGGGTCCCTCAGCTCTGCTGGTGCTGGGCTGGGCAGTGAGGACAGAGCACAGAGGCGGCTCAGCTCTGTGTGGAGGGTGTGTGGAGGTGGTGGGGATGAGCCTGAGCCAAGGGCAACCCCGCCTTTCTATTTTATATCTAATTATAAAAGCAATTCATACTCATTGTAAAATTTGGAAACTACAGAAAGGTACAAAGGAGAAAATGAAAGTCGTCTGTTATCTCGCTGCCCAAAGATAAATGTCACTACTGTTTTGTTGTATTTCCCTTCAGTTTCATTCTTCTATATCAATCATACATATGCATATAAGTGTATATTGTATTTTATTTATTATTTAAGTGTATATTTTTGTTGTAATAATACTCTGTAACTGGCTCCCCCTCACCTTTCATTATATGGTGAATATTATCTCACAACGTTCAAATTTTCTTTAAAGTTAATGGCTTTGTAATATTGTCTTAATAATTTACTTAGCCATTTTCCTACTTTTTTTCCATTCTCCTATTTTATTTAGCTTTATCTCTTTTTTTAAAAAAATTTTAAAAGATCATTTATTTATTTATTTATTTATTTATAATAATAAATTTATTTTTTATTGGTGTTCAATTTGCCAAAAAACAGAATAACACCCAGTGCTCATCCCATCAAGTGCCCACCTCAGTGCCCGCCACCCAGTCACCCCCACCCAAGATTTTTTATTTATTCATCCATGAGAGACAGAGAGAGAGAGAGAGAAAGAGAGGCAGAGACATAGGCAGAGGGAGAAGCAGGCTCCATGCAGGGAGCCTGATGTGGGACTTGACCCTGCGACTCCAGGATCATGCCCTGGGCCAAAGGCAGGGGCTAAACCGCTGAGCCACCCAGGGATCTCCTCTCTCTCTCTTTTTTAATAAGGGGATTTGGCAGTTTTTAAAATTCCACTTAGGGACATCTGGGTGGCGCAGTGGGTTGAGCATCCAACTCTTGATTTCTGCTCAGGTCATGATCTGAGGGTCGTGAGACGAAGCCCTGCATCAGGCTCCACACTGTGTGTGGCACCTGCTTAGGATTCTCCTTCTCCCTCTGCCCTCCCCACTGCATGCTCTCTCTGGCTCTGGCTCTCCTTCAAAAAAAGACCCTGAACATTTAAAATTCCACTTAAAAATATAAATCCAACTTTTTGGCTGCTGAAATGGAGCAGTTCTGGCATACGCTCTCTGCCATTCACACTGAGAGGGGCGCCTCTGTTTAACAGCTCCAGGTGATAGCAAAGGTCGAGCATTTAGAAACACAAACACAAAAACAGGAACCAAGAGGGTCGCTTAGGAAAGGAGCTATCCTCTGCCTGCAGCTCATGCGGTGCCCCCGTTGGAGACATCCAGCATCGCCAGCCTGGGTGTCAGTGTGTACATCCTTGCGGGTGGCATCCTGGCGTGTGAGCTGGTGGAGAGGCCTGCAGTCCCTAGTTCACATTTTGCCTATGCCATGAGCTAGTGGAATCTTGGACGAGTCCTCCCACTGCCCCGTTTCTCCATTTCCTAGGCTATGAAATGGACCTGATGTTGCAGCGGCTGGGACCCAATGCCATGACGCTGCCTCTGAACCAGGATCGATGTCTTTCAGTGGGGATCAAAGGAACAAAGATAGAGTAAGGCCCAGGTGGCCTTGGGCAAGTATCGTCCATTCAGCGAGAGTCATTGTGTCCCCAGCCCCAGGGGTTTGTGGCTACAGCCTGCATGGGTGGCCCTTGTTTGCCTTCTAGTTGTTCAGACTGGATGACTGCAGACCCCTCTGAACAACTCTGGCCTGCCTGGGGCCTTGATTTAGTTCCTAGGGAAGGTACTGATTGAGATTTCCTGCCATTTCTGGATCCCTGCTGAGCAGCCCAGAACCAGGCCAAGTATGACTCTGGTGTACCCCTAGAGAAATGTCCCATCGTGTTCAGGGTTCTAGGGGTGTGCAGGCTGGGTTTCTGGAGGTTTGGGGCCAGAAACCCCTAGAACTTATGCTTCCGAAGGGCACGAGCCTTGTGCTTTGTATTTACTTGCTGCCCTCAGTTCTCCTCACTGGGCCTGGCCCACAGTAGGCGCTTAGTAAATACTAGCACACCCAGGCAAGTGGTGGCCTCTTCCTGCCTCATTTTGCCTTTCTCTTCTGCTTGGCCATGAGTTCTGTGAGAACACAGATGAGCCTGGTTTACTTGAGTCCTCAATGCCCAGCAAAGACACTGGCATAAATGCACAAACAGAACAAATGGATTGGTGAATAAGTCACCTCCCTCAAGAGTCACAGCTCATGATGCAGGCTCTCGCTTCTCCCCACATCCCCTCCAAAGTAGGTCCTTTCCCTCCCTCTGAAGGGTCCTTCCTCTGTCCCTCCTTGGTTGAAATTGGCCACCAGGAACCTCTGAGACTTCCTGGCTGTGTGATTTTGGACAAGTCACTCTACCTCTCTGAGCCCCATTGCCTCTTCTGTAAAAAGAAGCAGATATGATGTATTGAAAGGGCTTTGTGAGGCTTAGTGCTAGATTACATAGCATAGCTGGTGCCTGGCAGGTGGGGGGTACCTGAAGAAGCAGCCCCTCGTGTTGCCAGTGGCCTGGCCCTCTGTCCACAATGTGCGCTCCGACATGAGCTAGCTGACCACTTGACTGTCGGAGAGGCATGGGATAGTCTTGGGCTGGGGCTACCGCGGGAGGCAGTGAGGGTTACAGATCCCCTGAGACCCCAGCCGCTGTCCCTGGCATTTTGCCCTTGGCTGTCATTCAGTGTCTTTTCCCTGCTGGGAAGGCACATACTATAGCTGGGGGGTCGCGGGGTGGGGAGCGGGCTCTGCTGGGGCAGGCCCACTGCTCTCCGGAGAGTTGCTCTCCTGGCGCCCCTGTGATGGGAAGAGGAGCTGGCTGCACTGCCAGGAGAGCTTTCACACTAGGCTGCCCTGGACTGTGCAGTGGAGGCCCTCCGTGCCCTCTCTACCTATCACTCAGCTCTCTCTGGGCCTCCAGCCCCCAGGCTTTAAAAAGGGGAGAACAGTCAGACTGAAGATTTACAGGTTTGAGGAAAGGAGAAGTTAAATGACACACTTTGCCTCTGCCATGCATGCTCCCAAGTACGGTAACTACTAACTTTATGAAGAGCCAGTCCACGGAGTGGAGTGTGCCATGGGCTCTCGCGCTGGGAGGGGCTACCTGGCAGAGCTGCTGAGTGTCTCTGGCTTTGTATCTGGCCCTGCCACATAGTCGTTGTGGAACATGGACAGGTGACTCCTCTGTCTCAGCCTCAGTGTCCTCATCCACAAAATGAGGGCAGCCACCCTCCTGGATTCCTGGGAGAAGCCCCTAAGGCTATGCCTGTGAAGTCTAGCCTCAGCTGTAGTGACTGCCCCAGGCACCTGGGCTTCCCAGCACTTGGGCCCTGTCACCTAGGCTCCCTGGACCTCAGTTTGCCCATCTGTACTATGAAGATGATCATACCCACGGTTTCAGGTCATTGGGATGGTTCCATAAAACCAACCACATAACCCACCTGTGCAAGTGGCTAGCATATAAAAAGTGCTTCTTAGCTCCTTACTACAGGGTTTTGTGCTGCTAGTAGCAAAGCTAGTTGGGGTGAGACCCGGCCCCTACCCCCAAGCCCCTTGCCCAGGGCTTCTCCCTCAGGTCTGCCATAGGAGGCTTGTGTGCTTGGGAACAGAGTTACCCGCATCAAGTTTTACCAGGTCAGAACCGCATTCCCAGTGTCTGGAGCACGGGGTGGGACAGCTGTGCAGCAGCTGCCACCAGCTACCTGACCGGCTGAGTCTCCAGGAAGCTTCGATGGAGGCTGGGCCTCGGGGTTTTGGTAAGCTCTGGGTGGCTGAGCAGACGATGAATCCTGGTCTGGAACGTGCCCTTGTGCCATCTCCCAATGCCCCAAGTCTACCATTCTGCCCACACAATGTCAGAGCTCCAAGGAAGTGCCCCAAAACACAGCACATAGCTTTATTGTTGTTGTTGTTGTTTTTTTTTTTTTTTCTGGCTGTAAAAGTATTTCTTGTTCATCGCAGAAAAAAAATGCAAAAATTGTGAAATATATAAATTAAAGCACCCCAAATCCTAAACTTCCAGGTATTTTTGTGCATATACACATATAGAAGTAGATTGTTTTTACAAGAATGGAATCTTATGATACTTGCTTTAAAAATTAAAATGAGGGCTCCCTGGGTGGCTCAGCGGTTTGGTGCCTGCCAAAGGGCCCAAGGCATGATCCTGGAGTCCTGGGATCGAGTCCCATATCGGGCTTCCTGCATGGAGCCTGCGTCTCCCTCTGCCTATGTTTCTGCCCCCCGCCCCCTCTGTGTCTCTCATGAATAAATAAAATCTTAAAAAAAAATGAAAATGAGTATACTTGATTTTTAACTCTTTTTTTTAGTGTTGTTTTTTTTTTAAAGATTTTATTTATTAATTCATGAGAAACACAGGAGAGAGAGAGAGGCAGAGACACAGGCAGAGGGAGAAGCAGGCTCCATGCCGGGAGCCTGACGTGGGACTCAATCCAGGGTCTCCAGGATCACGCCCTGGGCTGCAGGCGGCGCTAAACCACTGCGCCACCGGGGCTGCCCGATTTTTAACTTTTTTGTTACAAAATATGACACGGAAAGACCATATAAAACAATTGTTCAGTTTGACATATTATTATAAGGCAAACACTCTTGGAACCACTGCCCAGTGAAGAACTCTGCCAGAACCTAGAAGCTCTCGGTGTGCCCCCTCCTCCTACTTCCCCAAGAAAGGTTACTGTTCTCCTGACTTTTTTTTTCCTTTAAAAAAAAAGTCTCTACTCAACATGGGGCATGAACTCATGACACTAAGATCAAGAGTCACATGCTCTACGGACTGAGCCCGCAGGTGCCCTACGGCATTATTAATTACGGTTATTGAGACTTACAAGGTCATTACTTTCTTGCTAGTTATCACCTAGTGTGAATCCCTAGATACTATAATTTTGTCCTTAAAAAAATCTGTCTTAAAAAAAAAATCTGTCTTTTAAGACCCTTTTAATCTATAGATTTATTCTTTAATGTGGCAATGTATCCCAGACCTTGTCCATGTTTGTAAATGTGCTTTTCATTTTTAATCTTTTGTAAATGATTCCAGGTTTGAACATAAATGACTGGTTCCCCTACCAATGGACACTTAGGTTATTCTCACACTTTTGCTATTATAAACAATACTGTGATGGAAATTTTTATACATATGTTTTTTGTTTTTGTTTTTAAGATTTTATTTATTTTTTCTAATTTTTTTTTTTAATTTATGATAGTCACAGATTGAGAGAGAGAGAGACAGAGACAGAGACATAGGCAGAGGGAGAAGCAGGCTCCATGCACCGGGAGCCCGATGTGGGATTTGATCCCAGGTCTCCAGGATGGCGCCCTGGGCCAAAGGCAGGTGCTAAACCGCTGCGCCACCCAGGGATCCCAGATTTTATTTATTTATTCATGAGAGACACACGCACACACACAGAGAGAGAGAGAGAGAGAGGCAGAGACACAGGCAGAGGGAGAAGCAGGCTCAATGCAGGGAGCCCGATGTGGGACTCCATCCCAGGACTCCAGGATCACACCCCGGGCTGAAGGCGGCGCTAAACCGCTGAGCCACCTGGGCTGCCCTATACATATGTTTTTATGCGCTTCAGTAATTCCTAGAAGAAATTTCTAGAAGTAGCATCATGGGACCGAAGAATGTTTTTTGTTAAATAAATAATTAATTGGGACACCTGGGTGGCTCAGGAATTGAGCATCTGCCTTTAGCCCAGGGCGTGATCCTGGAGTCCCGGGATCCAGTTCCACATCGATCTCCTTGTATGGAACCTACTTCTCTCTCTGCCTATGTCTCTGCTTCTCTGTGTGTGTGTGTCTCTCATGAATAAATAAATAAGATTTTAAAAAATAATTAATTTACATTTTTAAGAGATTTTATTTATTTGACAGAGACAGAACAAACAGGGGGAGCAGCAGAGGGAGAAGGAGAAGCTGAGCAGGGAGCCCAGTGCGGGGCTCCATCCCATGACCTTGGGATCATGCCCTGAGCGGAAGGCAGATGCTTAACCAACTGAGACACCTAGGTGCCTCTAATTAACTTATTTTTTAAATTTTATTTATTTGAGGGAGAGATAGAGCATGAGTTGAGGGGGGAGAGGGAGAAGGACAGCATACTCCTTGCTGAGCAAGGAGCCCAGTGAGGGTTGGGAGGCCTCAATCCCAGGACCCTGAGATCAGGGCCTGAGCCAAAAGTAGACGCTTAACCAACTGAGCTACCCAGGTGCCAGGTTTTTTTTAAACAGCTTTATTGAGATATGATTCACTTGCCATACAGTTCAGCCATTCAAAGCATACAATTCAGTAGTTTTTAGTATAGTCAGAGTTGTGCAATCATCACCACAATCAATTTTAGGACATTTTCAGCATTAGAGAACCCCACCCCCATTTCTCCCTAGTGGCCCCCCTCTCCAGCTCTAGGCAACCACTGCTATAAAGGAGTCTTCTTACTGTCTGTATAGGTTTAAGCATTATGGAATTCTCATATAAATGAAATCATACAGGGACACCAGTGTGGCTCAGGGGTTGAGCATCTGCCTTCGGCTCAGGGCGTGATCCCGGGATCTGGGATCGAGTCCCACATCATGCTCCTTGCAAGGAGCACACTTCTCCCTCTGCCTGTGTCTCTGCCTCTCTGTCTCTCATGAATAAATAAAATCTTAAAAAAAATGAAATCATACAATATGTAGTCTTTTGACTGACTTCCCTCACTTAGCACATTTTTAATAGCTTTATCCAGGTTATAGCATGTATCGGTATTTAATTCCTTTTTTAAAAAAATTTCTTTATTTGTTTGAGACAGAGAGAAAAGGCGAGCAGGGGGTGGGGGGAAAGGGAGAAGCAGACTCCCCACTGAGCAGGGAGCTCAACCTGGGGCTCCATCCCAGGATGCTGGCAGATGCCCCAGTATTTAATTCCTTTTTATTGCTGAATAATATTTCTGTGTGTGGATGGATAGACCACATTTTATTTATCCATTCATCAGTTGATGGGCATTTGGGTTTTTTACTTTCTTTGGCTATTATGAATAATGTATCTGTGAACATTCATGTAAATTTTGGGGTAAACATATTTAATTTCTCTTGGATCTCTGCCTCCCAGGTGTGGAACTGCTGGGTCACCTGGTAATTCTATTTACTTTTGGGGAACAGAGTTTTTCAAGGTGGCTGCACCATTAATATTCCTACCAGTAGTGTGTGAGCGGATGACTTCATTACATCCTTGCCAACATTTGTTATTGTCTTTTTTGATGATAGCAAACCTAGTGTGTGATTTGCAAATATTTCCTCCCATTCTGTGTCTTTTCACTTCCTTTTTTTTTTTTTTTTACGATTTTAAGTAAGCTCTACACCCAATATGGGGCTTGAACTCACAACCCTGAGATCAAGAGTCACATGCTTCACCAACTGAGCCACTAGGGGCCCTGTCTTTTCACTTTCTTAACAATGTATTTTGCATCACAGAAGTTTGTTATTTTGATGATGTCCAATTTACCTATTTTTTCTTTTGTTACCATGATTTTGTGTCATATTATTGACTGATCCTAGGTCATGAAGATTTAGGCCTATGCTTTCTTCTAAGAGTTTATAGTTTGTTTGTTTGTTTTTTTTATAAGATTTTATTTACTTATTCATGAAAGACACAGAGAGAGGCAGAGACTCAGGCAGAGGGAGAAGCAGGCTCCCTGCAAGGACCCCGGGATCACGCCGGGAGCCAAAGGCAGATGCTCAACCGCTGAGCCACCCAGGCGTCCCAGTTTTTTTGTCTTTTTATTTTTTAATTATTTTTAAAGATGTTATTTATTTATTCATGAGAGACACGGAGGGGGGGCGTGGCAGGCAGAGACACAGGCAGAGGGAGAAGCAGGCTCCATGCAGGGAGCCCAACATGGGACTCGATCCCAGGACTTCAGGATCACACCCTGGGCCGAAGGCAGGTGCTAAACTGCTGAGCCACCCAAGCATCCCTTTTTTGTTTTTTTTAAAAAGGATTTTATTTATTTATTCATGAGAGACACACAGAGAGAGACATAGGCAGAGGAAGAAACAGGCTCCCTAAAGGGAACCTGATGTGGGACTTGATCCCAGGACTCTGCGATCAAGTCCAAAGGCAGACACTCAACCACTGAGCCACCCAGGCGTCAGTTTTATAATTTTAACACTTATATTTGGATCCGAGATTCATTTTGAGTTAATTTTCGTGTTGGATGTGAGGAAAGTGCCTAGCCTACTTTTTTTTTTTTAGGTTTTATTTATTTATTTTAGACAGAGAAAGAACATGAATGGGGAGGGGGAGAAGCAGACTCCCCACTGAGCAGGGAGCTTGACCTACCAACAGGTCTTGATCCCAGGACTCCAGGATCATGACCTGAGCTGAAGGCAGACACCCAAACAACTGAACCACCCAGTTACCCCTCCACCCCCGCCAGCCTCCTTTTTTTGCATGTGGATATCTAGTTGCCCCAGCACCATTTGTTGAAAAGCCTGTCCTTTCCCTACTGAATTGCCTGGGCACTCTTGTTGAAGATCAATTGACTATAAGTGTGAGGGTTTATTTTTGGACTTTTATTCCATTAACTCCATGTCTATCCCTATGCCGGTACCACACTCTCTTAATTACTGTAACTTTGTAGAAAGCTTCCTCTGGGTCCTCTAACAATATCCCTCTTTTTTCAATATGTTTTGGCTATTTGTGGTCAGTTGAATTTCCATAAGAATTTTAAGATCAGCTTGTCAATTCCTGCAAAGAAGCAAATTGGAATTTTGATGGGGATGGTGTTGAATCTGAAGATCAATTTTGAGAATCTTGCCATCTTAACAATATTGGGTCTTCAGATCCATGAACATGGGATGTTTTTCCATATATTTAGGTCTTTAATTTCTTTCTTTTATTTTCTTACCTTTTTTTTTTTTTTTTAAGATTTATTTATTTGAGGGAGAGAGAGCACACAGAGGGAGAGGGAGAGGAAGGGGGAGAAGCAGACTCCCCGTGGAACAGATAGCCCAATGTGGGGCTCTGTGTCAGGACACCAGGATCATGACCTGAGCTGAAGGTAGATGTTTAACTGACTGAGTCATCTAAGTGTCCCTTCTTTAATTTCTTTCAACAATATTTTGTAATCTTAAGAGTAAAAATTTTATACTTTTTAAATTATTTGTAAGCATTTTATTCTCTTTGATTGCAATATAAATGGAATTATTTTCTTTCTTTTCTCTCAAAAAGATTTTGTTTATTTATTCATGAGAGACACACACAGAGAGAGGCAGAGACACAGATAGAGGGAGAAGCAGGCTCCTCATGGGGAGCCCGATTCAGGACTCAATCCCAGGATCCTCGGATCATGCCCTGAGCTGAAGGTCGACCCTCAACTGCTGAGCCACCCAGGCATCCCTGGAATGATGTTCTTAATTACATTTTTGAAGTGTTCATTGCAAAGTGCACAGAGATACAATTGACTTTTGTATATTCATCTTGTATCCTGCCTTTCTGAACTCATTTATTAGTTCTAACTTTTTGTGTGTGGATTCTTCAGGATTTTATATTTATAAGATCATGTCATCTGAAAATAGAGGTAGTTTTGCTCCTTCCTTTGCAATCTGGATGCCTTTTTTTTTTTTCTTGTCTGAGTGCCCTGGCTGGGACTTCCAATACAATGTTGAATAGAAGTGGCAAGAGTGGACGTTATTATCTTCTTCCTAATCTCAGGGGGAAAGCACCCAGTCTTTCACCATTAGTATGATACCGAATAGCCACTGTAAGAAGGCTCAGTTTAGGATTTCCTGAAAGGTTGGTTGGTTATAGCCTCACTACTAGCAGTGTATAAGAAGGACTCCAGTCCCCATAGCCCTTGACAGTAGCTCCAGGTTTTAGAGGTGAGGAGCCCAAGGCCAGAGAGAGGAAGTGCTGTGTACCTCATCACATAGCTGCTTAGCTGCCTACCATCCAATTGTCCATGGTCACTGGGGAGTGAGCCTTCTGGACACTTAGTCTTCTCTACCCCATCAGGAAGGGAAGACACATCAAGAGTGACCACAGGTGCAGAAGGAGGTCTGGGTTCTGTTCTGGACTTGGCCACTGACTTGGGCAAGTTACTTGCATGACCTTGGGCAGCTTACTCCCTCCCCATCTCCCACAGCCCCCAGGCCTTTTCCTGTCTGGGCAGTGGGAGAAGTGGTCCACTCTGAAGTCTCCAAGTCTAACTAACCATCCACCCTTAAACCCACAGCTGCTTCTGCCACTGCCCTAATTGGCCACCAGAGGGCGCCCCAGACCAGCATTTGGCCCAGCTAGGGCACAGGGGGCCCTGGGGAGGGTTAAGAGGCAGGGTGTGTTTTTTAAGGAGCTGCTAGCTTTGCTTGCACAGGCTTCCTTGTAGCGAGATCTGCCCAGGCCCTTTGCCCCATTTCTCTGGCTGAGTCTTAATCTCTGAGGAGGGAAGATGGAGACATCACCCCCCCTCCCCCCGAGGCCAGTGACCTTGTGCTCATTCCTGCTTGCTTTGGGTTGGCTGCTTAAAGTCCAGGTGTCCAGCATCAGGGCCAACAGCCTTGAGTATCTCACCCTAGAAAGGTTTCTGCTGTCTCTGGGCCCCTTATGGGCACTGCATCCTTCTACAGCATTGTATGGCAGTAGAAAGCCTCCATCCTGGTGAGAGCCTGGCCACCTAGAAGGGACACATTACAGCCCCTTTAGGACATGGATGGATTCTTGCTGGGGGTCCCTGGAGGTATAGTTGCAGATACTGTAACGACATCATCCGGGACCCCCAGATACCTCAAGTGACAGACCCCAGACCTCAGAAGTAGGCACCATAGGCGCCAGGGACCATCTGGCACTTCCCAGAGCAGAATATCTGACCCCCTTTGTGAAGGACTCTCCAGGGAGCACCAGAGGGGCTCTATCAGCCCTCTCCAAGCTCCCCCACGCTGATTTTACTCTTCTGATAGAAACAGAACCTTTGCTTTCAAATTGAGCTCCAAGTCAAAGGAGCTCTCACTCCTTGCATGGGTAGGCACAGGAGCACCTGCCCACCCAGATGCCTGCCACCTTTGCCTTGCATTTCTGTTACCTGTGTGTTTTCCTTCCTTCCAGACTGGATCCCCCCTTTTTTGAAAAAAAAATATTTTATTTATTTATTCATGAGAGACACACAGAGAGAAAGAGAGAGGCAGAGACACAGGCTCCATGCAGGAAGCCCGACATGGGATTCGATCCCGGGTCTCCAGGATCACACCCTGGGCTGAAGGCGGCGCTAAACCGCTGAGCCATCCAGGGATCCCAAGACTGGATCCTCTTGAGGGCAGAGTGAGTGTCCAGTTCCCCTAGATCCCCTCCAGGGTTGCTGATTCAGGACTTGGCATTCAGGAGAAGCTCAACATGTTACCATGGGAACCGTGATCCCATCTTCTGCTCCGGCTCAAGGGACCAGGGCTGTCTCTGCCCCCTTTCTGAGCTGTATGACTTCAGGCAGATCACTTAGCTTTTTGAGCATCCACTTAGTTTGCTTCTTTGCTCTTCTACTTCACCCAAAAGGTTATGGGGGTCAGAGAGGGTGTGAGAGCCCTGGTATGAAGGGTGACATGCTCTCCCTGAGTCTGATAAGATTGTCCTGAGAGGGCTGCAGCTGTGGCGTCAATAAGGAGGTCACATGGAAGAGGGGTGGGCACTGGGCCACACCTACCCAAGTCCCCCGAGTTTTCACATAATAATGGCTGACATTCTCTGGGCCTGTTCCATGGAGCAGACATTGCACTAAGTACCTCACCTGGATTATCTCTCTCAGTCCCCTCAGTGACCCTTTGAGTAGACAGCATTACTATCCTCAGCTTTGCAGATGAGGAAACGGAAGCATGGAGCAATTACCTACCTCGCCCAAGGTCACCCAGTAGGCAGTGGTGGGGCTGGGGCTTGGACCTCTGGTGCCTGGAGGTCCCTAGCCACTGAACCACTCCCTGCCTTGAGTAGATGTGGAGCAGGGATAGGCAGTTTGGGGTCTTGTCCATTATCTAGGAATCTCTGAGGACCAGAGATCCTTGGTTTCCATCTTCTCTTTTCTAGATGTGCGTATGGAGACCAGAGAGGAGCACTGTCTCTCAATCTCTCACATGCACCCCAGAGCATGTGGGGCCAGAACAGGACCACAGCTAATATCAGGTGTTGTTACAGCAAGGAGATTGAGTATTGAGTAATGCTCAAAGCCCCGATGAGTCTCAGAATCTCTAATTCTAAAAGTCATCTTGGGGGCCTCATTCACTCATTCACACCAGCCAACTTCCCATTTTTTTTTTTTTAAGATTCATTTATTTATTCATGAGAGACACAGAGAGAGATGCAGAGACAAAGGCAGAGGGAGAAGCAGGCTCCCCGTGGAGAGGCAGCTGTGGGACTGGATCCAGGGGTTCCATGCTCAGTCACTGAGCCAAAGGCAGATAGATGCTCAGTCACTGAGCCACCCGGGTGTCCCTAACCTCCCATCTTGATGTAGCTCATTTGCCAAACACCCAGATTCTTGGGAGTGGGGTGAAAGGAAGTAGCTCAGAGGTTCAAAATGATGCCCACCCACCAGCCCAGACCTGGGACGCCAGCAGGCTCCTCCTCCCCCATGCTGGGCCCTTATCAGGAAAGCAATTTGGGTTGGTGGGGAGGGGAAGTCCAAGGCCCCAGGCTCTGGCAAGGTGGGTAGGAGAGATAGGGAAGTGGGGAGGGGGTCACAGGGCCCTGCCGGGAGGGCCCAGGGAAGAAAGAGATGCCCAGAGCCAGTGCTGTCCTTGCTGGCCTGGCCTCTTGACATTGTTCCAGAACTGCTCCTGCCTTCCCTCCTTGGCAGGCAAGCCGCCCGCCCGTACCTTTAATTAGCAAGCAGCAGCCTCTCCCCGATTCATCACAGTCACTGTTTAATTAGCCGCGCACAAGGCTCCCCTACCCCCCAGCTCTGGGTGGAGCAGCCTGCCTCTCTCACGGAGGCTGCCTCCACCTCGCGGTGTCCCCTGTCACCCCCCCATACTTCTTCTGCTCCCCAGAAGGGGGGATGGGGCGGCACGCCTGGCTGAAACCTCAAGGAGATTCTGGGCACTGACGCTTGTATTCAAAGCATCCAGCAAACATTATTAGGGCTTGGAGTCTGCGCCAGCCTGGCGCTGGGCGGAACCCAGGCGGGATGGGGGCGGCCTCCGTCCTGTCCAAGTGCTCCCTTGGGAGGTGCCCCGACACCTCTCCAGCTGGTCCCAGGGTGTTGGGAGAAGCCTAATAATCCTCCCTGTTGCTCCACTGCCCCCGCCCCCATCCAGACAGGGATGACCCTGTCTTCCCTGTCCCAGAGCCCAGCAATGCCCGGAAGGCAGCAGCCTCTGGGATGGAGAGGCACCCCCTTCCACCCCTGCCTCCCCAGGGTCAGATCCTGGAGGCGGCGGTAAGGCTCTGGGCAAAAGGAGGTGGTGGGGGATCTCAGCCCCGCTCTGGGAAGTCGGGGGCCCAGGAGAGAGCCCCAGACTATGGCCGAACCACCTGCCCTCTGTCCCCCCAGCAGGGTGGAGCCGGCCGCCCTGGGAACGGTGCCTCACAGCTTCCGGGCAGAGCCAGGGAGCCACCGCCTCGGGGCAGCCAGCTGGAGGCAGGAGGCTCAGGTTCCATCCCAGCCCTGAGCCCGTCCATCCTGTGGCTTCAGGCAAATCAGCTGCACTGGGGCCTCCGCGTCCTGCTCAGGGAAGGGTCTGGCCCCCTGCTCTGGCGTGGACCAAGGACACGGAAGGATTGGCACTTATTCTGATACTGAGGGAAGTGCTAGAGTCCATCCACACCATTTGTGTGGCCTCAGCTAGGCCCTGAACTGTACTGTGCCTCAGTTTCCCCATAATTAGTAGCCTTGTGGGCTGTCCTGAGGATTAAATGATTTACAGTGTTTCGTGCACTCAGAATGCTGCACGGCAGAGGGAGTCCTTAGCAATCACTGGCTATTTTTACCAATACTTCCCCTCCTTTTACCGATCAATATTTATGGCCAGGTATGAGGGGCTTGGTGGTGAGTAAGTATGGCAACCTCCCCACCTTTCAGAGTCTTCCTTCTAGGGGCAGAAGCAGTTGAAAGCCAGTAAATAAATTAAGGAAAAGTACAATTTCATCTGAACAAAGTTTAGTTAATGGTAATGTACCGGGTTAACTTCTTAGTTTTGACAAATGTACCATGGACAGGAGAGGAGACACGGCGACATGAGGAAAACTGGACGAAGTGTGTACAGGAACCCTCTGTACTGTCTTTGAAACTTTTTTTGTGAATCTAAAACTGCACCCCCTACCCCCCAAAAAAGTTTATTTAAAAAAACATAATTTCAGGGACACTGGGATGGCTTAGTGGTTGAGCATCTGCCTTCGGCTCAGGACGTGATTCCGTAGTTCCAGGATTGAGTCCCACTTTGGGCTCCTGCATGGAGCCCGCTTCTCCCTCTGCCTGTGTCTCTCTCTCTTTCTATGTCTCCCATGAATAAATAAATAAAATCTTTTTAAAAATAAATAAATAATTTAAACAACTTAATTTCAAGTAATAGTAAGTACTATGCAGAAAACAAACAGGAGTAAGATAGATGGGGGTATGGGGACCACTTTAGATGAAGTGGTCTAGGAGGGCCTCTGTGAGGAGGTGACTCTTGGGAGAAACTGACTGATGGGAAAGAGCCAACCGCAGAGAGATGAGGGAAGGGCCTGCCCAGAGGGGACCAGCAAGTGCAAAGGCTCAGAGGCAACCATTGCCTTGGTAGGTTTGCAGTCTACTGGCAGGGTGGGAGAGAGTCTGTGGGGGAGATGAGCCCAGAGGAGGATGCAGCTTCCCTTCAACATCATCATTTTGCCCTTTCAGAGGACAGGAAGGTAGGAGACTCTGCAAGGATCTGTACTTAGCACTCTAGTACCTTTTTTTTTTTTTTTTTTTTTTTTTTAAATAAGCTCTATGTCCAACATGGGGCTTGAATTCATGACCCTGAGATCAAGTCACATGCTCCACTGACTGCACCAGCCAGGCACCACTCTAGTACCTCATTTTAGTCCTTACAGTTACCCTGTGAGAGCAGTGTGGTCACCTCACTTACAGGTGAGCCAGTGGACCAGTGGAGGAGTGAAGACTTGGCCCACGTCACAGGCCTGTGCTTGGAAGGAGACACCTCCTGGCACAACCTTAAGGTTGTGCTGGGGTCTTGCTGGGAGACTTGGAGTGGGCTAACAGGCAGGGCCTGGGCAAGGCCTGGGTGTGGCTATGGAGGGTTGGGGAAGCTGGGACTAGGGGCACCCAGCAGATATGGTCTCTGGCCGCCATGAGACCACGTGTCAGGGCAAGGCAGCACCTTTGTATGATAGTTATGTAATCCGCTTTGTAATAGTAATACCACATGTATGCAATACAAAATTCTGAAAGTACAAAATAATATATAGGGTCAATTTGGGTCCCCGACCACCCACTTTTCCTCCCCAGAGGTACCCTCTAAGACCTTTCCCTGTTATCCTTCCAGAGCTGGTCTAGATGGTAGCACCTTGACCATAACATCGGCAAACAATCAGCAGGCGCCATGGCACCACCAGCCAGAAAGCTCTAGATGCACAGTAGTATTTTTTAATCCTCATACCAGCCCTTGCTGTATGTATATCAAGCTATTTTAAGTCAGAATAAACTGAGGCACAAGCAGGTTAAGTCACTCACCCACGGCCGCACAGCTCACTCAGGGCTCAGACTTAGGGATTCCCTGACAGCATTGTACAGATGAGGATACTGAGGCACAGCGAGGTCGTGTAACCAGCCCCAGGTGACCCAGTGAGCAGATTCTAGAGCCAGGACCTGAGTCCGGCAGTCTCACTCCTCAGACCCGGGAGTGATGCCCACCTCTGCCTGGCTACACGGCCTCGGGCAAGTCACTCCTCCCTGCGACCTGGCCCCCACCAAGGACAGAGAGAAGGAAGCCTGCCTCTGGGATGGCTGGAGGATGAGTGTGAGCAGTGGGAGAGGTCTGGTGCGGGCACACTCCAGGCACCACTCTTACCCCTTCGCCAGTGGCCACTTCCCATGAGGTACAGGAGGAAGGGCGCAGCCAGGAGGGTGTCTCAGGGTGCTCAGGGGGGGCCTTCCTTCTCTGCAGCCAGGCAGACACAGCAGGGGGCCTGCCCTGGAGAGGGATGGGGGGAGTTCTCTCCCCTACCTCCCGATATGGGCATGCCACATGCCGTCATGCTGCTGACCCAGGAATTCTGGGGAGTCAGGAGACGGGAGAGGGGTTTCCCAAAGGTTCATGTGATGCCTCCCCCAACCCCCAGGCTGGGTGCCAGCACCTGCAAGGTGAGTGGGGGGCTGGGGCAGGATGCAGGGGAGGAGGCTATAGCCAGGGGCAGGCAACAATGACAGAAAGGTAAGGGGCTTAGCCCATGTGCCAACTTGGGCCGGGTTCCTGGGGGTCTTCACGTTGGCAAGGTCACCTCAGGCTGGTGGCTGGGCTTCAGCTAGACAGGCTCAGGAAACTGATTTATCTATCTGCCCTGCCCCTCAAGGGTGATCAGATTGTTGAACCCACATGCCGGTTCTGTCGCCCACAATGTGGGCCAGACCGATAGGGGCCAGACTACATTAGTGTCCCGTCGGATTCCCCTCCTCGCAGGCCGAGGGAACAGGGGTTAGTAATGAGAAAGGGGCCCTGAGGTCAAGGCATAGACCAGGTCTTGGAGGGGTGCCAGCCAGGCTGGCGCAGAACAGCACCACGGAGTGGGGAGTGCTGGGACCATGGGGGCAAAACCAGGCTCAGATTTGACTCCAGCTCTACCATGCCCCTGGGTTTGTTAATGCATCACTGTGAGCCTCAGTTTCCCCATCTGTAAAATGGGGTTGTTATCAGAACTGGAATTTCATCATAAAGTCAGAGCTTTTGTAGGGCACCTGGGTGGTTCAGGCGGTTATGCCTCTGCCTTCAGCTCAGGTCATGCAATTCATCTCTGGGTCCTGCAATCGAGCTGCTGCGCATCAGGCTCCCTGCAGGGAGCCTGCTTCTCCCTCTCCAGCTACTCCTACCCCTTGCTCGTTCTTACTCTCTTTCTCTCAAATAAATACATTTAAAAAAAAAAGCTGGAAAAAAAAAAGGAGCTTCTTTGGGATGCTTGGGTGGCTCAGTCAGCTAAGCATCTGCCTTCGGCTCAGGTCATGATCCAGGGTCCTGGGATTGAGCCCTGCATCGGGCTCCCTGCTCTATGGGAAGCCTGCTTCTCCCTCTCTCTCTGACCCTCCCCCCTGCTTTTTCTTGCTCTCTCTTTCTCGCTCTCTGTCAAATAAATAAATATTTTTTAAAAATAGAGCTTCTGACACAATGTACAATCGGTAGTAAGTGCTCAATAAATGTTACTCTCCTCCACTGACTAGCTGAGTAATCTTGTTTTTGAAACCCTACAGGGCCTTGAGACAAACTTTGGTGCTTGTCCTGTGTTCACACGGCCGTCTGGGATATGTACTTTAGTTGCCAAATGTTAGAATTACTGGAACATTTACAGGGCGGTGGAAGAGACGGTTTGCAAGTGGTGCTGTCCCTGCTACTGGAGCCCGGTGGCCCAGGGCCTCCTCCACAGGGGCCAGGAGACTCCTGGGCCAAGACACCTCTCTCTTATCTGAGGCTGGGCTTGCCCAACACACAGAGGCTTCTTTTTGGCAGCTCCTTTTTCTAGAAGACTCCTGGAAGATGCTGCCTCTGTCCCGACAACGTCTGGGCATTGTGTGTGGTCTGTAAGAGCCAAGGGTGCTGCAGCGAGTCGAAGGGAGCTGGGTCAGTCCTTGCTGGGCGTCCCTGAGGGGCCTTCACGCTCCGACCCTCCCTGACCCATGGAGCAGGACCGAGAACACATGGCAGGGCGGCACTCTCCTGTGAGGCGGTGTGACAGTGCTTGAGAACCTGGAAGGGGCTCCCCAAATGCAGGGATGATGATTTTTAGAAAACCTTCTGTCTTTTCTGTAAGGTGGAAGCTGTGAGCTAGAAATGACCTTGATCATCAGTGTTTTTCCAGGAAGATGCTAAATTGATATTGGGCAGAAAAGGGCATTCGTGGTCAAATAAATTTGGGAAAACACCAACATGAACATCCGCTGGGTTTCCTCACTGCAGGGTTTCTCGGATCCGTTCCTGCACTTTGGTGAAGGGCACTGGCTCTATCTACCCAGCAACCAGGCCTGTTGGATGGTGAGGTTCTTTTCAATTATCTTTTCAAAAAACATCTTGTGAGTTTAGAGAGCTATGGAATTCACTTTGGGAAATGCAAAAATGGTTGAAAACCTCACACTCCTCCACCTAAGGAAGCTGGAGGAACCTTGGGGACTCTGGAGACCACGAGGGGAATATGGGGGCCAAATAAGTTGAAAGGACTTGGAGGATGCACTAACCTTTATCTTATATATCATCTATCTATCCAGCAGGCTCAACACCCAGCACGGAGCCCAGTGTGGGGTTCGATGCGGGGCTTGTACTCAGGACCCTGAGACCAAGACCTGAGCTGAGATCAAGAGTTAGATACTGGGACGCCTGGGTGGCTCAACGGTTGAGCATCTGCCTTTGGCTCAGGGTGTGATCCTGGAGTCCCGGGATTGAGACCCACGTTGGGCTCCCTGCGTGGAGCCTGCTACTCCCTCTGCCTGTGTCTCTGCCTCTCTCTCTCTCTCTGTGTGTCTCTCATGAATAAATAAATAAATAAAAATCTTAAAAAAAAAAACAATTGCCTTCTTATTTAAAAAAAAGTTAGATACTTAAGTGATAGCCTCCCCTCTAACCTTTATTTTATTTTTTTAAGATTTTATATTTTCATGAGAGACACAGAGAGAGAGAGAGAGAGAGAGAGGCAGAGACACAGGCAGAGGGAGAAGCAGGCCCCATGCAGGGAGCCTGATGTGGGACTCAATCCCGGGTCTCCAGGATCACGCCCTGGGCTGAAGGTGGCGCTAAACCACTAAGCCACCCAGGCTGCCCATTATTTTATTTTATTTTTAAAAGATTTTGTTTATTTGAGACAGATTTTGTTTATCTGAGCTAGAGAGAGAGAGAGAGAGAGAGAGAGAGAGTATGTAAGTGGGGGTGGGAGGGGTGGAGGAAGAGGGAGAAGCAGATTCCCCACTTAGCAGGGAGCCGGATGTGGTGATCATCCCAGGACCCTGACTTGAGCTGAAGGCAGACGCTTAATCAACTAACCCACCCAGGCACCCCACTAACCTTTATTTTAAAGCTAAGACTTTGGGGCACCTGGGGGACTCAGTCAGTAGGAGCATCTTGATCTCGGGTTCCTGAGTTCAAGCCCCACATTGAGTATAGAGATTGTTTAAAAATAAATTAAGAAAGAATGAAGCTGAGATTTTAATCTGTATTTTACTGCATCGACCCATATAATCTTCACAGCCATTCTGTAGGGTAAACATTGCTGTCATCTTCATTCTCCAGAGGGTAAACAGAGGCACAGAGAGGCAGACCCTTCCCCACAGTTCACAACTTTAAGTGGGATGTGAACTCAGGCTGCCCGAGTAAGGGGCTACACTCGTAATCCCTGCATGGCCTGCCTTCACATGAGGCTGGGCTGGTGACACAGCCCTCACTCAGCAGCCACATGCTGGAGCTCCTGTCTGGCCCTTAAACTTCCTGCACGTGGCTGCTCCTCAGTGTTCTTGGGAGAGTCTCTGGTTCCCATTTCGTAGGACGACCCCTGGGGGCGCCCAGTGGAGGAGCCCTGCAGTCCACAGCTTCCCCACCAGGAGGCTGTGTTATGGTCTCATTTTATCCACACCCTGGTTCTCTTCATTCTTACAGGAGAGGCTCAGAGGGGAACCAAGACTCAGAGATGGGAAGTAGTTGCCCCAGTCACCCAGCAAGGAGATGGTAAAGCTGGGGTTCCAACCCTGCAGTTGGGTTCCAGAGCTGGGTGTTGGGGAGTCAGGTGCTTTTCGTGATGAAGCGGTGGGTTTCTGGGGCCAGGGCAGTGGCACAGCTGCAGGACCACACCCCACCAGGGCCCTGGGCTCCTCTGACATGCCATGGCCCCTGCAGGTCCATGACAGTCCCCCTCCAGACAGATATGCTTTCCAGATATGCTAATGTTGCTCGGCCTCCCCTTCTCAGCCTTATACAGGCCAACAGTTAGTAGCATAAAAACAGGCAGATAGCTCACCACCACCAAGAAGAAGTTGCCATGGAGGCCTCTAGGCCACCAGGTTTTATCTCCAACTCCTGGAGTAGGGCCTCGGCCATTTCCTCCTTCTGCAGTGTGGACTTTTTGTTCTGGGTGTTTTTTCCTCTCCTTTGGTTCACCAATTCCTAGAGATGGACTTGTGTGTCTACCTGTCCATCCATAGACACTGGACACCTGTTGTGGGCCTGCCCCAGCTGGGCGGGCCCTCACGTGCCTGGAGGGTAGGCAGGACTCCGGGGTGTTTCCAGATCTCCTTGGAGGCAGGGGTGCATGACTGCATGCAGGATCTATTGCTTGACAGCAGAGCAGGACCTGGGTTCAAATCCTACTTCAATAATTTAATAATAAAACACCAATGACACAATTTTCTAAATGTGCAAAAGATCTGAATAGACATTTCTCCAAAGAAGATATGCAAAGAGCCAATAAGACATGAAAGATGCTGAGCATTATTAGCCATCAGGGGAATGCAAATCAAAATCACATGAGTTATCACTTCATACCCACTAGGATGGCTTTAATCAAAAAGATAGATAATAACAAGGTTGGCAAGGATGTAGAGAAATTGTGGCCTTCATGCTCTGCTGGTGGCACCATAAAATGGCGCAGTTGTTTTGGTGAACAAACTAGCAGTTCCTCAAAAGTTTAAACACAGCGTTACCACAGGACCCAGCAATTCCACTCCTAGGCATTTACCCAGGAGACTTGAAAACACATGTCCGGGGTGCATGGGTGGTTCAGTCGGCTAAGCATCTGACTTCAGCTCAGGTCATGACCTCAAGGTCCTGGGATCACAGGGTCCCGAGATCAAGCCCCTTGTGGGGCTCCCTGCCCAGTATGGAGTCTGCTCCTCCCTCTCTCTCTCTGCCCGTCCCCCTGCTCATGCTTGCGTTCTCTCTCTTTTAAATAAATAAATAAATTTTTTAAAAAAAGAAAACCCATGTCCACACACAAATATTACACAGCTGTTATTAGGATCATTATTCACAACAGCCAACAAGTAGAAACAACCTAAATGTCTTTCAACTGATGCACTGAGAAACACAATATAGGATGTTATTTAGCCATTAAAAGGAATGAAGTCCCGACACCTGCTAGGACATGGATACACCCGGAAGATGGGCTAAGTGCAAGAAGTCAGACACAGAGACCACGTACTATAGGAATCCACTTCTATGAAATGTCCAGAATGGGCACATCTGTAGGGACGAGAAGACAAGATAAGAAGAGCTGGGGGTGGGGGTCTGGAGAAATGGGGAGTGCCAATGAGTAGGGTTTTGTGGGGTTGGAATGGTGACCATATTAGCAAGCATGGTAATGGTTGCACAACTCCTCGAATATGCTAGGAACCATCGAATTGGACACTAAATGAGTGAATTGTATGCTGTGTGAATTCTATCTCCCTAAGGCTGCTATAAAAAGTTAGGAAGTAAAAAAAAAAAAAAAAAAAGTTAGGAAGTATAGATAAGCCAAAGGAAAAAAATGGTAAGGTTCATCATCCTATCACCTAGAGACAACCCCTGTTATGCTTTAGTGACACGCTCCCAAATTATACTCTGTTGCCCTACATGCTGCTTTTTCATTTAATAACACATGGTAAACATCTCTGCATGTCAGTAAACCTACCTGGACATAAAGCCAAAATCTGCTTCCACCCTTTACTGGCTGTGGGCGTGGGTAAGCCGCCTCAGCTCTCAGACCCTGGCTCTCTCCATCTGTAAAGTGGGGTAACCCAAGGACCCGTCTCCAGGGGAAGCCATGAGGACCAGAGGGAGATGGCATCCCTAAGGCATGCAGTGCAGATACCAGCCTAAGGGAAATGCTCTGAAGGTGGAGGCCCTGTCTGGATTACATTCTTGCCCGTCTCGAACACTCCCACCAGGCTCAACTCATTTCTGTGCTCTTCTGTACGTTTCTAATATATCATGGTTTAAAACAGCCATGGTGGGGCACCTGGGTGGCTCAGTGGTTGAGTGTCTGCCTTTGGCTCAGGTTGTGACCCCAGGGTCCTGGGACTGAGACCCACATCAGTCCCACAGGGAGCCTGCTTCTCCCTCTGTCTGTGTCTGCCTCTCTGTGTGTGTCTCTCATGAATAAATAAATAAAATCGAAGGAAAATACTAAAAAATAAAATATCTACCATTTACAAGCAGGCAGGGGGATCAGGGACAGACCCTGGAGGTTGTCGTGACCCTCAATGGAAAGAAGCTACCCTCCCACATACCTACTGTGTGCCTGGCCTAAGCTCCTGTTTTGTTTTGTTTTGTTTTGTTTTTTCCTCACAATGATATTATTGGCCCCATATGACAGATAGAGAAACTGAGGCTCTGGGAGGTGCCGTCACCTGCCCTTTGCAAACAGCTGAGGGTGGAGCTAGGTTCCATTTCCAGTTTTGTCTGGTTGAAAGTCAGTGTCCTTGCTTTTCTGTCCTCCGAGGAGGGTACAGCTTTGAAAAGTCTTGAATCTTCTCCAAATGAGGGATTCGAGTTATTATTTCCCAGACCTGGAGTGTAGGTACCAAAGGGGGTAGTCACTGCTCCTGGATTTATTTATTTATTTATTTATTTATTTATTTATTTATTTATTTATTTATTTATCTATTTATTTATCTTTCTTTCTTTCTTAAGATTTTATTATTTATTTGAGAGAAAGAGAGAGCGAGTGCGGGGCGGAGGGCAGTGGTGGAGAAGCAAAGGGAGAGGGACAAGTAGACACGGGGCTCAATTCTGCGACCCTGAGATCATGACCTGAACAAAATCAAGAGTTGGATGCTTGACTGAGCCACCCAGGTACCCTATCACTGCTCCTAGGTTTCAAATCATAAAGATGTGTTCACGTGTGGCTACTTGCCCTAAGCCCTCTGCTGGGCTGTGGGGACACAGTAGGGGCTTAAATGTGGTTTTGCTTGAATGCACAGGCTGGCGGGGTGGCAGCCAGGGTGAGCCAGGGCCATACTCCTGGGGGTGGTGGTGAGGGGCACAGGCTCTGGAACCAGACAGTCACGGTTGGAGCCCCCACTCTGCTGGTGACGTCGGCAGTAACCCCACTGTGAACTTGATTTCCCTGTAATAGGTGGGTGTAAGCATGGAATAAGTTAGAGTTCCTGGAGTCACTCCTGACATGGGGTGAGCTTTGGTGTCAGCAGGGTGAGTCAGTGGACCGATGCAGGAAGCCCAGGAGGAGTAGCCCGGGGTGGGGGCCGCTGCCCATGCTGGTGTTTCTGCCCCGATCTCCGCAGCCAGGCCAGGTCCCCCCGTCCCGCTGTCCTTGGTGGTTGCTCTGCACCTCTTGAACAGCGATCCCACCCGGCCTGGCCTGGTCTCTGTGATCGTCCCCTGATTCCTGCCCATCTCCCTTTGGTCGCCTTCAGCACCAACTCCAGGACAGCCACCCACTGAGACCTGAGCTGCCTGTGGAGTCCCGTGGACATGCTGCGGAGCCCAGAGCCCAGCCCTGCCTCTGAGCAGCAACCTGACCTCAGAGACTCCACCTCTCGGAGCCTCCTTCCTTCCCTGTAGCACCAGGGCTAGCAGCTGACTCTAGGGCCTGATTCCGCCTGCCTGTCCCACTTACTGCCTCCCTAGCCTCAGTTTCATCATCTGCAAAACAGGAACAATAACCACACCTCAGAGATTTGAGAATTCACTGAGAAAATACCTGTCAAGTGCTCAGAACAGTGGATGAGACATACCATGTGATCAAGATCTGTTGGCCCCTATGATCTTGGCCCTTTAGGCCCAAAACGTCCTGCCCCAGAGACCCCTTCCCCAAAGCCAGATCCGTGGTCTCCCATCCAGCCTGGCCTCTGCCCCACCCCCCAGCAGCCCGTTGGACTGGGCACTCTGCTTGGCAAGCCTCCCCCCAACCAGCACAGATGTGGTGGCTGCTGATGTCTGTTGAACAAATGAAACAAAAGACAAGATGGAGAAAAAGAAGGCCAAGAGGCTCCACCTTTGGCGGGAAAATACAAGGTCCACTCATTCAGCCATCATTCATTCATTTATTCAACTAATATCTGCTGAGCAGCTGCTGTGCGGGGCCATGGGGACACAGCAGCAAACAGCAGAACCACTGCCCCGGGAGCCCTGGCACTCTGGTGTGGGAGACAGACCCCAAAGGAAGCAAATAGTGACATGACACGTGGAGAATGCTGGCTTGTGATAAATGCCACAAAAACACCAGGGAGGGTGCCGGAGAGGTTGTCATTTGAGACAGGGCAGCCAGGGAAGGCCATGGAGAAGGGGACATCTGAGCAAAAAGTTCAAGGAGGTGAAGTTATTTGTTCATTCACTCCTTCCCTCCTTCCTTCCTTCCTTCCTTCCTTCCTTCCTTCCTTCCTTCCTTCCTTCCTTCCTTCCTCCAGGCTCCAGGCAGTCAGCAAACATTTCCCTGGGCCTGTTCTGTGGCCTTGGCCAGGTGGGTGGGGGCAGGTGGACTTGCCCTGAGCGGCTCTCAGGTGGGTGTCTCCCAGCAGTGGGCTGGGAACACACTCACCCACCCTGGAAGAGTCACAGGGTCTGCCCCAGACGGAGGTGTTCTCGAGACTTGGGCCTTTCAGCGCTAAATCGGAAAGTCTTGTGCAAACCAGAACAAGTGGTCATCCTCTCACCGACTGCCCTCATCCCAGGGGCCCAAGGAAAGGTCAGCAGAAGCATCCACTTGCTTCTCTGAGGATGGGACTCTTGTGAGGGACCGGGAAGGGAGAAGCTGGGTGCCCTTGCCACGTGAACTAGGAAGGCAGAGGCTCCAAAGCCCAAATGCACCGCATGTGGGGGCTGCAGGTATGAGGACAATGCTGCCTCCCAGGGTCAGTGGGCAATGGGTGGGAAGGGATGACGGGGTCTCAGGGCATCTGTGAGCGGACTGCATTGACCTCGGGCAGCAGGCCACCGAGCCGGTGGGTAACTGTATCTGTGTTGTAGCAAGAACTGTGCTTCACTGTGCAAGGTTTCTCCCCAAGGCAGAGGATAGAGAAAGAGCAATACCATGTCCTTGTCCTTTCTTTCCTTCATTCTGGTGAGCACTGATGTCTGCACTGGGTCAGCCAGACAGGGAGAGAATTATAGAGCAAGTAGTGGAGAATCTATGGAAAAGGTATATGTGGGTGTTTGTTGCATTCTTTTCTGTAGGTTCAGACATTTTCAAAAAACATCATGGGGAGGAATAAATAAAAATTAATTCTTGGCCACGTATAAAGCATCCAGGGAGAGCATGGATGAGGCAACGTCCTTCCCTCCAGCAGCTCAAGCTGGCATGGATGCTCTGTGTGTGCGAGGTCCTCAGAGGAAGGACCTCGAGGCAGGCCTGGGAGGCCCGGGGAGTTGTGCAGGATGGAGGAGAAAGGGAAGAGCACTCAGACAGAGGAGCAGCAGAGGCAAAAACCCGGAGCCTGGGTGTGCAGGGATGTTGAGGCAACAGGTCGTTCTGTGTGGCTCAGTGGAGGGTTGGAAAGAGGCTGAAAAGGGAAGTTGTGGCCTCGTGAACCTTGTCTCCTTGAATCGGTCTCTGAAAATAAAAGTGAGACTGGCCCACTGTTGCAAAATCAGAGAACACAGGAAATTATTTTAAAAAAGGAAATACAACCCCCTAGGTTAGCCCATCACCAGAGATAACCACTGTGAAGTATTTGATGCATTTCTTCCTAATATCTTCATATACTTGGATATGTATGGATATATATATATATCTCATAACTTAGAATAATAAAATAGTTTGCATCTTGTTGGTTTTTTTTGTGTGTGTATGTTTTTTTTTTTTTTTTAATTTTTTACTTATTTTATGATAGTCACAGAGAGAGAGAGAGAGGCAGAGACATAGGCAGAGGGAGAAGCAGGCTCCATGCACCGGGAGCCTGATGTGGGATTCGATCCTGGGTCTCCAGGATCGCGCCCTGGGCCAAAGGCAGGCGCCAAACCGCTGCGCCACCCAGGGATCCCTGTGTGTATGTTTTTAAAGATTTTATTTATTTAAGAGAGCAAGCAAGCACACGCAGAGGGGAGGGGCAGAAGGAGAAGGAGAAGCAGGACCCCTGCTGAGCAGGGAGCCCGACATGGGACTTGATCTCAGGACCCTGGGATCATGACCCAAACTGAAAGCAGAGCACTTAACCAACTGAGCCATCCAAACACCCTTGTTTGTTTGTTTGTTTGTTTTAAGATTTTATTTATTTATTCATGAGAGACACAGAGAGAGAGACAGACATAGGCAGAGGGAGAAGCAGGCTTCCTGCAGGGAGCCCGATGCGGGACTCGATCTGGGGTGTCCAGGATCACGACCTGAGCCAAAAGCAGATGCTTAACCACTGAGCCACCCAGGTGCCCCATTGTTTTATTTTTTTAAATATTTTATTTATTTATTCATAAGAGACAGAGAGAGAGGCAGAGATATAGGCAGAGGGAGAAGCAGGCTCCCTATGGGGAGCCCAAGTAGGACTCAATCCCCAGACCAGGATCACGCCCTGAGCCAAAGGTAGACATTCAGCCACTGAGCCACCCAGGCGTCCCTTGTGATTTTTTTTTTTTTTTTTTTTAGAGATTTTACTTTTTAAGTAACCTCCAGCCCCAACATGAAGCTTGAACTCATAACCCCTAGATCAAGAGGCACATGCTCCCCTGACTGAGCCAGCCAGGGGCCCCTACATGTTGGTGTTTTTTACTTAACATTACATCAGATGCATTTTTCTAGGGCCATTAAATAGTCTCTGCTAACCTGATTTCTAAGCCGTTTGGATGACTCCAGCCAGTGGTAGCTTCTTGGCTAACGTGGTGATTCTCCTGGCTGGCCCCTGCCACTGATGCTGTTTGCACTTGTCTGCTGTGACAGAGAACACCGTGATTAACAGCCCCCATCCATCCACAACTCCATGTCCACATCGCTGATTATTTTGGGTTTCCTTCTGACCATTCCTAGACATGAGATTCTTGGAAGCCCTGCTCAGTGCAGAGCTGGCTGGGTAACCGGGAGAGGGGGTGGGTTTCCCAGGGCACATGCCCCCACCTGAGGACAGCCTGGGCCCCAGCTGGAAGGAACAACTTGCACTTTCTGAATGCCTCATGCTCTCTCCTACCTCCAGGCCAGTTTGTCCGGGTGTTATAAACTCCCGCCCCCAGCTTTCTCTCTTCCCTGTTTTCTCTGTCTTGCTAACTCTTCCTCATCTTTCCAGATGCCCACATAACCTTCTCCAGGCAGCTTTCTGAGCCCCTGCTGCCATGCCCTCAGCGGCCGTGCCTGGGCCACCTCCTTCCCGGTGCTTTCTCGCTGGGTTACAAGAACTACTCCTTTGTCTGGTTTTCCTTGTCCCCTGAGAACAAGGCCCAAGCTGCATTCATCTCTGAATTTCTAGTATCAGGGGGTTGAGCTGGCTGCTTTTGGTTTCAGTAAATGTTTGTTGAGCAAAGGAACGGAGAGTTGGACAAATGATTTGAACAAATGAAGCAAAGTCCATGGGGGAGGCTAAAGCGCAGACGCTGGACTTCAGAGGAGCATCCAGTCTAGGGGGACACCATAGAGCAGGGCCCCTGAGCCAGGAGCAAGGAAGAGGGGAAGCAGGGCTCTTGTGAAAGGAAGCTGGAAGGAAGCAGGGGCCCGGGCAGTGCTGTGCAGGGTAATTCAGGCAAGAACATTCCAGAAGAGGGCAAGGTTTCATGCACTCTGGAACCCTGTGTCTGGATTCAAATCCTGACTCTGCTGCCTAGGAGCTGTGTGACCCTGAGCTACTGACTTAGCTTCTCTGTGTCTCAATTTTTCCATCTATAAAGGGATGCGTGGGTGGCTCAGCAGTTGAGCATCTGCCTTTGGTTCAGGGCGTGATCCCGGGGTCTGGGATCGAGTCCCACATTGGGCTTCCTGCATGGGGCCTGCTTCTCCCTCTGCCTGTGTCTCTGCCTCTCTCTCCCTCTCTGTCTCTCATTAATAAATAAATAAAATATTAAAAAAATTTTTTTCTATCTATAAAATGTGGATGACAAATTCTAGTACTTCATTCATTCATTCAGTCATTCATTTTCTCCTTCACTTTACACTTGTTGACTGTTCTGGGCTCAGGATCGGAAGCTGAGAGGGAGCTGACCAGCACGGTCACTCACGCAAGCAAGCCCTGCAGCCGAGATGGAACCTGGGTCTGGCAGCCACAGGTTCCATTCATGATGCCCTGCAGGCCACCGCACAGGCTGCTGTGGGACCGCAGGAGGTGCTGGCACACAGGGGACACTTCCCAAGCAGGAGCCGCTGTCACTACCCTCCTACAGCATCGTTACCGTCAGGTCTTGGAGAACGTTCCTACCCCTCTGAGCTTCAATCTCCTTTACGGTGAACACCATCTTGGTTTGCCTAGGAAGGAGGGTTTTCCCAGGATATGGGATTCTAGTGTTAAAATGGGGACAGTCCCAGGCAAACAGGGATGGTTGTTTCCTCATCTGTCACCCGGGGAACCACCTGCCTCCTGTGGCTGTTGTGCAGAACAGAAGCACACCCATAGGAAAGTCAGAGAACCAGGGGAGAGGAATTCTAGGATCGATTACATGAATATTGAAGAATTCTGTGTGCAATGGGAGTCCAGTCATGAGAAAGAAGGAGCCAGCTCCCAGGTACTGCTGTGGAAGAAGCTCTACGATACATATTCTCAGTGAGAAAAGCAAGGTACAGAACATTTTGTGTGGAGTGCTTCCACCAGAATCGAAGGAGGGGTATGAACAGACACACACATGCTCACGTGTGTGTGGATTCTCTGGGGAGCGAACTAGGGGCTGGGGAGAAAAGGTGGGGGAAAGATCTGCTTTTTCAGTCTATATCCTTTTGCGTTGTTGGAATTAGATTAACCTTTTGCTGTCATTATCAGGTTGAAAAACTGTCTCAACTTCTGTGTGTCCAGATTTAAAACACACACACAAAAAACCCCAAAACTATTCTAAACCATGAAAAGGCCCAAAATGCAGAGTAGGAAAAGTGCCTAACTCAGGGTCCCACACCCAGGAGGTGCCTGAATGGCCTTCTCCCTTCTCCCACCTGTGAGCTCGTTGACCACTGGGCTGAGTGTGCAAGGGGCACCATTTTCTAGGGGCTCAGGTGCAAGTGTAGTTTGGGAAGACACGTGTGGGCTCCATGAGGCAGCCTGCCTGCAGGCCTGGGGCCCACGGGAACCTCACCCACTTCTGTGCATGCGTGTCCAAAGTCACCGTGTGCCCGTTCCAGGGCCTTTCCCTGCCTCTTGGGATTGAGGAAAGCCCATCTTGCAGGCTAAATGGCTCAGGTCTCACATACTTCCAGACTAGGGAACCCACATCTGCTGCTGCAGCCACTATAGCCAGTTCTTTCTGCCTCTGGCCTTGGGGAGAAAGGGCCACGGCTGGTTTAGGAAGAGGCTCTAGGCTCAGCCTGAGACTACACAGCGGGCCCGACCCCCCGCTGACCAGCCTCCCCTGAGTTCCCAGTCCAGCCCTGCCTTGAGCTTCTATTTTTTTTTAAAGATTTTATTTATGTATTATTTATGTATTCATGAGAGAGAGAGAGAGAGAAAGAGAGAGGCAGAGACACAGGCAAAGGGAGAAGCAGGCTCCATGCAGGGAGCCCGATGCGGGACTCGATCCCAGGACTCCAGGATCACACCCTGGGCTGAAGGCAGATGCTCAACCACTGAGCCACCCAGGGGTCCCTGCCTTGAGCTTCTAGACATGTGGCCAGGCTCTTTTCTTTTAATTTTTTAGCATTATGCACATATTTCAGAAAAATGTTCTCACTGTAATATCTCAAACATTAATAAAATGTAGCAAATAAAAGCCCTAGTAATTCCTCTGCATTTCCTGCACCACATTCCCCTCAAACATGACTGGCAGTTAGTGGGTATTCTTTTGAACCTTTTACCATCATGCGTGTGTATCTGTATCTAGTCCTCTATCCGTACCCTTCTGTCTGTAACTACCCCTTTATCTGATCTGTGCCAACTGTATATGTAACCGTGAAAGTAGAGGTGTGTGTGCTCCTCATGTAAATGGTAACATTCTGTAACATTCCAGGTGCCTTATTTTTCACTGAATGTATCATGGACATTGTTTTGGGTCAGTACATATACAACCACCTCCTTTTAACAGCTGAGCAGTATTCCAGCACATGAGCTGGCCCCTCATTTCTCTGTCCAGTCCCCTATTGGACATTTAAATGGTTTCTATTGTTTTGCTTCTGCAAGATCAAAGCCCTGGGCAGGCCTTATCATGCACTGACCGATTTCTCCAGGATAGGCACCTGGCTCGCCTCCCAGCACTACTGAGGGAGCTGGGTACTGCATTTGCCGTGAGGTACTGACAGAGGGGCTGGGTGCTGGGGCTGGGTCCCGACTTTTCACGAGGTACTAACAAAGTGCAGCCCGGGGAAGCCGAGCTAACCACACTCCCAGCCAAGGACATAGACCACCTGTTTCTGTGCACACCGCCAGCACTGAGCTGCCCAGTGTGTCACATCTCTATATCAGACCGTCTCCCCCCCAGCAAAATCCTCACCTCCCAAGCCTCCAATCATTCCACCTGGAATGGTTTTGAAATGTGCATTACAGGAACTTCCCAGCCTTCTTGGTTTGTCCTGCTACTGAGTGACTTCCCACCTGGGGTGATTTTAGGGAGAAGGGGAAATTCCCCAGTCCCCAAATTTCTCCCCCATTTAAAGGAAGAGGCTCTTGAAGGCCCTGCCTCCCTTTGTGAACTCTTTTTCCAAAGGCTTCCTGCCACATAGGCAGCAAGGCACAAAGAGGGGTGGGCTTGGGAGGTAGAAAGCATGAGGGGTGGGGGGCAAAAGAAATAGAACCATACTAATGGCCTATTTCTTACAAAGTGCCTCCCCTGCCCCTGGCACACGCTCTGCAGTGGGTGCTGCAATTTTCCCAGCCTTGCAAATGAGGGAGCTGAGGCTCGGAGGGAAGGGGAGCAGGAGTTGAACACAGGCCTATGCAGCCCAGGTCCTGTGATGGCAAGGTGCCAAAATGTATGCCAGAAGGTACTGGTACTGACTCCCTGGGGAGCCCGAGATAAATGAAGGCTGGAGAAGCGTGTGTATATGTGTGTGTGTTGGTGAGGAAAGGGATCTGGAGAGATGAGTGGGATTTGGGAGGGAGGGGAAGGGCCTACCAGCTGAGTTGACAGTCTGGACAACAGCCCAAGGCAGGAGGACACCTGGCATGCTGATGGTAGAAAGGCCTGGTCTGGGTCATCGTGTGAGGTGCGAGCTGGAAGTTGCGAGAGGCCGGGCCTGCCCCGAGGGCCCTGATGCCAGGCAGGGAGTGGGCTTATAACTAATTGCCACCGTCCCTGTTATCTATGGTCAGTGACATCTCCACACCAAGACAGCTGCTATCACGCTGGCCGTCCATGTGTCAGCTGATTCTTCCAACAATTCCAGGCCATGGCCACCATGGTGCCCATTTCACAGATGAGGAAACTGACTAGGGAGGCTCAGGGGGGCAGGATCAGGGCTGCTGACTTACCCTGGGATGCCCTGGACCTGCCCTCCTGGAGGAGAGGAAGGGGGAAGGGAGGGAGGAAAGCAGGTGGAGGGGTGAAGGATGAGGGACGTGGGGCCCCCGACCCTACCATCATCGCTGCTTGAACTGTCTAGGTTTCTGAACTGGATGGTGCTGGCGGTGGTGGGCCCATCTCAGCCCTCCTGACCTGAGCTGCTTGAACCCAGTGACCTGTGTATCCCCAGGGCTGATATTGCTGCAAGGCTGGCCCAGAACTCTCTCTCCTGAATTTGCATCCAGAGTTCTTTCTCCCACACTCCACATGCAAGCGCTGCTGGACCACTGGATCCCGCAGAGCTCTGGAAATCCATGGGATTTACCCACCCAGTTCCAGCTACTCCAGGATCTGGAAAACAGTAGGCTCTTTGGGTCTGGCCCGAGCCAGGACCCCAGTTTCCTCCTGTGTAAGATAGAAGTATTCACTGTCAGACTGTACAATTGCTCTTGGTGTTTGTGCTTGTCTTGGGCCCCTGCTCCTCCGGCTTCTAGTCTCAGAAAACAGCCTGGCTCTGGCTCAGACCCTTGCTAAGCCTCAGTCTCAGGAAGACAGAGCAGCTCTGGACCAAAGGGTCAGCCATAAGCTCAAGCTCTGTTCCAAATGCCTTGTCGCTGCAGCCTGAGTGTGCCAGGTGCCCACCACTCAGGGAGCACTTGACATCGCCATCCCTCCTTTCCCTGTCCGGGCAGAGCAAGTCCTTTCTCCAGGCCTCCGTCTCTGGACATCTGCAATGGCTGTTCCTCCCTGCCCGGCCTAGCACCAGGGCTGTTTGAAGCCAGTGTAAGGCACCGGATGGGAAAGAGCTTTGCAGATGGAAAATTTGGCCCACTGGGAAGATTTATTGCTGCGACTGTAAGTGTGAGGTCCAAAGGCCATTGGGGCCTGATGGCCCCTACCCAGAAGGCTGTGCTGGAGCCCAGGCCTCTTTCCCTCCATCAGTGATGAAGGAGCAGACAACCCTCTCCCCAGGGCCCTGGCATCTGGTGGCACGCCAGCCCGCCAGCCGGGACTGGGCTCCTTCAACCAACATTTCGCCTCTTATTTTGGTATGTGCATCCCCCATGCAGGGTTAGCACCTAGATGGCCCAGGTCTGGAGAAGATACACAGGCAGCTGAAACCCCTGGATAAGCCTGGAGAGGCAGGCCAAGCCCCAAGAGAAAAATCTCCCTTTTCTCCTCTAACCTGCTATCCCGGGTGGGACTTGCCCTACCTAGGGCCCCCTGCCAGCTTCCCCACCTCCCGCACATCCCCTCCATTTCCACTCTTGCCACCAGAGACCTCTGGAAGTCAAGGACTCAGGCAGGTGTCTCCTGCTCGGTGCCCTCTGCCAAGCGTCCTGGCTGGTGTCGAGCCCCAGGGGCAACAGGGCCCAAAGGAGAGGAAGAGTGTCCCTATGCTCTGTAGCCTGCCACCCCTTGGCCTGCTGGAGTGGCCTCCCACTGCTCCTGGGCCCTGGGCCATGACTGGGACGCACCCCACACTCCGGCCCACAGGAGGCCGTCCCAGGTGCAGCGGGCCTGGACCCCATCCCTCCCCTCACACCTGCCATCTCCTCACCTGCATCCAGCCCCCCTCAGGCCGTCTTCCCATGCTGCCTCCAGCCTGTGCGAGGGGACACAGACCGGGTCGACAGAGGGAGCTCCTCCTGCCCTGGCTGCAGGTCTCCCTAAGGGTTCCATGAGCCCGGAGGGAAAGGCACACGGCCTCGGGCTGGCCTTCTGAGCCCAGCACTGTCTGGCTCCTGAAATGTGCGTCTGATGCCCAGACGAGCGGACGTCCCTGGCCGCCCTGCGCGTGGCCACCCCGGCGGCTGGGAGTGTGGATGAGCTCAGGCTCAGCCAGGCTGAGCTATATTTAGACACCGGGGCCAGGGGGAGCTTCTGGGCCCGAGGCGGCGGAGCCCACAGCGGGGGCCCCAGGGGCACCTCCTCATCTAGGGGGACGGTCCCTGTGCAAGAGGCCGTAACCCAGACCGGGCGCTGTCGGCTCCCACTGCCCCCAAAAAAGGCCAAGGAAAGATTCTGTTTGAACAAAGGAGGCTCTCTGGCTGGTGCTGTACGCGGGGTGTGTTTATAGTTAGAAAAAACAAGTTCCGGGCTGGCCGGTCGCTCCAAGGGTGGGCCGCAGGCGCGGGCGGGGGCGAGCGAGGGGCGGCGGGAGAGCCCCTGCCCCCCCCCCCCCCCCCCCCCGCGGCGGCGTGCCAGGCCGGGGTGCGGCCGGCGCGAGGAGGGGCTGGCGAGCGGCTGCCCTGGCCCGGCGGTGGCTCCCCTGCTCCCCCGGGCGGGCAGGAGGCAGGATGGATGTTCGCAATAATTACCCAGCTGCAGCTTCCCGGCGCTGCCGCCATAGCAACGGTGCCGGCGCCCCGGCCGCGGCCCAGGCGGGAGGGGGCGCGGCGCCCGGGCAGGTCGGGGAGGGGCGCGGGCCCCGGGCCGGCGAGCCCCGCGGGCAGCTTTGTTGGCTCCTCTGCCGCCTGCCCCCTCCCCGGAGGCCTGGGCGCGGGGAGCTGGGCACGCCCCCGGGGAGCGCGCAGCAGACGCGGGATCCGCTGCCAGGCCCCGTGGGGCACGGGGAGCAGGTGTCGGGGCCGGGGGCGCAGGGGGGTCCCTGTGGCTCAGGGATGCACTCGGGGCGTGGGGCTGCCACCCCCCGCCGACGCCCGGGCCCCTTGGGTGTGATCCGCCCCCCACGTCGCCTCCCCTCTCCGGGGCTAGTGCGTGGTCACTGGGCGCCCGTGGGGGGGGGTGTTTATGACTCCAGTCCCGCCGTCCCTGCTGCCTGGGGCAGGACTGGCTTTGTGTGAGGTTGCCTGGGGGGGCCCAGGGGAATTCTCCGGGACCCCTAGAATCCTGCCCCCATGGCACCCAGCCCCCTCTGCTCAACAGTAAAGGTTCTGTAGGTCTCCCTCCTGAGAACGTTTGCTCTGATGAAAGGGGCAGCGTTTACCTCCGTTTTACAGATGGAGAAGCCGAAGCCAGAGAGGTTATGTGGCCTGTCTAAGGTCACACAGCTAAAAACACGGACTCTCAACCCAGTCCAGTCCTGTCACTGCCCTGCCATGGCTGTGGCATTTGCTATGGCTATTCCCCAACCGGCTGTCATCTGGCGGAGTAGCCCGATGGTTAGCTAAGAGTGCAGACTCTGGCCTGGGCGGGGAAGGGGGGGGGTGATGTGAGTCAACCTCTCCCAGCCTCGGCTTTCTCCTCTGTGAAGTGGGGATATAATGAACCTTCGCTTATGGGGTTGGTGCACGGATCAAAGAAAACAGTGCATGGAAAGAGCAGCGCCTGGCACGTGGGAAGTGTTAGCTGTTGTTATTGTTGGAATTATGATTATTTTTATTATTGTTACAACATGAGGAGGTGGACCTACACTCTCACCAAAGCCCCTTTTGGCTGCGGCCTTCCGGGGCTCTCCAGGCAGCTTTCTGAAGGCGAGGCCTCCCTGGCAGGCAGCAGAGAGGATGAGCGGGCTGGGAAGTGGGGAGTTCACAGCCTAGTGAGGAGGCGGGTGCTAATCGCCTAATCCCACAAGTGTGTCTGGGGTGTGGGCTGTGAGTGTGAGGAAGGAGACACATGGGGCTTAGATGGGGCACACTGTGCAGGGCTGAGACCCTATTTACACAGCACGAGCAGGGATGGCCTCTCCTGGGGGCCAGGCTGGAGGGGGCAGGAAGAGGATGTTTTAGAACATGGCCTTGCTTGAGGAACTGAATGGGGGCAGGGGGCAGAGCTCTGGAGCAGAGAAGGACAGGAAAACTGAGGTCAGGAAGGTCACACGGGGCTGGATCTCCAGGGCTTCATGGGCTGTGGAGGAGAGTTTTTGGATGTGATTCTAGAAGCTGTAGAAAGTTAGCACGTGGTTTTAGTCAGAGAAGGAGATCAGTCTATATTTGTTAATGGATGAGTGAATGAATGTGTGATTAAATGAATGGAAGTTTTATTTTGCCTTGGCCGACCACAGAGACCCTCTCTTTTCACCTTCCCCCCTCTCCCCCTCCTCCTCCCATCATTACCTCAGCCCTTCCTTGCTGGTTCAGTTCAGTTATTTGTCAGCTGCTGCCCTGGGAGCCCATGGTCATATGGTGAAGGATCAGCAAAAAAAAAAATAGAAAAATTCCAGATCAGTTGCTTTGACAATATGGAAGAGTATTTTGGGAAAGGAGGAGTTGAAACTGGTCAGGGCACTGTCTGAGAGGGGTGTTGAAGGATCAATAGGAGTTCACTATGTTGCCAAGGCAGAGGACACAGCATCTGCACAGGCTCAGAAACAGGAAACAGCACAGCATTGGTGGGTTTTTTTTTTTTTTTTTTAAGTATTTTCATAGGGCCAGTGATAAATAAGGATAGTTGCCTTTACAGGGCACTCCTATATGTCTAGTCCCCGGCCACAGACATGAGCTCACGGGGGATCACACAGTTTAAACCTGGCTCCCTTTGTGGCAGAGGCCTGGTTCACCTTTCAGAATGAAGAATCGAGGTTCAGACAAGTCAGGTTACTTGCCTGTTAAGGTCACACAGCCAAGCCGAACCCATGCCCTCTAGCACTCAGGGGTGGGGTTGGCCTGACGATCCTCGCTGGGTCATAAAAGGCCCTGAAGGCCAAGCTAACATCAGGACTCAGTCCTGGCGCTTGTGGAGAGCCACAATGGGACTTGGAGATGGGGTGAGAGAGGGTTGGAGCTTTGTTTCAGAGGGAAGACTCTGTGGCCTCTGGGGAGGGTAGATAGAGCCACCGAGCCTGGCTGAGAGGCTGCTACCGCAGTGCAAATGAGGGATGGTGAGGGCTTCATCCACAGCGGGGCCCTGGGGCAGGACAGAGGGAGGCCTTTGAGGAAGGCCCAAGGGCAGAGGTGAGGCCAGGTGAGCAGAGAGAGGCCCCTGGCACGTAGGCATGGCTCGTGGCTAGACCAAGTGTGATGAGCCTAACCTGAAGTTGGTGCTCTTGCCTCCCCTCTGGCCAGTTACTATTTCACTAATACGTACAAGAGTTGGCATTCTCTGCCTTGTGAGATTACAGGTGGATTTTTTCTCTAAAGGTGGCTGGGACAAGGCATTTCTTAACCCAAAGTGATGCTGGCTGATGGTAGTGTTTCAGGCATAGGGCCACCACTGGGGTTTGCCCCAGAGTCTCCAAGGCCCCTAACAGGCCAAGGGCACAAGGCACCATGCTTGGGTGGTAGTGACCCTTGAGTGTGCTCGTGGGAACCCGCATTTAGGAGGGGTCTGCACAGGGGTCAGACCACCCTGGGTCCATTCCAGAGGTTGCTGCAGCTACAGAAATTGGAGAAGCTTCTGGAAGCCCAACAACGGCATTCCTGACCTCCCTCTTTGGGCTTCCTGAGGCTGGGCCAGTGAACTGAAGCCCTTGGGCCGCCTGCCCGCTGCTCTGGGAATATTGTAGCCGGTAGGCCAAGCAGGCGGTGGCTCGAGCTGCAGGTGCTGTGTCACCTGAGCCCAGGTCGTGGCTGCTCTATGGGGAGGAGTGAGCCTGTTCCCACACAGCCAGCTAGCTGGCTCGCTTCCTCATAACTCAGAGGAGTCATGGCCCGGGGCCTTCCCTGGCCCAGAATCTGGGATGAAGGCCATGCTTTGTCAACCCCCAACCCACACCCTGAGCCCCTTCCATGTGTCTGCTGCCAGTGAGGAACCAGGACTTGGTAGAAAGTGCTGGTCTGGAATCTAGTCGCCTGAGGTAGAATTCCCGGCTTTGCTTTGAACACTTGGGTGGCCTTGGACAAGCCACCATTTTCTCTGGGCCTCAGTTTCTACACCTGTAGAGGGGGGTTGGTAGAGGACAGGGTGAGATGATGAATGGCCAGGCCAGCCGGCTTCTGCCCGGAGCAGACCGGAGTGTGAGCCCTGTGTCCCCTCCCATTCCCCAGCCGTACAACCAGGAGAGGAGAGGGGCCAAAATGCAAGACAACACAGAGTCCCTGGAAGCCTGATGAGTCTGGGAATGATTGTTTGTAAGAGGCCCTGCCTGCGCCGGATGTGCTGTCAGCTTGGCGTCCAGATGGGCACCCCAGAGCAGGGCACGCCTGGCCAGCCGTGGCGCACAGATGGCAACAGCACGGGAGGCCAGACCCGGGTCTCCCGAGCCAGAGCCAGGACTGCGGTGGGACAGGCCACCGAGGTGGCCGAGGGGTGCCCTCAGCCTCCAGGCCCTCCCCTCCTCCTGGCGGAGCCTCAGCTGCCCAGGTCAGTCTTTCCCGGTGGTGGTCACACTGCTGATCGTGGCGCTGATCTCACCAGCCTTCAGGAGCCCCTCTTCCTCTGTGACCTAGTCTCCCTGCGACAAGGCAGACAGCTGAGTCCCCAGGAACGTCACTGGCTTCTGTCCATAAGACCTGGCCCTTTCCAGCACAACCCAGAATCCTCGAGGGATGGGACAATCCCTTCTGGCCTCACCACTCTGGGATTTTCTTCTCCCAGAGTCTCTTATAAGATGGGCCGGGCAGCTGAGGCCACACCATCCCCATCCCACAAACAGTACAGAGGGGACAACTGCATATATTGCAAAACCCACTTGGAGCATGTCAAGTCCCCACTCAGCAACTTCCAAGATGGCTCTGTCATCCTGGAGTCACTCAGCTCCTGCAAGCTTTGCACGGCTACCCCTCCCTCGGGCCCACTCTGCTCCACCCTGTCTGCGTCCCTCAGACGCCCCAAGCAGCCCCTCTCACTCCTTTGCACTGACTGTTCCGTCTGCCTCCAGTGCTCTTCCCCCAGGTCCCTACGAACTCCTGCATGCCCTCGAAGCCTCTGCTCCAATGCCCCCTCCTCAGAGGAGCCCTTGGTGACCATCTAAGGGTGCCTCCCCACTATTTTCCCTAGTTTTCTTCCTAGTGCGTTTATTATACATAGCTCCATGTAATCGCCTGCCTCCCCGCACCCTGCCCCCCAAGAACACCAGTGTCACCGCGGTGAGGGCCTGTCTCACTCATGGCTGAATCCCGGGGCCTAGCGCAGTGCCTGGCACAGAGAAGGCACTCGATACGATTGTCGAATGAATGAATGAGCGAATGAACAAGAGATGGAATTCATCACTCAGCAAATATTTATGGGCATGTACTTGGGCAAGATCATGCCATCGCTACAGGGCCTGGGAACCAAAGCCCTCACACCCGACCCTGAGGAGGACATCACAGGGCCACTGATCCAAAAGCAGAGAACAGAAGGAGGCAGAGAGGAATCCCAGGGAACCCAGGCATGGCTTCTCATCTGGGGCCATCTTCCACTTCCTAGCTGTGTGCCTTGGGGGCTCAGCGCTTGCCCCCTCAAGCTCCACGGTCCTCACAGTAAAGGGGAGCCAAACATCCTGACAAGGGGCCCCACCTGGCCTCCTCCTCAGCTCTGGGCCACCACCATCTGGACACACCTAAAATCCATTATCCACATGGCAGCCAGAGGGGCCTTTCTTTTTCTTTTTCCCTCTTTCTTTCACTTCCAAAAAAGTATTTATTTTTTGAATAGGTGACAAATTTGCACGGCTCAAAATTGGAAAGGTGCAAGAAAAAATGTAGAAAGAAGAAAGTATCCCTCCCACCCAGTCCCAGCCAGCCAGAACTCCTCCCCAGAGGCAGGCGCTGTTTCCTCCTATTTTCATCTATCATGCCACAGATAATTTTATGCATATAAAAGCGAATGCAAATCTTAATCTCCGTTTTTTTGTTTTGTTTTTTTTTGTGTTGTTTTTGTTTTTAAGCAGACAGTAGCATACCATGGACATGGCTCTGCCCTAAGCTGTTTTTTTACTTGACAATCAATTTGGAGATTTTTCAAGGGTCTTTTAAAAATAGTTCAACTGGTCCCTCCCCTGCAAACCAGCCCTCTGGTGGATCCCTAGCATTCTCAGAATAAAATCCAGACTTCCACAGGGTGCTCTGTGATCTGGCCACAGTCAGCATCTCTAACCTTGACACCTTCTCCCCCCAACTGACTCACTCTGCCCCAGGCACTGTGGCCTCTTCACTGTTCCTCCAATGTGGCAGGCACAGTCCTACCCCAGGGCCTTTGCACTTGCTGTTCTCTTTGCTCTCTGCCTCCACAAATTCTCTCTCTCTCTCTTTTCAGGTCTCTACTCAATTAGCACCTACCCAGAGAGTTCTTCCCAATCATCCTAACCAAAGCATCCACTCTCCCACCCTATCCCTTCACTCCGCTTTCTTTTTGATAGCATTGATTACCATTTGTGGTGGGATGTAATTGCTCAGCATCTGATTCTTCTACCTGACCAAGCTCCACGGAGTGGGGCACTGGGTCTGTCTTGGTCAAACGCTAAGCCAACACTTGGACTTTAACAAATGCTTAGCAACTACAGTTGTCTGGTGAAGAAACAGATCCCCATTTTACAGAGGAGGAGATGGAAGCATGGAGGAGGGAAATCCCTTGGCCAAAGCCAGTGGGGAGCCACTGCAGTTCATTCACCCCAACCCAGGTTCTGCTCCGAATCCCTCCTCCATTTCCCAGCTGTGTGGTCCAGGTTGGCCTCTTGCCCTCTCTGAGCCCCAGCTCACCTTCCATCCTGTGAGGGAGGGTGAGGAAAGTGAGACGGGTGTCCATGGCACCTTCCCGGGGAGCGCAGCTTGACTCACGCCACAATGGGTCCCTGTCCTCTGTCCACTGGGAACGCCACCCAGCCTGGCCCATTATGGCCATCTAATGCAAGGAGAAGGTTCCCAGCCATTAACAGTATTTTTAAACAACGATCCCAAGGAAATATTTTTAAAATCTTGCGTCGTCCTGGGGAACAGCTCTGAATTATTAACTATCAGGCAGCCCAGCTATATTTCTTGACAGAGTTTATTCCAACACATACAATTTTCCTCCTGGTAATTTATGAAAAGTGCATTCCCTTCTTCAGGAAATCACACCCCCTTCTCAGCACCGCCTCCCCCCACCCCAAACTGGAATGTTTACTGGGTAAAGGCAACAAACTTTTATCTTAAAGTGCGTCTGCTTTCCTGCCTGATATTGGAGGACATTTCCCAGGGAGTCACTGCAACCATATTTTTTGAAATGTCCAGCCTGGGGCCTTTTAGGAATTCAATAAAACCCCATCAATTAGGATGAATTAATCATCCCCCGACCCAGCAATGCCCCCTTTCCCTCGGCCCCACACTGTGACACCTGGTAGGGAGATCACATATGGGGTTCATAGCCAGGTGGTTTTGGGTTCAAGCCCCAGGGGAGTCCTGTTTCCTGGGACGCAGCTACTCTGGCCTCCCTCTGCATTGCCTACCCTGTCCCAGGCATCGAAGGCACACACACAGTAAAATAAGCCCAGATTTAGCGGCAGAGGCCTTGGATTATCCTGGCATCACAGATTTAGCTGAGTGACCTGAAGTAAGTCACCAAACCTCTCTGATCCAGTTCCTTTTTATTTTTTCCTGATCCAGTTTTCTCATCCCAAAATCAGGGGCCGATGGTCTGAATTCAGATATGCACTCAACAAATACATAGACCACATCGTGCTAGCCACTGAGATCCCGAGCCAGCACCACACGAGTGAGCTAGAGAAATGTTGAATGCTAGTGAGTGCTGAAAATAAGGCCGGGGTAGGGATGAGAAGTGCTGGACAGGTTATATTCAGAAGGACATCCTGGACAGTGTGGGTGGGGCAACAAGGCAGATCCCCAACCCCAGCAGGGAAGATCTTGCCCCTCACTCCCCGGAAACAGACATTTGACAGCGTCCAGAGATTTGGGGTTGTCGCCCTGGTGGGCGGGTGCTGCTGACATCCTGGGGCCCACGGGGCAGCCCTGAAACAAAGGGGTGACTGAGGGATCCCTGGGTGGCTCAGCGGTCGGGCGTCTCCTTCAGCCCAGGGCGTGATCCCAGTCTTGGGGATCAGGTCCCGCATCAGGCTCCCTGTGAGGAGCCTGCTTTTTCCCCTTCCTATGTCTCTGCCTCTCTCTCTCTCTGTCTCTCTCTCTCTCTGTCTCTCTCTCTCTGTGTCTCTCATGAATAAATAAAGTCTTAGAAAAAAAAAGGAGTGACCAGACTCCCAACATCACTGGTGCCTATTGGAGAAGCCCTGCTGGGCCACTGCAAAGCCTTTGGCTTTTGCTCCAAGTGATCTGGAAGCCGAGGGAGGGTTTTAAGCAGAAGGAAGGTATGACCCGACTAGGTGGAAAATGGGCTGTATCAGGGCGAGAGATGGCGGATGTCTCCTTAGATGCCTGCATAAGGACAACTCAGCTGCTCCCCCAGCCCACAGCTAGTCCTGTGAGTGGCCACAGGTGCCACATACACAGCAGCAAGCAGGGCAGACCCGGGCCTGCCCTCACTGGGCCTATATTCCCCTGCGGGGGGCAGAGGGGGAAGGAACAAGTGGACAAAGCCACGCTCTGTTCAGGGCACAAAAGGCTCCCCCCATCACACTTGGGACAAGCTGCAGAGTCCACAGGCCCTGCCTGGCCCCTCACCACTCTTTCTGGTCCTGTGCTCCTTCTCACTCTCATGGCCTTGGAACACACTGGGGCAGGGCAGGGTGTGCTGGTGCTGGCCTCTCCTGGGGGGAGGGGGAGGTGGCAATGCTCATCCCTCTGCTTAGATGCTTCCCTGTTTTTGTGACCCTTCCCATACATTACCTCCTTACCAAGGCTTCCTTGGCCCCCAACTGCACTGTCTAAACAGCTGTGACTTCAACCTTTATATTCTGACTCCATTTGCCCATCTTCCTCCCATCCCTTCTTCCTTCCATCTATTTATTTGTTCATTCAGAAAATCCTCTGTAAGTCTTACCTATGTGCCAGCCCCTGTGCTGAGTGCAGGGGGCCCAGGAGGGAATGAGACAGGGCCCCACCCACTCAGGTCCACTGAGGACAGATGGTATTAGTCACACAAGCACATTCCTGCAGCTGGAAGGGGAACTGTAAACTCAAGGTTCGGGAGCTGTGGGAGTATACAGGGGAGTGCCTGGCACCGGCTGGGGTCCAGGAGGGCTTCTTTGAGGAAGCGGCTGCTTAGCTGAGATTTGGAAGGGAGTAGGAGGTAAGCTGGTGAAGTGAGTGTGGGTGCTGTGATTAAGGGGCTGGACAGTGGACTGGAGCCCAGTCAGTGTGGAAGAGCATGGAGAGATTGGGAGGTGTGTGTGGCGGGGGCAGGAGGTGAGGTCCAGAGGTGACTGGGAGCTCAATCATGTGAGGCCTGTGGACCAGGGTGAGGAGGGCAGGGGGAGAGTTGAGGCAGGGGGTAGTGGGAGCTAACTTCTATCCTGGCTCTTCTTGCTCTTGGAGAATGAGCTGAAAGGGGTAAAGAGGTGAGGGAGGCAGCAGGGAGCCCAGTGAGAACTGTGCTATGGTTGTCCAGGATAAAGAGGATAGTGTCCTTAGCCAGGAGGTAGCAGGGGAGAGGAAAAGAAAGTTAGAGGTTAAATGGATGGCCCTGAAGGTAGAGTGAATGCAAGGCTAAGACCAAGGGAGAAGTCAAGCATTCATTCACCCACTGAGTTGTCCTTTGTTGGGTACTGAGGAGTCTGCTGGCCCAGGGGTCCCTCTCTCCATCTGTTCATCCATGAATCCACTTATCCATCCATCTATCCATCATCCATCCATCCAACTACCCACTCATCCAACCATCATCCATCCACCTGCCCATCCATCCATTCATCCATCCATTCACCCATTCACACATCCATCACCCATCCATCTTTCTATTCTGTGCTTCTCAGCACCCACTGTGTATCAGACTGAGGTATCAGAAAGCCCAGCCTTCATCCAACTCTCACTGGGAATCCGGAAGTCTGGTTTCAGTTAGAGAATCTTAGCAAGGCTGGAAGGGGCCAGAGAGGTCAGAGGCCCGATGCCCTTGTTCCAGGAGCATCGTGGCCAGGAGAAGCTCAGGTCCCCGTCCATGGTTACACGGCTAAGAAGCAGGAGGATAGGGCCTGGAACCAGAGAGCCCCCATGCCTCCCACCACAGCCCCTTCACAGGTCTCCTAGAAGTCCTGCCTGGGACCTGTTAATTGCTAAAGAGGCCCCGCAGCTGGGAGGGAAGTAACCTTCCTGGGCCCACAGGCCCCTCCTTGCAGCCTCCTTGTCCCACCCCTTACCCACCCCAATGGCTGCAGGAGGGGCCTGACTAGGAAAATGCTTCTGTGATGCCCAGAAGGCCCCTGGGATGCTGATTCATGGCTCACAAGAGCTGCCTGTTAAATATGCAGAGCTTGGCTATGGCCTGCGCCTGTCTCTTTAAGGAGGGCTTGGGCCTCCCAACCCAACCAGCATTCCCTGAGGACAGGAACCAGGCAGGCCTGGTGTCTCCCTGGGGTAGACCTAGTGACTCCAACCTGTTACGGCAGTCTGGAGGGGGACCACAGGTCCCTGGGTACCTGGGAGGCACCCCCAGCTCAAAAGGGCCTTCCTTTTCCCAGGATCAGACCCCCAGGAAGGAAGGGAGCCTGGATTCCAGACCAGGCAATTGCACTCCAAAGCTTGGGTCCCTGGCACCTAGGAGGTCCTGGGCAAGGGTGACTTACTGTCCAGTTTGCCTGAGGCCAAGGGGGTAAACTAGGACAAGTTGGTCACTCTATTAGAGCACTCTATCAAGGCCAGAGCAATCCCCATGCTGATAGCTCTGTGGGGTGCAGATTCCTGGGTCCTAGGGGCTTCCCCACCTGGGGCAAGTGTGACCTTGGGCAGATCCTCTTCCATCTCCACAGCTGTGAGCCCAGGGCCACTGCTCTGCCTCCCTCCGGCCAGTGGGAGCTTCCAGGCTGCCCGGACTGATCCTTCATTTGAATTAGTTTCTGTGCACTGAGGTCAGATGTCCTTGGGGACCTCAGGATTGGCCAATGTGAGGAAGGGGATCCATCTATTCACCCAGCACAGGGCGTGGCACATAAGGGGTGCTCAGGGCATAGTGAATGAATGCATGCATGCGTAAATGAATGAACAAGAAAGTATGCACAGAGCTGGCAAAACTGAAGCACCAGACCCATCTCTGACATCAAGAGGTCATCCTCAGGGGGAGGGGAGACAGAAGAAGAGGCGGTGCCCAGAGTGGCCCCGTTTTGACCTCCTGGGTTATCCTACTGCCAGCCAGGGGAACTTGGGAAGATCACTTTACTGCTCTGTGTCGATATTCCCGATCTGAAAACAGCATTCGAAATGACATCTTCCTTACAGGTGTTGAAAGAAGTAAATAAGCAAATGCACGGAGAGCCCGGCACCTGCACAATGGCAGTTCTTATTATTGCAATTGTTATGTGAGGGAAGCAGATGGGGGAGAGGGGAGAAGTTGCCAGGAGGAGGGGGCAGTGGCAAAGGGAGAGCCAGGAACCTGTAAGGGTGACCTTGGGGAAGACGTCTATCCTCTGTCTCCAGCTGGCGCAGAGGAAGTTAGAGGCAGTAGCTCTCGGGCCTCTGGGGTCTGCTGGACTGAGTCTGCACAGAGTCTGCAGGAAGCTGAGATCCCTGCCTTGGGGACAGGATAGAGTGAGGGAGTCTGGGAAGGGCCCTTCCTGGCAAAAGCCCGTCTGCCCTGCCCACAGCTCATCAGGGCCAGGGTTGGATCCAAGGGCAAATCACGCAACTGGTCACTGCTGAGCAGCCTCCAGCCTTGGCGTGAGACCACACTTTGCAGGTGATAAATCCGCAGTAGCCGACGTTCACCAGCTACCTGAGCAGGCCGGTGGGGCAACCATTTCCTGTCCCAGAGCCACCTCTGCCCAGGCCCTGTCCCACATAGAGCTCCTTAGCCTCTTATCCTCCATAGGCAGAGGGGAACTGAGGCTCAGAAAAGCCAGTGGGCCTCAGCAGAGCAGTCTCCCAGGGACACACGGGGACAGGGACAGATGACAGGGCTCCTCCCCAGGACACAGAGGCATTGGGCCTTATCACAGCCCACCACTCATGCTGGCTGGCCGACTGCCCTCAGGCTCCCAGTGCCTGCCCTGTTCCGGGGTTCCCAGAAGCCCCATGGCCTAGCCTATTCATTGTGCAAAGGCCAAGGTGGCTCTGGCTGACTCCCCACACCCGGCCTAGGAGCTGAAACCTGGGGACAGGGCTGACGGTGAGCTGACCAGGCGCGGGGCCTGCTGCCGCCCATGCTGGGCGGGCAGGGGTCCTGAGCCACTTCTGGGCACCTGCTCACTCACTCGGCCTCACTTGCCATAATTATCCAGCCATCCCCTTCAAATGTACGGCAACCATAGCAACAGACAGATGTTCTGTCCCAGGCACAGTCCAAGTGAGCCAGGAGGCAGCACAAAATTTAACCCCTTCCAGCTCAGGCAGGCAAGGACAAGAGTGGACTGTGGGCCCACAGGCCCTGGCCAGACGCTCAGCCTTACCGGACCCCGTCAGGTGGGACTAGGTAACTCCCGAAGGCCCATTCTTCTTAGACACTCACTTCCCTGCTTGCTCCCTTCCACCCTTTCTACTCACTTCTCCCTTCTCCCCGGAACCAAAAGGTAGTGGGGAGGGACAGAGGTCCTATATGAGAGGCTGGGCCACGACCTGATCCTTGAGTGCTAGCTCTGGTGCAGGCTGGAGAGGGGACACAGCGTCAGGTGAGCCAAGCTGGGGTCCTGCCTTAGTTCTGCCTCTGATTTGCTGTGTGACCTTGGGCAAATGACTCACCTTCTCTGAACCTCAGTTGCTGCCTCTGTACAATGAGGGGGGTAGATTCTCATTCCATAAATATTTATTGATTGTCTATTGTGCACCAGGCCTTATGGCAGGGAGGAGACTCCAGGGAACACGATACCAGGGGTGGGGGGGAGTTCACACCCCAGTGTCGGGATGAGGACACTGACAATAGGAGGGAACAGCACCTGGGCTGGCTGCCATTTTTGTTAAGTGCCGTGAAAGACCTAAATGTGCCCTCTAATGCAGGGTAAGAGGGAGTGGGGGCTGACCTGCTTCACACAGGGGGTCAGAGAAGGCCTCTGAGGTGACACTTGAGTTGAGGCCCCAGGTGGAGTAAGAGCCAGCCATGCAGCACTAGGGGGAAGAGAATCCCTGGCAGGGGGACTGTGGGGGTGGTGCGTGAGTATGGCCTCTGCTGTCCGGGAGCAGCAAGAAGGCCCCAGTGGCCAGCAGGACATAACTGCCGAGGCAAGGGGACGGGAGACAGTCCCACAGTGCCCTGCAGGTGCACCCGCCCCAGGAAGGTTCTGAGCTGGGGCCACCTGGTCTGACTTCTGCAGTCTCAAGTCCTGGCTGTGATGTCTCCTGTCCCAGCCAGTCACCCTCGACTCCAGCAAGTTGGGCCTCTCCATGGGGCAGGGGACAATGGCTCCAGCTGCCCCCACAGTGGGCCCCTTGTTTGGTTGCTCACTCATTGAGCTTGGCCCCGGAGGCTGCTGGGTTGAGCCAACACCTCTTGGCTCCTGACCCAACAGGGCCCCACCTGGGTTAGCTATTAATGAGCAGAGCACAGGTGAGCCCCAGGAGTGACCGAGAGGAGCCCCACCTGGGGAGGGGGCCCCACATCCCAGCAGGCCTGAATCCAGTGCCACCTCTGGCACTTCCTTGTGTTGTGGCCTTGGATAAGTCACTTAGCTTCCCTGAGCCTCCGCTGAGCCTCCTGGAAAAGGGTGTAGGAAGGCTTCTCCTCGGGCCCCTGCCCAGCCCACTCTCTGGCTCACTCAGCTCTGGCTTCACCTGCTTCTTGGTGACACCTGGAGCTCAGCCTGTCTGGGGGCCTTTGCAATTCACTGCTTTCTCCACCTGAAACATTCTTCCTCAGGCTCAGTCTTCATATCCTGAGTCTCTGCTCTTGCTGCCTCCTCAAAGAGGCCTCCGGGACCACTCCAGCCAAAACAAAGCCACCCCATTACTCTGTATCCCTGTGGTGCTTGATGTGCTCCTACTCCTTCTAGATTGTACTCCTTCATTCAACGCATATTTCCTCTGTGCCTGGCACTGTCCTAGGTGCTGGGGAGAGAGCAGAGGGCAATCACTGCCTACCCTTCCCAGAGGGTACAATTCTAGCAGGTGACACAAAGACAAAGAAAGTGGTGAGAGGGTGGGGAATTCGGGGGCGGGGGACTCACAGAGATAGGAGCAGGACCTGAAGGAGAGGCAGGGTCTGCAATCTGTGGGAAAGGTGTGGGGGCGAAGGCCCCTGAGGAGGCATGTCTTCACCATAGCTCTGTTCTTGGCACCTCGCACACAGTAGGTGCTTAACGGAAGCCTGGCGTTGCTGTCACGGCGAGTAGCTGAAGGAATGTGCTCTGCTGGGGAGCCCTTGGCCCACACAGGGGTCTGATGGCCCCGGTACAGGAGGAGCCGGCTGGAGAACCTGTCTGTGGGCACAAAGAGGTGGTGAGAGCCAGCAGGGAAGGAAGAGGCAGGCTGGTGGCCGGGGCTAGTCTTCAGGGGTCTTCCGTGCCATGCAGGGAATGGGGACATTATCCTGAGGGCCAAGGGCGGCCGTTGAAGGTTTGGGTGAGTAGATGACATGATTAGATCCAGGCTTTTGATTTCTTTTTTTTTTTTTAAAGATTTTATTCATTTATTCACGAGAGACACACAGAGAGAAGCAGAGACACAGGCAGAGGGAGAAGCAGGTTCCCTGTGGGGAGCCCAATGTGGGACTCCATCCCAGGACCCCAGGGTCAAGATCTGAGCTGAAGGCCAGGACTCAACCACTGAGCCACCCAGGCATCCCTAGATCCAGGCTTTTTAAAGCCCTTCTGACCGCCTGGCCAGACCCTGTTCGAGACCCAAGGGAGGCCTCAGGAGCGTCTGAGCCCAGCACAAATCCCTGCCCACCTGGGAGGGGACGGCTATAAACACAGTAAGTAAAGTGCACAGTCTGTGAGACTGTGGTAAGTACTAAGGGGAGAGAGAGAAAATGTGGAGGAGAAGGGAGTGGCAGGTAGCAGGTCGAGATTGTGGCTAGGGCCCCAGAGAAGGCCTCCCCAGAAGGAGACTTCTGCCTGCGTGAATGCTGCCTGCTGCCACGGGAGGAATGTTCCAGGAAGCAAACACCCAGCAGCAGGAGCTGGAGTGGGGCAGACCTGGGCGAGAGGAGGGAGACGGCCCGAGGGCCGCACAGCTTGCAGGGCCTGAAGGTCTTCATGAGGACTGGGGCTTGTCTGCGTGCCCGGCCACTGTGGGGCAGCGAGCTCCCGAGGCTCTGTGGGACTCTCCTTGGAGCAGGGTCCCTCTGGCTGCCACGTGGAGAATAGACTGCAGGCAGCAGGACAGGAGCAGGCCAACAGCAAGGCGGCTGGCGGGGGGAAGATCCGGATGAGGCTGGGCCAGGGGGAGGTGAGGGGCTGGCGAGGAGTGCTGGAAACAGAGATGAATCGAGAAATTGGAGCCAGCAGGACCTGCTGGTGCTGCCCATGTGGGGTCACACACACACACACACACACACACACACACACACTCACGCACACGCGCATGCACACACGCAGATGGAGCCAGAGCCCGAGTCCGGGAGGAAGGAGTTCAGGATGTCAGCCAGCGTTTGGCGTGGGCCGTGGGAAGGCTGGAGTTGCCATTCACTGGGGTGAGGAAAGTTGCAGGTGGAACAGGTCAATGTGCAGATGTCAGGAGATCGGATGGGAACCAAGTCAGCTAGAGAGGCACCGAGGAGCTGCGGGGCTCCGGGGAGATGCCCAGGTGGGCAGTCTCGGCGTGGGGGTCGCCCGCAGAGAAGCCCGGGAAGGTGGATGGAAGAAGCCTGACCGGGGCCCTCCACCCACAGAGGTGGGGGGCAGATGGCAAAAGAAGCAGCAAAAGGGCCGAGGAGGAGCAGCCAAGGAAGTAGGAGGCAGATAGAACATTCCGACTGCCAGCAAGTAAAGCGGTGAAGGAGGTTTGGCCTCGTCGGCTGCTGCTGGCCGGTCCTGGGCAGCGAGGGCTGAGTGAAGGCACTGGTTTAGCCACATCGAGGTCCTTGGTCTCCTGGGAGGGGAGGTGAAAGGCTGAGGGGAGCGAGTTCGAGGGAGGAGAAGGGGCCGGCAGGAAAGACACACTTTCAAGGAGCTCCCGTGGGAGGGGGCGGGAACTGCAGGGGAGGCAGTGTGGGCTCCAAGAGAAAACCCAGCAGATCGTGTGACTCGGTTGGTGTGTTGCCTGGGTTGAGTGGGCAGAGAGGGAAATGCTGATGAGTTCTAAGAGGGGAGAGTTGCTGGAGCAGGATCTCCGGGAACATAGAGGGGACACATCCCCGAATCATCCCGCCGACCCCAGGAGATGAGCGATGCTACCCTTTCCGCTTTACAGGTGTGGGAACTGCAGCCCAGAGAGGGTTGGTTGCCCTGGCCCAGGTCACACAGCTAGGAGAGATGGCGAATCTCCACAACTCTGCCTTCCCCTTGATAGGTCGGGCTGTTATCCTACTTGACAGATAAGGCTCAAAGAGGTTCAGTCATTAGAAACAGCTCACAGAGCAGGTTAGTGGCTGGGTTAGGAGGTAGGTTTGATGTGAGGTTGAAGAAGGGGCAGCAGGAGGTGTCAGGAGTGACTCTGGCACCCAGAGCAGAATTATGGAGAAAACGAAGCTGAAAGAGCGGCTTCTCCCAGGGCTGGGGACTGGGAGAGAAGCAGGTTTTCAGAAGCTGCTGGGTTCAGTCTGGGAGGTGCACGGGTTTTCCCAAGCGTAAAATGGGACATGGTGCTGACCTCACTGAGTCATTGACACTCAAATGAGTAGAGGTAGGTAAAGCCCTTCGAAGAGGGCCTAGCACCCAATAAATGCCAAGTAGTGTGTCGGCCCTCATTACTCTGGGTCTGGCTGGCTGGAAGCACAGTGGGACTTCTACCCAGAAATATGCACCAGCAGCTGGCTCACAGGTGAGCCTAGTAGGGCAAGAGGGCTGATGGGAAACTCAGGGCCACACAGACCCTTTGGGGTCCTTCCCGGACAAGCTCAGCTCCTGGATCATCCCTGGGTTTGAAGGCACAGCCTTCAAGGGACCCGAGGGCCTTTAAGAAGCTCCAAGGGTGGAGCCTTTGGGGGAAAGACCTCTAGGAGCCACTAGAGGCTTTGGAGCAGGGGACGGATGGTTTTACTTCTCGAAGCCTGAGGTCTTTGTCTATAGGATGGGTGGCCGGACTCTTGCCTTATAGAGATGCGGGGACCATAACATGTGCTGACTGAATCCTGGGACCGGAATTCAGGCAGGCAGGGTACCTACCTGCTCTGATCTCATTTGCTGTGTGGCCTTGAACTAGTAGCCTAACCTCTCTGGGCCTTAGCTGTAGAACCTGGATGATATAAGTGTTCCTGCAGACTGATGACTCCATCACCATTTAGAGCTTCCCAATTTCATTAGCTGGCAAATCTCCAGCTGCACCTGAGGAGTTTTTCAGCTTCGAAGGCCTGCTTCTCCCCAGAGCCAGCAGAATGCAAGGCACCCTGGGCCTGAAGGATCCCACTTTGGGGCAGCTCTGAGGTGTTGGCCTGTGTTTCATTGATCCAGGACAGAGAAGTTGTGGGGCCTATTTTCCAAGTGTCCTCATTTTATGGATGAGTAAACTGAGCCTCAGAGGAAACATAACTCACCTTACCCTCAGAGCCCTCCTCTTTTTTTTTTTTCAGAGCCCTCCTCTTGCCACAACTCTCGGGCCACCCTGAGCTGCTGGCTCTTCGGGTGCAGATATCAGACCCTCAAGGGCATAGAGAAGCCTCTGCCCTGGTCCCCCCCACTCAATCCCAGGCTGTGGCATCTCCTATGTGCCAGACCCTGTCCTGAGCACTGGGGACCGACCACTAAGAGGACTCAGATGGGGTCCTCACCTCCTCTGGTGGAAAAGATCATGTGAACAGAAACACAGAAGTTAATGAGAAGAAGAGATTCATTCTGACCTAAGGATCCGGGGCAGCTTCCTGGAGGAGGAGGCACTGAGATGCATCTGGAATACCGGCCATCTTTAGAGCAACAGCCTCGGGCTTCAGGACATGGTCTTACAGTACCTTTCCAGTCCCCATTACCTTAGTCCCATTTTAGAGATGAGAAGAGTGAGGATCAGAGAACTGTGACAGGTCCAGGGTCACATGCTTGGGAGAGGGGCCTGAGCCATTTCCTGGGCTGAAGAGGCAGGAGAAGACTCAACCCCGACAGCCTCAACCCAGGAGGCCCAGGTCTTCCCCTGGCCCGAGTGTCCCCAGCACCCAGTTTCACTTCCCAAAACACAGACCTATTTTGGATCCTGCTGACTTCCTTTCTCACTCATGGCCGTTCAGGCGCCGAGGACTGGGCAACCGTAGAATGGACCTGGTGCCCCTGGGCCTTTCTCAATGCCCCTCTTACACCACCGTCCTGGAGCCTTCTCCCTGCCGGGCGGGCGCGGGCACGGGGCTCCTGGGGCGGGCCGAGACCGCAGGGGGCTGGCGGGAGCTGCTCCCCCGCCGCCGGCTCCCAGCCCGCGCCCAGCCCGAGGCGCAGGGGTCCCAGCCCCACGGTGTCCCGGCCTCGTGACCTGGGCCAGCTCGGTCCTGAGCCTCCGTCTCCTCAACCTGTGACAGGAGGTTAAGGCGGCCTCTCACCTTGTTAGAACCCCACGAATCTAATCGCGGTGGCCCGGACACCGCTGGTGATTCCAGGACTCTTGCCCTGGGGAAGCCGAAGCCCTGATGTGGGGTGAGACCGTCCAGAAGGCGGAGAACGAGCAGTAGGGTAGGGCAACCAAACAGTGGCTTAGAAAGTGAGGTGAATTACAGGGAAAACGAAGCTGAGAAAGAGATGTGTGTGAGGTGGGAAAGGGGTTGTCATTTTTAAATAGAGTGGTCACAGGAGGCCTCCTGAGAAGGTGACATCTGATGACCTGGAGCGGGTGGTGGAGCTGGCCCTGCAGAATCCTGGGAAGGGTATAGCATGTGCGAATGATGTGACGCATGAACACCGGCTCAGTGACACTCTGGGGGCCAGGGGGCCGGACAGGCACGGGGAGGCCAGGGCATGAAGGCCTCCAGGGTCAAGGTCAGGACTTCACTCAGAGCCTAGGTGGGGAGCCACTAGAGGCTTCGGAGCAGGGGAGGGATGGTTTCCCTCCAGCTGTCTTATGGAGGGTACGCTGTGGGCCAGGGTGGGGGCGGGGAGAGGTGGGTGTAGCCATCCTTGTGCTGGTGTGGGCAGCAGCAGGGCCAGGACAGGTGTGGTCAGACTCTGCTTATATTTTGAAGGTGGAGCTGAAGGGATCTGCTGACAGATCTGGTGGCAGGGCAAGGGACAGGAGGGGGAAGGTAAGGGTGACTCTAGGCTTTTTGACTGAGGCTGAGCAATGAGAAGAATGGAGTTCCTGTTTGCTGAGATGGGGGGACCTCCAGAGGACCAGACTTAGGAGTGGAAATCGGGAGCCCAGGCTTGGAGTGGTGATGTGGAGGCGGCAGATGGGCACTCAGGTCTGGAGGGCGGGGGATAGAAGCAGGTGCCAGTGCCACCTCCCTGGCCTCCCGATCGCCCTCCGGCAGGCCCCTGTGGTGGATAGACCTCTCCAGTCCAATAGTTGCCTGTTGCTATGGCCTAGAGCCCAACTCCTGGCCTGGCCTGGCTCCAGCTCACCTCTCCATCCTCATCTCCCTTCAGCCTGTGGACCTTAGTTCATATCTTGGGCTGGCCTCGGGGCTTTGTACTTGCCCTGCTGCATTCTGGTCTGCTCCCTACCTGCTTGGTGCCCCTGGATGTGGCTCATCCTTGTTCTGGGCCTCAATTTCTCCATCTGTAAAAAGGGGGAGCATGGAGTCCTTGAGCCCTAATGAGGGTCCTTAAGTTTCCACACTTTGGAACTTTGGGAGCCATAGAAGCTACCCTTCTTTGCTCTGGTGAGACCCTGGGCAAGATGCTTCATGTTCCCCACCCACCTTGGTCTTACCTGCCTTCCAGGGTCTGTCGCAGGTGCTGGCTGCTGGAGGAGGGACACATGGTCCCTAGGACCATGTTCCTGGAGGAGAAGAACATTTCAGATGGAGCTATGCGGCCTGGGGCAAGACCTTCCCCACTCAGAACCTCACCTGGTGCTCATGCCTGCTGAGAGGTGCGGGGACAGCAGGACACCTGGCACACTACCCACTTGACAGTGTAGCTGGCCCAGCCGGCTTCCTGACAGCCAGGATGGGAGACTCAGCCCTGCCCTCACAGAGCTTGGCCAGCAGGCACCAGGCAAACCAAGTCAGGTACACCTCGGACCCCGCCCCAAGGGAGATGAGGGCTCTGGCGGTGTGTTCCACTGGCACCCACTGTCCTCAGCCTGCAAAGCCCACCTGTCCCAGGGCTTCCCCCCAGGACTCCACTCTGGCTAACAGCTCTAAGGATGAGTTGGAATCAATCAGGTGAACTCATGGCGAGAGGAGAAAGGTTTGGGCAAAGGCCTGAGAGTGGGAGAGAGTGACTTGTCCAGGATCACATGACTTATGGGAGGAGCCTGAGCCCATTCAAATTCAAGGCAAATTCAAGGAAGCAAAGGAAGATCAGTGTATCTGGAATCTCCAGTGATGGCTGGTGGGGAAGGTTGGGGAGCCCGGGTCAGACCTCCTGCGTTAGTCATGGGCTTCCCAGTCTCAGGAAAGAAGTGATCTCAGAAACCCAACTTCTCATGATAGATGGGAAAACTGAAACTCAGTTGGGTAAGGGACATGACCAAGGTCAAAGCAAGTTGAGGCAGACGCAGGGTTAGAATCCGGGCTTTCTATCATCTGCCTGTGGCTCTTCCTGCATCTGGTGAGTGGCCCAAGAGAAGGGGGAGAAAATAAATTGTTGACTTAGCACCTGTGTAACACACACACACACTCACACCCTTTACCGTGGGTCCCTGAGCCTTAGGCCAGAGCCAGAGCCCTGGGAATCCCTTCCAAACAAGAAAGGAACAGGAACCTAGCAGGTCATTTGATCCAGCCTCCTGCCACTGACCTCAAGCCTTCATACCACCGTCTCATTTGAAATCCTCTGAATTCTATTATAGTGAATAGAAACTATAATCCCCATCTTGTAGATGAGCAAACCAAGGAGAGAAAATGCAGCACTGACCTAAAGCCCCACCATAATCATCAGCCAAAGCTGTCTTGACTCCTAGTGTAGTGCTCTTTCCAAGGTCAGACATAGCACAGGTTTGAGCTATCTGGAGGAGGAAGTCCTTCCTATTGTCTAACTGAAATCTCTCCGGCTTTACTAAGTCAGCTTTCCCTTGTTTGGATGGATGCCTAAGGATGTGCAGAAGCACTGGGAATCTGCCTCATGGTCCTTGACTATTATTATGGAGGTGACTGAGTAGGAGTAGGAGACTCAGAGTAGGAGACTCAGAGACACCCCCTGCCCCCCATGAATCGAAACCCAGGAAGCCCCTTTGCTTGGTGGGGTGGGGGAAATAGCCAGGCCATTTGCCGTTAGGGCCTTTCCTCTAAGGGAAGGTTCTGGGAAAACTCTGGAAAGAATTCCCCAGGGAAGAAGTCCTTCTGGATCACCCCAAGGACACACACTCTCCCCAGGACGCAGCTGCCCGGGAACTGAGCTCGCGGCTGGCAACCGGCAGAACCCAAGGCCTCAGATCCACCCCCGTGGCCAGAGGCGGCCTTGCGTTTCCTCCACACACATGCCTGTTCGACTTGCTTGTCAGAAACCACTCAACAAAATCCAATTTATGGAGCCAATACGAAGTGGGGGGGAAATGCCTCTAAACAAAAAATATCTTTTTCAAATCAAGGAGGAGGAAAGCTCGAGACCTGGACGTCTGGATGAGCAGGCCCCGTGCTAAGACCTGGACTCAAACCCCATGGAGGTCAGCCCGGGTGGGCCCTGGCATCTAGTTGGCGTCTTTCTCCAGAGAGATCTACGGCTCAGTGTGGCCAATATTTCCTGAGAAAGCTGAGGTCATGGGGATGCTGGCAGCAATGTACTGAGGGCCCACTGTGTGCCGGCCACTGTGCAAAGTGCCTCTATGTGGCTTGCTTCCCTTGAACCCTCAGAACCGCCCCATGAGGTAGGTGCTGCTATTGTCAACACCGTATCGATGAGGAAACAAAAACGCAAAGAGGTTAAGTCATTTGGCCAAGGTCACACAGCTAGTGAGAGGGGATAGAACACTCGAATGTAGGTGGTGTCAAGACCCTCTCCCTTGACATTTTGCTACAGAGATGACTGGCACCCAGCGGGGGCCTGAGGTGTGTAGAAGAGAGGAACAGAGGGGCAGAGGCAAGGATACTGGTTGAGGCAGCAGGAGGCTGATCCCCAGGCCCTGTGCTGCTGCCAACAGCCTGGATGAGTCCTTATCCCTCTCTTGTCCCTTGTCATTCCTGAAATGGGCAGTTGGGTAAGATGATTTGAAGCTGGTACAGAAGTTCACAGTGGCCATGAGCACATTAAAGGTTCTTAGAAGTCCTGAAGTAAAGAAAACCCAGTGAGGGGTTCGTTGGAAGAGTTGGCCAGCAGAAAGAGTCCCCTAATGATCCACAACCTTGAGTTGAACTCCTATCGATAAGTCAGGAAGTTGACAACTATTAGTGGGCCCTTTGGGAGATAAATGAGCAAGACAGGATCCTGTCTATGAGGAGCTCCTCCTCTGGAGAGAAGGTAGCCAGCCAAGCCAGAGATAAGGGCCAGCTGGGGAGCTGGAGGTGCTGGGGGAAGAGGCATCTCACCCTGCCTGAGGGTCAAGGAAGTATGGCAGGGAAGTTAGCAGTCAAATAGGGTTTTAAAGGATGAGTATGAGTTTTCTAGCAGAGAATTAGAGAGGAAGGACAGTCCCAGGGGTGAAAACAGCGTATACAAGTCAGTCATGTGAAGTGTTTGTTGTTCCAGGGGATGGAGAACTCACTGTGATTGGAAGAGAGAAGGGCTAGGGGTGTGGGGCTGGAACAGGACAGTGAAGGGCCTTGAATGCTGAGCCAAGGAGTTCAGACTGTATGCTGCGGCATAACAGAGGTCATAACTGAGAGAAGAGACCCTTTGGGTTGGGGTGGAGGGGAAAATCTATAGGCCAGGAGTCCAGTGAGGAGGCTGGTACTGCTGTCTGGGCCAGACCAGAGGAGGCCCATAGTGCACCGAACAGATGGTCCATCTGACAAGGGATCTTTGGCTTGTAAGAAATCCAGCACAAAGAGACCTAGATGAAAATGAAGAGGACCTCAAGCATGACTGAATCCAGGGGCTCAAGTGGTGGTGTCAGAAATCTGGCCACACTCACATGGGTCAAGGGGGTAGGGTGTCTTCCATGGCCAGTGTTGGGGTCAGTAGTGCCCCAGCCACATGCCCTGAGTATGGGGAAGGGGCAGCTTTTCTAAGGAACTTCAGATGACTGGGAGAAGGATGCCACTAGGCAGGTGGGTGGTGCCCACCGTGGGTGGTGAGTGCTGCAGGTTTAGTGGAGGGTGGACCCTTGCCTCGCCCAGGCCTCTGAGGCCGATGCATGCACCTAAGGGCCAGGGTGGCCAGAGTGGGCTTCACGGAGGAAGGGGCCTGCAAGGGAGACTGGCATCATGAGTAGGATGGTGGTGGGCAGAGCGGGCACTCTGGGAGGAAGGATCTGTGAGAACAAAGATACAGAGGTGAGAGTGAGCAGGATGTGTTCCAGAGCCAGTGAGCACACCGAGCCCAGAGGGCTGATGAAAGGAGGTGGGGGGAGGTGAGACTGGACCTGACATCAGAGGTACTTACGTGCCAGGCCCCCTCTGGCCCAGCTGGGTGGCCTCTGTGAACCAGGGGGGAGACAGATGCTCCATGGTTCAATAACCTTTCATGGCTCCCCACGGCCCACCTGCCAGGCCAAAAGCCTGACCAGGCATTCAGGGCCCCAGCATGCCCATTGCTCCCTGACAGGGCGCCTACGCTCACCCAGGTGGCCATGCCCACCACACTCCAAACACACCATTTCCCTTTCTACCTTCCAGCCTTTGCTCTGGATGCTTCCCTGCTCTCAATCCCACTCCCTGTTTGCTATTTCTATCCATCCTCAGAAAGCCAGCTAGAGGCCTCAGCCTCCAGGAGGCCTTCAGTGGGCCTCCACTCACTTCTCACTTTTGAGCTCCTGGAGCCCTTCATTTTGATTTTTTTGTTTGTTTGTTTTTTACACACACCTTAGCCCAGCCAGCCTGGTGGGGGCAGGGTGGCAGTCACCCCTATCTGGGCTTTGGAGCTGGTCAGATCTGGGCTCAAATTTTCCCTGTGTGACCTTGAGCACATCATTGGACCTCTCCTTGACGACAAATAGAGAATACAAACAAGGCCTCATATGAGGCTTAAATATGGTCACATGTAAGAAGTTCCTAGCATGTAGGTTCTCACGCAGCTCTCACTCCCAATTTTCTTGTTGCTCAAATTGGAAATTATGTCCATCTCACCCTCTGTGAGCTCAGGCCAGCTAGGAACCACACCTGGATTTTTTTTTCCCAGTCCCCCGGTGCCTGGCACATAGTAGGGGATTCATAAGGGCTGACCTCTCAGTTTTCCTGGGCCACACAGATCCATCCTCGCCCTCCTGGTCCCCCTGGGTGAAGCTAGGTGTAGGCCTCGGTGGCCCCACACCTGCTCCCTGAGGCTGACCCGGCAAGCTGCTAGGTGCCAGCATCCAGCATCAATAAATTACTGGCAAGTTCAAGTGACGGGACAGATCTAGTGTCAGCTTCCTCTGTGTCATGCAGGAAGGCTCAGGCCCAGGGGTTCCCCTCCATGAGCCTCTCCCACCAAGGGCACTGTCCGACTAATAGAATTGTGCCTACTGTGTGCCAGGCCCCACCTCGCCACTTTGCACCACATTTGATTGACGCCTCACAGTGATTCTGTGAAATAGGTACTGGCTCCATTTTACACATGGAGAAGCTGAAGCTTGATGAAGGGGAGTGACTAGCAATAGAAAAAAATTAATAACAGAAAGACAAGCCAGCTTCCTTTCTCATTTGACATACATTTTCTTGGATCTCATTGCAATTTTAGTTATAATGCAAACACACATGTTCACACACGCGCACGCACACACGCTCTTGGGGTTCTTCATTCATTCATTCAACAGCTATGTATGGAACACCTACTATGTGCCAGGCCATTCTGGACTTGGAGATACTGCTGTCAGGACACAATCCCTGTCGTTTCGGAACACGTCCCAGTGCATGAGATGAACAGAACCAAGGAAACAAATAAATCCACAGACTGGAAGGTGATGCTGGGTCTGCGGAGATAAACAAAGCAGGGCAAGGGGATAGAATCACTGGGGAGCTATTTTGAAAAGGGCAGTCAGGGAGGGCTTCTCTGGGGAGGTGACATTTGAATGAAATTCCTTCTCTCAGACAGCCCGGGTGGCTCAGCGGTTTAGTGCCACCTTCAGCCCGGGGCGTGATCCTGGAGACCCGGGACCGAGTCCCATGCCGGCCTCCCTACATGGGGCCTGCTTCTCCCTCTGCCTGTGTCTCTGCCTCTCTCTCTGCATCTCTCTGTGTCTGTCATGGATAAATAAATAAAGTATTTTTTTTTAAGAAGAAATTCCTTGTCTCTTTATGCTTTCATTTCTGGAGACGGGAGATGCTGGACTCAAAAGATTTGCAGACTCTGTGAGGTGGGCAGAATGCTTTCCCAGGGGCTTGTGGGTCGGTCCCCAGGCACCACGGCATGGGCTGCTGCAGGTGTGGACACTTTATTCTCCTTCCTCTGCTCTCAGCCCCGAGTGCCTCCGTCCTAGGAGCCTGTGGGTAGGGCTTCTCAGAGATGCTCACCCGAGTCTCCCCACCGTGTGTTCTCATGGCACCTTTTTGTTTTCTAATTCTCAACCCATTTGTCATGATCTTTGAGAAGTCAGCTATTCCCTGAGCTCCGTGAGGGCTGGGCCCGCTCTGTCTTGTTTATTGCCGTGTTCCCAACACCACGCGTGGCGTCCGACACGGAGAGGACACTCCCGACAGAAGGTCGGGATACTTGGTAGACAGACACACTCATCGTAAGAGCTAATATTCATTGAGTACTTCGTCTCACAATAGCTCTGTGAGTTAGGGATAATTATTATCACCACTTTACCGCTGTTGCAAAACAAGGCTCAGGGCGAGGAACCCAGGTCAGGCCACTCAGCAGCAGAGCCTGCCCCGAGGAGCACGCTAAAATGCTGAGAGACTGGTTGGGTAAGGGGGTGGCGAGTAGTATGGTGAAAAATGCTGTCTACCTCCATCTGAGCTATGCATTTTGGGAGCCGGCCCATTTATTCTTTCATTCATTCCCTCACTTTTTAAAACTTTATTCATTTATTCAATCATTGCTACGCCTCAGCTCCTGTGCTGGGCACCGGTAGGGACAGGTAACCGGGTAAACATGATATTGTGTGGTCAGAGCCAGGATGGGGAAAGCCCGGGGGTCTGTGAGCAACCGTGGGAGCCCCGGAGCCAAACCGAGGGATCAGGAAGCCTTTCTGGGTGAGGTGGACCTGGAGCAGCAGGGAAGCGTGCACAGGCAGCCTGCAGGGGTGGGTGCTTTGGAGTGGGAGGTGACAATGGTCTCACAAGCTCTTGATGGAAGTGACACCAGCTTCTGGCAGTGGAAACCACCCCTCCCCAAGGCTTCGGGGCCTTCCTGCTCCCCCTAGCCTTTGGTGGACAGGCCTCAGTGGAGCCTGCGTCACCCCACCCCACCCCAGGCTGGGGTCGCCCCACCTCACCTCTGAGTTGTGGGCATTCCCAATTACCTGGGCCCAGAGGCAGAGCTCAAAGAAAAACAGTGATCTGGGCCAAATCAGGTAAAGGCTCTGCCTGTGGCCCTCAGCCTCTTCCCCTCTGCGGGACTTAGTTTACCCATCTGTAAATGGCAGAGTTTCCATTGCATCCTCTCTGCAGACCCTTCATTGGTAACCTCTTGCGACCCAGGATGTTACCGTTAGCATCCCAAGTAGATGGAGGCCTGAGTTCTCTGTGCTTCAATCCCAGTCTCCCTTGGACATCTGGACTAAGGGTAAAGAAAAAATCTGGGAGTTCTACAACGTTGATTAATGGGACAGCCCACTTTGTCCTTTCAGCAGGTGGCTGGAACGGGAAGAAAAGAGGAGCAGTTGCCCCCTAGGACCATGACTGCAAGCTGGACGTTGAAAGAAACTCACCTCCCACCCAGCATGCTCAGGGGCAGGACACCTGCTAAAGGATACCACTGACATGAATAGGCTAGAGGTCCAGGGATCTGTTTTGGCAGAAGTGGGTTTGGGCTGCAGTAGGCCTCTCTCATTCTGCTCGACCACCTCCACTTTTTTCATGGTACTTTTTGGGGCATGATGCTGAGATGTGCCTAGGATAGAGTAAGCTGACATATGGGAGGAGAAAGCAAGGCCTCTGACCTCCAGGGCCCTTGACCACAGACCCTCGGGCCTCCACCTCTCACTTCCTCTCTACTTCTCAGTCTTTCCCCTCTTTACAACCCACCAGTGGCCTTGTATCACACTTAGAACGCAATCCAAGGTTTTTCCTACAGTCTCCTGCCTTCCAACCCCTCCTTACTCACTTCACTCTGGCCATATTAGCCTTCTTTCAGCTTCTGGAAAATGCCAATCTTTTCCCACCTCAGGGCCTTTACACGTGCTGTTCCCTTGGCCTGGAATGCCCTTCCCTCAGAATGTAGCAGAAATGGCTCCTTGTCATTTAACTTGCTGTTCAAATATACCACCTTGGAGGGGGTCTGCCCTGATCTCCCTAAGAAAAGTAGTCCTGGGGATCCCTGGGTGGCGCAGCGGTTTGGCGCCTGCCTTTGGCCCAGGGCGCGATCCTGGAGACCCGGGATCGAATCCCACGTTGGGGTCCCGGTACATGGAGCCTGCTTCTCCCTCTGCCTGTGTCTCTGCCTCTCTCTCTCTGTGTGACTATCATAAATACCTAAAAAAAAAAAAAAAAAAGAAAAAAGAAAAGTAGTCCTTCATGTCCATTTGCTCTCACAGCTCCCTATTTCTGTCAATGTTCTTTCCCCAAGGTGTAATTTTAAAAAAGATTTAATTAAAAAGAATTTAAAAAAATATTTAATTTATTTATTCATGAGTCACACACAGAGAGAGAGGGAGGCAGAGGGAGAAGCAGGCTCCATGCAGGGACCCTGATGTGGGACTTGATCCCAGGACTCCAGGGTCACGCCCTGGGCTGAAGGCAGATAGATGCTCAACCACTGATCCAGCCAGGTGTCCCAGTTAAAAAAAAAAAAAAAATTTAAGTAACCTCTATCTCAACATGGGGCTTGAACTCACAACCAGAGTTCAGGAGTCACATGCTCTATTGACTGTACTAGACAGGTGCCACCCCCCAGGTTGTAATTATTGATGGCTGACTTATTCCACGGCCATCTTCCCCACCCATTAGTGAGCGCCACAAGGGCAAGGACCTTGGGGAATCCCATAGCTATATCACTAGCACCTGGTGCATAACGGCTACTTCAAGAAATGTTTGTTGAGTGAATGAAATACAGTAACTATCAACAATGCCTGTTTTCCTCCTTGAATACTTAGCAGCCTCTACGGAGGCAAAAATGGCATTTTTTGGGCACCCATCATATGCCAGGTACTCTCACCCATATTATTCTATTGACCCTTTATGTCCACATACCCTCTCCACTAAATAGAAGATGAAGTTGGGGGTTCAGTGAGGGGTGGGCTGAGGGGTTTACTCCGTTGGGGAGCAGCTAATTGGGACCTGTGGGCATGAAGAGTGCCATGGCAGAGAGTGGTCAGGATTCCATCTCAAATCCATCTGACTCCACCGGAAGTCTATGTTTTTTTCACTGCGCTATACCTTCTGCCACACTAGAATTCAGCCCAAGATTGCAGCCAGGTTTCTGGATTCTGAAAGGCAGGCAAAGACCCAGATTGCACGGACGGGTGGTCTGGCTCAGGGGTTGCTGGAGTGGGTGTTGGCACTGAAGAAAGACCCAGGCTCAAATGGGGGCCCCAACACCTGGGCACGGGGCACCTTTGCTGAGAGTGGTCATTAGTGTTCCTGGGGGAGGGCGCTCTTCCCCTTGGGCAGGAAGTCAGCTGTGGCGGGGAGTGTACATTGGAAAAGTCAAGATGTGGGCTTCCAAATCATGCAGAGGCCTCCGCACCTCTGGGACTGGGGGCCTTTAGGTGGTACCTTCCCTCTGTAAGCCCCAGTGGTCATCTCTGAAAAATGGCCATGACAGTATGGAACCAAACAGAGCTTTTGGGAAGATGAAGAGGAAAAATGACTATGGAGTTGTTGGTGTATATAAAGTAACATGGAAATGTAAATTATCTAAAAATAAATCTTCTATGTGAAATGCAGAGCGAGGTTGGGACTTGGAAGACCTCTTTGGTTCTTTCAGCATTTATTGGCACCTACTGTGTACCTGGTACCGTGCAAGGGCCTGGGCACATAGGGATGAGTCAGACTAGGGCCCTGAGCATCTGGAACTCCCTGTCTACTGGGAGAAGAGAGGCAGGCACATCCAGTGTGAGGATTCCTCCCAGTGGGATGGCAAGGGGAGACTTCCTGTGTGATGTGGGAACCGGAGACAGACAGCCCTGGGCTGAAACCTTCTCCTCCTCCCTGTATGACCTTGAGCAGGTCAGGCTACCTCTCCAGGCCCCAGGCCCTCATCTGCAAAATGGGCCAATCCGCTCTGCCTCCAAGATGCCAGGACACGACACACTGTAGGTTCCAGAGTGGGGGACCTTGGGACGGGGTAGCCACTGGCTTCTAGATAGAAAATGGCCCTCCGCTGGTCAAAATCTGGCCCCGAGGCCTGAGTGGGTACTTGCCTGCTGGAGTGGCCTGGGGACATGGGGCTGGACCTCAGTGACCATTAAAGAGACAAGCCAAGTAATTCCTCATGACCTGTTAGGAAAGGAGGGCAGAAATCCAGAAGAATCGCCTGTGCCTTTATTTATGTGAGTGATTTCATTAAGGGTGAGGGGGCCAAGGTCAGTCCTGCCTGGAGAGGAAGGGGGATAGAGGGCCGCCTCAGTTTACCCAGCAAGAGATTCTAGGCCTAGGGGCACCCATGAAGGCAGGGCATGTTGGAATGAATTTGTGGGTGTGCTGAGCGTGGCCTGAAGCCTTGGTTGGCCTGAGTGAGGCCGCGGGCCAGTGCTGACAACTTCCCTGGGGCCTGGGGCTGTCCCAGAGCAGAGGGGTTGGCAGGAGTAAGGCCGGCCAAACTTCGGGGAATTCGGGGTGAGGGGAGAAGGAAGGAAGTTCAGGCCCCGAAGGGCGGCGGTTTGGGGTTCCCCGGGGGAACACTGCTCTTCTGGCGCTGGGCTCACACCGGAGAAATCAGGCCAGTTGCGGGAGGGAGAGAAGGGCGCCTGCCCCGTTCCGCCCGCGCCGGGGCTAACACCGGGCGGGGCCGCCGGGGAGGCAGGAACGCGTGTGGCCGGGCGGGGTCTGCGCCCTGCGCCCTGCGCCCTGCGAGACCGCCCGACCCGGGCGGAGCGCGGCCTGCGAGGCTCGGGGCCAGGCCCGGCCGGAGGGAACTCGGTCCCCGGGCTGGGCACTGCGCGCCTGCGGCTCCGGCCCTCTCGGCGGCTGCGGGCGCGGCGGCCCCGCGCCCCCAGGGGCCGGGCCGGGGCGGGGTCTGGGCCCCGCGGGCGGGCGCGGGAGGGAGGGAGGGGACGGCGGCGAAGGCTGCGACGCTCTAACAGGTGGGATCCCGCGGCGTGGTGGAGGCGGGCGCGGGAGGAGGAGGAGGAGGAAGAGCAGCGGCAGCGGGAGCCTGAGCAGGAGCAGGATGAGCCGCGCGAGCTGACAGCCGCCGCCGCCGCCGCCGCCGCCGCCGCCCGCGCCCAAGCTCGGTCTCGCTCCCCGCGCCCGGAGCCGCTCCCCGCCTCCCGCCTCCCCCGGCCGCCCGCGGGGCGGCCCGCCCCCTCTGCACCTCCGGGCCCGGAGCTGCCTCCATCGCTCCCGCATCCCGGCCGGGGGGAGGAGGAGGCGGAGCAGGAGGCGAGCCGGAGCCGCCGCCGCCAACGCCGCCGCTGCCGCCGCCCGAGCAGGACAGAGCGCGCCGCAGCCCCGCGCGTCCAGCCGCCGCCCGTGCCCATCAAGCAGCCGCGCCGGAGCCACACCGCGGGACAGCCCGGGCCGCTGCGCGCCCCGGCCCGGCCCAGCCCAGCGCAGCCCCGGCACCGGGCGGCCCGGCGGCCGGCCCGCCCCCGAGGGCGCCGGGCGCGGCGGGAGGATGCCGAAGCCGACGCTGCTGCTGCGCGGGGGCTGGGAGCGCGAGCGCAGCCCCGGGGACTCGGAGCTGGGCCGCCAGTTCCGGGACTGGTGCCTGCGCACCTACGGCGACTCGGCCAAAACCAAGACGGTGACACGCAGCAAATACCAGCGGATCGCCGAGGTCCTGCAGGGCGGCGGCGGGACCGGCGCGGGCAGCGGCCCGGCGGCCGGCGAGAAAGGCAAGTTCCAGTTCTGGGTGCGCTCCAAGGGCTTCCGCCTGGGCAGCGGCCGGGAACCCAAGATGGGCCAAGTGGTGTATGTGCCGGTCAAGACGGGCTCGGTGAGTGCGCGCGCGGCGGCCGCGGGCCGGTCCCGCCGCGGGGCTCGGGGCGGGCGGGGGCGGGGTGTGGGGGTGTGGGGGTGTGGGGGTGTGGGGGTGTGGATGTGTGTCCGAACGTGTGTCCCTGAGGTTGTCCGTGGGTCTGGCCCGCTCGAGGCGCACGCGTCCCTGCTCACCCGCCCGCCCCGGCCCGCCCCGGCAGCGCTCCGGGTGCGGGGCGTCCCTGCCCCCCTCTGCGCTGCTGCCCGGGCCGTGGCCGTGCCGGGCGGGCTGTCCCGGGCAGCTCACCCCAGCATGTTCCGTCCTCCCGTCCCCTCCCCCAGCCAGCAGGCGGCTGCTCCGAAGCCCGAGCCTCCCCCCCGCCCGCCCCGGGGCTGCCTGTCCCGGGCGCCTCGCGCTCCCGCCCCCGGGCCGGCTGGGCGGTGTGTGTGTGTGTGTGTGTGTGTGTGTGTGTGTGCGCGCGCGCCTGTGTGTGTGTGTGTGTGTGTGTGTGTGTGTGGAGGGTGGTGCCGCGGGAGGGGGGGCAGGGGCAGCCGCGGGACGGGGAGTCCACTCGGCTCCCCAGCGCCGGGGGAGGGGGCCCGCCCGGGCACGGTCTCCCCGACCCCACCCGGGGCTGGCCCGGGGAGGGGCGGCCCGAGCCGCAGCCTGGCGCAGGAGCAGCCTCGCGCGGGTGGGTGGGGCGCCCCCTCCGCCCCCCGGGCCCCTAGCTCCCCCCCTCCCTGGGACGGGGGCGGCCTGACCTATCCATCCCCTCCCCTCCCCCGTCCCCGGGGCCGGCCCGGTCCGGGCGGGGTGGCGTGGGGGAGGGGGCGGGGAACCGCAGCCGCCGGGAGGGAGGAGGCGGGCGGCCGGGCGGGGGCGTCCCCTCCGGCCCCGGGCGCCCTGGAGAGGGCGTGCGGCGCGGGCCCCGCGGCTCCCCCGCCGGGACCTCATTGTTCTGCAGCGGGTGGGGGCTGGGGGGGGTGGCTGCTCCCGGGGCGCTGCTGAGCTTTGAACTTTCCGTCGCGGAGACCCTCCATTAGTGCGTTCGGCCCCCGGCCCGGCCCGGCCCGGCCGGCCTCCCTCCCTGCCCCCCTCGCTCCCTCCCCGGCCTCGCCCGGCCCGAGCGAGCGAGCGGGGCCGCCCCGCGCCGGCCTCCCTCCCTCCCTCGCTCCCCCGCTCCCCCCTCCGCGCTCCTCCCCCGTCCGGCCCGCCCGCCCCGCGCTCAGCCCCGTCCCCGGCCGGAGCGGGCTCTTCACACACAATTGATTCGGTCGTTACGAAAAGTGCACTTGTCCCCTCCCCCTCCCCCTCCGGCGGCCGCCCGGGCCCGGGCCCGCGGGGTGAGGGGGCCGCGAGGGAGGGAGGCGGGAGCCGGGGAGCGGATCCGGAGGCGCCTCCCCCCGCGCCCAGGGGACGGGGCTGCAGGCCGCGGGGAGTGGGGAGCCGCGAGCGCGGAGGGCGGGCGGCCCATCTGCGAGGAGCGCTGATAACCGCGCCGCTGCCGCTGCGGCCGCCAGCAGCCCATCTGCGCCGCTGCCGCCTCCGGCCGGACCCGGAGCGTGGGGCCGGGCCAAGGGGTGCGCCGGGGCCGGATTCCCGGAGGGCCAGGCGGGAGCAGTGGCCCACCCCGCGCGAGTCAGGGGCCTCCCCCAGCCCCGGTCGGTGCTCTCCCCCGAGCCCGGGGAGTCTGGGTCATTGTCCTTTCCCCGATCGAGTCGGGGACCCCTCCCCCAGCCCAAATCAGTTCCCACTTTCCCATAGGGGGAGTGAGGGCCATTGCCTCTCCCCAGCTTAGGTCAGCCTTCCTTCCCCACCCTGCCAGTTCCGTACCCCCTTGGGTTCTCTCCCATCTTGGGCTAGGTTTTTTTGAGTGTGGTTTTTTTTTTTTTTTGAGGTCAGTGACCCACTAGGTGGTTGACTGGCTCTGTGCCCCCCACCCTGGGGCAGTGTCCTCAGCCCTCCGGATTAGTTAGCACCTCCTACCCCAGCCTGGTTATGCCTCCCCAGGGAACTGACAGTCTTGGTTCAACCTTCCACGTAGTCGGAGGCAGGATCCCCCATTCCACCCACTCCTGAAGTTGGGAGGCAGGTGACCCTCAGACTTGTCAGCTGGCTCACTGGTTCTCTGTGTGGGTCCATTTCTGCCCTAGGGAATGGGCATCATGGGGCAGGTCCCCTACCCCCTTAGCAACACTACTGTCAAGGCAGAGCAAAGCAAGCATGAGCACGCACACACACACACACACACACACCCATCCATCCAGGCCACATTCAGAAATTGGGTGCTAGGCCTGGGCTCCAGGTCCTCCCAGCCCAGCCAGTCGCTTCAGACCCTTCATGAGGCCCACGTCAACCTGCCTCACCTGTCCCCAGCATCAGGGGCCTCACGACCCTCCACCCTGGCTCCCAGGCCAATAATATGCCTTCCCCAAGGGACCACCTGCCTTGGACGCAGAGAAAGGGGACCCAGGTCTCCCTGCCCAGGCTGCCAGGAGGACGACAAACACAACAGAGCAGCCATGCCCTCCTTCAACAGCCTGTCCCTCCAGCTCCCTGTGCTTTCCTGCCTGGCCTGCCTGTCCCCAGAGAGCCCGTTAGTTACCTGCCACTCGCCCAGCCGACTGGAGCCGGCCGCAGGAGCTGCCCCAGAGTCCTGCCACCCCCATCTTCAAGCACCTTCCTGGGGCTTAGTAATTATTTTTATATTTCCATTTTTCTTTCCACTGATCTAAGAGGAACAAATCCTGCTGGGAATTCTGGGCCAGCCATGGCCTCTTCCTGGGAGGGGCTGAATGGGACCATGTTAGAAAGGTGCAGAGGACATGCCCTACCTTCACTGGCCTACACACACACACACACACACACACACACACAAAGTTGCCATTGCCTCTGGTGGCACTTGGGAGACACCCTGTAGTTTTGTCCTGGGTGGGCTTCTGTGAAGGTCATCAGGCCATAAACCTTTGTCTGAGGCACTTGATCAGCACCCACAGGCCTTGGGTCGGGTCCTGGGTATCGGGGCAGGTCCGACTCTGCCTGCTTCTGGGCACCCAGCTGGTGTGTGTGGGGGGGTGGGCATGGCTGAGGATGTGATAAAGAAGCCCTCCGAGCCACCAAGGGAGGGCGGGCAGCAAAACAATTTCAGGGAAGAGGAGGTGTGGGAGTTGGGTCATCCTGCAGCTGAACCAGGGCCCCTGGCGCGGTGTGCGGTCCCAAGGGTGGCGATGGTGTGTCATCTCTCTTCCATGTTGTTCTCTGGCTGCCCCCTCCCAGGGCCCCCTTGCCTCCTCCCACAGCCATATGCGGTGCTGTGGTCGGGCCCTTCCCTAGTCCCGGCCGGCCGCGGGTCGATGAGCTGACACCACTTGTCCCGTCCCATCTGGCCCTGAGCTTTTCTGGGTGTGTGTGACAAAGGCTTAATCTGCCCGGACGGGCCCAGGGCGGAGAGGAGGGCGAGGGGAATTACACTCCGCGGGGCCTCCTGCAGCTGGGGCCCGGGCGGGGGCGGGGCGGGGCGGGGGTCGAGCCAGAGCCTGGGCGTGGGGGAGAGGCAAGTTGGTCTTCAGTTTGCAGGTTGTCACAGGAAATAGAAGTGGAGGCGGAGGGCTGAGGGCTGAGGGCTGAGGGGAGGAGGGCGGAGTCCTCCACCCGCGGCACGGGGTGCTCATGGGGATAAGATCTTTTTATGACAAGAGCCAGCCGGGGGCCTCCTGACTGGGCAAAGCCTGGTTAGGATTTATTATTTCTTGTGTTTGGCCTGCTCCGGACTCCGAGCGCTGCCAAGCAGGGGAGGCAAACCCCTTGGAGGCAAGACCCTCTGATTCGGCTCCAGCATCGGCCACAAAGTGAACCGACCTCTTTCCTTTTCCTCTGGTCTCTTCAAGTGGGGCTGTCTACCCCCAGCACTCCCCTTCCCCGGGCCTACGAGGGCCGCAGGTTATGGCTGGGGTAGCCCTGGGCCACCTGTCAACTCCCAGGACCTCCCTGGAGATGGATGTTCTCAGCTCAACTCTACCATCTTCCGGATGGGAAGACTGAGGCCTCGAGAGAGGTGCTTTCCGTTGGTAGGGAGCCAGGACTGGAATGCAGGTTTCTGTGCTCCAGTGTGGGCGTTGTAGGCCCATCCCTGGCCGTGAATCCCCCCATTAGAGCCCCATTCCCCGAGGGGAAACGCCAGCTTGCCAAACCCCACTGTCAACATTAGGCTTTTGCGAGCCAGACCCCAGGTGTTCCGCTGGCCAAATTGACTAATGGTGGTCTTTTCCCAGTTTGCAGACAACGTTCATTTAGTGGAGAGCGTTTTCTCAGTCTTCGGTCTTTCTCCCCAGAGCTTTTGTGTAAACCTTTGGCACCTGCGGCCACTGGTCTGGGCGGGAAATGGCCTCTGACTTAACACAGTGTAATATATGCTGTGACCTTCGCTTGAATTCCTCAATGTTTCCTGCTTTTCTCCCAAGTTATCACCACAGTGACTGCTTCCAAGTCACCTGCTGTGTGCCTATCACTGTGCCGAGGGATCGATACGCATCGACTTGTCAAATTCTTGCAATCCCCCAGAGGTCGATGCTGCCATCCTCCAGATGAGTAAACTGAGGCTTAGCAAGATGTGGGGCTAGGCCACGCTGCTGATGGGGGCAGGCCCTGAGCTGGGGTACATCTCCAGTTTGACCCCGGCTGATGGGTCTTGTGGCCCCGATCCCATGGAAAGCACAGGTCCTTTGTGACAAGCTTTCAGTCCATTACACCTTAATCTGAATTAGTTTACAAGAATTTCTCTGCTCAAGATGTCTGTAATCACAGGCTGGTGCTTGAGGCAGGACTGGTTCCATGTGGGGTGTCTATGGGCCTAACTGGGGCTCACGAAGACAGGTATGGAGTGAGAGGAGGCCTCTGTTGTCCTGGGTCCTGGGGGACTTTGGAGAAGGTTGACAGTGACATTTGGCACAGGCCCCATTTGGATTTCTCATGAGTGGCAAAAGTGGGCTCTTTTGTCAATTAAGCCTCAGTGATTTGGGTGAATGTGGTCTTGGGTACTCCAGGGGTTGTGTTTTGGACCCTGGGTGATACTTGAGTTAAACCTGGAATGGCCCCAAAGACAGCCTTCTTGTCTTGGGGTATCTGAAAGTCAGGAGGCCCATCTGGGACCCTAAAAATACTGCTGGGAAGACTGGGGGGGACGGTGGGCAGCTGGTGGCTAGGGCTGGCTAGGGACAGAGGTCCAGAGCCTGACCCAGCCTCCGGCAAACTTGGGCTTCTCCAAGCCAGCTCTTCCCTCAGAGATTGTGGGACTGATTGAATAGTGTGCACGGGTGCAGGTGCTCATGGGGTAGAGCATTTGTGTGCACAAATGAGGCTGTGTGTGTGTGTGCATGCGTGTGCAGCACTGTGACTGTGTGGGTGTGTGTGTGCATGTGCTCATCCATGTGCAGACAAGGGATGCTTGTGTGCCTGGGGCAGTGTGTTTGTGTGTGTGTGTGTGTGTGTGTGTGTATACAGGTGGAGGGGAGACTACATGCTTGTGAATGTGTGTGAGTGTGGGCATCTGTGTTGGCAGATGTGCAAGCACCTGGGGTGTGGGCATCGGCAGGCCACGAGTGTGAGTGTGCCTGCACACATGTTTGAGATCCTACTGAAGAAACCCCATCAGTGTGGCAGTGCAGGGCTGACAGGGGATGTCCTTCATTGTGACAGAGGCAGCGGAGCTGCTGCCCTGGTCCCTGCCGCCCCTGGGGCCTCAGCAGCTTCGGAAGGGAAGTGTTGAGGGAGGCAGTGGCTGTGGCTGTAAGAAGTGGTGCAGTGGCCCTGTCCCTGTCCCTGTCCCCATCCCCATAACAATGGCCAATGCACCTCCTTGTTTCCAGCCCTCTTCCCCCCTACACCCCCTGCCCTACAAGGGCACTTACTGAGCCCAAAACCCAGCACCACGTAGGGTGGGGTGTGCTCTTCTGGGAGAGAGGTCTCTGGACTCAAAGCAAGGGGGTCAAGACAGGTGGAGCCCAACTCAACCACTTCCTGGCTTCCTGGCTATGTGACCTTGGGCCAGTATCCTGCCCGACTCTCTAGGTCTCACTCTCCTCATCTGGAAAACGGGCTAGAAAGCCCCACTACCAGGGGGGCTTGGCAAACTCAAAAAGCTCCGCTCTCATTTGAGGGGTTTTGTCTGGTAACTTGTGTCAAAGCCAAGCCTGGACCCTGGGCCCCCAAACAGGAGAGGGAGCAGAAGAGAGCTGGGTGGGGCCCTGCCACGGTGGGCAGCTTATTAGAACAAGGACTCTTGAGTCTGCTTCCTGCTCCTGGCCCCCCTGACATACAGGGGGCGGGGGCCTTGGGGTTTCGAGCTACAGGGCACTGGGTTCAAATACCAGCACTGCCCTTTTACCAGTTTGACCTTAGTTTGCTCATCTGTAGAATGGAGCTGATCATTCTGTCTCCCTCATAGCACTGTATGAAGATTCATGCATTAGTCAACATAGAGCCTGAAGAACGTGCAAGTCTTAGGAAATGTTAGCTGCTGTGTGATCTCACTGAACCCCAGTTTCCTGACCTGGAGAATGGGGATGGTGATGAAAGCCAGGGTGGATATTAGATGGCCAGTGGAAAGAAAGCACCCAGCCAAGTCCCTAGTTGGTGGGCAGTAACTATTAGTTCCCTAGAGATTGTGTCAGAGTCATTTCTGTCTCTAGCACCAATAGGGGCTGGTTAGTGTCGTACTGAATTGCACAGGACACCAGAAGGGTCTTGATAAGTGGCATAGGTGTGACATGAGCCTCCAGAGCTGGGGACTTGAAAGCTCAGGGTCTCTCTGCCCTGGTTGGCTCCTGCCCTGCTCTGAGCCTCAGTTTCCCTAGTTATTACACACAAATGCTCTTTTGGTCCATCCTGCCTCTGAATCCTTTCCTGGTGCTGGCTGCTAGTTCCCAGAGGTCAAGGAGGGGTGCCAAGGGGTGAGGCTGGGGACTCTACCAAAGCCTGTAGGTATCCAGCAGGCAGAAAGGTAGTAGGGTGAGCCTCCCGAAGGCCTTCTGGCTTCTACCCCCACATCCCCACCCCTGCTCTGGTCCCAGGCCAGGAACTTGAGTTCTGGACTCCAGGATCTTAGACACAGGGAGGCTGCTGTAATGACTGCCTCCCTTGGTCAGGGGCCTGAGCACATCTCCCATGTTTTCTAGCCCCTGGCAGGTGCCAGACACTTTGTTTCACTCAGTTGCCCCTAGATTCTGTGAGGTAGATGAGAACTTGGCATCAGGGAGGCCAGGGAACTTGCCCGAGTCCCATGGTGAGGAAGTGGCAGGGCTTGGGCTCCGTGGCTGTCCGACCCTCTGAGCTGCAGGGCGTAGAGGCAGGGATCCATAGGGGCCTTCGCTCTCTGCACCTCCCCACCCCCGGCATATGGTGCCCCTCAGCTGAGGGCACTCCACTAAAGCTTCTCAGAGCTCAAGGCAGCCCTCTACCAGCCTGGTGGGAGACAGGTGCCCAGACCCCCATCTTCCTCCTCACCTCAACGGCAGCTCCAGAGTCTGACCCAGCCTGGGCAGGCTGCAGGGGTGGGGAGACAGAGTGGCCCGGAGCTGGGCCTGTCCCCTCCGCACGAAGTCATCCAGTCCTCTAGGCCAGCCTGGGAAGGGGGGAAACTGAGGCTGAGAACGGAGAGAGCACTCTCACAGTCCCAGAGAGCACCAGAGCTGGGTGTGACCTCCCAAAGCCTGGCCAGTTGTGCATTCAGCCACTCGCCCCTCATTTACTCCCTACCTGTCCCCATCTCAGCAGCCCCATCCTGCCCCTGCTCAGCCACACCTGGGAGTCATGCTGACTCTTTATAGCTCCTCATCCCCATCCAGTGCATTTGCAGATCCTGTTGGTTTGACCTTGAAAATACATCTCAGGCTTCACCTCCTCACCACCTCCATCCCTCCAGCCACCCCACTGTGTTCACTCCCCCACCCCACCCCCCGTAACCCCCTTTGACTCACGCACCTGAGAAAACTTTGCAGAACGCAAACCAGACTCTCACCTGCCTCTGCTCAGAACCCTCCAAGATGCCTGTCTGACTCCAGGCAAGAGCCGAAGGCTTTCCTGAAGCCTCCGAGGCCTGGCATGATCTGTCCTTGCTGCCTGCTACCTTCACCTCACTCCACTCTCCCCTTGCCCATCTGATCTCAGCCACACTGACCCCTTTGCTATTCTAAAAACTACCAAATACACTTCTGCCCCAGGGCCCTTGCACTGGCCATTCCCCTAGGCTGGAATGCTCTTCCCCCAGATCTCTACACAGCTGGTTCCTCTCCTCTTTTGGGTCTTTGTTCAAATGTCACCTCCCCAGAGAGGCCCTCCCGGATCACCTAGTCAGGACCATTTTAGGTCCCTTAGACCCTTCTCACCCCCCCTTTCTATTTAATTTTTTCTATAACTCTTCTTACCCCATGACATTATGTATGTTTTTTAGTTTATAAGTTTAGTGTCTTTCTCACCATAAGACTATGAGCTCTGCCAGGGCAGACCAGTCTGTTTTGTTCACTGCTGTGTCCACAGGACGTAGAAGAGCTGCTACCCTTAAGGGACCCTCCCCCCCCCCCCCCCCCCCCCCCCCCCGTGGGAGGCAGCAGATGCCTCAGAGCAGGAGTCTGAGAACTGCTTATGCACTTCTGTACTCAGAGGGCCTCCGGGGCCCCAAGGTCCAGACCATTCCTCCTGCCCAGCGGTGTCTGAGGAGTCCTCAGGAAGACAACATTTGAGCTGGACCTTGAGGGCCCAACCAAATTTTTCCACAAGAACAGAACATGGAGAAGCTCATTCCAGGGGGGTGAGAATGTGAGCAAGAGCTAGGAGGTGGGACAGGTGTTCGCAGGTTAGCACAGGCTGTGTATGATGGCAACTGAGGCCACCTTCCCAAGGAAGCATGTTCTGCAGACGATTTCAAATGGATTAGGGATGGGTAAATGGTCAGATCAGCTCGAGAACCCCTGCGGGGTCCTGAGGGGACAAGCTGGTGAAATCGGCTGGGGCCAGATGGAAGAGAAGGATCTGGAAAGCCAGTCAGAGGAACTAGTGTGTCCTTATCTCCTTGTGTCATCATGAATGAAAGCAAGGAGTCCACAGGAGGGTTTTTAGTGGAGGGAGATAAGGTCAGATTTGGGTTGTAGAAGGAACCCTTGGAATGCCAGGCAAGAGGAAGACATAGTCTAAGAAGGAGAAACAAGAGGTAAAGGAATTATAAGGTGCAGAGAGATAAGGCCAGGGACGAAGGGGAGAGCCTGCTTCCCTCGCAGGACAAGGGACTGGGACTGGGTGACAGGAGGTGAGGGGCAAGTGATGTCCGACGGTCAGTGTTGACCCAGTTTTCTTGGGTGGAAGGAGGGGAGCTAGGACACCAGGAACGTGGACAGATGTACAAATCTAGGGGGCAGGGGGCAGGGGCCTGTGGGCGGAGTCTAAGAGCTGTCCTTAAGGCCAGTAGCATGTGGCCGTGGGCAGCTATGGAGAGCTGGTGACTCAGGGCTTGGTGGGGCCAGCCCAGGAATCATCGTGTCCATGGGGCCCCCTTCCCAGCCTGGAACCTTCCTCACCCCGGCTGGGACCCGACTGCAGGCTCCTGGGAGGCCTATGCTTGGGTGGATGACTCATCGTTTTCTCGGCATCCCGGCATCCCCGGGCTGAGGAAATGTTCAAGGAGACATGGGGCCCTTCCTTTGGCAGGCTAGGCCCTGACTGGATGCTGGCGGGTGGAGAAAAGTACACTCGGGCCTCATCTCCCAGCATCCTGAGGGCGTGTCTCCAAGAGCCCCTGGCTTCCACCATCCTGTGCAGTCCTCAGCCACCCTGGGGAGAGGCTGTTATGATCCCATTCTACAGGTTAGTAAACCAAGGCGCAGTCTTTGTGGGCACCTAGCTGAGTAAGCACTTGGTGCTGCAGTTTCTTCATCTGAAAAATGGGTCTGATGATTGACCCCCCCCAACGGGTTTGCTGGGAAGACCAAAGGAGAGGATCACGTGAAGTGCTTAAATAGTGGGATTGTCGTTTTGGTAGGGATATGGAGAGGAGTCTGCCTGGGGAGTAGGGGCTCTCTACTGGGTGGAGGAGAACTAGGGAAGACCAGAGGGTAACATGGCCAAACAGCAGACCCGCATTTGGACCCTGTTCTACCACCAGCTTCTGGTTCAGGGCAAATGGTCTGCTCTGGTCCTTCGTCCCCTTGTGGGTGAGTGGAGATAACCCATACCCTGTAGGGTAGCTGGGAAGATGCCCTAAAACCAAGCCTGACAGGCAGGCCACAGAGTAGGGTGTGCTGCTGTAACTCAGAGTCCCTTGGAGAACCCTTCTCCTTAACGTAAAGATCCCCAAACCAGGTAGCTGCCAACCTCCCAAGGGTGGTTAAGAAGCACTCTGTGGGGTGACAAGAAAGCCTGGGCCAAGGGGGAGAGAGGGGGCTCAGCTCAGAGGGCTCCTGCTGGGAAACCCCATGGGGGATGGGGTTTCCCTGGGAGATCTGGAGCTGGGACAGGAGCAGGCTTGGGACAAAGGGTTTTATGGTGAATGTGAGGCCCCTGCAAGTCAGAGGAGGAGTGGGGAATGTGGAGGCAGAGGCTGAGTCCAGGCTCTGCTGTTTACTGCTGTGCAGTCTTGGGTAAGTCACTTCCCCTCTCTGAGCTGAGGACAGTTGAAGCCTCACTTACATCTCCCTTCTAACCTGCGCCATGTGGTGTACAGCAGCTGTAGCAGGGTGTGGGTATCGAAGAGCCCTCAGGGAAAGGGGGCTATAATGAGAATTCTGGTTGTGATCAGATCAATCACCCTCGAGTCTGATGAGGTCATGTGGGGCAGTGTTGCTGAGCCGGGCTGCAGAGCACAGACTGGTCCCAGGTTTGAACAGAGCTCTTCCACTCACCAGCCAGGTGACCTTGAAACAAGTCGCTTCCCCTCTCTGAGCCTCAGTTTCCTCCTCTGTAAGATGGGCCCAGTGGCACTACCCATCTCACAGGTTGCCGGGGGAAGGTGAAAAGAGGTTCCATGTCAGGTGCTCAGTATGGGAAACGGGAGTGTTTGTCTCTTGCGCCTGCAGCATGGCTAGTGGCAGCTAGACCTGGGATACGAGGTCGGGGACGGGCCAGGGGCTGCTGGAGCACAGAGGTACAGGAGGGGCAGAGGCCAGAGCTAGAAGGGAGTGCAGCGGAAGCGTGTGCAGGGACACCGGAAGGGAAGACGTCCAGCAGGAGGGTGGTCAGCTGGCTTGCCCCCAAGGATTGGCAGCCCTCCCACCCCCAGTTCTGGATGAGAGGAGGCCCTGATAGAAGCCAGGGCAGAGGGAAGGCACCGTGAACCAAAGCAGGTGGGAGGTAGAGGCCAGAGGTCCGGCTGGTCCAGGCAGCAGTTGGCTCTCAGGGAAGAGGGGGGCAGTTGGCTTCCCATGCCCATTTTGGGGCTAACAATGGGCATGCTCCCTGGGCCAGAGAGCCCTAGGTTTAAATCCTGCCTTATCATCCCGCTGTGTGACCTCAGAGGCATCTCTGCCTCTTTGAGGCTCCGCTTCCATATCTGTAAAATGGGGATAGTAACATCGACTACCTTTTAGGGTTGTGGGGGTAATTCGAGATACGTAAGGGACACAGTGAATGCCTGCTACCCAGCACAAACAATGACCGTCATGACACAGCTAGTATTTGTGGAGTGCTTACGAAGAGCCAAGCACTGTTAAGCACTTTCTGCACATGACTCCATGTGATTGTCTAAACATGGCTACCTTTGCAATCCTCATCTTGCTGATGAAGATGTTGAGGCTCAGAGAGGTTGAGTAATACGCCCGAGGCCACACAGCTGATAAGAGGCCGAGCAAGGACTTGAGCCTGTACAGCAGACAAGTGTGATGTCCTCAGCTCACTGTATCACCCATCCTCGTGGCAGCAAGTGTCAGGTCCTGGGGTCCCCTGTGGCATTACACAGGCTTGGACGGGGCCTCTTCACAGAAGGGAGGGGCAGGCGTGAGTCTGAATGGCAAGAGTATGCAGCCCCTGGAATGTACGACCAGAGTGCAAACAGGATCTGCTGGTAGGGTCACCGAGGGATTCTGTGGTCCGGGGAGGGAGGGCCAGGTTGTGGCAGGGGGCGTCACGGCCGGCCAGCCGGCCAGCAGGCTAGGCTGCCCTTTAGCCTCGTGCCCACCAGTGCGAGGCGGGGCAGAGAGCTCGACACCAGCGGCCAGCTGCCAGCAGCCCCAGCAGGCGGTGGGTGGCGCTGAGAGGCGCTCAAGGCGGGGAGAGGGTACCATGGGGGCTGGGGAGGAACCAGGGAGGGCTCTTAGGAGGAGATGAACCAAGAAATGGGAGATGAGGGGCTGGACCTCCCAGGAAGGGAGAAAGGGTGCAGTGGGCAAAGGAGCACAAGAGAAGTATGTTTTCAAGGCAGACACATGACTTGAAGCCACAACAACAAAACACCAGCCATCAAGGGGGTGAAAAGTGCCCGGCCCGGCCGCCTCCACCCAGGGGAGGTCCGGTCCCCCCGTCTGCCTGATACGCGTGGCTCGGCCCTGGGCTGCCTGGTTCTCCATCCTGCATCCCCTATGAACTCACTGTTTGCCTTGGACAACTCAGCCTCTCGGGGTCGGAGTTCCCGCATCTAGAACGGGGGTGATACGAGGGCCTGCCTCTCTGGACTGTTGTGACACTCAGGGCTCCTTGCGCTGCGCAGAGGTGGGCCGGTGGCTGAGGGCTCCTTGACCACCGACTGTTGTCGCCGTTGCCGCTGCTGCCACTTTGCTGGGATCGCTGGTGTTCATGGGCGTAGCTGTGTGCCCCACGTGTGTGGTTTAAACGCCCAGCTTCCCTTGCAGGTCCTCAGGCTCAGTTTTCCTGGCATCTGCCCGTTTAGGCCAGAGGCAGAGGTGAGAGGTCAGCCCAGTGGCCCCAGATCTTCAGACAGGTCTCCGATGTGGAGGGGTTTCTGGCATCAACTGGGCCCCAGGAGCTAGCCACTGCCTTGTGCAGGGCTGGGGGTCTGGGGACTCGGTGGCCCACTCCCGTGCTGGGGTCAGGAGAGATGAGGTTAGCTGTGGAGAGAGCCTGTGTCCAGAGGCTCCAGAGATGGGCATTCGAAGCCCTCCTCTGCCACTTCTCAGCCCTACCCTTACTGAAAAAGTTCCCAGCTCCTAGCCTTGCTTTCCTTACCAAGATGATGGTACAGGCTGTGGTGAGGAGCCAAGGCAACAGCCCAGATGTGACGGAGCGTTGGGGTTGCTCACTGGGGACCCCGCATGCAGGGCCCTGCCCTCAGAGGATCTACAGTTGAGGGGATGGTGTCATTCATAAGATCCCACTTTAGGAGGTATTACAGTGGAGCTGAGAATAATCCAGCCCTGGGTTCAGAGCCTAGCTGTGCTGCTTAGTAGCTGAGTGACCTTGGGGATATTAATTAACCTCCTTGGGCCTCAATTTCCTCCTCTGTAAAATGGGCACAGCAATAGAACCTGCTGTGTGGAGTTGTAGGATGCAGCTTAAGAGGCTGAGCTTGGGGCCTGGCTCACAGTAAAGCTCTGTGATCAGCAGCAGCTGCAATTATTTTAAGGAACTCAGACTAATCTGAGAACCCCTGGCAAACAGTCCAAGGCTGCAGGCAATCCATTCATTAACCGAGTCATTCAGCAAACGGATTGGCACCCACTTTGCACCAGGCCCTGCTCATGCATTCCACAAGGATTTACTTAGCACCTACTATGTGCTGGGAGTGGTGAACAGGACAGACTTGGATCTTTGCACTCCCAGAGCTGGGAGCCTCAGGTAGCTGCACTGGCTGGTGGCTGGGGACAGCCTAGGGCCTGATGTGCCATCCAGCTGGTCAGCTCAGGCAGCCAGGCCCAGGCCCCTGTCCCCGTTGCGCCAGGCTTGCTGAGCTTAAGGGGACCGCTTCTGCCTGGCATCCCTAAGCTAAGCCCTGCCACCCCCATATCTGGCTCCTCTGGGTCCCCCTTTCCCAGGGAAATAAACTCTGAGGGTTGTGGGGAGTGCAGGGCCTTTCCTATCTCCTACCCCAGTTCTTGTCACTTGCTCCCCAGCAAAAGTTCACTATCCTTTCTCCTACTTCCTCTTCACACAGCAGCCAGACTGCTGTATTAAAAAGGCAAACCAAAAAAAAAAAAAAAAAAAAAGGCAAACCTGGGGCACCTGGGTGGTTCAGTGATTGAGCACCTGCCTTTGGCTCAGATCGTGATCCCAGGGTCCTGGGATCGAGTCCCGCATCGGGCTCCTTACAGGGAGTCTGCTTCTCTCTCTGCCTATGTATCTGCTTCTCTCTATGTGTCTTTCGTGAATAAATAAATAAATAAATACAATCTTTTAAAAAAGGGGCAAACCTAAGCATGTTCCCTCTCTGCCCGAAATCTTCCTGTGGGTCCCCATCAGCCTCTGAGCAAAAAACACCAAGGCCCAGCTCTGGCCCCTCTCTCCTCCTTCTGGGGTCCTGCTCACTACCTTTAGCCACACTGCCCTCCAGGCTGCTCCCCCAGCCCTCACTGGGCCTTGCTACAGTGTCACCTCCTCAGTGAGGCCCTCCCTGACTGCCTTTTCAAAATCCTTTTGGTCACCATGTTCTTGCCCCTTCCCCTAACTTTGGAGCTTTTTTTTTTTTTCTTTAAGATTTTATTTATTTATTTATTTGAGAGAGAGAGCGAGAGCACATGCGCGTGCACGCAGGAGCACAGGGCAGGGCAGGGAGGGGCACAGGGAGAGAATGTCTTAAGCAGACTCCCTGCTGAGTGTGGAGCCCAGATGCCAGCTTGAGCTCAGGACCCCCTGAGATCATGACCTGAGCCAAAGTCAAGAGTGGGCTGCTCAATTGACTGAGCCACCCAGGTGCCCTTGGAGCCTTTATTAACATCTGACCAGTGCTACATTTGTGTGTGTGTTCCTCTTGGACTCCACAAGGACAGGGATGTTGGCTGTCTTGCTCACCGCTGTGTTTTTAGCACCTAGTGCCTAGTCAGCACTCAGTAAATATTTGTTAAGTATCTCAAACCTTTTAACTCTCCTGATTCCTCGGTTTCCTCCTCTGCAGAATGGGAGGACCAAGGCAGTTGTGGGGCTGACGTGAGGGCTGGCTCAATGGTCAGGGTCCCATCCAGGGTTTTCTGACCTGCCCGACACGAGGACTCCTCCAGTCCTACAGCTGAGAGAGCCAGAGGAGGTTGGCAGGGTCAGCAGGTGGTCACAAGGGCATTTGGGCTCACTCCTGGTTGTGTTGAGAAGCCCAAGTGACGCAGAGTCACAGCTGTGAGAAGAGGGGAAGAGATGCCAGTTTGCAGGGAGGTTTGGGGCCAAGACATGTAGGCTTGGTGGTCAGCCCCTTAATGGGGTCCCAGAAGGCCAGCTCTCAGGCAGTGGGAGCTATTGAGTATTACAGAGCAGGGGACCATGGGGAGGGAGGCGTTTAGGGAGCCGAATCTGGTCTGGTGTGTGCAGAGCAGAGACCGGAGACTGAGGTCCAGAGGAACAATAGTCCAAATGGGAGCAGAAGCTCCAGAAATGAGGGGGAGGGCTGGAGAGGGGTTGAAGGAATGGATCTGCCTCCTCCTCCTTGCATCAGCTGCTTTGTTCTCGGTAAAAGCCAATTCATCATTCATTCACTCATTTATTCATTCAACAACTGAGAGAGAGCCTCTGGGGTATAGTGGTGAGCCCTACAGATGGGCCCCTACCCAGAGCTCTGGATGCATCAGGGGGGCCAGATGCTACAGGACCCAGTGATGGTGGGAGTGCTGGTCACGATGGGGATGGTGGTAGTTATGGTGATGGTGGTGGGAGTGCTGGGGATGGTAATGAGGATGAGAAGAGGATGTTGTGCCTGGAGGTGTGTCTGCGCACATTTATTGAGTGCCCACTAGGTGCCGGCCTGCTCTCAGTGCTTCCTGTGTGTTTGCACACTGGGCTCCTGAAACAGCCCTGTGAGGCAGGGATCTTATGCAACTTGCCTGAGGCCCACTGTGAGCAAAGGGCGGCACCCGGATGTAAGCCCAGGCAGGCTGGCTGACCAGCAGCTGCTCCCAGCTATGGCTACCTGCCACTTCCAGCACGCAGCTCCCTCCCTTAGTGGTATGCAGGTCCCTGGATCTGGACCCAGCATCCAGCACCCAGCATGGGGCCTAGTCCAGGTGAAGGTGCCTGAGCCTGACGTGTCTGAGCAGGGTTTAAGGCCTGGCTTTGCTCCAGCAAGTTTGAGCAAATGGCACCCTCGCTCCTCTGCCCCTAGCACCTCATATGTGAAAGGGGAGAACTGTCCCCCAAAGAAACCACTGGAAAGGCAAGGAACCAGCACCTTCATGGTAGTAGTTGATGTTTCCAGGAGGAGACCCCATTCCATAAATCAGGAGACAAGAAGGAAACGAAGGTTCTATTCTGAGTTCTGCCCCTGGGACCTGAGATGGGGAGGGGGCAGGCGGGGAGCCAGGGACTCCTGAATGGACGCACTGTACATACCCCCTTGCTGCTTCCCCTCCAAAAGCCCCAGGGGAGGGGCTTCCCCCCCCCCCCCCCCCCCCCCGACTCTCACGCCTCTGCATCCCTAGTTTTAGCAAATCTGAGCCAATCCCAGGCTGAAAGAGAGGGGACAGAAGGTGAGGGCTGGGAGCAGAAGGCCTGGGCACAAATACTGCCTCTGTGCTCCCTGTGTGGCCTGGGCCCAATGCTGTCCCTCTCTGAGCCTCAGTCGTCCAAATATCCACGGATCGGCTGCTCTGCCAGGTGCTGTGCCATGTTGTGGAGACACAAATGGAAGTTTCTGCTCTCAGAGAGCCTATATTCGAGCGGGGGCTGACACTACACACTAAACAAGGAAAACTCCCCAGTTTATCAGATGCTGCTAAATGCTATAGAGAAAAATCAAGCAAAGTTAGGAGACTCAGAGGTGCTTGGGGAGGGAGGTATTAGAATTTTTTTTTTTTTTTGGTATTAGAATTTTAATCAGGGTATCAGAGAGGGCCTCATTGAGTAGGTGACATTTTGAGCAAAGCCCTGAAGGAGGTGTGGCAACAAGTTATGCAGGTATCTGGGGGAAGAGCATTCCAGATAGAGGGAACAGTAAGTGCAAAGGCCCTGAGGCAGGAGTCTGTCAGGTGGGTTTTTGGAATAGCAAGGAGGCCAGTGTCCCCGACGCCCCCACTCCTTATATTTGGGAATCAAAAGACTACAGTTTATCCCTCAGGATCTTAGGACCCAGAACAAAATGATTTCTGAGCTCTCACAGCCAATCCCAGTGAGTTAGTGATGCCCGCAGGGGCCCTGACACCTATTTGTTCAACCTTTGAGGTGGATTTTAAGACCCACGGGGGCTTGGAAAAGAGAACACCGTTGCCTTGACTCCTCACTCCATGTGGCAGACTCTCAGATGGCCCCCCACTTTCTGGCTATGGGACCCTTAGGCAAATGTTCCGAACTCCAGTATCCTCATCTATAGAATGGGGATGTGATGCTTGTCTGATGGGGCTGATGGAATGGGATACAGGAAACATGCCCGGACGCATGTGTTTAACTGCCCAGCTTTATGCCTGCCTGTAGGAGGAGCTTAAGAAATGTTTCAAGCCAGAACTTAACATTTGTATGACTTTGAACTATTTTCACAGGTGTTGGCAACTGTCACATCACCTGAGTCCTTTCAGAACTCCATGAGGAAGAGAGGGCAGAAATATAGTACAAAGGGGTAAACTGAGGCCTAGATTGGGGGAGTGACTTGCCCCAGGTCACAAGTGAGGCGGGGCCACTAGGAGGCTAAAATGTGGGTCTCCGGGCTCAGGGGACCCGGGGGACCCAGGGGAGTGGAGACTGCCCAGAGCCGTCTGCACGGCTTCCCCCAGATGAGCGTTTGTGTACACGTGCACACACGTCACTGGCACCACGAAATAATAGCAACTTTCAGATTTGTGGTTCCCGAGCAGGTTTTGTAAGGCACGGCTTGGTGGGTCAGGAGGTCTGTTGTAAGGATGTTGAAAGGCCCAGAGTGTGGGGAAGCTCAGGCCGCAGGCAGGCGGAGTCTGGGGTCCTCAAGAAGAGGAAGAGGTCTGAACTCATGTGATTGTCCACTCGGCCTGTGTGTCCATCCGGTGTCTGGCCCTGCTGGGCAGGGAGGGCTGGGTCCCCAGACGGGTCTCCGCAGCCCGGGCCGGGTGCCTTATCCATCCTGATCAGCCTCTGAGCCTCAGGACGGCTCTGGGGGGCGGGGTGGAGCACCCTGAATGAGGAAGCCGAGCTGTGGCGGGTGCATGCCCTGCTGGCATGGGAGAGCCAGGGTTTGGACCGGGTCTGCCTGCCCCCGCTCCAGCCCAGGCGGGGCCTCCCCGGGAGCCGGTCACGGCTCACCCAGGCACCGGCAGCAGGCCCTGTGCAGGGGGCCCCCTTCCCCCGGCCCACCTTCCTGGCCACCAGGCTCTGCTCCGGCTGCCGCGGCCTTCCCCGCATCACCTGGGCGGCCCTTTGAAGGAGGGAGCACGTCCGTACTCAGCACCTGTGCCCGCCCTCGGTGCCCACACAACTCGGGGGTTTCGAGGCCCATTTTCTAGACGAAACAGAGGCATGTCCCAAGGTTGTGTCCTGAAGCACACGGGCCGTGATTGCGGAGCTGGGACTCCAAAGCCTGTACTTTTTCTGTAACGTGGCCGCCAGCCCTCAGTTTCTTTGGCAGAACGGGAGATGGGGACCGGGCAGCCGGAGCTGAGGGCGCAGCAGTGTGCCGTCCTGGCTGCCTCCCCTCCCAGCCGGTGACCCTGGGCAGTCACTTCCGCTCCCCGTGCATCAGTTTTCTCACCTGGAAATGGGGCCGAGAGCAGTTTCGTTCTCCAGCTGTTGTGGGGCAGCAGCGGGCAGCAGTACAGCATGCCCAGAAAATACCAGAACACTTACGGGGGGGTCCCTACTTTTGAAATCGCCGAGCTCCCTGTCCGCCCCCTCCCTGTCAGTGCTTTCTTCTGCTCTTCCTGGGGCGCGGCCCAGTGACCTAGACTGGCTGGGGGCTGTGTGGATGTGTCCTGTGGACAGACGCGTCCAGGGAGCTTGTCACGGTGGGTGGTGAGTGGTGGTCGGTGGGTAGTCCCCAGGCGTGGATGTGAGGCCAGCTCAGGCTGTGCTGGGCAGCCATGGGCGCCTTTGTCCCCTTTGTCTCCTCTCGTGCAAATTAGCAATTACCTTTCCTGCTCCTGCAAGCTCGGCCTTCCCTGGGAGAATTATCCAAAGCAGCCACTGAGCAAGCAGAAGCCGCCTGGCTAATTAGCAGGTGGCCACTGGGGACAGGCTCAGGGCCTGGTGGCCAGAATTGGGGCTACAGCTGCCTGCAGCTGGTGCCAGCTCAGCTGGGAGACCCAGCAATGTCCTGGGCTCTGGGACATCATGGCCTTTCGGTCACAAGGTTCAAATCCTTTTTAGCTGTGTGACCTTGGGTATGTTGCTTTGCCTCTCTGTGCAACAGTTTCCTCATCTTTAACGGTAGGATCAAGTGGGTTTGGAGCCCAGCACCAAACCCACCAACGGTGTACATTATCAGCGGGTAGTATCACCACTGCTCTTGTCACCACTGCCACTACCTTGCGTCTGTGCTGGCTTAGGTGGGAGAACACAAGTGACAACCCTGGGGGACTCTGTAGTGCCACCACCTTAGTCTCACAGGCAGCAGGAGGAGCCCAGCTAGGCCTCAGGCCCTTTGGTGATTGAGAGGCTTGATCCCCCTGAGCCTGAACTTCCTTTTGCTTTCCTCTAAGTGAAGGAATGGAATAATTGAGATACCCTGGTATAGGGCCTGTAGGTGATAATAAAGGTGGAGCTTCTTCCCTTCTCTCGCCACCCCCCCCCTTCCCTCCCTCTCTCTGTCCCTCACACCTTGGGAGCACACAGGAGGGAGGTAGGAAAAGCAGATAGAAGGGCTGCCTGTGGTTTGGGGTAGTCAGAAAAAGGCCCCAGAGGAGGGAGGGTCTGAACTGGACTCAGTGGGACAGGGGTTGCTGAGCAGCAGTGTGCTGGGGTAGGTGTGAGCACAGGAGTAGAATACAAATGAGTAGCCTGCCCAGGGGCCAAGACCATGAGGCTGGTGGTCCAGGACCAAGGCGGTAAACCCGGCAGCTGTGGCAGGTTGAGGTGGGGCCAGGATTCAGGAGGTGGCATCTGCGTGCAGGGTCTCCAATGCCAGGCCAGGTGCATTCTCCCTCTGGGCCTGGGACTCGAGAGAGAGTAGATCTTTGGGGACTATGGGAGGGGGGAGCTGGTGAGCACAGTGTCTCAGAGCACAGGCGAAGGGGCCTCTGGCTTGGTCTGGGGAATGCCAGGCTGGGAAGGGTTTCTGGAAGACTGAATCTTGGAGGCAACACTCAGCTCATCTGGAAGCTAAGCAGAGGGTGGGGGGTTCCAGGCAGAGGAGAGAGCCTAACAGAAGCACAAAGCACTGTTCAAAGCTGGGGTGAGCAGAGCCACATCACTGAGGCCTGTAATAAGCCATCACTGAGGGTAGAAAATAAGCCAGGACTTTATCTGGGCACGGAAGATAGAGAGCCAAGGAAGGTTTGGGGTAGGCAGCTTGTGATCTGATTTCCAAAGTCTAGCTGCAGCCCCCCCCCCCCCCCCATTCACTGGGGAGGTTGAGACAGCAGTTCTGCTGTCCAGAAACCTGATGGGGTCAGCCTGGCATCTTACCCTCCTGGGTGCCCACCCAGCCACCCAACCCCATCCCTCCCGGAGCCCCAGCACCTGTGTGTGTGCAGTGAGTAGGCAGTAGACCTGTGTCCCAGAGTGCTTGGGGGGACATTGTGATGGTCCTCGTGACATGCCTGGGGCTGGGCACCTGGGATCCTTCATCAGGCACTCACTAGATGCAGGATGTTTTATATACATTTCCTCAGCAGCCTTTTTAGGCAGGTTCCCCCCGCCCCCATTCACTGAAGAGGAAACTGAGTCACAGAGAAATGACTTGCCTAAGGGACAGGGCTGGGACCTGAGCCCAGGCTGGTCTGGCCCCACGGTACTTGCTCTTAGCCCCTCCACACCCCATCCCCAAGTGGGGCCTTGGCTGGGTGTGGCTCGGTCCCCAGCCAGTTCCCGGGGGCCCTGTTAATCTCCTCTCAGGGCCCACCAGCACAAGGGCCAATTAGCACCTGCTCTTTGCGGGGCACTACACCTGTCCCCCTGCCCTGGGCCCCCCAGAGGCCTGGCTCTGCTCAGGTCTCTTTGGGCACCTCCCTAAGCTCCAGAAGCTGGTGTTTTCAGTACTGCGCCATAAGAAAAAAGACTAAGGCTCATTTTTTTTTGTCAGAGAATCTGGGAGAAATAAAGCCGATGAGAGAAGCATCCCAGCGTCAGGATTTTTCCAAGCCTCGGTTGGGCCGCCTGCAGAGCACCATCTCCCCCGCCACGGGCTCCCCTGTCTCTCTCGCATCTGCCTCCTTCTCCCCCACCTGAGGCCACAGGGGCCCCCCGTGGGTCCCCTGCGCCTGGGGCTGCGGGCGGTATTGGCTGCAGCTTCTCACCTGTGTGCCGGGTCTGGTTCCAGCGAGAAAGGAGGAGGAATAAAAGGTCCTTGAGATGGTGACAAAGGTCTGAGTGTGGGCCGCCAGAGCAGCCTGTTTCCAGGCAACTGCTCTACCCTGGGCTCCCCGCGGCGGCGGGCACATCCGTCATGCTGCAGCTCAGCTCGGCGAGGGAGCTCGGGCGCCCCAGCAGCCGGGCACGGGGCCCATGGCCCCCAAGCTCCAGCCCTGCTGGGGACACGAGGCCCCTTCCACAGGGGCTGCAGGAGAAAGCCCAGCGTTGTCATGGCTACTGCTGGCCAAGCACCCACTGGGTGCCCAGCTGCAGGCCTGGTGCACACAGAGCAGAGCTCGCATCCATTAGCTGCTCTGTCCATGCATCCATGCATCTGTCCATGCATTTAGGATGGAATAGTGGTTTAGTGTGCAGGCTCTGGATGTCTGGATTGAAACCCCACTCCACCATGCACTTGCTGTTTGATCTTGGTCATGTTACTTTCCCTTGCTGGGCCTCATTTTCTTCATCTGTGAAATGGGCATAATAATAGCTCTTACCTCATAGAGTTGTTATGAGGATTGAATGACTTAATATGGGTAATACCCTAGCCACAGTGCCTGGCACATATTAAATGCCCAATAAGTGTTAATTGTTGTTTCTATTTTTATTATTAATCATTTGTCAAGAGACCATAGGGGCATGGGAAGCATGTGGTCTATTGCAATCACATAGACCCGGGTGGGGTTCATATTTGCCCCACTTGCAACTCTATGGCCTTAGGCAAGTTGCTTTGCCTCTCTGAACCTGTTTCTTCTTAGCTAAATTGGGGGAGAGAATTAATAGTTTAATACCTGCTCTCTTTAGCATTAAGTCTGAAGCCTCATCTCTGGCTGGAAGGATCGGTGAAGCCCCGCCAGAGTGATTACTGTTCAGCAAACCTTGGTTGGTACCTGCTCCCTGCCGGTGCGGGGGTGCCAGCCCCCATCCACCTGATTTCTGGGCCGCTCAGCCCTGCGGGACTGCCCTGTTCCTCGCCCATCGTTCTAAGTGTTCCAGCCTCTGCCCTCAGGGCTGCCCAGTCCTGTCCCTCATCCTTCCTTCCACCTCCTTTTTGAAAGTAACCTCTGCCAATGCCCCCAGCCCGGGCCCTGGAGAGAGGAGGAGGAGGAGTGGCGGCAGACCGAGTGCCAGGGGATCGGGCACGCTGCCGGCCTTTGTCTGGGCTGCCCGGGGCCGAGGCTCAGTCCCCCGGGGCAGGCCACGTTGCCGGCCTGCTGGCGGCTCAGGGAAGGCCGCGTGGGCGGTGGGGCCTGGACAGGCCTGGGCTGGCAGCATCCCCCAGGGACGGCCTGGCCCATTTGGGCGGGAGGGAGACCCAAGCCTGGGAGGAGAGTGGGATTATTCTGCAGCTCTCTATAGCAGCTGGCTCTCGGATGGCTGGGTGCTACTGAGGCCCACTACAGACACGTCTCAGCACCCACTGTGTGCCAGGAACTGTGTGGTACCAGGCCTTCAGAACGAGACCACACAGTTCAGTCCTGGAGCCTGACAGCCTGGGTTCAAATCCCTGCTCTGCTGTTTGCTGTGGCCCAAGCAAATCCCCACACCTTTCTAGGCCTCTATTAGCTGGTCTGCAAAATAAGCATAATAGTCCTACCTTGAGTGCTTAGGGCAGTCCTGAACAAAGAAAGCACTCAGTAAGTGTTACAGCTGTTGTTGTTGACTCCGCCCTTGAGAAGAAGGGGCTCAATGTTTACTGAACTCCTACTGTGTGTTGTAGGGGCTGGAGAGAGGATCCTTGGATCCTTTACTGAGGGGTGCCTGGCTGGCTCAGTTGGTGGAGAATGTGGCTCTTGATCTCAGGGTTGTAAGTTCATGCCCCACGCTGGGTGTGGAGATTACTTAAAAATAAAATCTTTAAGGAAATTTTGGAAAAAAAAGAAATGTTTGCTGAGTACCCACTGTATGCCAGCATCTGGGCTGGGCATTGCAGATACCCAGATGAAAGACCTGGCAGGAGGGACACTGGGGAGAAAAAGAAAAGAAAGGAAGAGGAAGCGATATAGGAGTCCTACTGTGTGCCAGGCTCTCTGCTGAGTACAGGAAATCCAGAGGGATTTAATAAATAAATTAGAGGGAAATAAATAGCTATTTTCCAGAGGGAAATAAATAGCCCCTGCTCTCTTGGTTAGGAAGGACATGGAAATCTGGAAACCAATGATTATAAGCCAGGATAATTAGTGCTGTGACATGGGATGCTCTGGGGCTGGCCACAGAGCCTGGGAAGTCAGGGAAGGCTTCCTGAAGGAGGTGACCTGGAATCCTGGCATTGTGGTCTAACTTATCAAGTCCCTGCTGTAATCACTCTGTCATGTTATATAGCCTGGGCTTGGTATAAATATGTCCAGGGATAGAGGACTTACTACCCAAAGAGGAATATACTTTTGCCATTTGTGATCAGCTCACCTTCTTTGGACCCATTCATGGCCCTCCCACTGCTCTGTCTGGTCCAGGCTGCATCAGCTTCTGCATTAGTCTCCTGCTCCCTTTCTTGCCCCTCCAGTCCATTCTCCACTCAGCAGCCAGAGCAATCTTCTGAAACATAAATCAGACATCAGTTCCTAGCCTAAAACCCTTCAGTGGCTCCCCAGGGGCTCTTAGGACAAAGACCAGACTCTATACTGCAGCCTACAAGGCCTGGTACAGCCGACCCTCCAGCTTCCCCAGGCTGCAGAAGGGGCTGTGTCCAGGCCAGATCTGCCACCTGCCGATGCAAGCAAGCCTCTTGAGGGTACGGGGGTGAATTTAATACAGACGAACTCCCCCTCCCCCCAATTCTTCTTTCAGGAGACAAGTGGTGCTGGGCTATGGGGTGGTGACATGCCCAGTTTGGTGATGTCATCTAGGCACATAGTCCCAGCTCTCAGCCTCGGTTTCCCCATCAGTAAAATTATGGGGGTGATGTCCTTGATCATCATGTGAATGATGTGATGGGTGCTCATTCACAGTGCTGCGCCTTTGGGCTTTTACAAGCTCACCCCCTCAGCCTGTGGCTCCCGTAATAGACTGTTATGAGCCCCCTACCCAGAGCTGATCCCAAGAGACCAGCAAATGGGGGTTAGATGACAACGTGGGTTTCAACAGCTGTCTTGATCCCGAGGAGACATGGAGGCCAGTAAGGTGAAATGACCCCTTCTCAGCTCACTCTGTCTCAGCCCGCCACTCTGGCCACTTGTCAGGTGTCTGCAGTGATGGCAGAAGGGTTGGGCAAATTTGGGATGCTGGGGGCTTTAATTCTTCCACCCAGAATCCTAGGTTCTGTCATATTTGTAATTTCGTTTAAATACACAGTGCATTCACATGATGCGAAATTTGACAGTTTAAAAAGATACCGTAAAATTCCCTACCCGCCCCTTTTCTTTCCCCTCTCCGAAGGCACTGCTGCAACCAGCTTGGTAGTCTTTCCAGAGCTATCTGATGCATACAGAGGGAAATGCTAAGGTACAGAACCTGTTTCTAGAGCTAGAGAGAACTGGTCCATGTCAAGAGTTTGCCCCCCGTCCATTGTGCAGGGCTTGCCAGAGGTCACAGCGCTTCGTGGAGGGTAGAGCCTCCCACTGTCCGTTCTCCCACGGAGCATGCCCAAATAGGAAGATTCGGGAAGCCGCTGGGTTGCTCCTGAATTCCTTGCAGAGGAGGCCAAGGACCCGCTTTCGAAGTGTGTCTCTGTAGAAGTAGTAGGTAGACACCAAGGACATGTTGAGGATGTTCTAACTAGTTATTTTGCTGCCTTCAGCACCATCCACAAAGCAAGTGACGAAGGGAGTTGGTGCTGTGACTCAGCAGATGAGACCACAGGGCAGCTCAGCAGCCAGGGGGCCCATCGTGGGGGCGGGATTGGGGGGTGAAGGTGGACTCCACTTTACGGAATGGGCTGAGTGGGCGGGCCCCGCTTTACGCAGTAGATAGGCTCCGTGTTTGTGGCTACCCCATCAACGTTGACATGCACAAATGGCTGTCAACCTTAACATTGTTTCACTCAACCTTCATCATATCCCTGCCAGGTAGACGCCACTACCCCATGTTACAGTTGAGGAAACACATCCCCGAGCCACGGAGCCCCTTGCCCCAGATCACAGGGCTGGATTTGAACTCGGGTCTGCCGGAGTCCTAAGAACCCACTCTGCCCTCAGCCGGAGCTGGATCAATATCCCATAACCCGGCTCCTGCATCGCCACATGGCCGTGTGGTCAGCAGCCTAGGCTCCCGGTCTTCCAGCTCAGGCTCCTGACCGGGTGGCCCTGGGCAGGCCACGCTCTATCTGCACCCCAGGACATCTGTTGTACCCGAGGTTGACTCTGGCCAGTCCCTTCTCGGGCCAGGGCAGACCTGCTGGGTGGGGTGAATGGACGGGGTAGGGCAGTTTGCCCAGGGCCGAGGACACTTTTGTGGGCAGATACCACACAGCTGATGCCCCGTGAGATGAGACTGGACCCTGAGCAGAGACTCACAGATGGACCAGTCCCTGCTCGGCTCTGTGACTTTGGGCCACTGTCTTTCCCATTCTGAGCCTCCAGTTCATGTCTCTCCAGGTTCTCTGAGGGTGAGCTTTTGGGGGAGGTAAGGGTTTAGGGGACAGGTGGCAGAGGATGAGTGAGGCAACTTTTGCAGACTCTGGGAGTTAATTTTACATTTTTTCCACAAGGATTTGATTTCAAGTTGCTGAGCAAAACCAAGCCTGGCAGAGCAGACAGCCCTAGGGAAGGCCCCCTACTCCATAAATTAATGTTTGCTTCGGAAGAGGAATGAAGCTTAAAAGCTCCAGAAGCCTTGGATTTGCTGCTCCATGATCAGGGAAACAGGCACAAAGGCAAGAAGTGCCCCGGCGCCATGGAGCTTTGCTTCACCTTTTCTCCTTCACCATCTGCTTGTGGAGCACCTACTATGTGCAGGCACCATGCTAGGCCTGGGTGGGGACCATGGCCCACCCCATCTGTGCCCTCACGACGGTCACCATCTACCAGGAGTGATAGCCACTGCCTCTCTTGCCACACAAATAAGTAGTGTTGCCATTGTGAGAGGTGCCACAAAGGAAAGGGTGCTCACAAGGGCCTGACTTGAGCCTGGGGGATCAGGGGGGCTTCTCTGAGACGATCTGTTCATTTGCTAGGGCCGCCATAGTAAAGTATCGCACACTGGGAGCTCCAATGCCAGAGATTTCTCTTTTCACAGTTCTGGAGGCTAAAAACCCAAGGTCAGGTTGTTGGAGTTCAGTTTCTTCTGAGGCCTCCCTCCTTGGCTTGCAGGCTTCCTGTGTCCTCACCTGGGCCTCCCTCCTTATATCTCATGCCCTAATCTCCTCTTCCTAAAAAGACACCAGTCAGATTGGATTAGGGTCCACCCTAATAACCTCATTTAACTTAATTCTCTAAAAATTGAGTACACAGGCACAGAGTAGGACTTCAACATAGGAATTCGCAGTGGGGAGGGGCTGAAGGCGGGACACAGTTCAGCTCCTTGAGCCGAAGCCTCAAAGTCAACGAGAAGTTAGCTTAGTAATAGGGAAAAAAGAGTGTTTCAGGCAGAGGGTACAGCATGGGCAAAGGCCAGGTGGCAGGAGGGAGCATTTGGCCGTCATGGCTAGAGCACAGGGAAGGCATGGAGAGAGGTTCAGGACGAGGCCCAGGAGATGGAGTCCCCGTGCAGCTGCTCCATCTCGCCCTGACTGCATCCTTTTCCAATCATTGGTTTCCTCACTGGTGAAACAGGAGTAACCAAATCAGTCTTGCAGGGCTGGGAGCCTGGAATGAGGTCACATAGGTCTAAGATGTCCCATGGCAGCTCCTAGTAGGTGTTGAAAATAAGTCGTCCCTTTTCTCTTCCCTGCCTAGACCACTCTTGTTAACACTTCATAGCCCCCTCCTTGTCCCCTACCCTGATTTATATGACCCAGCTTGAGCTATAGGCCCAAGAAAGGCCTTGGCAAACATTATCATGATTCGGAGAAGCCATTTGGACTTCCTGGGGATGAAGGAGAAAGGGACAATTTTCTAGGGAGGTGCCTGTTTGAGTGTGCCTGACTTCTGAACTCTGTAGGCCCAGGCTTGGATTCTCAGTAAAATGTCTGAGCCTCCTATGAAATAAAAATACCCTCTCTCAATATAATGTTGCCCTTCATTGCAAAATAAAAGGATCTCCAGTGATAGTAGCCTCCTTCTCTTGGGGCCTGTTTGCTGGGTCTCTGCCCACAGGTCACTGGTTTTCAATGGCTGCGTAGCTGTGACAAGTGCCCGCATGTTTGAGCTTCAGTTTGTATATTTGTGCTTTTGTTTGATACATTCAAGAAATTTATATAAACCGTTTCTTTTAGAACAGTTTTAGGTTTATGGAAAAGATACAAAGATAGTCCAGAGGGTTCCTGTGTAGCCCTCACCCAGTTTCTTCTGTCATTAACATTTGACATTACGATGCTATGTTTGCCACAGCTGAGGAACCCACACAGGTACATCACTAATATTATTATTATTTTAAGATTTTAAAATTTATTCATTTGAGAGAGAGAGAGCACAAGCAGGGGGAGAGGCAGAGGGAGAGGGAGAAGCAGGCTCCCTGCTGAGCTGGGAACCCAACAAGGGGCTTGATCCCAGTACCCTGAGATCATGACCTGAGCCAAAGGCAGATGCTCAACCATCTGAGCCACCCAGGTGCCCCCAGTACATCACTATTAACCAAACTCATCCTTTTTTCAGATTTCACTAGTTTTTTCTTAGTGCCTGCTTTCTATTCCAAGATCCCAATCAAGACACCACATTACATTTAGTGAGCATGTGTCCTTAACTTCTGATTTAAGACAGTTTTTTAGGACCCAGTTTTATTTTGACAAATATTTTTGAGTACCTACACTGTGCATTGTTCTTGATGCTGGGGAAAGAATCCTGCTTTCCATGGAGCATACATTTGGGGGTTGGGAGATAGGTCACAAACAAGCAAATGTAAATATTAAATATATCAGGCACTATATAGAAAAATAAAGTAGGGAAATGAGATTGGCAAGGAGCTGCTATTTCATAGGGAGGTCTGGGCGGGCCCCCTTATGTGGAGACATTAGGGCAGAGACATGTTGGGGGGTGAGGGCCTCCAAGCGGGTATCTGGTGGAAGAGTATCTAGGCAAAGAGCAGAGCAAGTGCAAGGGCCCTGAGGCAGGAAGTGCCTGGGGAGCCTGAGGAATAATGAGGAGGTCAGTGGGCTGGTGCCCAGTGTGTGGGGGCGAGTGGCAAGGACAGATCTGTGTAGAGGTGGGAAGGTGGCAGGGCTTGTGTGAGGGCTTCTGGCAGGGCTTGTGTGAGGAATAAGAGAGGGTGATGTTCGTGAGGCTTGGAAAACTGTCAAGTTGGGTTTCCCTCTCCATCTCCTGTGTTTAGAGCTGCCTGGCCCAACCCATCCTCTGGCTGAGGGCCAGTAATAGACCACTGGGTGTTTGTTTGCTTGTTTGTTGTTTTAAAGTGTTACATTTTGCAAAGGTAACCGAATCTCATTCCTTAAAAAAAAAAAAAAAAAAAAAGAAACCGGATTCATCAGGTACCAATGTGCAGTGAAAAAATGTCTCCTTCCTAGTCCTGTCTGCCAGCCACCGAGCGCCCCTCCCCAGGGGCAACCATTATTATTTCTTGAGTATCCTTCCAGAGATATTTTATACATATATATATAAACACATATGCACATATATTTGTAAGGTTTCTTTCTATTTTTACACAAAATATGTTGTGCAAATTTTCTGTAGGTTGCTTTTTCTCTTCTAATGGCTTTATTGAGATATGATTCACATACCACACAACTCACCCATTTAAAATACAATTCAGTGGATTTGGGTATATTCAGAGTTGTGCAACCATCACCACAATCAATTTTAGAATATTTTCATCATTCCCAGAAAGAAACTCCATACTCATTAGCAGTCAGTCTTTACTTTCCTCCGCCCCCACCCCCTCCCCCGGTCCTGGGCAACCACTAATCTGCTCCTTTCTCTGTAGATTTGCCTTCTCTGGACATTTCCTGTAAACAGAATCATACAATATGTGGTCTTTTGTATCTGACTGCTTTTACTTAGTATAGTTTTTTCAAGATTTGTCCATGTTATAGCATGTATCTCATTCCTTTTATTACCAAATAGTATTCCATGGTATGGACATAGCACATTTTATTTATCTGATAAGAGCTGATAGACATTTGGGTTGTTTCCACATTTGGGCTATTATGAATAATGCTGCTCCAAATAGTCATGTACAAGTTTTTGGATATATGCTTTCAGTCTCTTCCACTTCTGAGTGGAACAGCTGGGTCATATGGTAATTCTACGTTTAACCTTTTGAGGAGCTGCCAGACTGTTTTTCAAAGTGGTCACACCATTTTACGATCCTACCAGTAGGGTATGAGGCCTCGATTTTCCCACATCCTCGCCAACACTGACTATCTTAGAGCTAGCCTAAGTGCATGTGAAATTCTATCTCATTATGGTTTGTATATCCCTGATGGTTAATGATGTTGAAAATCTTTTCATGGGTTTATTGGCCATTTGAATATCTTCTTTGGAGGAATATCTATTTAGATCCTTTGACCGTTTTTAATTGCATTACTTTAGTGTTTTGTTATTGAGTTATAAGGCTTTTTTATATATTGTAGATGAAAGTCCTTTATCAAATATAAGATTTGAAAGTATTTTCTTCTAGTCTATGATTCTCATATCATTTTCTTTCTTTCTTTTCCTTTTTTTTTTTTTTTTTTTTTTAGATTTTTATTTATCCATTCATGGGAGACACGGGGGGGGGGTGGCAGAGACACAGGCAGAGGGAGAAGCAGGCCCATGCAGGGATCCCGATGCGGGACTCGATCCCAGGACTCCAGGATCACACCCGGGCCGAAGGCAGGTGCCAAACCTCTGAGCCACCCAGGGATCCCCTCTTTCCTTTTTTTTAAGTAAACTCTGTGCCCAACATAGGGCTCAAACTCACAACCCCGAGATTAAGAGTTGTGTGCTCCACCGACTGAGCCAGCCAGGCGTCCCTCTTTTCATTTTCTTCATGATGTCCTTGGGAGTGCGGAAGTCTTTAATTTTTATGAAACCCAATTTGCCTTTTTCTTCTGTTGCTTGTACTTTGGGTGTCATCCTTAAGAAACCATTGCTTAATCCAAGGATGTGAAGATTTGTCCTTGAGTTTCTTCCTGGAGTTTTATAGTTTTAGCACTTACATTCTTCAGGTTGTTTTTCCATTAAACAGTAAATTCATATACTGTTAGAGCATAAGTAAGTCAGAACATAAAGAACTTTCTTATTCTTTTTTACAGCTGCATAGTATTCACTTTTATGGGTATACCATAATTACCTGGTCCTCTGCTAATGGACATTTAGGTTGTTTCCAATATTTTGCTCTCATAGAAATACTTCAGTGAACATTCTTGACTATAGATGGCCATTTCATACACATGTGAGTTTATATCAAAGAGTAGAATTGCTGAGTCCATGAGTGATTTTTTTGGTCTTTAATAGTGCCCTCCACTCCTGGCAGCAATGTCTAGAGTATGAACCATTAATTAATAGCCATGGTTACTGTATATTGAGTGCTCACTGTGCACTGGCATCCCCTCACAATGACCCTGATGGTCAGATTTAAATCCCCACTTTACAGTGATCTAAGGTCATATGGTCTGTCCAGCTCCTGAGCCTGCTGACTTCCCACCATCCTGTCCTCCCCATGCCTTCAGAGTGCCTCGAACCCCTTCCAGAAAGACTACTGGAGGAATGCAAACTCTGCATGTGGTGCCTGGCACATCCCTTTCTAAGACCATACTTACTCATGCAGAAGGCAGAGGCTGGCTGGTCACTAGGGAGTCTTGAATGAGCAACTATGGTATGCTTGGCACCGTCCCCAGAAGTGCCAAGTGGTCTTTGCTCTCAGGCTGCATCCCTCCTAGTAAGCAAGGCAGCTGACTCTCAAAGACAGACTTCAGGACATGTGGTCTGACCCAGGGGCTCAGAGGTCTAGCTCTGGGTCAGGCAAATGTGGGTTCAGCCCTAATTCCATCCCATGTTGCTCTAGGCATTTCATGGCCCTGCTCAGTGCCTCAGTGTCCTTATCTATAAAATGACATCGCAAATAGTACCTATTGGCATGTCAAAATACACTAACTCTATTCTCCTGGTTGGCAAAGTGCTATAGGAAAGAAACATAGGTAGGGATTGAGGAAGTCTTCATGGGGCAGTGAGTGGAAGGGCATTTGAATGAAACGCGGAGGGGGGACAACTCAGGAGCCAGGTGATGGCATTTCAGGCAGAGGAAACGATGTATGTCCAAGCACAAGGCAGGCCAGCCCCTGGTCTAATGGGGGAAGAGAAGCAGCCAGGACGGCTGGTGTGTCAGGTTTGTGCTGGGGCCCGAGTGAGGAGGGGATACAGCTGGAGCTACTGCCAGGACCCTGAGTCTAGATGTGGGTATTGGGCATTATTTGACCAGTAGTAGGGAGCCATGGAATTATAGAGCTAGCAGCCCTGCCCAGCACATTCCTCATCTGCAACTTGGGCTACCTCCTCAGGGCAGACTTCCCCAACCTCATTTCTTCCTGAAAGCAGGAAGCAGTGTTTAAGAGTGAGAGTTCTGGGGCCAGGCTGCCTGGGTTGGTCTCTGGCCCAGCCACTTAACGTGTGACCTCGGTCATGCCACATAACCTTTCAGGGCTTTAGTGTCTTCCACTATAAAAAGGAGTTGTTCAAAAATAAATAAATAAATAAAAATAAAAAGAGGAGTTCATATTTCCTAGGGTTCTCATGAAGAATAAATGAGTGGGCGCCTGGCTGGCTCAGTCAGTAGAGCATGCAACTCCTGATCTTGGGGTTGTAAGTTCAAGTCCTATACTGTGTGTAGAGATGACTTTTAAAAAATTTTAAAATCTAAAAAAAAAAAAAAAAAAGTAAAAGTTATTATAGGTAAAACACTTAGACCAGTGACTGGTATACAATAAGTGCTCAATAAATGAATTTTTACAAGAAAGCCGACAAGGCATTAGGTTACTCTGTTTTTCAAATGGGAAAATTAAGGCCCTCTGCAAGAGTGAATGGCCAGGGTCCCTTTGGAGTCACTCAGTGTTCATTCATTCCTTTATTCATTCAATAAATATTTCCTGAGCACCTACTTTGTGCCAGGCTCTGGAGGTTATTGGGGATCCAGTCAATGATAAACAAGACACCCAGAGAACTCCTGGCCTTCCCCTAGGGTGCCCTTCCGAGGCCAGAAAGGAATCAGGATTTTTAACATTAAGTGTCCAGCTCCAAAATCTGGACAAAAGGATAACAGGATTCAAAATGACCCACATTATCTCATTCTTCCTACAGATGAAGCAACTGAAACCCAGAGTAGAGAGGCAGTAGCCAGGCCACAGGGCCCAAGTACCACTGCATGCCTCTCTCCGGTGCCCTACAGGACCTGGGACAGGAGGTCAGGAGCAGGGGATATGGTAGAAAGCAGCTGGATTCTGGCTATAATTTAAAGGAGTGAACAGGATTTGCTGGTGGAGGGGATGGGTGTGGGGGCAATGTGAGAGAAAGCAGAAATCCAGGATAACTCCAGGGTTTAGCCTGAGCAAGTGGGGATGGAGGTGGTTTCTACTGGAGGAGAGATGGTGAATAGCTGGGGAGTGGACGGGGTGGTGGTGGTAGTCCAAACACTGGATGGATGGATGGATGGATGGATGGATGGATGGATGGATGGATGGTTTTCCCTGGCCCTCCAAAGCAACCCTACTCACTCGCTTTCGGATTTGTCCAGCTAGCCAAATGGAGGCAGAGGAGAGCCCCAGGCTGGAGGTGTGACTTCCCCTTGGAGGCTACAAGATGGACGAGGTTCAGGGATTGGGTCCTGAGGCTGTCAACATCAGGAGGTTCCATCCAAAGTTCAAGATTTCTCTTTCCATGAAGTTTCCCAATTTTTAAGTATAGCAATAAATTTAAAATTGTAATAAATCTCTGCATGCCCCCCAAAATATGTCCATAGGCCCCATTTGGCCTGTGGCCTGTTTAGGACATTTGGTATGTGGGTCTGGAGTCAGAGTGCCAGGGTCTAAGTCTGGCTCTCCATTCTTAGCTTGTGTGACTTAGCCTCTTGGAGCCTTGGCTTTCTCGTCTGTGAAATGGGAACAATAATAGTTCTCACCTGCTGGTCTCATAGTAAGGGCTCTATAGCTGACAGTGAGGATGAAGCACTATTCATGATGGACTTTATTGGCAACCATGGCAGAGGATGCCAAAGGGGAAAAGAGCATTGGGCTCTGGTGCAGTATCCCATCTCTCTCCTGACAAGCTTTGTGACATAGGACTAGGTTTTTAGACCTCTCTGAGGAAGAAGTGTGTTGTTTCTGGAGTTGGGCAATGGCCAGCATGCCTGTTGAGGCCTCTGAGTCCTCACCCACCTCTCCCTCTCCCTACCTCCTTCCCTCCAGCCTCACCCACCCACCACCTCCCACCCCTCCACCCTGCAGCCAGAATGATCTTTCAAAAGCACAAATCTCAGCATGGTCTTTCCCTGCCTGGAGAAAAACCATGTTGGCTCCCTGCTGCCTTTAGGAAAAAGCCCAAAGAACCTTAGGCTGGTATGAGGAGGTGGGAGACCGCCCTCACCTCTCTTGTCTCATCTCCTTCCACCAGCCCTGCTTCTGTACCAGCTGCACACAGCCCCTCATCCAGCTCTGCCCGCTGGTGATCCATCCAACAGTTATGGAGCGCCACCCCTCCCTGGATCCAGCCACTTCCTTCCCCGAGAAGCCCCGATGGCTTCTCCATGGTCTCCCTACGTTCCCTCTCACCCTTTCCTCTCTGTAGCCCATTTTCCACAAACAGCAGAGGGATCCTGAGAAAAATGCAGTTTGGATGGTGTCACCTGCCTGCTTAAGATCCCTCCGTGGCTGCCTATTTCTCTGTGAGGGAAGCCACAGGCCTTGTCCCAGCTCTCCAGTCACAGTGTCGTTTCCCTACCAGCTGCTCACCACTGCCTTAGGTGCTGATCACCTTCTTACCTGTGGGACCCCAGAGTAGAAGGCCAGTGGCAGCATGCCACCACCAGAGATGGTGCAAGCCCGTCCACCGTAAACATCCGAGACTCAGAGAGGTCAAGTGACTCGCTGTTCCCCTTTCTAGAGGCTTTCCCTGTGGCTTCTTCAGGAGGACCTCCTTGCCCACCCGGCCACAGGTACTTGTGGGGAAAGGCAGGGCCGCAGGGTCTGCCTGGGACTCTGTAGCCACGGTGCCTGGCACTGGTGTCCGCCCTTTCTGTTGGCAAAAATGCCACTCATCTCTTGAGGCCCAGCCCGAATGTCACCTCTTCCTTGAAGCTTTCCTTCTTTAACACAGCTCCACGCCCCACCCTGTTCCTGAGGCCCCTGGGGATCACTCCCTCCCGGTTCATCCCCTGCCAGCAGAAGCTGCTCTGTCCTGGTTTCCTGTGAGCTTTCTTTTCTCTCTCACTGTCTCCCACACTCAACATTATAATTATCACTGGATGGCGAGCTCCTCAAGGCCAAGGAGCGTCACAGTGAAGAGAGCTCATGTTTATCAAGCAAGCGCCGGCCCTGTGCTAAGCACTTTCCTGCATTCTCTCTTTAAATCCTCACAACCCCGTGGGGTTGGCTCCCCTAAAAGCCCCACCTTATAGAGAAGCTGGTGGAGCTTCAGAGGTGTTAGGTCACATGCCCACGGTCACCCAGCAAGTCTGACACCAGAGCTGGATCTCCTAATGACAATGGCAATGACTTATATACAGCATCTTCCACATGCCAGGCATGCGGCCAAGGCCCAGCCAGGGGCTTCCACCTCACAGGAACGTCTATCACAACCACATTTTATGGCCGGGGAAACAGAGGCACAGAGAGGTTAAGTAACTCAGTGAAGCTCAAGAGTAGGATTTGAACCTATGCTGTCTGGCTCTGGGTCATGCTCGCAAACCTTGCACTGTCTGACCTGCCGGGAGGCTTCTCCATATCCTGGCACCCCCAACACCTGGAATAGCAGCCAGCCCCCAGGTGCCACTAGTTAGTATGTAATGAATGAGGGAGTGGACATGGGACCGGGACCCTGCCCCAGCCATCCCAGAGCTGTGTCTGGAAGTTCAAAGATGGGCAGTCCCTCTCCCAGGCTTGGGGCTCCCCCCACCCAGTTGTCCAGACAGCCCCGGGGAAGGACCAGATCCATAAACATGAGGCTCCACTTGGGCCCAGGAGGGGCTCTGGGCACTGTACAAGTCCTCAATATTATTGCTTTATTGTCATTTAAATGGAGCCTGCCTTAAACAGGCCACCCAGTTCTAGCCACCAGCGCTGGACAAAACCCCCATTGAAAAGCCAATTACAATCACTCCATCTAAATTGTCATGGATTTGTATAGAAAATTACATCTCCATTTAGTCCTGAAGCGACGTCCTGAGCATGGACAGAGGGGAGGCTGGCCCATTTACCCCGCCGGCTCAGCGCGGGTGCCGCGGGCAGAAGAGAAAGCCCAAGCTGCTGGGTCTCGGCCGGCCTGGGGAACAAAGGCCAGTTTGTGGGGGCCTGGAGAGAAGCTGGGCCTCTCAGGGCGGCTCAGATTCCAGGCCTGGGCCGATGGACCCTGTACCGCCAGCTGGTCTCCCCTGCTGGCGGCTGTGGCCAGACGAGCTCCTGACAGCCGGCTTCGGGCGGCCCGTCAGCCCTGCCACCAACCAGGGTGGCTAGACCTTGGCTCATGTCCACACTGCCAAGGAAATGAAGAAGGTTTAGCCCGGGGAGCACTGGACTGGGATCCCAAGATCTTGGTTTCATTTATTCACTCATTCATTCATTCTCAAGTTATTGAGGAGTGCCTGCTGGTGGTATAAGAAGCACAGTAGCATAGAAATGAGCTCCAGCTTCAGAGTATTCTGGGTTTGATCCCAGGCTGTGTCCTCAGTAGCTGTGAAGAAAGGCTACTTCAATTATTCATTAGTTCTGAAGTTGTGGCGCACCTACTATGTGCCAGAGGATGGAACAAAATGGCCCTTGGTCTTGGGCCTTAATGTCAGTGGGGGGGGTTTACTGTTTCACAAATGATAAGTGTTCTGAGGGAAGTGAATAGGGGCTGACACGGGCTTTTGGGACTCTCTATATAAGTAGGCAGTTTGGAAGGAGCTGGTCATGCCAAGACAAATGGCAAGGGCATTCCAGGCAGAGGCAACAGTGTCTGTGGGTAGGGCCATGGGATGGGGAGTGAGGCAGGCTGGAGTCAGCAAAGTGAGAGTGTGGCAGGTGACAAGGTCAATGGGGGCACCCTGAGGATTCTGGCTCTCAGTTTCCTCATCTCCAAAAACAGGAACAATGACCTTAGCCACCAGGGCTTGGGCCAGGACCCAGGAGATAATGTACATGGGATCTCAGAATGGTGCTGGGCACAGGATGCTCCTGGCTAACTAAGATAGCCTGACTTTGATGGCGCTAAGTCTTGAGGGCACAGCCCACTCCTCTGGGTCACTTGGAGTGACGGCTCAGGTGCTTTGCATGCATTAGCTCCAATCAGCCCTATGGGGTAGAGCTTTTTTCTCCCTTTCCCAGATAAGGAAACTGAGGCAGTGCCACCAGTCAGCTAATTATTTATTATTATTCCAATAATTCTTACTACAGGTTACCCAAGGCCTGGCACAGAGCAGATCCTCAAAGAGTATTTGAATTAATGAACACACCTGGAAGGAGGTTACTGGGCAAGTGTGGGAGATTCCTATCTGTGTGTATGTGTGTGAGTGGCTCTGGGACTAGGTATAGCCGTGGGATTCTGAATGTGGACTCTATGTGACTCTGTCCAATGACTGAGTGCAAGTGACTGTGTCTGACAGTGTCACACACTGGTCTCCTGGAGTCCTTGCCTAAATGCTCAGTGGCTGTGGTGGGGACTCTGTCAGAGTGACTGTGTGTGTGGCTGTGTCAGACTGTATATCACTGCCTACACATGTCTGTCTGGGCCCAAAGGGACACTTGGCACCCTATCAGGGATGGCTGGCAGGGCTAGAGGCTACTGTGGGGCAGGGCGGGACAGGTTAGGTTCAGAGGTGAAGAGGGCAGAGTCCCCATCCTCCCCCACCCAGCCCTACCAGGCAGACAGGCAAATGGAAAAAATGTTCACACCCGGGGCAGGCAGGCGGGTGGCTGCCCCACCAAGGACTGCTCTGTGCACAGAAAACAAGTTCTTCTGGTATCAGCTCGAGTTTGGCAGGAAGTGGCTTTTGGGTGGCAGGAAGTTGGATTCAGCTCATATCAGCTCCGGCCGAGGGGCAGGAGAGCAGTTATCTGGGGTTAAACAGAGTTACCAAGAAGCGGGGCCCCAACCCCCTGTACCCGATAGAGCTGAGGGCACAGCCCACCCCTCCTGGTCATTTGGGATGATGGGTGGGGAAGGGGAGGCCTTGCAAAGAAGAACTGCCACCTATCCAAATGCTACTGGGCCCCAGATCCCAGACAGAGTTCATCATCCACCTCCTATGACCCCTGTTTAGCAGGTGTGCAGACTGAGACCCTGAGAGGCAGTGACTTACCTGGGGTCACCAAGAGAAGTGGGGAGAAAGGGAAGAGAGAGGCTACAAAAAATTTATAACTATCTAGAGACAAGATAAAAACCAGGAAAGAGGGCAAAGAGGAGAGGGGAGATGGGAACAGGACAGGGAAAGTAGTTGAATGAATGCAGAAAGCAATGAGACTAGGCCAGTGGGAAAATTTCTGGGGTGCTCACTGTGTGCCAGGCTCTCCCAGGAACATCACAACTGACCTTGGGTCCTGATCCTGAAACCATTTCCCAGATAAGGGGATTGAGACCCACAGAGCCTTGCCAGCTGAGCCACACCTGGAATCTAGATCCGAGCCCAAAGCCCACGTTCCAGGCCATGCCTCCTTGCCCAACTTCCAGGGAAGGGAAGTGGCTGTACTAAAAGGGATTCCCAATTTTACCACCTGTTTGCCTGGGTATACTGTTGTGGAATTCACCCAGTTGGCCCATGGAGAGTCAGGATTCAAACCTGTGCAGAGAGGCTGCAGAATTCATGTGCTTAACCATGTGACAGGGTGTGCCAAGCACTATGCCAGAGCAGACCGAGAAAATCATGGCTTTGCCTTCAGGCTGGAACCCAGAGGCTCCAGTCGCTGATCTGAAGCCCCAAAGAGAAACTGAATCTCCCAACTCCTAGCCCTGGACACTCTTGTACCCTTCCACTCAGCCCCCACTGGAGTCCCTAGGGAGTGGGCCACCGGTCCTTCTGTTCTCATCCCAAAAGCAGCACCCAAGCTGTTCCCTGGCTATGATGCTGATTTGAAGCTCAGTTTGTATGTCGTTTGCACATTACTCAGTGCATGTCAGAAGGTACGAACATCTCCCTTTCCCAGAGAGAGCTGCTGGGCCCCCCTGCCCTCCTCCAGACAGCAAAAATGCCAGCCGGCTAGACAGGGAGCTGCGCCCTGGCCTCTGACAGCACCCGCCTGCTGCTGCCTCCCCCATTCCCTCCTGGAGCCAAATTTAGGCAGCTCTGCTACAGAGAGATGGGGAGAGTAGAGGCAGGAAATGGCGAGGTTGGAGGCAGCCCTGCCTTGGCCTGCACAGGGTGGGGTGGCCCCAAGGGTACCCCTGTCCCTAAAGCCCTTGGCCCAGCCTCCCCCACCCCTCCTCCCACAGGAATGTGGGCCAGGTTGGGGAACGCAGGGTTCTCAGCTGCAGCCCAGGGTGCTGGCTACTCTGGCCGTGAGGGAGGAGGGAGAGATGGAGGGAGGGAGGGAGGAGGTCATGGCCGGGGCAGTGGGGAAGGGATCAGATAGCCTCCTCCAGCCCCAGACACCGGCTGCCACTGGGGACAGGAGCCTGCTCTGCTTCTCAGCACTTCCTGCCCCTCCTTGATGTGCCCACCTGGATCTGATTCTGGGGTAGGGGGCAGGAGGTACAGCTGGGCCTTTGGGGGGACTGAAGTCTCCCCAAAAGCTCCACCAGTCTGTCTCCTACTTGGGCTAGACTTTTGGCGGTCTTGGTTTTCCTACCTGGGAAATGGAGAGGCTGGCCTAGAACGATTTCCAAGTATCTACCCATACGGAGAGCAAGGGTTTCTGGGAGGTCTGATAGAGATTAGGGATTGTGGCAGTGGCTTTAGGCCTAGGAACTTAGGTTTCTCAGGTAAGGTTCCTCATTGATGTGGGATGTGGGTCGGCTGAACAGTGAAAGACCCGGGCTGGATTCTAGCCATCAGGAACCTGGGGGTGGAGTTAATAGTGCTCAGCAGCTGGAAGCATGGATCCTGGGGTCTGACTGCCAGGGTTTGAATTCCAGCTCTGCTACTCATGACTATGGAGAAGTCGCCTCAGCTTTCTGTGCCTCAGTTTCCTCAGCTCCGAGATGGGGGTTAAAAACCTCCCAGAGCTGCTGGGAAAGTGAAATGAGGCAGTGAATGTTTGGCACATATTAAGTGCACCGCGATGCCAGCTACCAGTGTGACTGTTTTGTCTCCCCGAGCGGTTGGGAGGCCCCCTCCCGCCCCCACCCCCCACCCGCAAGCTATAACGGATGTGGATGCGATGGGGAGGCGCTGTAGGTTGGTGGTGAAATGGACATCGGGATGGGGGTTCAATCTGCGTGACCCTGGGCAAATGGCCACACCCCACTGCGCCTTGGGCGGGGAACAGCAGAGGCGCCTGCCGCACAGGGCCTGCGAGGATTACACAGATCAGGCTTGGCACAGCGCCTGGCACATAGCGGGCGCTCCCTGAAGGGGAGCTGGCCAGATCGAATGGTACCGGCCCGCACAAAGGACAGGTGGGCAGCGTCCCCGGGGGTGCGGGGGGGGCGAGGGAGGCGGGCGCAGGGCAGGTGCGCGGGGAGTGGGAGGCGGGGCTGGGAGAGGGGGCGCGCGAGGGCGGGCGCGCGGGCGCGCAGCAGGTGCGTGTGGAGTGGGCGGGGCCCCGCGCGGGCGGGGTCTCCAGGTGAGCGGACGCGCGCCTGGAGGCTGGCGACGGGGGGAGGCGCGCCGCCCTGGCCCACTGCCGGAAAGCGTCCCTGTGTCTTTAACGGCCTCCTCCCCGCGGCCCCCCCCGCCCCCTTTGTGCGCCCCCCCCCAAGCCGGGCTGCAGCCGCGGAGCCGTCCCCCCTGCACTGACAGCTGGTATCTAATTACTGTGTGAGAATGGAAAGTCAGGCTGTCCCAGCTCCGGGGAGAGGGGATTAACGTCTCCTGCAGAATACACTTCCTCTGGTGGGTTGCCATGGTTACTCTCATTACCTGCCTGCCCGCGAGGAGCCCGCGCGAGCCGCTCCAGCAGGCCCTCCGAACCCGGGCCCGGCGCGCGCGCACCTCCCGGCTCCTCCGCGCTTCTCCCCGCCCCTCCCCGCCGAGGCGCACGCGCGTGCGCCCTGGGGGGAGCGAGGGCAGCCTCACCCCGCCCCGCGCCCCGCGCCCCGCGCCCCGCCCCCGCCCGAGCAGCTGTCAGCGGCGCGCGCGGCCCGGCCAGCCCCTGCGCGCGCTGTCAACAGTCATTAGCGCGCGGGCCCTCCCCTCCCCCTCGGGCTCCCCTTTACCCCCCACCCCAGCGCAGGGTGGGGCCTGCACCTGGGGCCTCCGCTCGTTAGCGCGCCCGGCCGCCCGCCGCGGCCCCGAAGGGACCCGCCCGCGGGGCCTGCTTGGCTCAGGGTCGCCCCCTTCCGCCAGAAGCCCCCCTCAGCGACCCCGTTCCCTGTCCCTGGCCGTGGCTCCCGAGGGAGGCGGGCCCCCAGAGTCCTGGAGGGTGCCCCTTTAGAGTAATAGCCACAGTGGGGGCATTTATGGATGTCTTGCCCAGGGTGGGCGCTATTTGTGCACCGTTTGGGTTCCCACAGCCGTCCTGTCTCATTGTGTCACCTCAACACAGGAGGAAACTGAGGCCCAGGCAGGCCAGCCCATTAGCTAGGGTCCGAGCTGGATTGGCTTCAGGCCTGTGACTTCACCCCTAGAGCACCTGCGCCTCGTGGACGCCCCCAGGCCACAATCCCCAGCCAGCCCCCCTGGCCCTGTCCTGCCTTACAGTGCCTTTGGGGGCTCCCTCTTCCCCCATCCTTTAAACTGAGATCATTGCCCACCTCTTGCCAAAAGGGGGGTACTTGGGCCCACTGTACCCCTTTCTCTTACCGCCCTTCCCCCATCCTTTCCAAATATTCCAGAGCTAACAAAAAAAAAAAAAAAAAAAAAAAAAGGAAAGGAAAAAGAAGAAATATTCAGAGCTGTTTGAAGGATATGGCATCCCTCAAAGGTAGCGCTGTCGTTCGGGGGCTGATCCCAGGCAACTTTCTATGGCCTGGGGTGTGCATTTCGGTCCCCAGCGTGATTTGAAAGAAGATGGAGGTTCAGCGAAGCAGAAAGGAGGTCTTGGAATATGTGAGGCCTGTTCCAGATGGCAGGTGCGCCGCGGTGGCGGCTCGGCACTAGCAGTTGGAGATTGTGCACAGGGGTGGAGAAGAGGCAGGTGCTACACTGAGTCCTCAGTGCCTTGTTTATGTATTTATTTATTTATCGGGGGTGTGGTCTCCTCCCTCGCCCATCCCGGCCTCCAAAGCTCATTGCAGCTATGGGTCCTACAATTCTGGTGTAGATCTCTATTTTGGAAGGTTGTTTTTTTGTTTCTTTGGTTTTGGTTTTGGTTTTCAGTGCACAGTAGGTAGTATTTATAACTGAGAGATATTCAAATACCGTCCTTGTTCCATTTAGGCCATGCCCTCTCCTCAATCACCTGATTGCCTGGCTTTACAAACGATGACCGGCTTTTCTTGAGGATCCCAAGGAAGAAATTTCCGGATATTTGGGTGCAGGTCTTCATTCTGGTTTTTTTCTTTTCGGGCTTTCAGTTTAGTGTAGCTTATACATTGTCTCTCCACCTCTCACCTTTCCTTCTGAGAATGCTTTGCAGGAGGCTGACCCCTTTCCTTGGATCTTCTTTCCAGCCCGAGGAGCTGGAAGGAGACTTTGTAGGGAACCCCCCCCCCAAAAAAAACCCTGCTTCTCCCACTTGCAAAACCTTAGTCCTGCCTGAATTTATTAAAGTGTGGTTTGGGGGACAGGAGGAACAGCTACAGTTCCAGAAGTTGGAAGTAGCCTTCAGCTGATATTTGCGGTAACTTTTGCCTATAATGGTAGCTGTTTAGCTGGCTGGCCCAGATAGAATGGAGCAGCATCCTCACATTTGCCTCTGCAATCAACCCCCTGAAGTCCTGGGCTCCCACAAAAGCGGTGGCCAAAGGTGTGTCTCCCCAGGGGTGGGTTCTGCTGACTGACTTTCTCCTCTGATGGCAATCTTGTTGATCTTTATGCCTTATCAAGAGCTGGATCTGAAATGCACCAAAAGGGCACATCCTAAGAACTTTCTGTGTGGTTTCTTCCTGTACCATAGGAACCCAGTTGAGAAATGTCCCTGCTATTTAGCCACATCCTCTCAATCATGGCCTTATCGTTGCTGGAAGGCACATGCTGCTAATATTGTGGTGGTGGGGCACTAACCAGTACTCTGGTGGCCTGAAACGGTGAGCCCATCTTGATGAGTGTATAACTCCTTACCAGCAAGTGACTTCGAAGTTCCAATGGAAATGACAGAACTGAAATCCATTAGCAGTTGGATGGGGGTCTATTTAATTGGCTTAGTGGGAAGACAGGCAAGGTTCAGTCAGATTTCAGTAGCTCACCTGAGGTAGGCCACTCCGGCAGAGGCCTAATGGCCTGGCCAGATCTGCTCATCTCCCTTGCATAGGTCTGCAGCCCTGGATGTCTCAATCTTCCTTGTGCTGAGCACTCAGATCATTTGAGGAAACTGAGGAATCCCAAAAAGACCTGTCAAGGGATGACCTGCTTAAGTATGAATTAACTTTGCCAGGGAGGACTTAAAAATCTGATGTCACATTGCTGAGTACTCCTGCCCTTTCTATCCATAATCCGCATTAAGTCACTGGGCAGGTGTTTTGAATTTGTACTAATGTTGCCCAATAAGATTCTTTTGTTCTCACCATTAGGAAAATTGGCCTTCAGTGATGGAGAAGAAAATATTAATATATTAGGCCTAGAAGCACAGAGCAAGAATATATTTAATGAGCCAATGCCAGTCTCCTTACTAGTTACCTCCCTATCTGAATCATGGAGACATTCTAATCAGTTCTCAAAATCTGTTGTGCGTCAGAAACATCGGGGGGCCCTAGTAAAACCCCCAGAGAGTGAGATTTGGTGGGTCTGAGGTGGGGCCTGAGAATTTGCATTTCCATCTAGTTCCCAGGTGATGGCTGTCTCTAATGGTCTAGAGACCACATTTTGTGATCACTCTTCTAAATATTGTGAAACATGAGCAATGTATAAATAGACATTTGGTGATTTCCTCAATAACTTGCAACCTGGCCTTTAGTTTAGAATCCAAACGGGTTGGTTTAAAGGAAGATGGTGATGTCCAAGAACAGTAGTCATAGTAGCTCCATGAAATTTTTAAAACTCTTGCTATGTCTGGTTTTATTGGCCTGGGTCTAGCTGGCTGGTTTGGAGTTGGCTGGTTTGAAAGGATGTAGTGTGTTGCCATGGCAATATTCTTCCCCAAGCAGGAAGGCCCCAGAGGTTGGTCCTGTGCAACTGACCATGTATTTCTCATGGCTTTTCCCGTGGGGTGCTTCAGGGTTCCGTTCCATCACTCCTGGTTGGTGTTCCCAGGAAGCTGGGGATAGTCAGGAGGCTCTAGGCCCCCTCTTCATTCAGCCTATAAGTGAAATGAGCTTTCTTTATCAAACGGAGGCCCAGCTTGCTTAGGGCCATGGATCAGATTAAGCTAATTTGGGTACAAAGCAGAAGTGGTTGGTGGGGACATCCCAAGGCTATGGGGAAGGTGCTTTCTGCTCCTTTAATTAGCAGCTCCTGCCTTGTAGCACTGTGTCTAGATTCTCAGCTAAGGAAGGCATGCCTCTCCTGCAGCACTTAGCATGAAGGTTATTACCTCTATGGATGCGGGGCATGGCAGAGATGCCTGGTGCATGTGACTGCCGTGGGAGCCCTTTGTTCTTTTCCCAGGGTTCTCCTTGAAGGACAGACAGATATCCTGGTGTTCTTCCCTTAGGGTGTAGCACACATGGTGTCCAGGTGGCCACAGCTCACCTGAGGACAGTTCAAGGTGTGGTTCTGCAGAGCTTGTGTGGTTTGAACTGGGACTGGGACAAGCCCTCTCCTCTCCTGTGTACATCTCTGCAACTGAGATAAACCAATTCTAGGACCCAGGGTTAAACATCAGGGGAGATCACAGTAGAGTTTTAAAGAGGGAGCTACTAAAAATGATCCCTGAAGAGTTTCTCTGGGATAATTTTATAGTCACATTGGACAAGATGCAAAGCTTTTGGGTACCCGTGTCTGTCTTAGAAAGAGGTGGGAGGCTGGGACAGAGGCCCAGCATTGGGCAATATATTTTGCTGTTTAATCTGAGTTGGTTAGTTACACCTTGACGTTAGGAAAATTTATGTCAAGTTTGTATGACAGTCTTAGTGTGTTACTTAGGAATTGAGCATGTCCTCTGATGGTGGGTATTAGCTTGGGGGACCCATGCTGTAACCTGAATGGAATAGAAGGATGGAAGAACAGATTCCAAAACCAAAATGTTCGAATTCAATGAGTCCAAAGGGAAGAGATGAACATTTATAAGCCAGATGCCTGACATACATTCTTAACCTAATCCTTAGAACAACCAGCCACAACTTTTTAGGCCCATTTGACAGGTGAGGAAATTGAGTTTCGAGAGGTCAAGAAGTCAGGTGGGGCACCTGACTGTCTCATTTGGTGGAGCATGCGACTCTTGATCTCAGGGTTATGAATTCGAGCCCCACGTTGGGGGTAGAGAGTACTTAAAAAAAAAAAAAGTTCAAGAAGTGACCTGCCCAAGGTTACCAAGCTGGTTAGGGGACACTTCCCATTTCACCTTCCTAAAATATTGTCTTCCACAGATTATTTTCTTTCTCCATTCCTTCCCACCAAATTTTATCTCCCTTTTCCAGAAGTATCTGTGTTCTGGCTTGAAATAGTTTTTTTTTTTTTAATTTTTATTTATTTATGATAGTCACAGAGAGAGAGAGAGAGAGGCAGAGACATAGGCAGAGGGAGAAGCAGGCTCCGTGCACCGGGAGCCCGACATGAGATTCAATCCCGGGTCTCCAGGATCGCGCCCTGGGCCGAAGGCAGGCGCTAAACCGCTGCGCCACCCAGGGATCCCTGGCTTGAAATAGTTTTATGAGCAGAGAGATGTATTCACTTTTAAGCAGCTAGATTCAGCTAGATTCATTATTATGCCTCTAGATTCAGATTATCAAAATGTTGTGGAACTACCCCATTGTACTTTTAAAAATATTTTTTTAAAAAGATTTTATTTATTTGATTTTTTAAAAGATTTTATATATTTATTCATGAGAGACACAGAGAGAAGGCAGAGACATAGGCAGAGGGAGAAGCAGGCTCCCTGTGGAGAGTCCAAAGTGGGACTTGATCCTGGACCCTGGGATCACGCCCTGATCAGAAGGTAGATGCTTAACCGTTGAGCCACCCAGGTGTCCCTTACTTATTTACTGAGAGAGAGTGTGCATGAAAGCAAGGGTGGGGGATGGAGGGACAAGCAGACTCCACATCAAGCACAGAGCCCGAAGTAGGGCTCAACAACAGAAGCCAGAGACCATGACCTGAGCTGAAATGAAGAGTCAGACGCTCAACTGACTGAGCCACCCAGGCACCCCTAATATACTTTTCTTTTAATTAAAGCTTAACAACATGCAGAAGAGTACACAGATTGTGAAGTGTCCAGATTAATGGCTTTCTATAAACTGAACACATCTGTAAAACCACCACCCAGATCAAGAAATAGAAGCCCAGTTAACGTTTTTATTCTTATGATCCTTTTGTTAGTTTTTGCCAGCGTGAACCTCTGGTTGGAAGTATAACTGGGCAATCGTAATATTTGTCCCATCCAACTCTCAGCAGTATTTGAAGATTCCCCTAAAACGCTGGGTAGTAACAAGTCAGCTAGTGAACAAGTTTATCACTAATGATCCCTGTTTATAGATGGCCCAGGACTTCAGATACCCCCAGCAAAGAGGTAACTAACTCCTGAGCGAGTCTAAGAACAGAAAAGTCGTGGAATTTTACAGCTCATCTCATAAGTGAAGCTCAGGGAGGCTGAAGAGTTTGCCCACAATCTCACAGCCAGGAAGCAGGACCAGCAGGCATCTCCTCCTACACACACGTACACACACACCCAGATGCATGCTGAGAAGTCCCCATTGAAATGGATCCTGCCTAGGAAGGAAGCCACTGGCAAGAGGGTCTGTACAGGGCCAGGGAGGTCACCCCCCGACAGATGCCACTCTAGGATTTGGCACCCTCCACTCCAGATGCCTATCTGCTCTCAAGTGGGCCGCTGGCAAAAAGGCAGCCCTGTTTACCCGTTACGGTATGTTGGGAAAGTTACTGGATAAAACCAAACCCTGTCTATGGCCAGAATGTTTTGTGAGCAGGGGTCCCGTTTAGCACCACCTCTCTTTTTCTTGGACTATATAAGACTAGATCCTAACCCAGCTCCGCCACTTACCAGTCACTATACCACAGGCAGGTCCTCTCCCTAGCAACCTCCTAGGCTTGTTGTAATGTTCAGCCTTATCATAGCTAGGGGAAACTGCAAATAACAAAGCACTCCGTGATTATATTTATTCCTAAGTTCCTCTGGACTGGGCTTGCTGCTTAGTGCTGCACGGGTATCTCCTTTATTCCTCTCTGTAGCTCGTATAGGAAAAATGCTTCTGTTCACCGTATTTTCCAGGTAAAAGACCTGAGATTAGAGAAACTAACTGCTCCTGGTCACACAGCCACTTCAATGATGGGCCCCATTCAGACTGAGGAAGAGTATGTCTAAATTACCCTGCCTGGCTGCCACTTAGAAGCAGTCAATCATTTGGTAGGCATTTCTTGAGCCTACTGTGTATCAGGCATTGTTCTAGGTGCTAGGGAGGCAGCTGTGAGCCACCAGATGAGGCCCATTCCCTCCTAGAGCTGACGTTCCTGAGCTATGAGCAAGATCCTTTAGGAAAGAATTCTCTGGGAGATTTGGGTTTGTACACTTTTAGAGAAAAGCCTGCCTCCTTTCCCCCTGAGTCCTCCCTACACACACACACACACACACACACACACACCTACACACACACACACACCTACCCTGGGTTTGTGTCTCCTGTGCCCTATCAATAAAGACCTCACCGAATAGTCTGCTCCCTTATGGGCTTTGGCCACATCCCCCAGCCTCCTGCCTTGCAGTTTCCCTGCTCCCTCCCAGCCCTGCTAGTGGGAGTTGGCAGGTGTCTGCCCAGCAGCAGGACCCATCTCAGTCCCGGCACGCCTTTTCAGGACCAGCTGACAGCAGTCACGCCAGCCTGATAAAGAGACTCGGGGGTCCACGGCCACCTTGCTCATGAGGCCCTGCCACCTCCACGTGGCCTTGTGTCTGTTATTCTCTGTATCTCCAGACACAAAGAGCCTGGGTCTGTTGCTGGCGCTCAGCTGCTGGAGTGGGGAGGGCGGGCAGTGGTGACAAGCTTTTCAGAAAGGCCAGGGTGGAGGCAGGAGTCACCCAGGTGATCCAAGCCATTCCCCTGGGACCCCAGCCCAGGACCACAGTGAAAGGTTACCACTAATTGGCGAGCTCCTGATGGGGCTGCATCTATTTAGCACCCCCCCTCCCCAGAGGCTTCCAGGATGGTCTTGGCACAGCATGTGATGCGAGAGCTCCCCGCCTGAGTCTGGCACAATCTGTCTGAAATTGTGAACATGGAGCCTCTTGGTTTTTTAATTTGTATTTTCGTTGTTGTCATTCTCTGCCCATTGTTTTTGGTAGATTTAGTAGCAGAAGCCACCCTGACTCTGGTGCCCCCGTCCCTGGGTCCGTCTCAGCCAGCTCCTTCCACCCCCAGCCCTCCAGACCTACCACTGGAGGCCTTGCGGGTCAGGTAGCAGCGCCGTCCCTGCCCCCGACCCTTTGCCAGGCCTCGGGGCCCAGCTCTCACCCTGCCGTCATCCCCGACACTGACACAGCTTGTCCGCCCTGTCGCAGGGGGCAGATGGCCTGTCGGAGCCGGAGGGCATCTCTCTGAAGCGGGTCGCTGTGGTGGAAGATTTCTTTGACATCATCTACTCGATGCACGTGGAGAGCTCGGCGGAGCCAGGCAAAGCCCCCAAGCACGCTGGGCAGAAGAAAACCTACCGAGCGGTGAGATGTCTGTCTCTGGGCCTCTGTGGGCAGCCTGGGGCCTTGGCAGGAGGCCATGGGCTGCGCACATGTTGGGCGGGGGCAGGGCAGGGAGCTGAGGCGTGATGAAACGGCCTTTGGGGACCCAGGGGGGCACAGGGCAAGGGCACGGCAGCCAGAGATGGCTCAAGGGGGGTGAGGGGGCGGGTTCTGTGGTCTGAGCACAAAGGAGAAGCAGGTTGAAGGGAGTGAGGGAGGGAAGGAGAAGGATGAGAGCAGGAGCAAAGCCCTCCTCTTCCTAGTTTCTGCTTCACTTGTTTCCTCGCCCCAGCCCCTTGCAGCCTGCTCTGGGACTGTGGGGGTGGGGGTGGCCAGATAATAATAATAGAAAGAGCAAATGCTTCCATTGCATTTACTGTGTGCAAGGCCTGCCCTACATGCTTCCTCTGTGTGAGTTCATTCAATCCTCTACCACCCTATGAAGTCAGTACTGGAAGTTCCCCAGGGGAAGTCTGAGGACATGGTCCCTACCTTCAGGGAGATCACAATTTTATTTGGGGTAGGGAGGCTGAGAGCAAAACTGAGACATGAGAACCAGAAATGTCTCCAAGACTAGCTTTGAGGGAACAAGAGCCCCCAGGGCATTCAGTGGTGGTACCTCCAGACACAATACATGGGCACTCAGCAAAGACACGTCCTCAACCTCCCCATGTGTGACATTCAGTGCCAAGCCAGGGGGGCTTCATGGAGAAGATGGCATATAAACTGGCATTCTAAGCTTGTGTAGGCAGAAGGGAGCAGAGATAAGAGTCTAGGGGTGGGAAACGTCACATATGGGGAGGTAGAGGAGATGGTAGCCAGAGCAGGCGGGGCCTACCTGTGTTCTGGTCCCATCCCCCTGTTGACTGCCATTGCCGTAGCTCTCACAGAGCTCTGAACCCAAGACCCACCACTAAACCAGTAAAGCCAAGCACTCTACTTTCATTCAAGCTTCAGAGCAGTCATGTGACTGCAGTTCCATTTTGCAGGTAAGGAAACTGAGACCCAAAGAGTTGATCTACCTGCCTAAGGTCACATAGCACTTAAATGGCAGTGAGCTGGTGTCCTCATGCCCCCCCATGTGTTGACTTTTTTTCTGACTTCTTAGAGACCTATCCCTATAACCGGGTTTCCCCACCCAAGGCAGCTGTGAACTCCAAACCCATCCCTATAAATAGCCTTGGACTGCTGTGGAGGTGGCCTGTAGAAGTCCGTGATTTTCCCATATGGCCTGATTTTTTAAAATTCCAACTATCTGGTTTGTCCTTGTCCTCAGAAGATGGCCTTTGGGGATGCCTGGGTGGCTCAGTTAGTTAAGCATGTACCTTTGGCTTGGGTCATGATCCCGGGGTTCTGGATCGAGCCCCACATCGGGCTCCCTGCTCTGCAGGGAGTCTGCTTCTTTCTCCCTCTGCCTGAGACTCCTCCTGCTTGTGCTCTCTCTCTGTGGTAGAAGATTTCTCTGTCAAATAAATAAAATCTTAGAAAAAAAAAGATGACCTTTGCCCTAAATGAGTCTTATGGATGGACCCATGTGCCCAAGGACCTCAGAAGATGAGGGTTTGGGCTAAGGGAGGCAGGAGATGATCATACTACCTGCCCTACACCTCCTGCTTCTCAGTACATGTGTGTTAGGAAAGGGAGTTCTGAGGGTATTCCCACCAGAGGGTCACAGATGAAGGGAGTGACACCCAAGCCAGAGACTTTGCAGGCCACTTGGTAGTCATGAGACCTAGCACATTTTCTCAGCATTTAATTTGCCAGTGCCCGGCAACTCACATGTGCCAGGCTCTGTGCTCAAAGCACTTCCCGGGCACCAGCTCTCTGAGCCTTCACGTGTGTGAGGGTGTATATATGAAGCAGGTCCTACTTTTATCTCCATTTTACCAATTAGGAAAATGAGGCTCAGAGGGAAACATAACCTGCATGGAGGTCACCCCACTGATGTTCAGAGCCTGTCCCACGACCACTACACATCCTGCCTTTCTACAAACCCCCTGTGGTCAGCTAGTAAGCCCGATGACCTGCTGTGGTCAAGGTAAATGGGCTTGGGCCCGCCAGACCATGTGACTTCCTGGGTCCCCTTCACGTCCAGCACCAAGCCTCACACAACAGGCATTCCCTAGGTATTTATTTTAAGATTTATTTATTTGTTTGTTTATTTATTTATTTATTTATTTGAGAGAGAGAGAAAATGAACGGGGGAGAGGGACAGAGGGAGAGCATCTCAAGCGACTTCCCGCCCTGATGCGGGGCTCAGTCTCACAACCCCAAGATCATGACCTGAACCAAGAGTCAGAGGCTTAACCAACTGAGCCACCCAGTCGCCCCCTTGTTGCATATTTATGAAGGCCAGGTTGCAGCCTCCGTGCTGTTGGGAGGGCAGGGCTGGGCTGGTCCCGCCAGCCTCTGTGTCCCTGGGCCAGCTTCTGTGTCCCTGGGCCAAGCGGACGTGCAGCCCTTTGCTCTGCACTTCCTGGCTTCTCGTCCATATGCCCGCCGCGTGCCCCACTTCCCGCTGCCCAGCCTGGAGCTGGCACATGACTGGCAGTGGGCCAGCTGGGCGGCACACAGAGCTGGAATTTCAGCAGCAGGGCCAAGGCTGAGTGGAGCAGGCCAGGGCCCTCCTGCAGTGGGTGTGAAGGCCAAGGGGGCTGCTGCACCTCCCTCCTCCCCGGTGTGCCTCCGCTCCCTCCCCCCCTTCCCCATCTGTCACCCTTCTCTTGCCACCCTTTTCCTTTTTTGGGGGTGGGGGTGGTGCCTGGATGCTTTTGTCCCCCTTCTTTTCATCTGCTCCCATTTTCCTCAGCCCAAGCCTTGCTCTTAAGTCTTATCCATGCCTGGGAAAGAGCCCCCAAGAAAACTCAGTGCTGAGGGCTGCAAGGAGGCACAGCCTGGCCTCGTGGCATTTGCATCGAACCCCTGGCTGAGGGTTTTGGGACCTGTCTCTGTGTGTTTTACCAGACCTGAATCCTGGGACTGCCTTGCCCATCTGTAGGGCACCTGGAACCTTCCAGATTCTTACAGGTCTGTAGTGCCTGCAGGAAGCAGGGGCCTGGAAGGGCAATAGGCAGACTTGTTCAAGGACATTAAAGCAAGCACATTCTTCTGTGGGGGAAAAAGAAGCTTCTAGCACCCACCACAGTCCAGCAATATATCAGAGAGAACAGGTAATGAGCTTTCTGAAACGGAAGGTATATACGAGTCAGGGATAGAAGGCCATTTACAATGGATTATGCAGGGGATTCCCATTTGGGGCAGGAAGTCCCTGCCTTACTCAGATGCACTGTGACCAGAGGACCCAAAGGACCCGTAGGGGGACTTGCCCATGCCCCAGGGTCAGGGGAGGGTTCCAAGTGGTTCTACAGAGTTCCCTGATCCCACAAAGAGGACTGGTCCTTTTTCAAGAGCCTTTTCTGGAGTCTGTACCCATTTGGGTTGGAGCAAACTGTTTGCTTCCTTTCCCAGGGTGTTGTTAGGCTAGATCGAGCTACAGAGTCTGGATCTGGCTGCCCAGACCACTTTGGAGTTGGGGCCAGATGTGGTCAGCAGCTGTTCCAGGCCCACCACGTGCTAATCCACCGCAGGGCAGCAGGAGGATCTTGTAAAGTGGTGCAAATCCCCCCAATTGGCCTCATCTGTCCTTGTCGGCCCCTGAGCTGGGGAGCAAAAATGGGGCCTTACAAGTCAACAACTCTGCAAATAGCTTTTGCTCTCCCTGCCGTGAAGTCTCCCTTCATTTTACCACTAAGAAAAAAGTGAAAGGTTTCAGTGTCCGGGCTGGAGACCCCAAGTGCAAGGCAGCAGACCTCTAAGGGAAGCTGGCTGGAAGCAGGGGTCCTGGGGCTTCCCCTCCTTAAACACAGCAGCTCTATCTTTATCTGTTTCACATTTTGGGCTTCAGCACGAGAGACTATTTCCAGAACTGTGTCTGGAGCTCCGAAACTATCTGAAAACCACCATCTTATTGACTAGAGCATAAACGAGGATTGTCCTCCTTTCAGCTCATCCCCAGGTCCTGTGGCCTTGGGCATCAATGTAGTTGGACAGAAACGGAGATCCCATTTCTCATTTGGACAACCAAAAGATGCCCAAAGAAGACTGAAGGCCACACAATGCTCCTTCCTCTGTGAAGGCCTCTTCAGCAGCATGGAGCTGGGTTGGACTCTGCACTTCACTGACATCCCCCCTCCCCCTGCCTGGAGCTCTTACTGAGGCTGCACACAGGGCAAAGCTTCCCTCCAGGGAGGGAACCTATACTTCTTGAGTCCACCCTACCCCCTGCCCCCTGGCGCCCCTATGTGGGACCCAGGGCCAGAAGGTGTGCGCCCAGCAGTCCCTTACCCTGTGTCAGGCCAGCCAGCTTTGCATACTGCTAGGATCCCAACTGAGGCCAGGAGAGCTGTGGCCACAACTCTGCGAATTGTAGCTGTACCCTCAGTGGGTCAGGTGGCAAGTAGGGCTTTTGCCCGTGCGGCAAGTATGTCAGAGCAGCGAAGCAGCGAGGCCAGGAATGCTTTCCTTAAGTGCTGTAAAAATTATTTCTCTGCCCAATGGCAGGTGAGCTCCATATCGTGAAGTAGGGCTGTTCCTATGTATCAACTTTCCTTTTCCCAGCAGACCGTGACACTCCTCCCCCAGGTCCTCAACTCATCTCTTCTAGGTCTGACCTAGGATGTCACACCTTGCAGCGCCTCAGAGGTCATCTGTTTGCCCAACTCGGCCACAGCCCGGCTCTTTGCCCAGTAGGCACCCTTCCCACTTGCCTGTTTACACGTGCCGTCTGTCTTTCAGTGGAGCCCAGCCCTCTTAATCCTGAAGGCCTGAGAGGGACATGCCACCCCTAAGATTTCCAGGCAGGCTGGGCTGGGAATGAAGATGTCCGTATATGTGGCAGGAAAGCCCTCATCCTGGAGCCCTAAGACCCGAGGAGGACGGGCCGCATGCCCTCTCATCCACCAGCTCCAATCAGAGAGCAGGGGTTTGCCCTTGTCCCTGACCTCCAGAGGAAGGCAATCAGACAGGGAATTTGGAAGGGAGATAACTCATCAAGGAGCCTGCCTGCTCCGCAGAGCATCAAATCAGCTGAGAAATAACAATTGTGTCACCAAAATTAACTCTGCCTTTGCAGCCGGCCACCAAGCAGGAGCGGCCCCCCGAGCTCCACAGACCAGCTGAGCTGAGGGCACAGCCTGAGCTGGTCCTCTGAGGGCTTGGCCACAGCCCTAAGACGCCACCCACCCTCCCCAAGCCCATCCGCCCTGCCCTACCCTACTCCACCTCCTGGCCACCACAAAGAGGGGACAGGACACTCGTGCATCCTGAAGGAGCAGACCTGGTGCTGTCCCCTCCCTCTGGGCGGACCAGAGCCCTCGGCCAACTTTCCCCGGCTGGGCTGCGGCGAGCATGATGGAATGCTGGGCTGATGCTGCCCCTTAGTGGAGAGGAGCGGGAGGGCCCAGGCTCTGGGAAATGTGCGAAAACCAGCCACTGGGCAGCTACCAGCCTCAGCAGGGGAACCTGAGCCTGAGAGTCCGCTAAACCAGGGCCAGATCATTTCCTGAAACCCAGAGCAAGAAGAGATGGCTGGGCTTCTGGGCCCACACCTCCTCCTTCCCCACTGCCCTGCCCAGCCTGTTTCTTGTATTCCTTCCCATTTACTTCACCTCCCTTCCCACCTCCTTGGCTAGGAGAGGCCCCCTGGAGGCAGTTATGGAGTGGTGTGAGCTGGAGCATGGGCTTTGGTCTGCCACCACCTCTAACAAGCTGTGTGACCTTGGGCAAGTAGGTCTACTTCTCTGGGCCTTGTGACCTCACCTGGAATTGTGCTGGTTCTTAACAGCGTGTCCAGTTTGAAAAATCTGATCCCTTGGCATCAGACATTCACAGCTCTCCCTAAAGTGTTCTTGATCTGCGAGTTATTGCAGGAAGAGCTTGTAGAACCTTGGGTTCTGTTCGTAGGCGCAGGGCCAGTAGATTAGGTGGGTCTCAGTTTATCCACAATCTCTTAAGAGTGGAAATTGTTTCGTCCTCCCCTAGAGCAATGTTTAGAAACTCTTTTTTTTTTTTTTTTTCAGGAGCAACAATAAAATACTCTGAGAGGACTATTACTTGTTAAAACATAGGTTAGATAATCTTTACATGCTTTTGCCTTCTCAATTTCTAATTCTTTTATTCAAACTTTTAAAACAAATGGTTTTCCATAAGAGTACTGACTCATTTGTGTGGCTAAGAATTGAGGACACCTGCCCTTTGCTCCTCAAATCCTTTCCCTTCCTGCAAGGGCCAAGCACATGCCACCAAAGCACAAACCTTGGCGGCTTGGTGACCAGGTGGCCTCCCCCTCGCCCATATAATGAGCAAAGCTCCTCTGTCCCCAGATTGCGGAGACCTATGCCTTCCTTCCACGAGAGGCCGTGACCCGGTTCCTGATGAGCTGCACAGAGTGTCAGAAGAGGATGCACTTTAACTCCAATGGCCTAGAGCCCAAAGGTAGGGGAGGGGGCGGGTGTGCTGGTGGCTTGGGGGAGGCTGGGGGTGGGGCTCCCACCAGCAGGGTCTGCCCTTTGCTGGCGCAGAAAGAAAAGTGCATGGCCAGCGGTTGTCACAATTCCCAGTGGCCAGTGTGGGTCCATTGCCCAAAGCACCTCATTTTTGTTGTTGTTTTCTTTAACTTAAAAAAAAAAAGTCAAATTCCATCAAAAAACTGATAGTGCATTCCTACTGTCCTTCAAGACCCTCTTCTCCCACCAATGTTCCTGATGGAAATGATCACCTCTCCCTGTTGCCTAAGCTCCTTAATTCTTGCCTCCCAGGCCTCACCCTGAGAGCAGTGTCTTCATGGGTCTGGTCTCACTGCCCTTTCTGTGAGCTCTCTGAAGACAGGAGCACACCTCCTACCACGTGCACCTTTTTACCCTGTAGTCCCACCCCTGCCAGCAGTAGGTCCTCCCTGAGTGTTCCTTCCCTACACACATCCAGGAAATCTGGGGAGATTACTTAGAATTCAAATGCCCAGGGCACTTGCCACCAGCCAAACTTGGTCCCTTGGACCGAGGTCCCTGCTCTCCTGTTCTGCCCTGCCCACTGAGATACAGCAAGGACCCCCACCTCAGTCTCCTCACTACCTCACCCTGAGCACCCCCAGAGGCCTCTGGTAAGTCTGGGGCCCATCTCTTTGCAGGTGGCTTTGGCACAGCCAGGTGGGCCAATACATTCTGCTGGTAGGGTTATAGCTCTGCCGTGAGCCATGGTGCCCAGGTGGGCAATTTGTCAGGGCTCTTAGGCTGGTCCTGGGCATCAAGCCTGTAAAGGTTGCTAAGTTGGTGGGTGTTTTGCCTGAGGATGGGAACAGACTCAGAATGAAGGGCAAGCTGGGCACTTGGGTGCTACCCAAGTGGCATCCACCGTTTCTAGAGAAGGAAAAATCAACAACAAAGCTCAGGGAGATGACGACAAAGACATTGGAGCATAGGTGTCGAGTGGGGTTTGTTTGTTTTTTCTCTCATTTTGGTGGTCTCTGATGCACATGGGTAACTCTGACACCAGCTGACTCATCAGATCCAGAAGCCTTCCTGTCCATGGGGTCCTTAGGCTACAGCTGCTTTGTCTGGTACAGTGGGTAGCTTCTAAAGCATGTGGGGCAGGAACATGTGTCTCATACTTCATAAATGCTGAGGTCCTGTTTTAAGAGCAGAACCCCCCAAGACCACGCTGGGTGGGTTCGAACCACAGCTCTGCCACTCAGCAGCTGTGGGTCCTGAACAAGTGATTTCATCTCTCTGAGCCTCAGCCCCCTCATCTGTGGAGTGGAGTTAATCATGGTACCTCCTCAGAGGGCCGATGAAGCTTAAGAGTTAATCCCTGTACCTGGCATGGGGCTCGCTGGCTGGAGGAGTGAGCTGGGGTTGTTACAGTTATCATAATCTCGATGGCTCCGAGGCCCCTGCCCCAGTTGGTCTGGCCCAGGCCATGTGGCTGCAACCCTGGTGCCTGCAAATAGGCCAGGAGGGCTTTCCCTGCTGCACCTCCACCCTGTCAGGGTCTGGGTCCCAGGGGCGTGTGCCCTGCTGGTGGTTGCCTGTCCCTTCCTGTTCTGTCCTAATTGTTTCCATAGCAACTGGCAGAGTCAGACACTGAAGCTCTAGCCTAGAGGAACAGGCAAGGCCAAGAGGGGCCGCATTTGTGGGCTGCTCTGGGGTGTCTGCAGGCTCCCTGTCTTCTGCTCCCTTGCTTTCTGCTGGTATGGAGGACATTCCTCACCTCCCCCACTCCTCAGTGAAGACTGCAAGGTATCCGTCTCGAGGCTGCAGCTCCACTCCTCCTCATCTGTGGGCTTTGGCATGTCCAGGAGGGCGATGCTGAGCACAGCAGCAGCCTGTTTCTTCTCTGGGCTGCCACCACTATGCCCCCACCCCCAGGGAGGAGGAGGATGGGAGGGAGGTGGAGAAGGAGAGGGGGGGAGAGAGAGAGAGAGAGAGAGAGAGAGAGAGAGAGAGAGAGAGAGAGAGAATGTGAGCACTCACGCCAGCAGGGAGCCGCCTAGAATATAAACCAGCTCTGTGGGTTCTGTGCTAGAGCCTCTTTTCAGGGGTTTGCTCCAGGCAGGACAGAGAACAGGCAGCTGCGTGGTATCCGTCCTTCAGAATGCTACTTCTCTGTCCGCAGGAGAGCAGCTTCCCACACAAGGAGAGGAGGAGACACTGAGGGAGTAGGAGATAGTGTGGCCTATGGAAAAGTATAGGCGGGGGTGTGGGGGGCATCCAGTGGGCCTAGGTGGGGTGCCTGGACCTGGCTGAGTGTCCTGTGATAGGCTGGGGACCTCTCTGCTCATACCAGCTTCTATGATCCTATGAGGTATCTCTCCCAGCTTGCCTGAGGAAATGGGGCACAGAAGAGTGTTATGGTGAAATCGGTGGTCCAAGCTCCACCAGAAGGCAGGAGAACTTATGTTATCATCACAAAAATGGGTGTGATGCCTGTCTCTTGGAGTTAAATTAAAGGAGGCCATTCTGTAGGGCACCTGATGCAGCAGGCACCTGGGAAACTTCAGCCTGTTCCCTCGACCCTACAGCATTGTACCACCGTGTCCAGACACAAGAGTGCCAATGTTTGGGTGGCTCCACAGGGAGACACTCGGTCAGTCACCCCACCTAGGTCAGCACCCCGGGTATACAATCTGGATGCTGGGCAAAAGGGAAGAGATTGTTTTCTGGAAGCTGCTAGTGGAGAGCCTGAGAGTCTAAAAGGCTCCCCTGTCTGCTTAATGGCCAGAGGCATTAGCTGCCTGGACTCCCATCGCCAGCTGGCAGGGTGTCCCTTCTCTTAACCCAGCTAAGAGCTTGCAGATCTGACCTCCTCCTGCCATGCTGGTCTCTCTGGACGTGGCTATACTGCTTGCTCCTTCATAGGCACCCCTGTCATGCTGGCTCTCCCCCTTCCCCACCCTGCCCCAAGCCCCAGAAGCAGGCCTGTGTTCCTGTCCCAGGAAGGTGGGGCAGGAGGGGGACAGGGAACAGGATGGAGACTTCTCAAGGGGCTGTTGGGAAAGTGCCTGGCTTCCTGGCCTCGTGTTAAAAAGAAAGAAAGGAAGCAAAGCAGCCTCCCCTGCCCAGCAGTTTGTCCCCGGCAGAGCGCGGGGGCCTGGACAGTCCCGTGCCCTCCCCCAGCGCCGGGAGCACAAACAAAGGAGGCTGCCGAGGATCAGGAAGTCCAAGGATGGGAAGTTCCAGGGCCTTCTGGCTCCACGCTCCTTTTCCACCACCCCTGAGTGAGTCCAGGCATAGAGGGGACAGAGAGTGAGAACCAGCTGAGCCCTCAACCAGCCCCAGCTGCCGGGGAAGGGGGCCTCTGGGGAGGCACCTTCCAGTTTCCTTTGGTGTGACAAAATATTATTTGTATGGAAGCAAACCAGGAGTTAGCAGTGGGCAAACACATTATCTACCAAAGGAGACAGAATCATCCACTCAGGTGGTATTTTCTTCTCAACCAGGCCCAGACTCCTCTGTGTGGTTCCAACCTGCTCTGTGCCTGGCCCCTCCAGATCCTTCCTTCCTGTCTTCCCCCCATGTGACCCCATTCCAGCTGATTCCTTTGCCCCTGCAAAGGAATCTTTCCTGTGCTGGCCTGGTTGCTGGCCTCGCCTGACCCAGTTTTCATACTCACTTGCTGTGTAACATGGGGAGGGTGTCTCATCTGTAAAATGGGGGTATTAATACTAGTATCCACCGCGTGGAGCAAGAGGGTCTGCGTGGAACTCCTAACCGGTGCTGAGTAGCTGTCAGCTACATGATTGAACGCTGTTCGGATCCTCTCGGCACAAAGCCGTCGGGAGCTACTCTAGAGCCCCCTGAGCCCTTCCTCCCCTGAGCTGTAATGGACTCACCATCAGTCCCACCCCGCTGAGTCCCACACCTTCTCCCCACCCTGAACGCAGACACATCAGTGCTTCTTAAATACTCGGCTGGTCTACTGATTCACATCCCTGGGGAAGAGGCTTTCCATCACCATCTGAGCCAGCCCCAGGCCTCAGGTCTCTGTTTCCACATCTGAACACCACCACAGGCTGGCTGATCTCGTGGCTGCTCTGGGCCCCCATGATGCACACATCCTTCAACATCCAGCCCTGCCTGGGAGGCTTGCCACCAGCACCCGAGGCCACGGGGGTCTCTGGGCTGAGTTCTCCCATTCCGTATGTGAAAGCTCAGGAGAAATGCCCCCATGTGCTCCATCCGGAGGAGCAAGGGCCACTACCTCCACCGAAATTTGCCTCGATTGATGCATGCTGTGGGAACCCCACTGTGAAGGTCATCATTTGGCTTGGCCTGTGATGATTATTGACCACCACTGATTATTTCCTTTCTTTCTTTAAAGATTTTATTTATTTGAGAAAGAGTATGTGTGAAAGAGAGTTTGCACACAAGTGGGGGGAGGGTAGGAGCAGAGGCAGAGGGAGAAGCAGGCTCCCCGCTGAGAAGGGAGCCAGACATGGGACTCCATCCCAGGACCCTGGGATCATGATCTGAGCCGAAGGCAGATGCTTAACTAACTGAACCACCCAGGTGCCCCTCACTGATTATTTTCAAGGCTGGTAAAACCAGGGCTAGCTGTTTAGGCAGGTCTCAGTTTTCCTTGGCAAAGGGTGTTGAAACATTTCTTTGAGTGGTCTCTCTGCCTCTGTCACCAGCAACCTGCTGGATCATAGTGGTTCTGTGACCCTCGCAAACTCCTCACTCTCCAGGGGTGTCAGGTTATTTTTAGTGACTCGAGTGTGGTCCCTCTCTGTGCTGACCACAGCAGAGGCTGGCCTGTCTCAACAGAGCCCAGGGGTCCATTTGTGCGTCCACCTTAGCTTCTGCGTGTCCTGGTATGTGTCTCGCCCGCAAGCGCATGACTCCGCAGAGCTCCTGCTTGGCCCCTGCTCCTCACCTCTTTCCTACTGAACCGATCTCCTGATGTGAGCCACTTATCACCTCCAGAACCGTGGGCCTCCTGACTGCTGAAAACCCCGCCTGCCTCTCTCCTCGCCTTGGTCCCACAGCCAGCTCCCTGGCACCTTCCCTCACCTAGAATGCCCCCTGCTCACCATGGTCCTGCCTCCCCGCCAAACTCACACCTCTGGAGGCACAGGTTGCTAGCATTTCGCTGCACCTTGATCTCTGATGGATTTGTGTGTGTGTGTGCGCACAGGGTGTCCTGGCTCCTCCTCTTGAGCCCGCCCAGCTTGCTTCTGGGCACTTTTTTTTTAATTACTTTTTTTCATTGGAGTTTGATTTGCCAACATATAGCATAACACCCAGTGCTCATCCCGTCAAGTGCCCCCCTCAGTGCCTGTCACCCAGTCACCCCCACCCCCTGCCCACCTCCCCTTCCACCACCCCTTGTTCGTTTCCCAGAGTTAGGAGTCTCTCATGTTCTGTCTCCCTCTCTGATATTTCCCACTCATGTTCTCTCCTTTACCCTTTAATCCCTTTCACTATTTTTTGTATTCCCCGAATGAATGAGACCATACACTGTTTGTCCTTCTCCGATTGACTTACTTCACTCAGCATAATACCCTCCAGTTCCATCCACGTCGAAGTAAATGGTGGGAATTCATCGTTTCTAATGGCTGAGGAATATTCCATTGTATACATAGACCACAGCTTCTTTATCCACTCATCTCTCAATGGACACCGAGGCTCCTTCCACAGTTTGGCTATTGTGGACATGGCTGCTATGAACATCGGGGTGCAGGTGTCCCGGCGTTTCATGTGCAGGTGATTTCTGAGCTGTGGACATGCTGGGGAGGGAGCAGCCTCCTCCCTCTTCCAGAGTACTGTCCTAGCCATTGCTCCCCCCTCCCTCCAAGCCAAGCTGTACCTGGCTTTATTAAAAATGCCTTCTCATCAGCAGTCATGGTATTGTAGGCAGGCCAGGGGTGTCCATCGGTAAAAGGAACACAGTGCCTGGCCTCGCTGGATGACCGAACGTGGAGAATGGGCATGACGCCGGATGAGCTCTTCCTTTGCTGCTCTGACCAGCCATCCTTAGGGGACGAGGGTGGCCCTGCTCACAACTCTTCACCAGATAACCATGTCTTTGAGGAAATGAAACAGAAATGGCAGAATTTTCTGTCTGAAGACCCAGGATCTGAAAACAGGAACCATGGCTCATCTGAGTGTCTCAGGGTGGTTGCTCAAATGTCTACCTCACGTAGTGCTCCCAACCCCATGGAGCCGGGGTGGGTGGGGAGGCACGGGTCCCAGCACGCTCCCGGGGGTCAGGAGGTCAAGTCTGGGCTGAGGGCGAGGCGGCAAGAAGAGGACCCAAGGACACTGAAACCAATTACAGCGCCAGGTGCCCGAACAAAGGTGCCAATGTGCAGCCTGTATCAGAACCCTCCGCCACAGAACCAAGAGGAAACCTCTAGAAAAAAAGTTTTTTTTTCGGCCCATTTTAAGCCAGTGTCTGAGATATAGTAGTGACATTTAGTTCTTCTTTGAAGAAAAAAATCTTCCTTGAAGAACGCAAAAAGTCTGAGTGTGACAACACAGCTTTTTAAAAAGCAAAACATGGTTCTGCATTTTTATACAACTCGTTAAGAAATGTTATTCAAGGGGATCCCTGGGTGGCTCAGCGGTTGAGCACCCCCTTCGGCTCAGGGTGTGGTCCTGGAGTCCTGGGATCGAGTCCTACCTCAGGCTCCCTGCATGGAGCCTGCTTCTCCCTCTGTCTCTGTCTCTGCCTCTCTCTCTCTGTGTCTCTCAAGGAATAAATAAATAAAATCTTTTTTAAAAAAAAGAAATATTATTCAAGCTGTATGATCACCAGAAGTATGCCACCTGCAAAGGACACCCATCGTCCCCAAGACCGGTCTATATGGACTCCATTTTCTGTAGGGCTGTTTTCCCTGTATCAAGCAGAGACTCCCTTGCCCCTTTGGGTAGCTTCACCCTCTTATTTGCAGGGGAGTTTTTCCTTTATTGTTAAAATATTCATAACATAGAGCTTGTTGTTTCGATCATTTTTTTAAGTGTGCATTCAATGGCATTGATTATAGTCACACCATTGGGCAACCATCACCACTGTGTGTTTCCAAAACGTTTTCACCACCCCAAACAGAAACCATGTACCCATGAGGCAATAACTTCCCCTTCCCAACCCCTAGTCCCTAATAACATCTGTTCTACCTTCTGTCTCAATTTGTGGGCCTACTCTAGGTATTCCATTTAAGTGAAATCATATAGCATTTACCCTTTTGTGTCTGGCTTCTTTCACTCAGGTGTTTTCAAGGTTGCAGGGACCTTCCTGGCCTGAGCTCCAGTTCCTCCACTATGACCCCAGTACCCACTTGGCCTTTTGCTAGTCTTTCCAGCACAGCGGTGATGGTGGAGGGTAGGCTCTGGCCAGTCCAAAATAGCTCTGGTCCAGAAATCCTCCTCCTCACACTGCTCAAATCCCAGCCCATGAACAGAACTAGGCACCAAAGGGAGCTTTGGAGGCAGAAAGAGGAGGCTAGAGAATGGGTAACCAGAACTATTCCCCAGGGAGAGGGTAAAGCAGGGTCAAGTGACTAACTGGCCAAGTGAGGCCCCACTTAGTGTGACAGGTCCCAGCAGGTGACTCCAGGGCTTTGAGATGGTCATAGCAGGAGGCATCTGAAGAGGAAGCTAGACTGGGGAGGGGGGTGACAGGCTCCCTTTCAGTCGTGCTCCCCGTCTTCCTTGATTTACTCCTGTGCCATTTTAGTCTGTCCACCTGAGCACCCAGAGCGGCACCTAAGATGCAGAACACAGAGGCTGGGTGGTGTCCACTGCGGCAGCCCCTGCAGAAGGCAGCTTAGCCAAAGATTTTTAAGAGTCATGGAACAGGGATGCCTGGGTGGCTCAGCAGTTTGGTGCCTGCCTGCGGCCAAGGGCGCGATCCTGGAGATCCAGGATCGAGTCCCATATTGGGCTGCCTGCATGGAGCCTGCTTCTCCCTCTGCCTGTGTCTGCCTCTCTCCCTGTGTCTCTCATGCATAAATAAATAAATCGCTAAAAAGAAAAGGGGGGGGAATCCCTGGGTGGCTCAGTGGTTTAGCGCCTGCCTTTGGCCCAGGGCATGATCCTGGAGTCCCAGAATTGAGTCCCACATTGGGCTCCCTGCATGGAGCCTGCTTCTCCCTCTGTCTCTCTCTCTCTCTCCCCTTCCCCTCCCTCTCTCTCCCTCTCTCTGTCTCTCATGAATAAATAAATAAAATCTTAAAAAAAAAAAAGAGTCACGGAACAGTCCTACTCTTTGACCCACAAATTCCGTTTTTTGGGGTATTCTAAAAAGGACACAATCAGGGGTGCCTGGGTGGCTCAGTCGATTAAGTGTCCAACTCTTGGTCTCAGCTCAGGTCATAATCTTGGGGTTGTGAGACGGAGCCCCACATTGGGCTCTGCACTCAGCATGGAGTCTGCTTGAGATTCTCTCTCTCCTTCTGCCTCTGCCCTCCCCTGGCTTGCATGTGCACACTATAAATAAATAAATAAATAAATAAATAAATAAATAAATAAATAAATTCTTTAAAAAAATACAGTCAGAAATACGTACCAATATTCACACATGAAGATGTTCCCTGTAGTATTGTTTATAGAAGCTCCCAATAGGAAACGACCTAAGTAGCCAATCGTAGGTGAATGGCTTAAGTAACTTATGATAAAATAGTACACAGGTATAAAAATGCTGTTTGCAAACAAACCAAGATTTTTGACGGTGGGAGAAATGACGATGATGATGTTAAGCAAAAAAAACAAAACAAAACAAAACAACATTTTTTTAAGTGGACTACATAATTTTCTGTATGCATTTTAATATCAAGTACATAAAAAAGAGAAATCACAGGGAAAAAAAAAACCAGAAGCATATGCCAAGCAGCTTGGTGCAGTTATTGGGGTTTTTCTTCTTTACATCTCTCCACACTTAGCAACTGCTCTAGAAAAGGAACATGCATTACTTTGATCTTCAGGACAAGAAAGCAATAAATGGGAGGAACAGGCCTCCTCTCTACATAATTAAGAAGGGACGAGAATTTGGGAGGCAGGTACTGGAGGCCTGGCCTAGACCCGCAAGCCATATGGCACCTGACCATGCTTTTGGGAGATACTATGGGGGTGGGAGATGGGGTCAGGTGGTCGCGGCCCGTGGGCACCCAGGAAGCTGGCTTAGACCAGGATTGGAAACATACACGCCTCTGAGGGCCTAGCAGGTCTCATAATCAAGTGAAAATGTGCATAGGAAATGGTGGGGACGATGGCAAAACGGAGAGCTCACACCCTGTCTGAAAAAAGGGGCTGCTGCAAAGCTGCAGCAGTGGTTGGCCATGTGGGGAAGGTGAGCCCTGGGTGACTGGAACTTCCATCTCTCAAAGAGGCCAGATAGTCCTGATCTTTAACATCTGAACTCTTACTAAACACTGGCACCCAACCCAAATCCATTTTCAGCACCCACCAGCCAGATGTGGATGGTGAGCCGCCAGCTTGTGAGGTCCAGCCCATCTTCGTTCTCCTCAGGCTGTGTTCTCCGTGTGGGTAACAGGCTGTGGTGCCTGCCAGGGGGCCCAGAGCACAGACTGAAAATGGCCTCCTTTTGTTCTTTCTGCCAGAAAACGAACCTCCCTCTCCCCTGGTCTCCGGGATCATCGATTACAACATGCCCCTCACCTCCACGTACCTGAAGCAGATGAAGTTGCGGGTGATGAACTCCCAGGAACAGGTAAGGCGTCGGTCTCTCCTTGCCCTGCCTGGGAGCGTCCTAACCGGCCTGGATGCAGCTGGTTCCTTCTAAGACGTGGGGCCCACGGCGTGTGTAAACACACTGGAAATCAAAGAGGCCCTTATCTGGTGATCTGGGCTCACAGTCCAGGCTAAGGGGGGGTAAAGAATGTGTTCCTAGTTAGGGGTCTGCTGGGCAGACAGGCCTGCCAGGTCTTCAGTGAAACCCAGGAAGCTCATGCTTCACAGAACTTTCCCCAAGGGCAGGGGCCAGGGAGGGAGTGTGCCCAAGCCATAGACGTTGGCTCTTAGGTTGCTGTCTCTCTGCTTTGCCCTTTGTCTGCAATGTCACTCATCTCCTTTCCCCGGGGAAGTGCGAGAGGGCCCCCGGCTGCTCGCCTATGGCCTCCGTCACTCTGGGGGCCCAAACAGGCCACAGGGATGGGCCTGGGAGGGTGGCCTGTGTAAGATAAGGCCCTGGGGCTCCCTGTCTGTCCCAAGACTCCCCAGCTGTAGATTGCCAAGTGCTGTCAGGCACCATGGAAACAGGCTATGAAAAGAAAACCACTCTTGTCTGCCTCCCCACACAGTCTACCTTCTAGCCCTTTGCAAAGCAGGTAGCATGATTGTCCTTCAAGGGGGGACTAGGTGAATGCCACCCCCGCCCTCCACTACCACCCAAAACCAGGGTAATAATTTCTCACCTTCCAATTTTCTCATCTGTTGTGACATATGAATCTACCTTTGTAGATATATGTCTTTGAGGCCTACCTAGAGGAGTGGGTCTCCCCTCTCCACGTCACCCGACTGAAAGTCTGACTTCCAGCCCTGGGTGCAGTGTCCCACATACTGCTGGTCTCCTTGACAACCCAAGCACGCGTTCGCAGAGTGGTGCTTTCTCCACAGCCAGCTCCAAGGCGATATAACAGGACATGTTCAGGTAGCATCTGGGGCTGTGGCACCCAATTCGAGGATTTGAGCTGGCTGGCTTGAACGTGCCACGTCTGCCTTCCTCTAAGGAGGGATGGTGTGCCCTCCCGTCCCCATACTATGCCCAACCCCTAACGGTTGGATGAGATAAGCTTTGTTCTCAGTGGTAGAGTTGTTTGTGTCTCTGTGCCTCCTGCATCTTCTCACCTGAGATGGTCTGTTCTATGATGGTTACATCCCTAAGAAACTTCATGTGATCGAAAATAGTGCCTATGGGGCAAATGGTGGGGGGGTTTCTAACAGAATGGTAAGATTGTTTCCGTGCAGGAACGTCAGTAATAAGGATGGTGCTTTGGTTACTAGTCATAAAATCTAAACACCACTGTGCATGTTCCGCGTGAGATCTCTGACTCCTGTTCAAGAGTAATTTCTTTTCCTAGAACCATCTACACTGTCATGAGCACCTGGCTTCTCACACATTCTCATCACCATTCTCATCTGTCACCATAAAGTGTGGAGCCATTTGAACAACTGGTAGTACAGCCTCACGGCTCTTTCTTTCCTACAAAACAGTTCTAGATCTAGATCACCACCAGAACCAGTAGCAGTCAGTGTAGCCCATGGATCCTGTTATATTTTGTCTTGTTATACAAATTCTTACTGTCTGTGGGGAATTATAACTATTGGTTAGGTACATTTGCAAGAATTCAATCATTCAACAAATATTTATGGAGCCCTACTCCATGAGCCAGGCTGTAGGGATGATCAAGTCTTAGGAACAACTGTTACTAGTTATTATGATTTGGGAGAAACAAACACTAATAAAAAAAATCACACACCAATGCCCAGCTCAGGGCAGGTAGTGATAAACATTTGGGGGAAAGATTAGTCAGTCATCACAGCGCAGCTGTGACAAGTGCCATGCGGGAGGACACATGGTGCTGTGAGTACTCTTAGATGAGCATGAGGGGTGAATCAAAGCAGGGCTTTGTCTCAGAAAGGGATGCCTGAGCCAGGATGGAGGTCTGAGGGAAGAACTCTAGGCTAAGGAAACAGCTTGTGCAAAGGCCCTGCGCCTTGAGGGAGGACAGTACCCATGACCCAGAATCTGAGAGGCTAATATGGCTGCTGCAGAGAGTATGAGATACTCTGTTACTGAAGAAAAAGGGAGAAGACACATGTGTTGGGCAAAGAAGCACTTGATGGGTATCTGAATGAACCGAAATTCATGAAACAAGATAGATGAATTACCCCAGTGAGGTTTAGGCTACTCATAAAGGAAAGGCGGATTGTGGGAAGGTGTTTCTCCCCAAGATGTTCTGAGAGTCCAGCTGGGGCTGAAGTTGAGAGCAGGTGTCTCAGAGTCAACCATGTATTCCTTGCCTTCATTGGTACTTCCCCAGGTGGGGGCCCTCGGACAGTCTCTGATGTTCTCCTTCATGCTGCAGGAGATTACAGGTGCACACCTTCCTGGCAACACTGGGCAGGAGAAAGAACATGGCACCTCGCACACTATGGCCTTTCATCTGCCAGGCTCCAGCACTTGCCACATAGCAGTGAGTTCTCCAGGCCTTGGTCTCTTAGGCAGTGTGTTCTTTTTTTTTTTTTAAATTAATGAGAGACACAGAGATCAGTAGAGACATAGGCAGAGGGAGAAGCAAGCTCCCTGCGGGGAGCTCAATGTGGGACTCAATCCTAAGACCCTGGGATCACACCCTGATCCAAAGGCAGACACTCAACCACTGAGCCACCCAGGTGCCCACAGGCAGTGTGTTCTACAGCTGGGCATAAGAAATTGCATTGCTCATTAGATTATTTATCTGCAGGCGCAAGGAAGGGCCAAGGACCCAGAAGTCTTTGATTCTTCAGCTTGAGTTGAAACTAAAAATACATATATTTGAATTGGTAGCTTCTTTCCTGTAGGGAAGTCAGAGTTGGGCTCCCCTTGGGGTCAGTGAATGGCCCGTTGTACAAATGCAGCCAGGGGCCTGGCTCTGCCACTGTCAAATCTCATGTGCTGACAAGGCTCTGAAAGCAGCTTCATTCCCCGAAGCATCCTTCTGACCCCGAAATGCTGACAGAGGACACCTATAGTGTTTGCAAATCACTCATGCAGGCCATATGGAAAATAAACCCAATTCTAAAGTAACAGGAGCTGGGATAGGTGATATTTTATTATACTTATTAATTTATATCTAAAAACTCTGAGGGAGAAAAATCCCAATAATTCAGCTTTTTCAGGATTAGATATCCAGGAGACAAATAATAAGGCAAATAGACATGTTTCTCTCACTTTGCTTTTTTTTTGTTTTTAAAGATTTTATTTATTCATGAGAGACAGAGAGAGGCAGACACATAGGCAGAGGGAAAAGCAGGCTCCCTGCAGGGAACCTGATCAGGACTCGATTCCAGGACCCTGGGATCACGCCCTGGCCCAAAGGCAAATGCTGAACCATTCAGCCACCCAGGTGCCCCCCACACACACACTTTTCTTTGAGCAGACAATGAACAGGTGGTGGGGCTTACTTGTAAACTGGACAGAACCATGTTACTTGTTGTCCAATTATGTCAAATTAATATGTGGGGAAATGGACCCTTCTCCACAGAGGATATTAGGTAATATGAAAATCTAATAACACTATTCACACAAAGAAAAAAAGATTCTTCTTGAGGGCTGATTCAATACAGCAAATATTTATGGTGTCCTCAATATGCAAGACATTTGGGAGTCAGACGCCAGCCTCCCAGAACCTCCATCCTAAGACACAGAGACCAGGAACTATCATCGCAGTGGCCACATTGAGCCAAAAATAGGGGAGTGTAGTCTGATAAAATCTATTTTCCCCCTTACTTGGGAAAATTCTCATAAAGACATAAAATTGAAATTACATTTAGTTGTACTGAGGAATGTATGAGGAATACATTTTTTCGTAGGCGGCAAGGCAGGAAGGTTTCATGAATCGTGGACTGTCTTGGAGAATGCTCTGTAGCATTCTCTGATAAGATGAGGCCCCAGGGAGGGATGCCACACTCGTAGGGCTGGGGCAGCTGGTAAATGCCATCTACAATGTCTGATCTGGCAAATCCCCTTTTAGGGCTATGTGCAAGATGCACCAAAGAGGAGCACTAGGGTCTCTTCTGCACATGGCCACTGGTTCTCTATTCTGTGTAACTTGGTTTTCTTTCATATATATTTTTTTAATTACACAGGTAACACCTGGCCTCAATAGCCAAAAGCAAAAGCCTGGTGATAAAAATCGCCATCATCCCACCACTCAGGTCACTGAATATTTTGGGGTCCAGTCTTCCAGACTATTGAATAGAAAGAGGATTTTTTTGCTCTACAAACCACATTCTTTGTTTTTCCAATGCTGATTTTCTTTTTTTTTTTTTTAAGATTTGATTTGTTTATTCATGAGAGACACAGAGAGAGGGAGAGAGAGGCAGAGACATGTAAGAGGGAGAAGCAGGCTCCATGCATGGAGCCCGATGTGGGACTCGATCCTGGGACTCCAGGATCACGCCCTGGGCTGAAGGCGGTACTAAACCGCTGAGCCGGGATCCCTGGGTGGCGCAGCGGTTTGGCGCCTGCCTTTGGCCCAGGGCACGATCCTGAAGACCCAGGATCGAATCCCACATCAGGCTCCCGGTGCATGGAGCCTGCTTCTCCCTCTGCTTGTGTCTCTGCCTCTCTCTCTCTGTGTGACTATCATAAATAAATAAAAATTTATAAAAAATAAAAAAAATAAAAAAAAATAAACCGCTGAGCCACCCGGGCTGCTCCCAATGCTGATTTTCCATATTATCAGAGCCTCTTTGCCCTCTGGGCCTAGATGTTTCCACCTACCACATAAGCTGGTTATGTAATTTTCCTATCATTCACTTTCTCCTTTACCCATGTCTATCACCCACCCATCCACCCATCTACCTATCCATCTGTCCATCCATCCATCCATCCCTCTATCCATCCTTCTATCCATTGCTCACCATAGCCAGGCATGGTTGCAGGTACTAAGGAGATAGTAGTGAACAGAAGCGAGTCTATGCCCTGCTGGCTCTCACAATTCAGTGAGAGAGACAAGGAAAACTGAAATCAATATTCTGGGGCCTTAAAAGAGGAACAGAGGAAGGACAAGAGAGTGAGCTGGGTGGGCACTGTTGTAGGCACTAGGTTATCACTCACTAGGCACCTGTTCTGGGGTGCCTGGGTGGCTCGTTGGGTAAGCATCCAACTCTTGGTCTTGGCTCAGGTTGTGATGGCAGGGTCCTGAGATCGAGCCCCATGTGGGGCTCTGCACCAGACACAGAGCTTGCTTAAGATTCTCTTCCTCTCCCTCAGCCTCTCCCCACTTTCCCTCAAACAAACAAACAAACAAACAAACAAACAAACAATTACGTACCTGTTCAGCGTGGAACACTTCACACCCTTCAGCCCTTGCCCTCACAGCTCTGCAAGGTCCCATGATTATCCTCATTTTGCAGATCCCATAGCTGAGTCTCAGCAAAGTTCAGCATTTGCTCAAGGTCACACAACCACTGACAGGAATGAAACTCAGATTTCTTCCTTCTTTAGACCTGTGTACCCGCCAGGGCCCCAAGCCCTGCTTCTCTCCACACTTACTGAATGACAATGTGCTGATTCGAATCTGAAGCAGATATGCAGCGCATGAGGTTGGTGGAGGGAAGATGTCCTTGGCAGAGATGCTGACAGAGCACATCAAGGGTTTTGTTTGGCCTGGGAACTGGGATCTGCCGTAAATATATGATGCTTAAGGAAATACCATGAGAGGAATTTGGCAGGGGGCTGGGGTTGGAAGGGAGGTCACCCCTACCTTGTGAATGCTCAGTTATCTGCAGGGGTACATGTGTAATTTAATTTGATATAATGCACATTATGGGTGATGCTATCCTGATCTGTCCTAAGATCCCCATATTTGAACCAAGACCCTAATATAGAAATCACATCCAGATCTGGAAGGAGAGAGACAAACTATCTGTATTCTTTCCCCTGACATGTACTTCCATGTTATAGATATGGAGTCTAAGCCCCTTGGATCTACTGTTTTTTGGTTCCCAGAAGCCCTCAGTTCCTTTGCTCTGACCAGAGCATCTTCTTGGGCCTACCCCTTCCCCGGTGCCTCAAGTAGTGCTAATGTCCTGCTAATGGTTCTAGTGGTTCTCCCACCAGCATGTGAAGTGGTGCTGCTCCTCTGTTTAAGCCCCACTGATGGAGTCTTTTACCGGGCTCCATTAACCTCTGCCTCCCTCTCTACTGCCTCTCTCCTGGCCCAGAGTTTTCCTTGGGTAGGAGAGGAGTGGGGGGAGTGTTCTCCTCTCTCCAGACACATGTGGAGCCTGCGAGGTCCGTAGCCCCTGCCCAGAGCTTCTGGGGTCTCCAGAGGTTGGGCCCTCATGCTCTTTGCAGCCACACCTTGCAGCCAGCCAATGTGGAGCAGGACTATTCTTTTTTTTTTTTTTTTTGGAGCAGGACTATTCTTAGCCAGGATGCCAGCACATCCACCTAAGCAAAGACCCTAGAGGCAGGCTGACAGTACCAGTTCCACTACCTACCAACTATGTGAATTGGGGCAAATTGCTTCATTCTCTGTGCTTTATTACTCGAGAGTAATAATAATACACCTAACTCATAGAGTTATTCCAAGAGTTGAATGATGCAAAGCAGCTCAGTACTTAGCACAGTGCCTGGCACATTAAAAGCATGGGGGAACTCTCAGTGACGTCTCCTGCTGTTATGTACCTGGTATCTAATAGACACAGGGAATGAATAACCTTGTGCAAGAGACCAGCCAAAGCTCTCAAGGAGCTTTTCTTAGTAGATGGGACAGCAGCCATGGAATTGTGATCCAAAATGGAGGCAAGAAGGCTCCCGGAACCTGTCAGATGATGTAGGGGACATTTGCTTATTTTTAAAGGAGATTTGGACTCACATTGTAAACCCCCTGGACAAAGAGGGCCCATGTGAGAAAAGTGGAGAGGTGACATCTCTAGGAGGACCTGAGCTGGTGAAGACCAGAGCCAGTTTGGAGAAAGGAGGAGGAAGAAAGATGAGATGGAGGAGGAGGCACAGAGCATGGGCCTTTCTTGGCAGTGAGGCCACATACGAGCCCTTTCCTCAGTCAGCACTGGGGAGCTAAGCAAGGATTTGGGCAGGAAATGAGCCTAATCCAAGTGTGGAACTTTCTCAGGTTCCAGTCTCCCTAAGTGCAGGAGGAATTAAGCCCACTCCAGAAATCTCTCCACATTCACTTATTTTTTAAAGATTGTGATAAAACATTTGTAATATAAAATTTGCCATTTTAGCCTTTTTTTTTTTCATTTTAACCATTTTTAAAGTTTATTTATATTTTTTAGCAATCTCTACACCCAACATGGGGCATAAACTCACAACCCTGAGATCAAGAGTCACATACTTTTCAGACTGAGCCAGCCAGGCACCCTGCCATTTTAACCATTTTATTTATTTTTATTTTTTAATTTTTAAAATATTTTATTTATTTACTCATTTTAACCATTTTAAAGTAGACCATTTGGGGACGACTGGGTGGCTCAGTCAGTTAAGGGTCTGCCTTCAGCTCAGGTCATGATCCTGGAGTCTGGGGATTGAGCCCCACATTGGGCTCCCGGCTCAGCAGGAAGTCTGGTTCTTCCTCTGCCCCTCCCCCTGCTTGTGCACTCACTCTCTCTCCCTCTCAAATAAATAAATAAAATCTTCTTTTATTTTTTTTAAGATTTTATTTATTTACTCATGAGAGACACAGAGAGGCAGAGACAGAGGGAGAAGCAGGCTCCATGCAGGGAGCCCGATGTGGGATTTGATCCTGGGATCATGCCCTGAGCCAAAGGCAGATGCTCAACCGCTGAGCCACCCAGGGGTCCCTAGTATCTTCTTTTTTAAAAAGTAGACCATTCAGTGGCATTAAATACATTCACAATATTGAGCAACCATCACCACTATCTCCAAAATTTTTCATCACCCCAAACAGAATCTCTGTAGCCATTAAGCAGTAGCTCCCATTCTCTCCTTCTCCAGCCCCTGGTAGCCACTGTCTTACTTTCTGTCTCTGTAAATGTGATTATCTAGGGACCTCATATAAGCGGAATCACATATTTGTCCTGTGTCTGGCTCATTCACTTAGTGTAACATGTTCAAAGTTCAGTTGTGTTGTAGCAGAACTTCATTCCTTTCTATGGCTGAATAATATTCCATCACTTGCTAGGCCACATCTTATTTATCCCTTCACCCTTTTGGGTTGTTTCTTCTTTTTGGCTAACTGCATTCACTTTTTAATCTTTTAGACCAGGTTGTGGGACAGGGAAGAATTAAAGCAGGGCTCTGTTTCTTCTCTCTCTAAGTCCTTGCCCCTCTTTTTGGCTTTCTGTTCTCATGAACACTCTCAACCTCAGAAGGACCCCAAGAAATGGATAGACCCAAAGAGACGTGAGAGGCTGTCACTTAACCTAAACAGTGCCTGACTCACAAGGAGAAGCCATAGGCACTGCCTCTGATACCCAGATTTAAGAGCTTGATAACAATAATGATCTCCAGGGAACCTGGCTGCCTCAGTCCAAATACCGGGTGACTCTTGATTTTGGGATTGTGAGTTTGAGCCCCACATTGGGTATACAGATTACTTCAAAAAAATAAAAATCTTTAAAAACAAAATAAAATGAAACAATAATGTTTTCCTCCTTCCCCTTCCTCAGGCTGCACAGCAGCCCAGGCAAGGTGTGAGCTCAGAGGAGAAATAACAAAAAGGAAATGTTTCCATGTCCCCTGTTATGGTTCATTGTATGTAACCTTTGATGGACTCTTAAGGAAGCAGAGGTTCTGATGTATTTTTAAAAATTAAACAGTAATCTCCATGGAATAGAAATAAAATTTAAAATTTTAAATCCCAAGAAAAAAAAAATAAAGAAACAAAGAAAACCTGATCAATGCAGCAAGAGTAATTAAATGAGGGAATTAAAGAAGAAACAACCAAAAAGATATATGATAAACAGAAAACATAAATAAGCGAACAGGAACAAAACTAAGTACCAGTAAATTGCAGTAAATGTAAATGGGTTAAATTCCACTGCAAAGAATAAAAAAGGCTCTGATGAGGTTTATTTAACAGCAAAATCTATTTGGTATTTACAAAAGACTTTTTTTTTTTTTAATGACACAAGACGAAACAAGAAAGAGAAGGCAGTGCTGCTACTCTCAAACAAGTGAATGTTCAAGGCAAAAAAGCATTAAATAGTGGAAAGGGAGATAGAACAGGGAAAAAGCAGTTTCCCAGTAAGACTTCAGAGCCTCTTGATCTTGGAGGTCTGCCCTTGGGGGAGGTTGAGGAAATGTTTGGTGCTGTGGAACACAAGTAGCCCCTCTAGGCTTTACCATGAGAGGCAGCATCCTTTTTCCATGGCCCCATCATCAGTCTCTTCGCCTTTTGTAATTTGTGCTACTGTGCTGCTGTAGCTACTTCTCAGACCAGGATCTTCAAACTTTGAGCATCTCTGTTTGTTCTTAGAAATGTGCATGGAGCAGCATATGGAGTGGACCCTGTAGTGCTTGTGAGACTGTGGGTGTGCTGCCTTGGCTACCTGGAGTTTAGTCCTACTCCCTCCTCTCCTCATTGGGTTCATCCACCAAAGCACACTGGGACCACTTCCTTAGTTCTCAGCTTCCTTCTTTTCTCTCAACTCCTGGCCTTCCTGATTTCCATTTCTTGTTCCGTCTCTTGACTCCTGCCTCTCAGACGCCCTCAGGCCTCTAGGGTCAGCCTACCATTACCTTTATGTAGTTGAACTGAAGGGGCCCAACTTGCCTCCATGAGAGCCCAGAAAGGACCTGAAATGGCCCTGGCTCCATTTTCAGGATCTGAGAAGCCATTGCCTAAACCTTTTTCTGTCTCAGTAAATCCCTGGCACTGTGGAGGGTTTGTGCTGCAGCAAGAAAAACAAAAAGCAACTAAGATACTGACCTTGACCAACACTGCTGTTTGGATTTTTCCAGGCAAAGAATGATCCTTGGAGTATTTCTGCTGTGAGATGATGTGCAGGTGGGGTAGTTGCTCTCAGATTGTGCTCTGTGCCCTTCAGACCCTACCCCATGACTCTGGGGTGATTCACTCTCAGAAACAGCATCTTAGGTGCCCTTTATCTTTGTTTTATTTTGTTTTTTGTTGATTTGCATTCATTTTTATTTTAATTAATGGAATACATATTTTAAAAATCATATAGAAGGACACCTGGGTGGCTCAGTGGTTGAGCGTCTGCCTTCCACTCAGGGTGTGATACTGGTCCAGAGATCGAGTCCCGCATTGGGCCCCTGTGGGGAGTCTGCTTCTCCCTATGTCTGTGTCTCTGCCTCTCTCTGTATGTCTCTCATAAATAAATGAAAAAAATCTTTATAAATAAATAAGTAAGTAAGTAAATAAATAAATAAATAAATAAACAAACAAACAAACATATAACATGTAGAAAAACAGCAGACCCTGTCCTGGCCTCCTCACTTTAATTTCTTTTTTCCAGAGACAGCCTCTTTTCTTATCTTTTAGCTCTCTCTTCTGGTTTTACCTTTTATTTCTAAATAACATATGCTTATGCTGCTCATTCTTGATTTTTTTTTTTAAAGATTTTATTTATTTGGGAGAGAGAGTGCACAAGCCAGGAGCCTGATGATGGGTGGGGAGCCTGATGCAGGGCTCAATCCCAGAACCCTAGGATTATGAACTGAGCTGAACTGAGTGTCATCCAGGTGCCCCTGGTTCTTGATTTTTAAATTTGAGCTGTTTTGGGACACCTGGGTGGCTCAGCAGTTGAGTGTCTGCCTTTGGCTCAGGGTGTGATCCTGGGGTCCTGGAATCAAGTCCCCCATCGGACTCTCTGTGTGGAGTCTGCTTCTCCCTCTGCCTGTGTCTCTGCCTCTCTCTCTCTCTGTGTCTCATGAATAAATTTAATTAATTAATTAATTAATTAATTAAATTTGGGCTGTTTTGGTTGATGTTTAATTTCTTTCTGTAGGAGATAAGTATTTATACTATTACACTCTTTCATAAATGCAGGTATTATTTTGCCTTCCTCCTTCCATCAATATTATTCATACCTCTCTATTTGGATAAATCACTTCATTATCTATATTATTACAACTGTGCATATATTATTCATAGCTGAGTCAGTTAGCATACTATGATTACATTCCTTTCTTTTGATTCTCTGGAGTTAGCCATTGCCTCTTTTCCCCCAAACTTAGCCCTCTATCTTTTGATCTTGCTTATAACATGTGTCATTTTTATTTTTATGTGATCAAATTTATCTTTCTTTCCTTTAATGACTTCTGCATTTGAGTCTTTAAAAAGCTAAGTGATTCCATTCTACCTCCCTGTTCTCCTTTAGTACTTACTTGTTTTTTTTTTTAGATTTATTTATTTATTTATTTATTTATTTATTTATTTATTTGAGAGAGAGCAAGAGTGTGTGGTGGGGAGGGGCAGAGGGAGAGGGAGAGAGAGAATCTTAAGCAGTCTCACCACTGAGCATGAAGCCCAATATGGGGCTTGATCTCATGACCCCTGAGATCATGACCTGAGCCAATCAAGAGTCAGATGCTTAAGTGACTGAGCCAGCCAGGCACCCCAATGTTTTCATTTTTTTCATAGACTGCTTTTTAGAACAGTTTTAGATTTACAGAAAAATCGAGAAGATAGTACAGAATTCCCACATGACCCCCTGCCCAGGGTTTCCTAAATTATTAACATCTTATGTGATTGTGATACATTTGTTACAATTAATGAACCAATACTGAACCATTATTCATAATGGTTAATAATAATGAACCATTATTGTTAACCAAGCTCCATAGTTTATTTAGATTTCCTTAGTTTTTTACCTAATTTTACCTAATTTCCTTTTTTTGTTCCACAATCCTATTGGAGATAGCACATTACACTTAAGCTCCTCTTGGCTGTGACAGTTCCTAGGCTTTTTTTTTTTTTTTAAGATTTTATTTATTTATTCATGAGAGACACAGAGACTGAGAGAGAGGCAGAGACACAGGCAGAGGGAGAAGCAAGCTCCATGCAGGAAGCCCGACGTAGGACTCGATCCCCGGTCTCCAGGGTCAACCCCCCCGTTGAAGGCGGCGCTAAACCGCTGAGCCACTGGAGCTGCCCAGTTCCTCGGCTTTTACTTGTTTTTGATGCTCTTGACAGTTTTGAAACTACCGGTCAGGTATTTTGTAGAATTCTGGAATTTGATATTTTCTCTTTTTTTAAAGGATTTTATTTATTTGAGAGTGAGAGAGATCATAAAGGGAGAGGAGGTGGCAGAGGGAGAAGCAGACTTGCCACTGGGTGGAGAGCCCGATGCAGGGTTTGATCCTGGGACTCCAAGATCATGACCTGAGCCGAAGGCACGTGCTTAACCGACTGAAACACCCAGGCGCCCCTGATATTTTGCTTTTTCTTCTTTTTTTTTTTAATGATTGATTTGAATTTCACTTCTTTTTCTTTTTTAAGATTTATTTACTTTTACTTGAGAGAGAGTGGGATGGGGAGGAGCAGAGGGAAAGAGAGTCATAAGTAGACTTCGTACTGAGCACAGAGCCTGATGTGAGGCTCAGTCTCACAACCCTGAGATCACAACCTGAGCCGAAACCAAGAATTGGCACTTAACTGACTGCACCATCCAGGTGCCCCTTGTCTGATATTTTTCTCAATATAAAACTGGACTTGGGGGTTAGTAAGAGGAAGACCCAGACACAGAGTGCCATCCTTATCACATCGTATCAAGGGTATATAATATCAACATGATTCATAACTGCTGGTGTTGGCTTCAATGGCACCTGGCTGAGATAATGTTTGTCAGATTTTAAAACTATAAAGCTACTCTCCGCCCCCTCCAATACTATACACTTTGGCAGGGAGTTGCTATGTACAGCCCACACCTAAGAAGTGAGGGGTTATAATTTCCCTGCCTGAGGACAAGTTTTCTACATATAATATTTGGAATTCTTGGGATCCCTGGGTGGCGCAGCGGTTTAGCGCCTGCCTTCGGCCCAGGGCGCGATCCTGGAGACCTGGAATCAAATCCCACGTCAGGCTCCTGGTGCATGGAGCCTGCATGGAGCCTGCTTCTCCTTCTGCCTATGTCTCTGCCTCTCTCTCTCTCTCTGTGTGACTATCATAAATTAAAAAAATAAATAAATAAAAAAAAAATATTTGGAATTCTTTTGCATCTCCCTTGCTATCTGGGAGATTTGTATCTCCTTCCTCATTTATAAATTCATTTAATCATTTGATAATTTATTTATATGCCTATTGATTTTATACTTTGGGTTATATTCCAATACTATTTTATTTATTTTGAGGCTGAAACTGTTTCAAGTTTTGGCCACTGGGAGCTCCTTTAGTTGGTTCCTGCCGTCTTTTGACATACACATATTGAGGATTTAGGGGGGTTGTTTTTTGTAGGATTTCATTTTGTATTGTTTTTGTTTTAGTGTTTTGTTACTTTCTGGCACTTTAAGATGCTCTAGGCTCATCTTTTATACTTCCTGCCCTCATGCTAGAATCTCAAAGGAGCTCTGATTCCTTTTATTGTAGAATCATTAAAAACCACGGTCTGGGTGTTAGGTGTGCTGGGTGTCCTTCCTTTTAGACCCTTTAAGCTGAAAGAGCAAAAAATAAGCATGTTTTTATTTTTTAATTAATCTCTGATCCATTTGGAGCTTATCCTGCTGTATTATGAGATGCGGATCCTACTTTACAGGATCCTGCTCTGTGTTAGCATTGTTTATTAAATAATCTATTTTTCCCCATTGATTTGAGATGCCACCATTATAATTTACTAAATTTCCATCTGAAACAGAATCTACTTCTATTCAGTCCATTGGCCTCTTTATCTATTCATGTACCAGCTCCCAACTGTTTTAAGTGTTAAGATTAATATGTCTTAATATCTAGCAGGAATGGGTTCCCCTCCTTTTTGTCCTTTTCAAACTTATCTTGACTTGAAAGTTATTTGGAGGGCACCTGGGTGGCTCAGTGTTTGAGTGTCTGCCTTTGGCTCAGGGCATGATCCTGGGGTCTGGGAATCAAGTCCCACATCAGGCTCCCTGCTGGGAGCCTACTTCTCCCTCTGCCTGTGTCTCTGAGTCTCTCATGAATAAATAAATAAAATCTTTTTTAAAAAGTTATTTGAGGGGCACCTGGATGGCTCAGTAGTTGAGCGTCTGCCTTTGGCTCAAGTCGTGATCCTGGGGTCCTGGGATTAAGTCCCACATCAGGCTCCTTGCAGAGACATAGGCTCTCCGCCTATGCTGCCTCTCAGTGTCTCTCATGAATAAATAAAATCTTTTTTAAAAAAAGTGATTTGAAAAAAAATTGTTTAATGCCTAAACATTTTTGCATCTGCTTCTTGGTGGGTCAAGATAACATAGAGGCACTGTTGATCTGACCACACAGATATGAAGTTGAGATGCTTTTACTGCAGGCCTTTCTGTTCACCAAAAAGCAAGGCTGGACTGTGAGCCAGGAGCATCACGATCCCAGGGTTAAAACTGAGGGCTATAAGCAAATGACAGCACAGCATTCCCATCCTCCTAAAGATGGTGTTAAGTAAAATAAGGCATTTCTACATTTTAGAGGAACAGTTTTCTTTTTTTATATAAAGATATTTCCTTATCTGAGAGAGAGAGAGAGAGAGAGACAGAGATAGCAACACAGATAACAAGGGAGAGCACAGAGGTGAGAGGAGAGGGAGAAGTAAGCTCCCCACTAATGCAGGGAGCCTGCAGATGTGGGGCTCAATCCCATGGCCCCCTGGGGGCAGACACTTAACTGACTGAGCCAACCAGGCACCCCTAGAGGGATAGTTTTCTCGGAAACTTCTCTTTGAGAGTCAAAGTAGGGAGTGAAAAATCTATTGTCAAATATCTTTTTTTTAAAAAAAAAAAAATCTTTTTAATCTAATTTAATTCAATTTTATTTTATTTTACTTTATTTTAAGTAAGCTCTACACCCAGTGTGGGACTTGAACTCATAGCCCTGAGATTAAGAGTTGCACACTCTACTGACTGAGCCAGCCAGGCACCTCTGAACTTTTTTGTTATAGGGCATTATTTTGGGGACCATTACATATTATTGAGAATACTCAGGTAGTTTCTAGAAACTTGCTGCAGTTTCTGGATACTCAGAAAATGAGCATAATGGCTGTTTTGCTAGGACAGCCTGGGTTCAGAGAGATCTGTGTGTCTTCTTTCTTCCTACTTCCCTGAAGCTGTGTGGGGAAAAAAGAGAAAACAACCAACATCCTGTCTCAAAAGCCGGTTGCTTGATGGAGCCAGTAGATACCTCAAACCTAAACAGCTCATTGTCCCCATCGGTTCTTAAAGGTTCAGTCCTTTCCAGGCTGCTGATGCCTACCCCCATCCATGTGAGGTTGCTGACCTGGCCTTTCAACCTCATTATCCAGGGAAAAAAAGGCACACAGTGCCCCTCATTGACTGGTGCAGGCAGGAGAGCTGTCTGGTCCCACAAGCAGAATTCTGCATGCAGGGCTAGCCCAGGGATGCTTTCTATATGTCAAGGGAAAAGCTGGGAGCAAGGTCAGGAGCCGCTACCTGGGCTTCCATAAACAGGCAGCAGCAGCTCTGTTTTCTCAGAGCCCTGACTGGAAACCTCCCCTGAGAGGTACCCCAGGTAGCTGATTCTTGCTCTGTCTTTAAGTATGAGAGAGATCCAGGAGGAAAGGGGGTGTCTTTCCTAGGCTGGGGCAGGAAGGAGCAACTCAAAACATCCAGATGGTCACTGAACCGACAGCTGACCCCGTGACCCCCTTACTCTGGGCCCAGCCTGACTGAGACCCAGAGGAGCCCTGTCTTGTGACCAAGTCCCATTGGGTTGTTCTTGCTGCTGTTTTTAACAACTAAAACTCCTAACTCCAGTTTTCCGAGTTACCTCTTTCATCTAGAGCCAGTGTGCATATGGGGCAGCATGCTTTCTCTAGCCCTCCCTGTTTTTTTGTTTTTGTTTTTGTTTTTGTTTTATTTTTGTCACATTTTTTGAGGGCAAGACCCTTGGTGCTTTGTCTAGCCTTCCACTGAAGGCTCTGAAATACAAGTCTCTGGGCCCCTGGTGGCTGTGCAGTTGTCGGCTGTGGCTTTTCCATAGATCCTTTGCCCACCCCGACTCTTGCCACCCTTATGGCTCCTTCGCAGGTGGGGTGCAGCCAGGCCGTGGCACCCCAGCAAAGAGCTACTGGAGGAGATCTGACCCTAGTGAGAGGGTGGGCGGGCGGGTGAGCCAGGCCTCTGTAACCAGACCTGGGGGATGCGGGAGGGCTTCAGGCGCTTCAGCAGCTGATGTCTGGAGATCAATTAGAGATAATGGCTTTGGGTGGACGCAAAGAAGCATGGCCAAGATTTTCCTGGTTATGATCGTGTTTACCTCATTAGCAGCCTTTTTTTTTTTTTTTTTTGAGGGATGGCACAGTGCTGCAGTGTGAATTTGTGCTGGCTGCTTTGTTTCGCTCAGGGTGATCAGGCGTGGACCCTGGGCAGCCGGTAGCTCCCCCACCGCCACTCAGACAGGGGAGACAGAGGCCCATGGCTTCTGCTCACAACCCACCAGACCCGTGCCCTCCCTGTGACCCAGTGTTTATACAGCTTTAAATTTTATTCTTCCTTCCTTCCTTCCTTCCTTCCTTCCTTCCTTCCTTCCTTCCTTCCTTCCTTCCTTCCAAAATCACTGAAGTTCCTACTATGTTCTGGACACTGTTCTGAGCATGGAAGATACAGCAGTGAAAGATGGTTAAGGAGCGTCCTCTCAGGGAACTCACGGGCTGCAGAGAAGATAAACAAGTCAATAAGAAAAAATATGCAAAAGTCAGAAGTTTGAGCAGAGAATTAAAATAGGGCCAGTTGAGGGGAACCTGAGTGGCTCAGTTGGTTAAGTGGCTGCCTTCACCTCAGGTCATGATCCGAGAGTCCCAGGGTCAAGTCCTGCATCAGGCTCCCTGCTCAGTGGAGAATCTGCTTCTCCTCTCTCTCTGCCCCTCTCCTGGCTAGTGCTTTCTCTCTCTTTCTCTCAGATAAATAAATAAAATCTTTAAAAAAAAAATAAAATAGGGACAGTTGATAGACTGTACTTCTGGGTGAGAAGGCCTCTCTGAAGAGATGACAATCCAAGCCCAGACCTGAATGATAAGCAGGAGCCAAACCTGGGGCAATGAAAGAGAAAAGGCCTTCCAGGTGGAGGAGACAGCAAGTGCAAAGGCCCTGGGGTGGCACAGCAGGGAGACCGGGACAGAGAATGAGGCAGAGACATACTTGTGATAAGCTTGAGCAGGCTGTAGAAGACAGCTCTCTCAGGGCCTCCCAGCTGGATTCAGAGTTTGTTGTGTGCAAACCTCATGCTGCACTTTCCTTCAGAGAACAGGAGCTTAACTGGGGTGACAGTGAATGGAGACGAGCTCCTAACAAAAAGTCTGGGGACTCTGGTTCTAGGTGTGACCCTGCCCCCAAAAGCTATCTAACTTTCACTTCTCTATGCTGTAGCTTCCCTGTTACTGAAACAGCAGGTTTGGGCCAGACTTCAGTGGTTTCCAAAGTTTGCTTTTTGACAGAAGAACCCCTTCCTTCCAGGACATTCTTCTGGGGAGGAAGCCCAGCATATCAAGGGTTAGCAGCCGTCAGCCATGTCGCTGGCAAAGCTGGCAAAGGGGCCCAGAGTTCTGCCCACCATCCTATGCCCTAGCACCCCCTCTACCCTCCCATAGGACCCCAATAGCAGGGCCTGGATACAGACAGGCAGAAGGGCTCAGCCCAGCATGACCACAAGCAGCCCCGCCTTAGGCCAGCATTCCTCTCTCTCCTGTAGTTCCCTCCTCGGTAGAAGTGAGTAACAGAGCCTGTGCATTGCTATCCTCAGGGCTGTTTTAAGGCTTGGATCTTTGGAATGGCTCTGAGTGCCTCAAGAGAAAAATAGCATAGAAACAGAAGATACGGCAGCCCCGGTGGCTCAGCGGTTTAGCGCTGTCTTCAGCCCAGGGCGTGATCCTGGAGACCTGGGATTGAGTCCCATGTCGGGCTCCCTGCATGGAGCCTGCTTCTCCCTCTGCCTCTCTCTTTCTCTCTCTCTCTCTGTATCTCATGAATAAATAAATAAAATCTTAAGAAAAAAAAAAAGAAAGAAAGAAAAGAAAAGAAACGGAAGATACTTTTTAACTGGTGCACTGCTGTGGCTCAGGAAGTGTCGCGGCACAACTGTGCAGTAGCCTTGGCACCTTTGCCTCCTGCGGAGTTCACAGGGAAAGGAAACCAGCGCTGTCTTCTCCCAGGCACCACGCATGGACATAGTCCTCTCCCTTAGTTTTTTAAAGGAATTGACATTCTAGAGAAAAGCCATATAGGAGTGGGGTCCCGTGAGTCAGTCAGCGATGCTTTTGGCTACAAGAACAAAAACTCAGCCAGCTGTATAGCTAAACACAAAGTTTTCTTCCTTTCTTTCTTTCTTTCTTTCTTTCTTTCTTTCTTTCTTTCTTTCTTTCTTTCTTTCTTTCTTTCTTTCTTTTTTTTTACTCCTGAAACAAGAGGAATGGAGGAGCCATTGTTAGTGTTAATGTCTGCAACATTGTTGGTGCCTCTGTGATGTTGCTGACCTTTTCCTCATGTTTGCAAGTTGGCTGCTGTTGCTCCAACCATTTTATCCACAGTCAAGGTCAGAAGAAGATGGGAAGGGGCAGTGTAAGCTGAGTCCAGCAAAGCAAAAGCTTTCCCAGAGAATTGCCAATTTGTTGATACCGCTTTGGTCCTTGTCACATGGCCACCCTCAACTGCAAAGGGAGGCTGGGAAAGAAAGAATTTTGTTTTCCTACCCTCTCTAGTTGAGAAAAGGAAGGGAGAAATGCTGAGTTTGGGTAGCAGGTAAATTAGTCCAAAGTATCTCCCATGGCCTGGAATCAGCTGAGCTTGACAATACCTTTGGGTATTAAGATGCCAAAGGCCTGGGCAGGAGAAAAGAGTAATAAGGTAGGAAACAGAGGAGAAGCAGGGAGGAAGGAGGAGAGAAGGAACAGTTGTTGAAGTCCTTCTGTGTGCCAGGTACCCCACATGTCTGGGGAAACTGTGGCTCAGGCTCAGAGAGCTCAGGGAACTTGTCCAAAGTCATAGAGCTAGTGTGAGAGAGAGCCCTGTTCCCTCCAACATTAATGCTGTTATTTCCCAAGGGAAGAGGAGAGAGGGAAGGAAAAAGAAGGTGATGGTGAGCAGAGGGACAGGCCAAGGCCCGGAGAGGCTTCATGGTGGCAGGTCCGCGGCTCCTTAGCTCAGCACCACAGTCCTGGCATGTGGGGCGGGACCCAGCACATGGTAGGCGATCAGTAAAGTTTGTTGGCTGATGTCAGTCTTACGAACTAATTACCTTTCACACTGTCACCCACAGTGTTGATAACTAAGGTTGGGCAAGTGTTCTGTGCAGGCGCCAGTGACACCCCCTGCAGGCAGCTCTGTATTTGAGCCTCACAGCAACCTTCAGAGAGAGTCCCTTTTGCCCCTCAGCCTAGAAATGAGAAAATCAAATCTCAGAGAGGTTAGGTTGCCTGCCTAACCTCTGCCCCCAGAACACTCGGCTGTTACCCACACACACCCCCAGCTGCGGCCTCCATCACAAAGGGGGTTAGAGTGAAAACGACCTCTTGAGGCCGCCTGTCCCTGCATCCCAGCATGCCTTCCCTGGAGCAGCACCAGGTGGCTGCAGTGTCTTACAGATTGCACAGGGGCCCTCATGCCTCCCGCAGTCACCCACAGAAGAGCCAGCAAGACTTTTCATCCCTGAGGACTCCCCAGGCCCAGCTTCCCTCAGTGGTTGCATGGAGAAGCCTTGGGGTCCCACCAGAGGCTGCCTGCCACAGAGCAGCCTCAGCCCATTGCCGGTTCCCAGCCTGAGAACCCATACTTGCTCTGCTGGTTTGTCTTTCTGCTCTGCTGGAGGCTGGTGAAGCATGACTCCATGTGGTCCTGATAAGGGGTCCCACCTTAGCAGGGTCCCCCACACATTCTGGGGACCCAGACACCCTCATTCAAACCCCAGCACAGACACTAGCTGCTAGCTCTACAACCACAGGCATGTCCCCTGGTCTCTGAATACCAGTTTCCTCGCTATTGGGTGACTAGATGAGTCATTTAATCTTCCTCTCCCAGAGCCCCTACTCTTCCTGTGCAAAATGGCAATTAATATCAACCTTGTTATTTGGCTGATTCAGTAAGGTAACATATACTACCACCCAGCGTGGGTGCCTGGTGCAGAGTGGGTCACAGCAATTGATTACAACAAGCTCCAGGCTGCTCAGCCATGGTAACTGGCTTCAGGTTTCCCCTGCTTTTACAAACATTTATTAAAGTATAACACACAAGCAGAAGAGAACACTTATCAGTAAGTGGACAGCTCAGTAAATTTTTCCAAACTGAATCTACCTCCTGTGACCAATTCTCAGATGAAGAAACAGAACATTGTCAGCACCCCAAAGACCCTCCATACCCCCCTGCCAGTCACTACCCCCAGCAAGGGTGACCACTAGCCTGCCTGGGTTGGTTTTGCCTTTTCAAGAACTTTATGCAAACAGAATCATACAACATGTGCTTTTCCACTCACAGGTCTGTCTGTGAGCATCACCTGGCTGTAGTGCACACCTCTAGTCTGTTCTGTTGCTATGTGATATTCCACAGCCCCAGTGTGCCACAGCTAGCCATTCTCCACTGGCAGACACCTGGGCAGTTTCCAGGTTCTGGCAGCTATGAATAGTGTTCTGTGACCATTCAAGTCCATGTGCTTTAGGAATCACCCATAGTCATTCTTTTGTGTGCACACCTAGGAGTGCAAGTGCTAGGCTGCAACTGGCCTTGGCTTTTCAGCTAAGCCTCTCCAAAGGTGCCAGGAAAGAAGGAAGAGAGAAGAGGTGAGGTGCATTCTCTGTGAGAGTTACAAAGTATGGGCAGTGTCGCAGATGATGTGCTAAATTCAGAGCTCTGTTACAGAACTCAGCACTGCCCTGGGCAAAGGGTGGGACAGGGTCCCAAGTGATGGAGCACTGAGTTCTTGCTGTGTGCGGAATGCTGCCAGGGACTCTGCCATGTAAGAGCTTGGCCTGGCCCTGAGAATCCTTGGTCCTGCTGGGGAAATGAGGTAGAAAGCAGGAAACAGGAAGTACCACAAGGGTGTTAGGTAACAGAAGAGTAACAGAGACCTGCCACAGGAGCCGGCCAGGTGGTAAGATTGGCACTCTGGGTTCAGACAGGTCCAGATTTGGCCAGGGCGGAGGGTGTCTTCATTGACGGCCTAACGCATCTTTCTCCCTAGCGAACACCCATGTGTTCTTCAATGCCCAACTGAAATGTCACCTCTTCAGTGGAGCTCTCCAGAATCCACTAGGTCCCTGTCACATGCACTAAAAACTTTCTTCCCAGCAGGTCCCACAACTGTCAAGTACAGACCTAACATACATCTTGTGAACTGAAACCCTGTGGTCATTTATTCAATCTCTCCTGCTGACCTGCAGGCTCCAAGTGTTTCTGTATTGTTCATTGCTGGATCACCCATACTTACCATGGTGCCTGGCAAATGGTAGGGAGTCTATACATATATGTGGAAAAACATGTGCCTGAAAGCATGCATGATCAAAGGAATGGAGGGGGTCACACATGGGTGACTGGGGCACAGAAGATGATGAGTCTAAAGCAGAGGTTCACCATTGGGAACAGAAGGTGAGTCTAAAGCAGAGAACACCATTGGGCTCGAACACCAGCCCAGGGAGCTGCAACTTGATTCTGTGAGCAGCTGGGAGCCACTGAAGGTTTTTGAGTAGGAGAGTGAAATGAACAGAGATTAATGGATGATGCTTTAAAGCAACACATCACTGAAAAGGAGATTGACAAAATTGTAATTTTTACCTATTGTGGTTGTTAGGAAAGGATATTTCAACAAGTCAGGCTCTTTCAGTTCTATCCATATTGGGAAATTTATCTAAACAGAGAAGGAATGAGGAAGCAGTATCAGACACTTTCTCCTAGATTTCAGCAAAGGTGTCAAACCGACTATGAGGTTGCAGCCAGCTGTGTAAAAATCAGCAAACACAAAGAATAAATGGTTAAGCCAAGCTACTACCCAACACACAGATCACGTATTTTGAATTCAGGCATTGGTGCTTTCATCCATGTTCCTCTTTCCTGCTGAGATGCCCTACCTACTTGCCACCTGTCACATTCCTCCTGCCTTCTTTGGTTCAGAGTAGATGTCACCTCTTCCACGAACCGCCCACCCCACCCCAAGCCCTTCCTTTCTCCATGATTGTCTGCACCTAGAACACCTCTCTGCCATGGCCTGAGTTTAATTGGACAGTTCATGGAGGGTAGAGGTGAGTTAGCCCTACCAGATATTAAAATATATTCTAGAGCTATAATATTGGGACAGGAATGGATCAATACAACAAAAGAGACAATTCTAAAAATAATGGAAAATCAGCATGCTATAACGTTGGTCTTTCTATTTTTTCTTTAAAGATTTTATTTATTTATTCATGAGAGACACACAGAGAGAGGCAGAGACACAAGCAGAGAGAGAAGCAGGCTCCCCATGGGGAGCCTGATTCGGGACTTCATCCTAGGACCCCAGGATCATGACCTGAGCAGAAGGCAGATACTTAACCACTGAGCCACTCAGTTGTCCCAGCATTGGTCTTTCTAATCCATGGATAAAGATGAATTATATAAAAGATGGCATGGGGGGCACCTAAGTGGCTCAGTCATTTGAGTGATGGAGTCTTGGTTTCCCCTCGGGGCATGATCTCAGGGGTTGTGGGATTAAGGTTCTGTCTGTGGCCTTGAAAAATTCTCTCCCCTGCCCCTCCCGCACGCACTTGTGCGCACACACTCTCTTTCTCTCTAAAAAAAAAAAAAAAAAAAAAAAAAAAAGATAAATCCTTAAAAATAAATTTTAAAAAAAGATGGTATTAGGACAATTTGGAAAGCCATTTAAAAAAATACAAATTAGGGGATCCCTGGGTGGCTCAGCGGTTTAGTGCCTGCCTTTGGCCCAGGGCACAATCCTGGAGTCCCGGGATTGAGTCCCATGTCAGGCTCCCAGCATGGAGCCTGCTTCTCCCTCCTCCTGTGTCTCTGCCTCTCTCTCTCACTCTCTCTGTCTATCATAAATAAGTAAATAAATAAATCTTAAAACAAATTTTTAAAATACAAATTATATTTTTACCTCACTACTTATATGGAGGTAAATTACAGACTAAATACAGATTTGGGGTACCTGGCTGGCTCAGTCAGTAGAGCACATGACTCTTGATCTCAGGATCCTGAGTTCAAGCCCCGCATTGGGCATAGGGCTTACTTAAAAAGAGAGAGAGGGCAGCCCCGGTGGCTCAGCGGTTTAGTGCTGCCTGTAGCCCAGGGCGTGATCCTGGAGACCCTGGATCGAGTCCCACATCAGGCTCTCTGTAAGATGCCTGCTTCTCCCTCTGCCTGTGTCTCTGCCTCTCTCTCTGTCTGTCTCTATGAATAAATAAATAAATTTAAAAAAAAAAGAGATTTAAGTACAATGAAGGTATAAATGCTCTACAAGAAAATATGGGCAAATTATTTTTATAATCTTTGAGTGGAATAAAACCTTTGTTTTGACCTGAAACCCTTCAGCCCTAACAACAACAACAAAAAAAATTGAAGGTATAAAAATGTAAAATTTCCATATGGCAAAAAAACCCATCATAAATAAAATAAAAATTAGACACAAAAGTCTTTTTTGTTGAAAAAAAATTTGCAAAATATATGACAAAAGATTAAATTTCCTTCACAAAAAAAAAAAAAAAAAAAAGACCGCCAACTCAAACAAGGAAATGGGCAAAGAATATGAACAGGTTGTTCTAACAAATGCAAGTGACCAATACATGCACAATACACATAACTATAATGCTCACACTCCCACATGAAGAGAGGCAAAGGAAAATAAGAGATACCAATTTGCACCTCTTAGATTGGCAAAGACAGAAGAAATTGCTAATACTAGGCATTGGTGAGCCTGTCATAAAACGGGAACTGCCCCACATTGCTGGTGGCTGAGTAAAGTGGTACAGGACTTGTGGAGGGGGATGGCCATCACTGTGAAAATCCAGAATCCTGATGATGATGATAAAAGTTGCCATTTACCAAGTACTCCCCCAGGGGAAGAGATCAAACTGCATTTTATGACCTGACCTCAGAAGTCATACACTCTCATTTCCACAATACATCATTGCTTCCACAGCCCTATTTATTCATCATGACAGGGGACTAGGGTGGGTACCAGGAGGTGGGGATCACATGGAGACATCTTAGAGGCTGGCTGCCACAGTGTCCAATTTCAAAGGAGAACTTTTAAATGTTTTTGGAGAGAGAGCAAGAGTGTGCACGCCCAAGCAGAGCGGCTGGGTGGGAAGGGCAGAGGGAGAGAGAATTTCAAGCTGACTCCATGCTCAGAGCAGAGCCTGATGTAGGGCTGGATCTCACCACCCTGAGATCATGACCTGAACCAAAATCAAGAGTTGGATGCTCAACCCACTGAGCCACCCAGGCGCTCCTCAAAGGAGAACTTTCGATGTTAAATACTACATTAAGTACACTATCTTATTATCCACTTTGGAGATCAGGAAACTGAGGCTTTGAGAGATTTAAGTGTGGTGCCTGAGATCACTTGTCTAGTGTCAGAGTCAGAATTTGAACCAGTCCCGTATGGCTGGACCCTATTCGACTTCCTCACTGGTCTCCCTGCTGCCACTCTCACTTCCTTATAATCTCATCCCCTCTGGTCTAAAAACATAATGCAGATTGCATCATTTCCTCACTGTTAGAATAAAATCCATACACCTTACAGTGGTGTATGTGGCCCTGCATGATTGTCCCTGAATACTCTCTCACCATTCCCCACCCCCACCCCAGCCCATCTTGCACTGGCCACACTGGTCACCTTTCTGTTCCTCAGACATGCCAAATCCCTTCCCACCTCAGGGCCTTGGCACCAGCTCTTCCCTCTGCCTGGAAGACTGAACCCTCAGGTCTTCACCCAGTTGTCACCTTCAGCCACCCTGGGGTCAGGGTAAACATTGTCTTATTCCTGAGCTGGGGGCCTTCCCTGACTACTCAGCCCAGAACTAATGCTTGTCTCCACCCTCAAGCCCTGTCTCTAGCACCCACTTCCTTCCTGAGCCTCTCTACCTCATCTCCATCTTACTCCTTGTTTCCAGGATCCAACCAAGATTTGAACTTTGCATTCAGTTGTTATTTCTTTTTAGTTTCAAGACTTGGAAAAGCCAAATTAATAACAATGACTCTTTTGGAGAGTCAAGACAGTTGTGTTGTGGAGGGTCTCTCTGGATTTCTTGTCTGATCGTCTCTTCATGATCTGACACAGGTTAGGCATTTGGGGGGAGAACACAACATGGGTGGTTATTGCATCTCCTCCTGAGGTGGGCACATTATGTCAGGTGGCCCCATTTTGGGGGCTATTGAACTTGATCACATGGTTGGAGGGTATCTGCCAGTCTCTCCACTGCACAGGTACCTGTTCCCTTCCGCCATTAGGAACTTATAGGGGCCAATGGGTTTTTTAATGCTTTGAGATGCTTGAACAGAATCCCCTCTGATCAGACTAAGATCCGGGTATTCCTAATCATAACAAACCCCTGGCTCCTGAGGCCAGGTTCTCATTTGTGGAGTAGGCTCACTTCATACGGAAATCTGCCTGGAGAGGTTTGCTGCTTAAGACACTATAGAGCGAGTGCTCTGCCAGTTGTCCGTTTTCAAAAACACCCACTGTTTGCAAAGTCTGACGTGAAGGGGACATGAAGGCAGTACTGCCCCCTTAAGCATATGGGAGCAGCCTTCCCTGCCATGATCTCCCACCAGACTGGGGCCAAAGAAGGGACACATCACTGGGAGAATTAGTGATCAAGAAACTAGGTCATGCCATTCCTTGTTGGGACCCGTGCTATGGCCACTTTAAGGATGGAGGGAGTTGTCCAAAGGCACAAGGACACTGAAAGCACCCGGCACAAGGTTACTGAGGAGTGGCAGCTCCTGCAGGAATGAGGATCCGGGAGATTTCTGCGGGCTCCAGCACACAGGAAAACTCACCTAATTTCCATTGCTGCTCAAGGGCCAGGTTTCTCTAGGGCTCCCAACTGCTTTCTGTGGGTTGAGTGGGGCTGAGGCTGTTTTATCTCAGGGATGGTAAATGAGTTCACATTTCATGCCTAGAGAAAATCACTGTTCTGCTCTCCTGGGCAGTACTGGCTCTCTTTTATTAGTCAGGGAAGAGCTGGGTTATCTGGGTTCAATTCCACCTTTGAACTGCAGTTGGATTTGGCTTTATATTTCAAGCCCAGATGTCCACCACTGCTGTGAGATAGTGACTCAGGCCAGGAGAAGTCAAAGGTCTCTAGAAATGTGGTGGGAAGAGATGGGAAATCCGGGGCCTGAATTATCTCCTTTTCAGAGTGAGGAAGGGCATTTCCCCATGTTGGAAACGCCCAAGTTTCCCTGGATGAACTTAAGAGTCCCGGCCTCTAATTAAAATTCTAAAAGTCATCGTTGGGCACCAGTACATGTGGATGTGGACATGGGTGCTGCAGCCTCCAAACCATCCCCCACCACGAAGGATGAGAAGTAAAGATGTATTAGAGAAACCCGGAAGGGTGCCTTGGTTTGAAAACATTCGATTTCACCGAGAAAAGGTGCTAATGAATAACGTGCGTAGACCCTCTTTTAAAAAGACAGTGTAAGTTCTATATGGACTGAAAAACCTTTTGAGTGCGTGGAAGGAGGTCTGCTCTGCGTGCCTTTAATTTGATGTGTTGCCATCTTTTTATTTTCCTAATGGGCGAAGACTGAGCTCTCTGACCCTGTGGTGGTGCACTTCCAACTCACACCTGTAGAGGGAGCCTTGTCTACCTCGGATTGTTCACAATGCAAAGCTTTCAGTGAAAGAAAGAAAAAGGCTTTTAGAGAAAAAAAGTTGGAGGGTTAAAGGCAGTCTGTTTCAAAATTGCAAACAATCGAGATGGCTGTCTTGGCTTTTTTTTTTTTTTTTCTTCTTTGCTGGTTCCACTGTGAATGAGTTGTAGCGTAAAGTCGGGAGAAATTGCCCTTCTTTTTCGGATGCGACTAGAGGGACCAGGAAGGAGGTGGGATCGTTGTTGGTATTTTTGTTTTGTTTTGTTTGACCATTTGCTCACAGAATTCCACGAGGGCAGCTCCTCCCCGCTGTTAGAGCCCAAGCTTTTTCTGAAGGCTGATCCGTTGTCGCGGAGGTGGTGAATCTGAGGAGGGGGGGCATCTGCCCTTGACCCGTCTTCTCTGTTGGGGTCTAACTGTGCTGTTTGGGGGCGAGCGAGTTGTGTTCTAGGCGGAGTCTGGGCTGGCTTGCAGGTCCGGGGTCCGCCACCCCCCACCCCGCGGCGCCCCGCGCGGTCTTCTGCACCCCGGGCGGACGAGGTCTGTGCGTGCGGAGGACGGCGGCCCCGAGCCGCATGGGTCTTCCCTCTCGCCGACGCTGGGGCTCCGCGGACCGCACGCACCCAGGTCTGGGATGGAGCGGCATTCTTGGTGTCATCCTATTACTTTACAACTGGAGCTCGCGCGCCGCGAGGAGCCGGTACCCCGTGGTCTAGAGGAGCACAATGACCGGCGGGCGGAGAGGGGGGTGGCGGGGAGGGCGCCGAGAGAGTCCGCGGCGAGCGCTCGCGATCGCTGAAATGTTTGGTCGGACAGGTGGACGCATCCCGGAGTCCCCGGCGCCCGCCGGGGCGGAGGACGGGGAGCGAGGGAGGGTGTAAACTAAGTGGTGGGCAAGAGACAAAGGAAGAGTGCAGAGAGGCGAGATGGTACGGAATGTGGGGAGGGGGAGGGGAACGGGGGGGCCGAGGGTGGGCAGCGCGCCGAGGGGCCCGAGCTTGAACTTGATCAAGGAAAGGGGGGCCCCGAGATGGGGGTGGGGGGGCGGCAGAGAGCTGGCCACGTGCCTGGCTTTCCCAGACCGGGGTCTCGCGGAGACCGCCCGGGGACCCAGCAGCCCCGCCCAGCGACGACCCGCGTCCCCGGGGAACCAGGAGACGCGAGGGGGTCCGGGGCTGCCCGAAGGCCCCAGGGCGCCGAGAGTTCCTAATGGTGACTGAGTCACTTTCTTTGGGCCAAGTCTCTTCTCTCCCGGCCAGAACGCGGAGAGCCCGCGGGCCGGGTGCCCCCCCAGCCCCCCCTCCCCCCAGCCCCGAAGACTGCGGCCTCCAGGAGCGAGGAGCGAGGAGCGAGGAGCGGGGAGCGAGGGGCGGGCCCAGACCCCACCGCCTCCTTTCCTGAGCTCAGCCCCGGGCAAGAATCTTCCTCCCAGCGCTTCCCCCTTAAGAGCGCTCTCCCCCCGGAGCGCACGGCGGCGCGTCCAGCGCGCCCTCATCCCTCCCCCACTACCTGGCCCGGCACCCCCTCCCTCTTCCCACCTCCTCTCCCCCTCCCGCCCCCCGGCCTCTCCCTCCTTTCTCCTCTCTGGGTGCCTCCTTTTCCTCCCTCTCCCCCTCCCCCCGTGCCCACTCCTCCCTCCACCTCCTCCTCCCGCTGCTCCTCCCACTCCCCCAGCGTGCGCCCTCCCTGCGCTCCCCTCCCCCCGGCCCCCGCCCCGTGCCCGGTCCCGCCCCCCCCGCCTCCCCGTGCCCGGTGCCCCCCTCCCCCTTCCTCCTCCCGGCCGCGGCGCCGCCGCCGCTGCCGCCGCTCGCCTGGGCCCTCCCCCTGGCCACCCCCGCCCCCGGGCCGGGCAGTGACGCGCCGCGGCGGTGCCAGCCCCTCTCCCCGGGCGGCCGCGGCGGCGGCAGCAGCAGCAGCTGGAGCTGGAGGGCTGTCACCGCCGCCCGCCCCGCTCACTCGCCGAGCCCCACCGCCCGTCTCCGCCTCGCCTCCCGCCCAGGTACGGAGTCCGGCCCGGATCCCCGCGATCGGGCCGTTTCCGGGCCCCGGCCGCCGCCCCCCTCCTGCCGCCGGCCGTTGAGCTGCGGTTAGGGGGGTGGGGGGCCGGGGGTTCCGGGGAGGGGGACGCGGGGGAGCTTCCTGCGCCGGGGCTGGGGAGGGGGGCGCGGGGAAGCGGCTGCGCCCTGGGCGGAGTGGGCTGGGGCGGGGGGCGGGTGAGTGTAAGCGAGGGGGCTGCTGGCAGAGGAGGTGCGCTCTGGGGGCTGCAGGGTGCCCGCGAGGTGTGCGGGGCCGCGAGTGCGGGGGGCCGCGGGGCGCACCCCACTCCCGGGCCGCGCGCGCCGCCGGTCCTGGGGGGCGGTGATTGTGTGCGCCGCGCCGCGGTATTGTGCGGCGGCCACACGGCTTGCGGCGGGCTCGGCACCGCGTCCCGGGGAGGAAGGCGCTCGGCCGCGGCGGGGGGCGGGCTCGGGTGGCCGCCGCCGCCGCCGCCGCCGCCGCCGCCGCCGCCGCGAGAGGGGAAGTGGACTGTGTTTGGGGATCTGAGCACGGGAAGCGTTGAGTGGCTGGGAGGGGCGCCGTGCCTGGGCGCGGGGAGTTGAGCCGAGGTTTGCAGAGTTGAGCCCACTTCGGCAGGCGCCTGCCCCTCCCCGGAGGGGACCGGGTGCCCTTGTCAGGTGTGGCGTCGGGGCGGAAGCGGGGGGCGTCGGCAGCCCGGGCGCGGGGGCCGCGGGCCGGAGGGAGGGCGCGCGTCCGGGTTAAGTTGGCTTCACACCTCGGCCGGCCGCTCTCGGCCCTCTCCACCTAGGCCTCCGGGGCCGCACACTTTCTCGCGGGGCAGGGTGGGGGTGTGCCGTCCACATTTTTTATTGCGGCTGCTCGAGTTCAGAAGTGACCTGCACCCCCACCACTCCCACCTGGAGGAGCATTCGCCGGAGTCCGGTCGCCCCTACGCCCCTACTGGGCCAGCTTCCTGGGGGAAGTTCTCCTTAAGCCTGGCTAATTAGCATTATTCCTGGAGAAAGGTTAAGGTTAGACCGTCCTTCTCCTTACCAGGAGGCCCACCCCCCTCTTCCCCATTCCCGTCTCCCTTCCCCCTCCCCAAGAGCACAAAAGCACAAAAAGAAAGTGTGAAGAGGCGCAGATCAATGGAGAAGCCACAAACCCATTAATTCAAATGGAACCTTTTTTCCCCCCTCTAAAACATTGATTTTTCTTTCTGTCTGCTCTGAGGGGAGATTAATAACCTCCTGATTTCACCTGAAATGGTGTTTGGACTCTGTGATTTCCTCCTCTTTCTGAGAAGGATTGTGGCTTGAAATAGATTCTCCCTTGAGATAAAGCCCTACTTATCCCAGAATCAGCTGGAAACCCCAGCCTGGGGCCCCCAGCCTACCAGGTGGGGCTCTCACGGCTCCTCTGGGGAGTACCATCTGTGTGACAGGAGTAGGGGTGCCAGCTTGACCCCCGCTTCTGGGATGTAGGTTAGTCTGGGGGAAAGACCCACATATGGCCCAGTCCCTGTGGTAGGTTAGTCCTTCCTTAGTAAATTACCCCTTCATTGGAAAACCATTAGGGCCCAAATGTGCCTTTAAATAATATCAAGCTCCTGTCTAATCCCAGTTCAAGCTGGGCTTGTTATAAGACAGCACCTCCTCCCACACCCACCCTACCACCGCTGGGCGACAGGACCCCATTCAGCAACTTCCCGCAGCAGAGCAGGAGCAGAGCACCCCAGAACTTTCCTTCCAGCTAAGGAGGCGGATGGGGGTGGGGGGACCGTCTATGGCCTCAGCCACCCTGAGCTCCTGTGGAGCTGGGCCACCCCACGGAGTTGCTCAAGAACTTTTTTGTCTCGTCTGGGTCCTTTTCTTGGAAGGAAACTCCCGCAGGGGATTAGCTCAGAGTGGTTCCTCTCTAGCCCTCCTTTTGGCTGGAAGAGCCCTGTCTGCTGCAGCTCATCTCTCTGGCCACCCTCTTAAAGAGACCCCTGTTAATGCCAGGGCCTGGGGTGTCAGTGAGGCCCTCGTGGTGAGGACTGCTGGGAAAACAGCCAGTTGCCTTTGCCTAGGAAACAAAAGCCCGTTTTACACTAGTAGGAAGGTGTTGAAAATGCTCCCTCCCCAGCGCTCAGGCGTTGGCGAAGGCAAGGACAACAGAGCATCCCCATATATATGTGCTTCTGACAGACCCCGTGTGTGTAGAGAGAACACCTAAAAGGTGGTAGGTGATTGGCTGTCTCAGCTCTCCTCACTTCACATTTCCCAGAAGGGCTTGTATGACTTATGGCTAGTGAGCAGAGGAGGTGTGTTAGCAGGAAGGAGCGGAATTGTGCGGGGAGTGTCCTTGGGTGGCCAGGTGGGCTTGGAGTGTAGCATGAAGCGGCTGCCTTGGGACCCCACAGCTCCCAGGTGCTGAGGCTCAGACCACCCTAAGATTTCATTTGTGCAATCCCTTCACTACAGGGATTTGAACCCTTGTTGCTTTAAATCCTGGGGGTTTTTTGTCTTCCATTAATAAGCCATCTGATGAGCTGAAGTGGTTAAGTTGGGGTCAAATGCGGTTCAGTACCTTCTTGGCATGCTTAGAAGGCTGTGTGTGTAGCGCTCACTGACATGGAGACAAGGCGCAGAATTGCCTGTCCTGAAGAATTTCCAGGGCCTGGAAGGAGCCTGCAGGTGTTCCAGAAGGAGGTGCTCACTTTCAGTATCTTGCTTGCCTGCCTCCTTGGGGTAGAGCTAGTGCTGGGGCAACTGTCCCAACCTGGTGATCTTTCTGGCAAGAGCTTCAGCCTCTCATCAAACAGACCACAGGGGTGAGACAGAAGGGGTCTGTCTCCTGCCTGGCCCAGAACCACCTCTAGCACATCCCTGCCCTTCCCCACCCCCGCTTCTCTGAAACACACACCCAGGGCTCCTGGTCAGGGCTTATGGCTTACAATTGCACTAAATTCTCAGCAAATCCTCCTCCTTTTTTTTTTTTTTTCTTCTCAAAGCAAGTGGTAGAGATAGAGTTACAGCTCAGAGGAAAGGCCTGGAAAATGTTGTGGGAGGCACGCCCCAGGATCCCTGTCCTGGAGGATGCAAATGGCTCAACTTCAGAGGCACCAGGAACCTAGTTCCCAAGAAATTGACCCCAGTTGTAAAATAATCAGGTTACTGATAGCACCTGCTCCTAGTTACCCGCCATGGATACAGGCGCGTTTCCACCATTTCCCCTCTGCTCTCCCATTTTCTCCTCCTCCTAGGCTGGGCAGTGGTTGGTGCTCGTTTGCCTGCAGAGGCGGAAGGGCCACGGAACCTGGGTGGAGAGAAACTGAACCTGCCCATGAATTTTGGACTGAAGATAAGAGCAGGGAGGGTTTTAGTCGGTTCCTCTCCTTCTGTCCAGAGTCAGGGCTTCCAGCCTGGGGTGTGTCCCAGAGGTCAGCTAGGTGCTTGCCCACCCGCTCCCCATACATTCTTGAGTTCTCTCTTGGGGAAGGCAGTTGTCACTGTCCCCTGGAGACCCACAGTGGCTCAGGCCCTTTGGTGCTCAGTGATGGACTTTCATCAACAGGTGGCAAGTTTGTAGGCTTCCAGGTGTCTGAGAGCAGAGGTAAGAGGGGCAACCGTCTGGTCACTCATGTGGGGCCTGAGGAGAGAGGGCCCAGAAGTACTCTTTGTATATATACTCTTTGGTTTTCTAATGCAAAATCCGTTGAAGTGTGTTTACAGAAAGAGAGAAATTAGTAGAACAGATTCCCTTGCAAGCCCAGAAGGGAAAAGCCAGAGGTGCCTGACTCGTGAGCTCTGGGAGCCAGGGAGAGCACCCTAGGTCAGTGCACAGACCCTGCCACTCACAGACCCACGCCTCCTGCCTCCTGCCACTCCCTCCGGACTTGAGCTTGTTCCCAGCTCTGCACGGTCGCTGATGGGCTGGGAGCTGTGCATGCTGCTAATTGCCTGTGTAATTAGCCCGCTCCTGGAGCCCTGGCTCTGAGCAAGTGGGTGAAGTTTCAGTCTGTCCTCTGCCGATGGGGGCTGTGCTGTCGCACCGGGTCGCAGGGGCATCTGGGAAGGCTACTCTCCCCCAGACAACCCTGAAAGTAGAGTTGTGGCAGCCGTGTCAGTTTGACCAGGACTTACTCATTTGCTGTTTTTAAGTCAGGTTTATGGCACTGGATTCCTCATTTAAAAAAAAAAAAAAAGGCTGTAGCAGCAGTGTCAAAATGTTAAACAGAAGCACCGCCTTCCAAGCTAGGATCCGCCTTCCAAGGTAGGATCCGTGGAGCAGAGCCTGGGGGTATCCATGGGAAACGTGCGACGGGGTCCACAGCCCCTGTCTCTCGGCTCTTAGAGGCAGGTCAGAATTTTTCGCCGGTGTGTCTCCCTAGATAACAAGGTCCTAGGAGAGAAGAGCTTGTAGTCATCTGCATCCCTAGAGCAATACGAGCACATAGTAGATGCTCAGTAAATGTGTGTCGCCTCATTGCAGAGAGCGCATGTGGGAGTGTGTGTAAATATAGCTTGTCTCCCGCCAGTTTCCTCTGGGTCTCCTCCTGAGACGCTCTGTCGTTCCAGAGTCTGGTTCTCCCAGTTGAAGGGAGGAGGTGCCGTGAGCCAGCTCCATGGTGTGGTGGCACTGTGATGTGGGCTCTGGGGGCAGACTGCCAGGGTTCAGAGCCCAGCTCTGCTACTTGCTGTGGTGCCCTTGGGCAGTTGGGGCAGGTCTCCGAGGGGCAGGTACCAGATCCTGAGATAGGCCTGACATGGGGGCCTGCCCTTTTTTTTTTTTTTTTTAAGGCCATTGTGAGGAAATCTGAAACTGTTGCCCCGAAGCCCCCTATGTGCGGGCACTGGATGTTCTTCATTATCGGGTGATTGCAAAGTCAATGTGAAATGTAGCTCGCCTCTTCCTAATTAGACTTGTCGGGGCAGGGAAGGGCGGAGGGGGTCATTTTGGTGGACAGTTAAGCGATCTGAGTCAGAGAAACCCTAGGCTCTGTGTGAGGTGGCTGGCAGCCGCAGCAGGGAGACATTGCAGGGCGGCTCGCTGCCACCGGCCTGCCAGCCAGGATCCAGGTCTCATTGGTCGCTATTCAAGAACTGTGTGCAGTGGGACCTAGTGCTTAATTGTCAGACTTGGGCCACATCCTCATTAAACACCGGTGTCCTGCCAGGCACTCAAGCCAGCTTGCGGTGTCTCACGGGCCTCATGGGGGGTCCAGGAAACCTCCGGCCTCTTCCCCACCATCGGAAGGACTTGCAATTTTCCAGGGAAAGATGGGGTGCAGTCCCCCAGTTCATTGACATGGCCCAGCTGAGGGGTTTGTGCCTAACTGCAGGGGCTCCTGATAGAGGCCGGCCGGCAGCTGGTAGAGCTGGAGCCGGTGGGCGAGACGGTTGGAACTCGGGTTGTGGAGTGCCACGGTAGGGTGGCTATTCCCGGTGAGGGGCAGCCCGACTCGGCAGGCAGGCAGGACAGTGTGTCTGGGCCCTGAGGATCCTACGCCTCTGGCGCCGATTGTAAGCTCGTGACCTTGGACAAACACCTCAACCCCTCAGAGCCTCAGTTTCTCTTCCATGGAGTGGGGCTGGTAACTCGCCCTAGCTGGTGGGCCTGTGGGGAAGATGAAATGAGAGGAGCCGAGAGGAGCTTTTGGCACTAATGGACTTTGGCGGTCGTTAGTGTTTGCAGCTTGGTGGAGTGAGGGCAGAGGGTGGGCACCTTGAGTGCTGCACCCAGCGGTGCCATCTTCTCCTTGCTCCTCGGTGAGAACCCCGTGTGTCCAGTGGGGCAGTCCATCAGCCTTTCTCCGGGCTGCAGACCGCCCCGCCCAGGGTTGTGTGGGCCTCGACAGGGGACACTCTCATGTGGCTCTGCTGCCCCTGGCCTACCTCTCTGGCCACAGTGGCCTCGGCTGCTCCTCAGACCCACTGGCATATGCTGATGCCCGGAAGGCTCCCCGAGTAGCCCCCCCCCCCCCCCCCCCCCCGCCCCATGGCCACCTCCTTCACTTATTCCAGGCTTCCGCTCAGGTGTTTCCTAACGGTGAGGCCCTCCCTGGCCCCGGACAGACGCAGCCCTGCAGGCCCGGCTCTCCTGCTTACTCCACTGTGTTCTGGAGCCCTCCTCACCTGGTCGGTCTGTGTTTTTCTGCTAATTTTCTATCTCCTCCCCAGCGGGACAGTGAATGCCAGGAGGGCCGGGACTCGACTCTGTCTCACCCACTGCAGAATTTACCAACACCTAAGAAAGGTGCTTGGCACATAGTAGGTGTTTAGTAAATACAAGCTGTTGAATGGATGCAGGAAGCGCGCTGAGTAGGTGGTGCTTCCAGATGCTAATAGATTCACTCTGTTAAATCCCAAGCGTTTCAACAACACCCAGGAGCCAGGAGAGGGCCTCCCTGCCTCAGGTCAGACCCAGAGCACAGTGTGTCCTATGCAGCCAGGAAAGAGCAAGGGGCTTGAGCAAGGGTGCCCCCGTTCCTGGCTCCTGGAGCCTGGATGGTCTGTCGTTTCCAAGGGTCCCCTCTCCTCCCCGCCTCCCCTCCCACTCTTAGGTCCCATCCTGGAAGCACAGGGGAGAGTTTTGTTGTCCCTTTGTACAGAGGGAGACTTTTGAACATGTGTGTTCCTCCAGGTATGAGAACATAGTCTGAGTGAGTGTGAGTGAGTGTGTTTGCGCCCCAGGGAGACTGGGTGGATGTGCCTGTGTATAAGGAGCAGGGCAGCCTGTGGGAGGGAGGCAGAGTGTGAGCATGAGGGTGGAGGGGTGGGGGGGAGGGGGAGAGGGCACAAGAGGACACCTGGTCTCTGACCCTTGAGGCTCGGGGTTGGCCTCCTGGGGACCCCAGAGCTGGGCAGAGCTGGCGTGGTGGCCCAGCTCCATGGTCCAGATCCAGCCGCAGAGGGTACACACTCGCTGCACAGAAGCTGTAAATTCCAGGAAACTCCCTGCCAGCCCAGTGTGGTGGGGGAGGGGTGGAGGAGAATCCACACTGGTTCCCTAGCACTTGGAGAACAGATGTGTCTGCCTCAGGGACAGCCTCCGAAGAAAGTTCTTCGAACCAAAGTGTGTTTGCTCAGTATAAAAGAGTCGTCTGTGAGGGGGCCCTGGAGGGGAGGGAGTTGTGGGGGGGGGTTCCGCCAGAGGTCCTTACTGGGAGCCCACAGATGCCATTGTATCTTGCTAGAGGGGAGAGGGGAGAGGGGAGGGGGCAAAGCCAGCCCCGGGGTGTGGGAGCTGCTGGGTCATCTTTCTTGCATTTTACAGCCAGCTCCCAAACACAGTTGCTTGCAGCTCCTGAAAGAGGCCGGGCCAAGTAGGAGGTGGGGTCCCTTCCCGCTGCCCCCGAGGGCTGGATTGAAGGGGCCCCGCCCTGGGGGTTCCCAGATGACTGGCTAGGGGCTCCCTGAAGCCAGCCAGGGGAGAGGAGGCAGGCGTGGTCCTCTCCGGCAGGCCCTCCGGCTGTTTGGAAGGCCCTGGCGGGCCCCCCAGGCCCTTGAGCCAAACCCCCTTCGCGGTCTGATTCGAACCCTCCTCGCCTGCCCCACCCCCTTCCTTCTCTGCACTTCTGGGGCTGGCCTTTTCAGCCCTGGAAGCTGCCCAAGAGCATATCTTTGAAGCACAGCAAAGGTTAGGAAGGAGGAAGACAGAAATGTCCTCTGAGCTGGGGGAGTGGGAGAAAGGAATTCCATGCATTGCTCCACAGGAGCCCGAGTTGGGGCGGCAGGCTTTGTGGGGGCCAGGCTTTGTGGGGGCCGTCAGGCCAGCCTCAGCAGCGCTGCTAGGTCTCGCTCCCCACTTCTGGCCAACAGAGAGGGCCCCCATGTACAGTGAGCTCCCTTACCAGGGCTGTGGGCCGGGAGTGGGGAGTGGGGCCCTTGTTTACGGCGCTTGTCTCAACCTTGGTCACAAGGGTCAGAGCCAGGCCCTGCTATCCGCCCTGACAGGATGCAAGACCTCATAATTGTCTTCAATTACAGACCACACCGGCCCTCAGCCCTGGCTTCCGACAGGAACCAGAGCCCGAGCCACTTCCATGGGGCACAAGGAGAGCAACCTAGCCCCTGCTGCAAGGTGTGGGGGCTCCCTGTGGCCTCCAGGCACGACCTGAGGCACACGGGCCCTGGGGCTCCCCAGCGATGCCGCTTTGGGGCCACAGAGAGCCTGTCCCTGCTGAACCCCCTCCTTCTTTGTCTCCGACCAGGATGAGACTTCTGTGAGCAGTGAAGATTTTGATATGAACGACTCCACATGGATGTCAGCTGACCCACACCTGGCCTCCAGCCTGAGTCCCAGCCAAGACGAGAGGATGCGGAGCCCTCAGAACCTCCACAGCCAAGAGGACGGTGAGTGTCCTGTGGTGGCCAGCGGGGGAGGGACGGGGACTCTAGGGGTGGCCCCGGCCCCTGGCTCCAGGGAGAAGACATCCTCCTGAAGGTAAATGGATAGAGCTCTCGGGGGCTGGCAGCCTGATGGGGTGTCATGTCTGTCCATTTGCCCTGATGCTTGCGAAGTTACCATAGTTCAGGTCAGGTCTGGGCTATGTGGAGGTCTGGATGTGGAACAATCCAGCTGCCCAACGCTGGAAGCAAGAGTCGGGCTTCTGTAGCTCCACATGAGGCTGTAGGACAGGGTCCCTGCCTGTCACCTGTGAAACAGCAGGCAGTGCACTTGTCCCCTGTGTGTCCCTAGCCTCTTAGGATGAGAAGTACCCTGGCCCCCCACCGCCCTCTTGGACCAGCCAGGCAGCCTCCTCTGGCCTCCCTCACAACAGATGCTTTCTTCTGGGGATGGGAGAGTCAGAGTCAGAAGTCGGACCCCAGGGGGTCCACTGGGTAGCCTGTGTGCAGCCCTCAGGGGGCCGGGGCCTATGTCCGGCACACGAGTGGTTGCGGGTGTGGGGCGGCCCCAGGGTCACTGGCTCTGGGGGGCTCAGTCTGGCTTCCGGGGGAGGTGACGACTTGGAGTAGGGGCCGAGCCTCAGAGATCTGGGGTGTAGAGCCTGCAATTAGGAGGGGTCAAAGGTCGGGGCCTGGAATGCGGGGAAGTGCCTGGTTAAAAAGGGGTGTAATGTTAACTCTGTGAAACGGGTTAGCCTTGCAGAGTAAATAAGGGGTAGGAGCTTGCAGTTTGGGTCAAAGTTCGTCTCCATGGCAGAACCCGAGCTTGCCTCCCCCGACTGCCCTCACAGGCCTGAATCCGGCTTTGTCTGGGAGGAGACCCAGCCTGTAGGCAGCTGGAGATGCTGGGCCAGGGGCTGGGGTGCCCAGAGGGTGGTTTTGCCAGGACCAGTGTACAAGGCTGCCGGGAAAGAAGACTTTTGTGCCCTGACACCTTGTGAGGTCAGCACGACCCCCTCGGGCTGTGAGCCTCCCCAGCAGAGCTTCCCAGGCCAGTAGCACCTCCCGGGATTCCCACGGGGCAGGGGCAGTCACATGCTGCCAGGGGCTCTGGGGCTGGGACGTGCCCAGCAGCTGACCTCCCTCCGCATCCAAGCTGATCGAAGGCCACACCCAAAGGCCACACCAAGGGCCAAGCCAGGGAAGCTCAGCCAAGGGCGTAGGATTATACCTTCCCAAGAAAGATCCAGAACATTTTTTTAAAAACCTGAGTAGTTAGGGCTGAATGGAGGCCGTATTTCCTCAATTTATTCCTGACAAAGTCTTATGTTATTGTTGCTTAAAACCACCCTTTGGGAGTTTGATCTCTGTTGGAGACATTTCCTAAGGAGATTCAGTGCTTTGTGGAGGGTAGGGGGTTGTTTCTGTGAGGGTCACGGCTTCCTCAGCATCGGTTGCCCTGCTGCCTGGGGCTTGGTTGATCATGAAGATGAAGTGGAAAGAAGCAGAGACTGGTAAGGTTAGTACATCCTGCAGCCCGGTCCCCTGGAGGCTTCCTAGGGGAGCCTGCTTGGGGGTGATCATGCCTGTCCCCCTGCCCCTCGTGCCGCCCCAGGCCCCCCTGGTTGTGCGTCCTGGGGCTGAGGCAGGCTAGCCTGCTGACACTACCAGGGTGTTCATGAGGGCGGGCAGCCAGAGCTGGAGACAGGGAGGATGGTGTTGACTGTGATACTGTCAATTTAATTATTTAATCAGATGCTGTGTCTGGAGGCTGTGGGCTGGTGTGCTGGCCAGGGGCAAACCTAGACCCAGGGCAGGGGGTCACAGGCCTTGAGCAGGCCCTGCTGTCTGACCCTTCCGGTTCTAGATCTCTCAGTGACTACTGTGTTTCCCCAGAGCAGCAGGTTCCCATAGGATTTTGGCCGGGTCCAGACCTGGCCCATAGTCCTCACCCAGCCCTCCAGCCCCCACGGCGGCATGTCGCCAGCTCCCCTATCTGAAGGTGCTCACAGGGCAGACACAGGCTGAGATCCCGCTCCCACCAGTGAGGGGACTGCAGTGTCTTCTCATGTCCCCCATTGGTAACGAAGGGCTACGGTGGGGACAGGCCAAGCAGAGTCTCTGGTTGACCCTGTAACTCCGACCCGAATCTAGTCACAGCCCTCCATGGTGGCCTGCTGGGTGGTCTCTGGTTCCATTAGTCCTCCATGGAACTGGCAGATTGGAAAGATGAGGTCTAAAGCCCCCATTGTGAGTTCTGCAAGGCACAGACCATGTCAATCCTGCTCTCTGCTCTGTCCCCAGTGACTCCAGCTGTGTGCTTGGCACGTTACAGGGGCCTGCTGAATATTTGTTACTCGAATGAATAAAGAAACAAACATTTATCAAGACCCACCCCCGAGCACACCATCCACAGGGGATGTAGGTCCACCCTTTGTTGGGGACAAGTTGGGTTCTTTGTTCCTGAGGACCTCCCCAATGTGAGCATCCTTTAGCTAGAAAGTGTGAGGACTCCCAGGGCTGTGCCAGGGAGCATCCCACCCCTGCTGGCCAGTGATGCTGCCCAGAAGCATCTCAGGAAGCCAGGTATTTTGCACAGATTCACACCTGTTGGTGGATGTGTTGGAGCCTTCCTACTTCTCCATCCTCCTTCTTCCCACCTTCCTCCCCCTGCCCCCACTTTTCCAATTGTAACAAATGCAGATGAAGCCTGGCGGTCAGGACAGGTCCCAAGGCTGAGACCAGAAGTGAATTAGCTTTTTACCCCTGGGAGCTTGTCTCTGAGGTTTACCAGGAGTGGAGGTGTCCTTCCCCCCCCCCACCAAGTCCACCACTGCCTGCAAGCATTCACCTCACAGATTTCTTTTCTGGGTGCTCTTCCTGGCTCCCTGGAATCACAGCAGCAGACGTCAGACTGGGGGGCACCAGCACTCCATGCTTCCTCACTGGGGCTGTAGACTTCAGAAGACATGGGAGATGAAGAAAAGAGTTTGGGTGATCCAACCAGACTCCAGAGGTGGTGCCAAGGCTGCCCTCCTCTTTCTGCCTTGGCAGGTGTTGGCTGTGTGTGAAGCTCCCCCAGAAGATGGGCAGGGGCGCCTGGGAGCCAGAGGAGCCTCCCCTCACACTCTCGGAGCCCTGGCTGCTTGGGGCCAGGGTGATCCAGGCTGTTCCTGCTGCTGCCCCTTGCTATGCATGGCCAGATCTTTTGCAGACCCACTGCTAAGCCCTAGCTGAGGCTTTGGGCTTTGAGTCTTAAATGGAGCTCTGTGCACATCATTGGTGCCTAGAAAAACACTTGGCCCAGGGACTGCCTTCTAGGGGTAGATAGAAGATGCCTGGGAGAAGCCAACAGTTGAGACTTTGTCCAGAGACGCTGTAGTCTAGCACTGACTTGGGACCAAATAGTATGTCAGCCTGTAATTATGCCCGGTCAGTGGGATGGTCTGTGTGATGTCCACCTCACCCCCAGATAGCATCAGCTCTCTGAAAGCGAGGACCCCAGTGCCTGGCACAGAGCAGGTGGGGGAAAATGTCCATCAAATGAGTGAATGAATCCGAAGGTGCACGAGCGCACACACACGGGCAAGGTGAGCCCGCAGGTGTCCCGACCTTCATGTGCAGGGCTGGGCCAGGGCCGGCTGAGCCAGGGAGCCACGCAAGGGCCCACTCCTTGATTTCCCCCCCGATGTGCTCCACCGGCCTCTTGCTCTGCGCCTTCCTGAACGGAAAATGTGAGGCCTGGCCTCCAGAAGGGATGCGAGGGGGTGGGGAGCGGACATTACTCACGTCCCCGGCAGACAGGAAGCCCGCGCCAGGGGCAGCAGAGGGTCCCGCTTCCCTCTTCCTGCGCTGTCGTCTTCCTGCGGGGCTGCGGGGGTGGAGATCACCGGGCAGGGGCCCTGGACTATCCCAGGGCCTTTCTGGGCCTCTCATTTGTGCCTCTGAGATGAGCCCACTCTTCCAGGCCTGGGACCCACCTGACTGCCGCCCCCCCTCCAGTGAAGTAGTGCCCTCACTTCCTGCCTGCTGCCTGCTGCGGATGGGATGGTCGGATGGGATGGTCGGATGGTCCAGGGGTTTGGAGCCTCCCCTCGGACGCCCATTACCCAAGGCATGCAGGGGCTCTTCATGGGTTTTGTCCTGTGAGTGTTGGGCCCTGTCATGGTAAGCAAGGTTGATAAGCCCCGTTCCTGCCTCTGAGGAATCAGGCACGAGAACATGGGGCCTCTGTGGGCTATAAGCCCCCTGGGGGCAGGCGTGCCTCCTCTGTTTCCTCTTGTTTCACAAGTATTATGTTGGTTGTAAGAAACTTAGAAAAAAATGGAGCAAAAAATACCAAATTACCAATGTTTGGGGCATATTTTTCTTAGTCTTTTCTGTGTATATAATAAAAGTCTTTGTTTTCTCAAAAAAAAAAAAAAGGGGGCAGAGGGGTTGTGTAGTGTTGCAGCTACCCTTTTTATTCCTAATGTCATTTGCTTCTGTCAGTGATGTGGCAATTTTTAAAGATTGTCCAGTCATCCCAGTGACTGGAATCCCCGTTCCCGAGCCTGCCGTGCACTTGGAGCTATGACCGTGCCTTTCCTACAGGGAAGGGCAGGCCGGCTCCTGGGGGGAAGTGACCTGCCCAGACCACAAGTGACCACCGGGGTCTGGTTCTCTCTGGCTCTGGAGCCAGCTTTTGGGCCATTCGAGGGAAGGACACTGCATCCCTCTTACACATAATTACAGACCATGCTGCAGGTAGCATCTGTAGGGCCGAGGCCTGTACAGCCTGAGTGTCCTCTTCTGAGCTGTCCCCTCCCCACCACCCCGGGTCCGACCACGGAGTAGGTTCGCACAGACAGCCTTGGCCTTGGAGCGGCTAGTGCCGGAGAGGCTGGGAGAGGCTGGGAGCAGGCCCGGTCTGGTGTGGTGATGGAGGGAGGTAGAGGGGGCCTGAGGCCTGCCTGGGAGGCTCAGGTAGCGCGTCAGGTGGGGGCTGGGCAGGGAGAAGATGCTGAAAGGGCGGGCTGGGGATTTCCTGGGGCACGTGTCTCCAGAAGCTCCCTAGGACTCCAGGCTGCAAGCAGGAGAGAGGGGGCGGAGAGGGCTGCAGCCAGGAGGATGGAGAGACGTGGGGCCGCCTCTGTGGGCTGGGGCTCGGCTGGACAGGGCTCCCTGCAGGCAGGCCCCCCTGCAGGCTGGCCCTTGGCTCTGCCGCGGGTCTCCCGAGCTGGTTCTGGTCTCCCTGCAAGGTGGATGCAGTCGTTTGCTCTGAATTCCTGGCTTCTGCCTAACGCAGCCTGGGTGACTGTGACCATTAACCCTGGCTCTTGGTGAGAAGCCCAAGGCTTCCTGCCTGCCGGCTGCTGTGGCCTTGAGTAGGGCCCTCCACAGCCCAGAAATGCAGCCTGGGTGGCAGGGGCCGTCCCTCCTGATCTCACAGGCCTGGGCCCCTCCCCAGGTGCCTCCCCCTGTCCCTGCAGTGGGCAGGCCAGAGCCACACTGCCCTACCTCAGCTCGCTCCTTCCTCCTTGCTGTGGGGCCTGGGGCAGGTGGCTCCCCTCAGCGGACAGCGGGATGAGGCGGTGATGGCACTCAGCACACGCCTGGGACGGGAGGCCGGACGAATGGTGATGGGGCCATTTCCTCATTGGGGGCCAGCCTGGTGCAGGGAGACCTGTGCTGGAGGACCGGGCTCCAGGGCCCACTGCCAGTTGGCACATGCAGGCGACAGCTTCTCCTCTTCACTGCTCCCAGTTCTCCAGACACTCGTTGGTCCCCCACTTGGGCCCATCCTGTCTCTTTATCTGCTCAGGTCCCTCTGGCTCCCCTCTGCCCCGTGCCCCCTGTGTGGTCCTGACCACAGTTTCCTTACAACATCACACCTGTGTCCCTGGCCCCTGCTCACCACCCCTCCACCCCATCTTGCTTCTTTGGAGAGCACTGGAATGGGAGGGCGGACACTCATAACTTGTCCTGGCATCTCCTGAATTTGTGTCCCGTACCCCGCCCACACATGCCGGGGACCCTGAGTCCTCCAGGACCCTTCTTCAGGATCTGGCAAACTGTGTCCCAGGCTTCCACACGGGCCGGCAGCTAAGCTAAGTGAGTTTGTTCTGCTGGAGAACAAGGAGAAGGCTCCCGGGCAGCAGCTTGACTCCTGTGTCCCAGCCACTGTGCTGAGCATCAAGGATGCCACAGGCGTGTTCTTGGCGAGAGGTGGATGCTGCTTGTGCAAGGGGGGCCGGGGGCCGTACTGCTAATGAGGAAGGAGTGAGTAGGCGGTGGGACCCGGCCACTTGGGCTCCGTCACCAGCAGTACCCCCCAGCCTGGATACTCGGTGTTCTCTGTAGATGGCGCCCACCTTCCTGCAGGCCCGCTGCTGGACCCAGCACTCAAGGGTGGGCATCCAGCCTGCTCACTGTCACATCCGGGGGGAGGATTGTGGCCCCTGACCCTGGTGTCCCGGGGATGGCTTCTAAGGGACTTTTCCTGCGGTGAGCTTTTAAACTGAGCATCCTGTCTTCCATACCTGTTGATCTTAGCCTTGTCCACCCCCCTGACCCTACTTGTCTAAGAATCTGGGTCTGGGCCTCATTCCCTGGCTACAGGTCATACTCCTTCCTTCCAGAGCAAGAGCTGTTTGTTCCTATTCAAGGCTCCAAACATCTTCACGGAATAATCCCCCTGCCCTCCCCTCCCCCAGGGAACAGAGAACTCGGGCCCAAGTCCTTCCGGTTATTGGCTGTGGGCCACCCTGGCAGTCCCAGGTCACAGGAAAGTGTCCATCATCAGCTGGGCTGCGGGCTGCACAGACAATGCTAGGCTGTCCTGGCCTCTGGCCACTGAGGGTAAGAGAGGCTGGGAGACAGCACCGAGAGATCCCTTTATCCCAGGAGCAGGCTGGGCCTGCACAGCCCTGGCCTTGTGCAGGCTGCCAGGGTCTTAGGCCCCCACATGCCTGGGGAGGACATCAGAGCAGGACAGGCTGCACAGCCTGAGGTGAGGCTCACCTGCTAAGAAAGGAAGAGAAAACCCCTAGACACACCTGGAACACCGGCCTGGGTCTGCTGGACAGTCAGGGAAGCCCGAGCCCTCCCGCTGCTCCTGCCTCTTGGTCTAGGATGCATTAGATCCCCGTTGCCTATTGGCCTTCTGTGGCGGCAGGCCCTGCTGTGCTGGAGAGGAAGCCCCCGGGGAGTGAAGGGTGGGGTGCATGCAGGAGAGACATTGCCACCCCTAGCCCGTCCAAGGATGGCTTTCCCAGGAACCAGGAAGTGACTGGAGCCATGTTGGCGTCATCACCCTGACCTAAGGACTGGGATGCAACGAACCCAGGCCAGCTTCCGGGAGGGCTGGTAGAGGAGCTGCCAGGGCCCTCAGACACCACATGCACACACGCAGGCTCCGGGGCAGGGCCCTGCCCCGTGAATCATTCACACATGGTCGCCTGAAGTGGTTCTGTTTGCTCTCAGAACACATGATTTGTTTTGGGGGGGAGGAGAGGGTACAGTGGGCATCTTGGCTAGAGCTTTGTACATTGAATTAGCATTGATTTCTCACGGCCTGTGCTTGACTTAGACAGTGGGGCCAGGGAGACGTCGGGCCTGGAAGACACAGACCCAGCCTGTCCATAGTGGGAGCATTTCCCCCGGGGCATATTTGACCAGTATGTGTTGGAGGAGTGACAGAGGTAGTGGCCGTTCCATAACAGAGATGCAAAATGGAGGCCTAGAGGAGAGAGGGCAGGCACTTTGGGGAGTCAGGGGCCCATCCAGGCTTTTCACTCACTCCGTGTGACACCAGTGACTTCCCTCAAGGAACCTCTGTTTCCTCCCTGAAGCCTGCTGCAGGGGCGGTTGTGCAAGTCAGGGACAGTGGATGTGCCCGGCGCCTGACACTCACTTAGTACCCACCCCACGGAAGGTGGCACCGTCCCCACTGCCCTGATGCCAGCCCTGCTCCAGCCACCTGCTCCCAAGACCCAAACTCATCCTTGGGCTGGACACCTCACGAGGGGCCAGAGCCCCCAGGGTTCCCACACTGAGAGAAATGATTTCGGTTTTAGGGGGAAATTAGGAAGTCCTAGGTCTGCACTGTCTGATACCGTAGCCATCGAGGGCTGTTGAAAAGGCTCTGCAAATTGAGGGTGCCTGTATGTGTAAATACACACTGAGTTTCAAAGACTTAGGAAAAAAGAATGTAAAATAGCTCCATTTTAGCACAGTATTGATTACTTGTTGAAATAAGATTTTGAATATACTGGGTTAAATAAAATAGATTATTAAAATGCATTCTCTCTGTTTCCTTTCACTTGTAACTGTGGCCACTAGGAAATGGGAAATTCCATGTCTGGCTGGCGTTCCGTTTCCAGAATGCTGCTCTGGGCTCGGAGCGCCCAGGTGTTGGTGCCTGCCCAAGGGCCCAGTCACCCGAGCCCGGGCGGGAAGGCGGGGCTGCGCAGCGGAGGTGCCCGTGGCCCTGGGCTGGTGGCCTTAGGAGCCGGGCGGGAGCGGGGGGCCTGCCGCTGGAAGCACAGGGTAGGCTGATGCTCCCGAGGGACGACTGGGTGGGCAGCCAGGGCCCGAACGCTGGACTGTGGGGCGGGCACCCAGCATGGCACCTCCTGCAGGATGGGGGGATCCCAGTGGTACTGCCTCCCCGGACTCCTCTGTGTCCCCCGTTTGACCCCGAGGCCCTCCCCCTTCCTTCCGGGAGGAAGAGCAGGGTAGCCTGCCAGGAGCCTGGTGCTCCTGGGAACTATGCATCATGTAAACACGGCCCGGGCCACTGGCCTTTGTCAGAGCAGGCGAGGACCGGCCCCGGTGAGGTGCACACCCAAATTCAGAGGCAGCCAGCGCCCCGACAGCGGCCGGGAGGAGGAAGGGCTGGCGGGGCTCCAGTGTGCCCTCCCCCCTCCTCCCCACCAGTCCGGCTCTTTTGTGTGTGAATTCTTGCTGCCCCCTCCGCTCCCTGCCCGCCGCCGCCGCAGTGACAGGGGCAGCGACGGAGGCAGCGACAGAAGCCCACGGAGGAGGGGGCGCGCCTCCGCAGCCGCACCCCTGGCCGCACTGCTGGGCCTGCTGGGCCGCCGTGGCCGTGTGCGCGGCCCGCGGTCCCGGGGATGGAGGATCTTCCCACCTCTCCCCGGGCCGCCTCGGGAGCCGGTGGGTCACCCACGGGGGGTGGGTCGCCCACTGGGAGAGGGTGCCGCTGGCCGTGGCCCCAGAGCTCGGTGTGGCGATTGGCGGCTCGCACAGAGCCGGGCTTGTGCGGGCTGCGGGGCGCTGGCGCCCACATAAGGGCATTGTTTGCCGAGGTAAAAGGGGTTTTTGTCTCCTTCTGGAGACGGGACAGAGGGAGGAACAATTTCCCCCATTCATCACTAATTCCCCCATTTGAATAGCAGCGCATTGCCCCACGTTAAATAGATGGGCATCGCAGTCCTTCCCCGCCCGAGGCGTTCCGGGCACAGGTGGTGGGCTCCGCGTCCTGCCCGGACCAGGCGTTGCCCCTCGCCGGAGCTGGGGAGGCCTGGTTTGGTGCAAATGTCCAGAAGGGGTGCGTTCCCCAGCTGCTTCTCTGTTGGCCGCTCAGCAGACCCTTTTCTCTGTCACTCGTACAATCACAGGTTGGGGGCAGTCTTGTCCTGCTGGCGTCGTCCTAGGCTCCGACAGCCTGGCCTCGGGTCGGGGCCCGTCCTGGAGGGGCCTCCCGGCACAGTGGCACAGACGGGGATGGCACGGGGACAAGGGGGTCACGCCCAGCCGGGTCAGGGCGGGTTCGGCCCTGTGGCCGGAGGCCTGCACCCCTGGAAGGCCCAGCTCCTGCACCCCGTGCGCCGGGGCCCTGCTGCCCATGGGGCCAGCTGGGTTCTTTCACAGGGTCATAAAGTGTCCGAGCCCAAGAGGGCGTCAGCGGCAACTCCCTGGCCTGCAGATAAGAGGAGCCAAGGAGACGGCTGTGCCCAAGGTCGGTTGGGAGACAGTGAGGCCCCACACCTGCTCACCCCCCTCCCCCTCCGCCGGTCTCTTTTGGGAATGGGGCATGAGTTGGAGTACCTAAATCTCCTTTAAATCACACTTTTTTGGAGGGAGTGGGGAGGAGGGAAAAATTCAGAGTGGACCGGAACCTCAGCCTGGGGTGCTGACACAGCTCTCTCTTCTTTCCCTGAAAGGCGCTGCGGGGGCCGGGACTGCCACCAGCCCCTCCTGTGAGCACCAGCCCCCTCAGGACTGAACTGGGGGGACAGCCCAGGGCTTCACAGTGAGAACACAGCCTGGCTCGGGCTCTGGTCGCTCGGCTCCTCCCAGAGGGAGGGTTGCAGATCACTCAGAGACCAAACCGGCCTCCGCCTAGCTTCAGTAGTAGGGAAATGACTGGCTCCCATACCAGAAAGCCTAGGTCCTTTGGCTTTAGGCACAGATGGATTTAGGGGGGATTTGTCCAAGCCAGCCATTCAGTCCTGCCGGATGGGCTCAGTAGCCCTGAGCCCCGGGACTGACTTTCATGGGTCCAGCTTGGTCAGATGCCCACTGATCACTGGGATACTGGGATGAGCTGTGCTGACTGGCCGGGCGTGGGGCAGGTGCTCATCCTGGAAGACTTAGCGTGCCCTCACCAGAGGGAGGAGTTTGGTTTCTGGAGATGCAGGAATGATCTGGTCCCACCCTATAGAGCCCTGCTAACCCTGGGTCTGCAGGGCTGGGCACAGGCCATAGACAGAGTATGTGAGGTGATTAAGATGCTCTGGAAAAAAGTAGGTAAAGGGGTCAGCATGTCAGAGTTGGGCAGGGAGGTCTTACTGAGAAGGTGACCTTGAAGCAAATCCCCGGAGAGGAGGGAGAGCTGGGGACAGAGTGTCCTAAGCGGGAATAGCAGGCTGGAGTGGGGTGCAGCGAGGGGGCTGCCTCTGGGGGAAGTCTGGTTCCTCCTTAGGGGTTTAAATTCACTCCCTGCAGCTGCCACTGCCTTCGGGGCGGTGGGGGGGTGTGGCATGGACAGACACATACCACCCGCCAGCCCCCCAGCAGCACCTTTCCCCCCCGCCCCAGGGTCAGGGGGCCTTGGCCCCAGGGCCCTCTCAGCTTAGCTTCCTCCTGAAGGCTTGTTCCTCCCTTTGCTCCCATCCTCCTCATCCCTTCTTCCCTCAGAGGGCCTCCTCGTCCTTGGGATGAGAACTGGAGATGGGGCCCTGCAGTCAGGGCTGGCGGGCTGAGGCGCAGGGACCAAGGGCCAGAAAGCTCACGGCTCTCTTTGGAGCCCTGTCTCTGCTAGAACCCTTATGTTTGGGTTTTTACTTGCCAGAGGATGAGCCCCCAGGACAGTGACCACCCCTGTCTTTTCACTGCTCTCTTCCCGGTGTCCTGCACGGGCCTGACCCCAAGGAAGGGACACGGGTGGGCACGGCCTCAGATTGGGGGGTGGGCCCTCAGTGTGGCCGCCTCAGATTTCAGGGAGGCCCGTGTGTGTGGGAAGTAGGTGCGCGGTGATGTGAGGGGGGAGGCGGGTGGAGAGAACCAGCTTGTCGTTTGGTGCCTGCTCTCTCTACCAGGTATTGTCTATACCATACAAGTTCTATTTTGTGGACACGGAACCCCTTTGGAAAGGAAACTGGGGCTCCGGGAGGTCAAGTGGCATCTTCAGGGTTGCCCAGCCATGTCCACCCCAGTCCACAGCCCCTCTGCGTGCTGCCTAAAACCCCGTGGGCCCCTCCAGTCGGCAGAAAGTTGGACTCCAGTCATTGGCGGCCCCGGGGGTGGGTGGGCAGGTGGTGTAGGTGCACTGTGGCCGGAGCAGAAGGACTGGGGAGCACAGCTCGAGACCCTTCTGTGCCCGGGATGAGGGCTCTGGGTGCTGGCTTCCCCCTGCCCCTGGGTGCTGTGTGGAGGCGGGCGAGCCCTGGCCTGTGGAGGAATGGAGTGGGAGCATGTGGAGTTGGGAACCGGGGCCCCACTGGCCCGCTCAAGGCTTTGGGTGTGGTTGGTTTTTTTAGTTTGGGGGGGATTTTTGTGGTAAATATGGTGTAATGTTAAAATCGCCATTTTAACCATTTTTCAGTAGACAATTCTGCAGCGTTAAGTACACTGACAGTGTTGTGCAAGCAACACCATTATTTCCAAAATACGGTTTTCGTCACCCCAAACAAACTCCATGCCCGTGAAGCAGCAGCTCCCTGTCCTCGCCCGTCCCGGCCCCTGGGAGCCCTAACATGCCTTCCGCCCCCGTGAAGGGACCTGCTTTAGACGCTGCGCGCGCGCAGACCCATTCAGTGTCCGTCCCGCTGTGACTGGCTTCTTCCACTCGGCATCGTGTGCTCCAAGGCCCTAGCGTTGAAGTGTGTCTCAGTGGTACTTCGTTCCTTTTTACAGCTGAATAACGTTCCACTGCGTGGATAGACCACATTTTGTCTTATCCATTTATTTGGCAAGGCTTTTCAAAATGTAAACGATGTAAGTCAGTTGCCAATATTTTTAAATCCGAGTATTTACCTAATGGTGTAGATTTCCGGTTTCTTCCAACAGTTTGGAATGCGTGATCTGGATCCTGGTACCTCCCGCTCGCACCTGCCCAGCAGCTTCCCATACTAGACTAAGGCAGCCTCTGAGTAGGGGGAAGGGGGTGCGTACCTGGGGCCAGCTGGCTGAGCAGCACAGGTGCACAGGCCTGGGGCAAGGAATTGGCAGCTCCAGGAATCTGGGCCAGTCTGGGCTCCTGAGCTGCAAGGGGCCCGGGAGCATGCACACCTCCCCTCTCCCCTTCCCCTGTGCCCCTTCACCCCTGCCAGAGGTATAGGGCAAGGAAGCTAACCTGGTCAGCGAGGCAGGCAGTTGGGGTGCCACCTCTGGGCTTGTGCAGGGCTGTGGCAGCACAGGAGGCTGTGGGCCTGATGCCCATGCTGAGCACGGGGACCTTGGCTCACTGGGTGCCAGGCATGGTGCCCCCCACCCAGTAACCCTTTTCTTGGAGGAAGACCAAGCCCTCCAAGGTCAGGCAGCTGGCCTCTTGGGGATGATGCCAGGGTGTGAAGTCTCACCTGCAAATAGGAGTTCCCAGGACCAGCAGGTGTGGGTGTCCATCCTCGCCTTCCAGATCCTCAGCTCCAGAAGAGGCTTCTGAGTGTGTGAGGGCGTCTTCAGCAACAACAGGTTTTGCCTCGGTGGAAAGTGGGCAGCTGTCAGGACTCACCCGGGCCAGGCTAAGGAGGCATGAAGTCTCTAGGAGGGACAGGGACCAGCTTTGTCAGGGCTGTGAGTACCTCCTTCCTAGAGACCTTGGAGGAGGCCTGCCCTGAGGAGGCAGCATTGAGCCAGGCCTTGAAGGCCGAGGGAAATTTTCTGAGCTTGGAAGCACCGCGGCAGGCAGGCAGCAGAGCCCAAGCAAAGGCCTGGAGATGGGAGGCCCTGCGGCCGCCAACGGAGTGGGATCCGGGCTACAGAGGCCCTGGGCCTAAGAACACACCCGGCCGGAGCCTGGGCCGCACCGAGCGGAGCGGCAAGGCTATAGAACCAAGGAGTAATGAGTAGGCCCGCCCTGGAGAAAAGGTGGAGTGGAGACAGGGGTGTGACTGCAGGGAAGGAGAGCAGCCACTCTCCTTGGTTGGGAGATGCCCCTCCTGGAGGGCCAGCACCTGGGTTGCCCTTGTTACTCTATGTCCCAGCCTGGGACCGGGCCAGCCTGCAGTAGGTGCTCAGTAAATACTGCCAGGTGATTTGTTCATTCTAGACTGGTCGCTGGAGATCAGCGAGGTGGGGGGAAGCAGGCCCATCTGTGATGGAGGAGGAAGGGGCGGCGATGGGTGGTGAGGGTCCGGAGGTGGCAGGGCCGCAGGCCAGAGGGCGCTCTGGGGTGCAGCTGAGTAAGCCCAGAGCCGAGCCTGGAGCTGCCCTGCCTGCAGGAGGATGGGGGGAGCGGTGGCCGCCCAGAGGAAGAGGGGGAGGGGCAGCCAGCCCGGGGGACCTGCGGCAGCCGAGGGGGAGGGGTGCCACTTCACCGCGGCCTTTCCCATCCCCCTCTGCCCGGGCTCGGCGGCTTGATGGGCAGCCGGGCCCCGCCCCCGGGCAGCCGGGAGCCCAGCGATTGGTTGGGGTGCCAGAGCCGCTCGTCGCCATGGGGACACTCCGGCGGTGCGCGTGCCCAGTGCCCGGCCCCGGGGACTAAATCTTCATAATCTGCCGGCCGGGAGAGTGGGGGTGGGGCCTCGGGCGACCCTGGCCTGGGGGAAGGGGCGGCCTGGGGGCGGTCAGGCTCGCTGTGGCCCCCCCTCCCCCAGCAGCTCCGGGCACCTGGGCGCCCCCGGGAGCCGCGCGGGACTCACCTGACAGTGACCCGGGGAGCTGGAGTGGCTTTGGCCTCTGCCATCTCAGCTGGTTGGGCAGGAGGCCGGGCCTGGGTTGGGGAGAGGGGCCGGGACTTCGATCTGAGAAAGTCTAGCCCCTCCGTTCAAGTTCCGCCCCCCCACCCCCACCCCCACCCCCACCCCCACCCCCACCCCCGCAGTGTTGTGCTCTCCGCAGCAGGGGGCGCCCTCAGCAGAGCTTTGTTGGGCGGTCACCTCTGGAAAGCAGGGATGGCCCGTTGAGGTACAGGGAGTGCAGACCTCAGACCCTGCAGCCCCGGCTCTGGGTGGCCCGACACCGGAGGCAGCTGTGGGGCCACGCTGTCCCGGGTCAGCTGCCAGGACAAGGCTGGGCCTGCGTGCAGGAAGGAGTGGGGCGGGGGTGTCACAGCAGGGCTAATGCATTAGCCAGGTTCTCCTTAGGCGGATGGAGGAAGTTGAGAGCCTGCTGTGGGGAGAGGGTGTGAAGGGGTAAGGCAGAGGTGAGTGAGAGGAAGAGGGGGCTGGTAGTCAAGCCCCTAGTGGCCTCTGGGGTGTCCGAGGACCTCTGGCATGCAGCAGGCTTGTCAGACTTGAGCTTGCAGCCACTCACTCCCCAAAGCCTCCCTTGAGCCCTTGATGTGGTGCCGTGGGCTTGGAGTGCAGGGGGCCACCATGCCTGGCACACTCTACTCCTGATGGTCTGTTTTCTGGTGGAGGGACCCTGCCCTTACGTCAGGTAGGGGCAGAGCTCGCCTCTTGGAGCCCCGAAAGGGGACAGCCATGCTCATCTCCTGCCCAGAGATGCTTGTGAGGACGACGGGCAAGTATTCCTTGTGGCTGGTGTGGCCATGATACCCCAGGGGGCTTGTAGGGTCAGTAGGTGTTGGGGTGGAGCCTCACACCCAGGCCTCTTGTTCCAGATGACTCCTCCTCTGAGAGTGGCAGCGGCAATGGCTCTTCCACCCTGAACCCATCCACATCGAGCAGCACGCAGGGCGACCCCGCCTTCCCCGAGATGAATGGCAACGGTGCTGTGGCCCCCATGGACTTCACCGCCACCTCCGAAGATCAGCCCATCAACCTGTGCGACAAGCTCCCGCCGGGCACGACGCTCAGCACGCCCTCCTACCCCTCAGACGGCTGCGGCACCGATGGACTGCGGAGTCGCGTCAAGTACGGGGTGAAGACCACCCCTGAGGTGTGTGGGGCTGTGGGCCCCCTGAGCCGCGAGCCTCCTTCTTCCTGTGCATGTCAGGGTTGTGCGAGGCTGACGTGAAATCACATGCGCCCAGCGCTGTGACCCCAGGTCAGCACAGAGGCCCTGGCTGCGGAGGTTCCGGCCGAGAGCTCACAGTGTGTGGCCTCAGTCAAGGCCTTCCCTTCTGGAGCCGCTGTCACCATCTGTGAAGAGCGCTGGGCCCCGGCCTCAGTGGAGGTGATGTGTGGCCTATTCCCCTACCCCCGGAACAGTCTGCTGCGCCTCACAGCAGCAAGGGGCCACAATCAGCACTGAGGCCCTCCCCCCGCTACTTTGCATGCTGTCCCCTTTTACAGATGCAGAGAAGGAACGAGGCCTTTGCAGCCCCAGGGATGTGGATGTTAGCAACCCAGTAGATCAGGCTGATGCAGGGTGGGCCTGGGAGAAGGGTGGCCCATGCAGGTGCCCCCACCACTGGACACTCCTCCCTGCTTCTCGGGGCCCCCTCGCCCTTCTACAAGCTGCCTCTGGCCACTAAGGTTTCCCGCGGTGGTGCAGCGCTGCATTGAGCACATGAACACTCTTGGGAGAGTTTTCTCCTGCCAGAGCTGGGGGGCCAGAGGTGACTTCTCGGAGCCCTACACCCCCAGCCTCCAACCATGTACCTCTACACAGGTACATGGTTGTACCTTTCCCTCCCTGGGCCTCTTCTGCACAGGGTGTGGGGTGGGTGCCAGGCTGGCCTCTGATGGCCTGTCTCATGGGAAAGTTCTGTACCGATGAGGGGGTGTTCAGCTGTCACTATGTCTGAGCCCAGGCCACAGAGCAGGTGCTGGCCAGAGCATGGTCTTCCCCCTCCAAGTCCAGATAGAGCTGCAGAGGGAGAGTCCGCCATCATGACCTCAGGCCACGTATGTGGGCCAAAGAAGGGAGATGGGAGCGTCAGTGCCACCGGCAGCTTGTGTCTTGCGGTTTCTATCTCCGTCTCCTCTGGCCCTGGCATAGGACTTGGCTAAGGAGTGGCCTGGGAATGTGACTTGCCCAGGGCCTAGGAGGTGTTTTGACTCTCCACCACAAGTCTGGCATGACCCAGCAGGAGGCCAGAGGACCTAGGTGTCTCTGCTCCTTGTAAAGTCTGTGTAAGTGTCAAGAGCTGAGCACTGGGCCAGAGGCCCTGGGAGGGCTGATCCCTGTGGGCAGGTCACAGGAAGCCTGGTGGTGGCAGCCGCTGCAGGACTGGGTGCCGGCCAGTGTCCATTTCATCTGTTTGTTCTTCAGCAAGAGCTGGGATCCCAAGAAGAGGCTTATTCTGGGAGGAGTTCCTGTGGTGGGAAGAGACCGCAGGTCCCTTCTTTGCCGTAGGATAGGGTGACTGCCTGGTGATGCCTGGTGAGCTGGGCCTGGTTCCCACTCCCCTTTCCTTTTTTTTTTTTTTTTTTTTTTTTAAGATTTTATTTATTTATTCATGAGAGACACAGAGAGAAAGAGAAGCAGAGACACAGGCAGAAGGAGAAGCAGGCTCCATGTAGGGAGCCTGACATGGGACTCGATCCCAGGTCTCCAAGATCACGCCCTGGGCTGAAGGCGGCGCTAAACCTCTGAGCTACCCGGGCTGCCCCCACTCCCCCTTTCTACATACACCCTCTGCATGGGGGCTCACAGTGTCTCCTTGGGGGTGGCAGCAGACAGGAGAACCCCAGCCTGGCAGCTTCGGGAATGCACTTTGCCTAATGGACCTGTCGCCTTGGCTGGTTCCCTCTCCCAGCCCATCTGTTCCTCCTCCTGACAGACAGCACACTCGCCGCCTGCATGACAGCTCAGTTGCCAGCTCAGGGTTGCAGCCCCCTGAGGATCAGGGAGGAAAACCCCAAAGCCAGAACCAGAAGAGGCTGTGGCTAGTGGCGGGAACCCAGCCTGCACCCACCTGTCCCTCTCACGATGTGGCGGCAGGGCCCTGCATGGGCACCACTGCTGAGTAAAGCCCTGACACCTCTGCTCAGTGCCTCCGGGGCCCCAGGCTGCACTTACACCATGGCAGGCAGGCGGTCCTGCCTACAGCCGCCAGGGAGGGGTGGCAACACTGGTGCCTCCGATTCATAGAAGGGAGCAGGGAGGGGAGGTGGTGCAGGACCTTGAAATTGTGGCTGGCTCACTGTCCCGGTCCCCAAGCTCACTATGGCCATCAGAGACCAAGAGCGGGCCTGCTCTGACCCTCTGGCCCTCGCCCCTTCTCAGTCGCCCCCTTACAGCTCCGGGAGCTATGATTCCATCAAGACTGAGGTCAGTGGCTGCCCTGAGGACCTGACGGTGGGCCGGGCCCCCACAGCAGATGACGATGATGACGACCATGATGACCACGAGGACAATGACAAGATGAACGACTCTGAGGGCATGGACCCCGAGCGCCTCAAGGCCTTCAACGTGAGCGCCAGCGAGAGCCAGGCTGGGTTGGGGGGCGGGAGCTATGGCCAGGGCCAGCCTTCCCCACGGCCTGTGTCTCCCGCAGATGTTTGTGCGGCTCTTTGTGGACGAGAACTTGGACCGCATGGTGCCCATCTCCAAGCAGCCCAAGGAGAAGATCCAGGCCATCATTGAGTCCTGCAGCCGGCAGTTTCCCGAGTTCCAGGAGCGGGCTCGCAAGCGTATCCGCACGTACCTCAAGTCCTGCCGGCGCATGAAGAAAAACGGCATGGAGATGGTGAGCCCCTCCTCCCGTCCCCGGTCCCCTCTGCACCACCACTGGCCTCCAGCCACACCCCCGGGGCTCCTCGGTGCTCCGGCCAGACCATTCCCTCTCCAGTATTCCTGGAAGCAGGCACTGCATTCCCAGACTCACAGAGGAGGGGGCTGGGGCCGGAGAGGGCCCAGAAAGGTTATACGGCTCCAGAAATCATGGCCCGGGGCCCACACCCCAGCCCTGTGCCTGCCACCTCCGGGGCAGGGTCTGGGTAAGCCCCAACATGGCTCCGTCCCCGCTCTGCCTCCAGACCAGACCCACGCCTCCCCACCTGACCTCGGCCATGGCAGAAAACATCCTGGCAGCTGCCTGCGAGAGCGAGACAAGAAAAGCAGCCAAAAGGATGCGCCTGGAGATCTACCAGTCCTCCCAGGTGCGTGCTCCCCAGCAGCCCTGGGCAGCAGGGGTGGGCGGGCGGGGGCAGTCCTCAGAGCAGAGAGAGCCACAGCAGGGCAGATGTGCAAAGTCCAGCACCAAGGCCCGGCACACCTAGGGAGTCTGGCCTCCCAGAGGGTTCTCAGCTAGGCAGGAGCAGATCAAATCTGGCCCACAGAGACGTGAGCAGAGTCCCACAGGCCACAGCACTGGGTCCCAGGGACAAGGGTCAGTGCCTGCCACCCCTCGGGTCCCCTAGCGCTTTCCTCCCCTCTCTGTAGGACGAGCCCATCGCCCTGGACAAGCAGCACTCTCGGGACTCCGCAGCCATCACCCACTCCACCTACTCACTGCCAGCCTCCTCCTACTCCCAGGACCCCGTGTACGTCAACGGTGGCCTCAACTACAGTTACCGCGGTTACGGGGCCTTGGGCAGCAACCTGCAGCCCCCTGCCTCCCTCCAAACAGGAAATCACAGTAATGGTGAGTGCGGGGGACCCAGGCTCCCTGGCTTCCTGACCAGAACCCAGGTCCATGTGGATTGCAGCCTCAGGGAACGGAGCCAGGCAGGCCGGGAAGCAGAAGCCCGCAGGGAAGGTGCCTCCCTCATGGCACAGGGGACCTTCCCCATTTCACAGTCTCAGGCGGGCCTTAGATTGGAAGGTGAGAAAAACGGGCTGGTTAAAACAAAAAGCTGCCCCGTCCTTTCTTGCCTCCAGGGAGGCTTGCTCCAGTGCTTCGCTGGATACACTGTGGGGCCTATCCCTGCTTCCGCTCCCCGAGGACCACCATGAGCCAAGCCCTGCTCTACGTGGGTCGAATCCTCTCCACACTCCTGCCTTACCTGTGACGACCAAGGCGCGGTGACATGGTCCCTCGGAGTTGACGGCAGAGCCAGCATCTAGCCCTAGCACGGCCTGGTTTCTGCTGCGTCCTGGGGAGCTGGCTGAGTGGCTCTGGGCAGGTCACTGCCTTCTCCAGGCCTCAGCCTGTGTCCCTGCACTACGGAGCCCTATCTAGGTCACCCGGAGTGATGGTTAACTGTCTGGCCCCCTCCACTACCCCCTGAAGCTGGTAATTCCTTAGGTGCTCCCCGCAGTACTTCCCAGGTGCCTCTGATGCAGACAAGATATGGCCCAGTGGTTGGGGAACAGTCCCTGAAAAGATGCAGACCTCCCTGTGGTGTCAGGGGCTGCCCTGAGTGGGAACCAGAGTGAGGACCTCAGACCCATTCACCTTGGGCCCCATAGATCCCAGGGAGGGTGGGTGGGGGAGGCAGCAGGGAAAGAGCAGGCTCTGCTGGTGGAGAGCAGCTTGGTGGCCTCGGGGAATGGGCAGGGAGTGGGTGGGGGTGACCTCAGGGCTTTTGGGACAGGACACGTGGATTTTGTTGTGTGTGTATAGTGGGAGCGACCGATCGGTTTTAAGCAGAGGGCTGTGAGCTATGCGCTGCCTGCCCCGTGGTGAGATCGGTACTGGAAGGGCAGGAGGCAGAAGCCGTGTGCACTGAGGGTCCTGCAGAGGCAAAGGGGTGAGGAGGAGAGCTGAGGGTGACCCCAAGTTGAATAGATTAGAGGAGGGTGCCACCCATAGGCCAGGAAACTCTGGTTCGAAGTCTCGGCCAGTGTGCCTGAGAGTTCCTCTCAAGCCCTGTCTTTGGCAGCAGGGGACCCCTCGCTGTACCCAGGCAGCAAGGGAGGGGCTGATTCTGCCCCTGGCAGAGAGCCCGACACCCCCTCTGCTCCCCTTGCCCTACCACCATGAAGTGTGTGCAAGTCCCTGGAAGACTCCTGCCTGGGCTTAATTTCTCATCCCTTCCTAATGCCTCTTAACCTAAAATAAGAGGCTGCCTGGCCTTAATCCCTGAAGCTGAGGCCGGAGCAGCCAGCTGCAGTGAGAGGTGGTACTGCTGTCCCAGAAGGGCTGCTTTCCTTCCAGAAGGAAGAGCCATTTGACCGCCCTGCTGAGTATCTGAAGACAGGTCCCAAGGCAGTGCGGTCAGGACCCTTAGACATGGCGAGCCAAAGGCCCCCGCGTCCTTCCCAGGCTGTGGGCGATGGTGACAAGCCCCCACCTAGTGCCACACAGCATGGCCTGGCTGCAGCATGGCTACAGCTCCTGGGCCCCATTCGTACCTACCAGAGAGGCTCCAGCAGCAGCCAGCTCTTCCTGGGAGGGAGGCAGCTGGCTCTGCCCCTGTGCTTCCCAGGGGTTCTGTTCCTTTTTGTAAGCACCCCACTTCCTTAGAGGTGGGTGGAGAGGTCCCTGAGAAAGACGTGCTCAGTTAGCTCCTAGCCCAGAGCAGCACAGGTGCTGGGAGCCCTGGCTTGGAGTCCAGCAGCTGGAGAATGACCACGGGCAGCTGTCCCAGCCCTGCTGCCCTCCATGGCAGCTGGCGGCCCTTGCAGCCATCTTTCTTCAGTCATGCCAGTGCCTCCGCAGAGCCACTCCATGAGTGGCTCCTTGCTCCTCGCTGTGCTCATCAGGTTGTCATTGGGAGGTGCAACTGAGCTTTGATAGAATCGGCTTGGTCTTTCTTTCCTGGGGTGCTGGACAACTCGGACCCTCTCTTGCCCCTGTAGCAACCCCACCTGAATGTCAGCATGAGAGCCCGTGGGAGGGTGGCTCCAGAGCAGACTGGCTGCAGGAAATAGGGACAGTCTCCCGTCCAGGCCCTGGCCACCATCTGACAGCCACAGAAGAACAGCTGTGAGCACAGGGATGCAGGGGACAAGGCTTGGGGATGGGAGAGAGAGGAACCCCAGGGCCAGGTCATAGCACCTGCGGCCCTTCCTCTGCTGTCACCACACATTCTCTGGAGGGGACTGGGAGCCACCCTCCCCCACCCCGGGGCCAGCCCCCACAGCATCTAGGAGTTAACGGAGGTACTCCTGGCCCGTCCCCGTAGACCCTTGGCCACCAAGAGGGAAGTCCACCACCGGCTTGGCTGCTGTTTCCAGCCAAGTCACAACCCTGCTCCTTTGTCCTGCGTTTTATCTTAACAGACTTAGCTGCTTCTCCCTTGATTCTCAATTCCAAGGACATTCCCTAGCAAGCCATTTCCAAGGACCTCCTCCTTGAAGTCCATGTGCTCTGGTTAGAGAGGAAACAGCCCCTGGGACAGATGGCCCTGTGTCAGACTCCACCCTCCTTCCCCAGTTGTGGGCTGCACCAGCTCCCTTGAGCAGCAATCCGGTTTCCGCAGTTCCTCTTAGCGTGTTCCTTCGAGCCTAGGGGTCTCCAGTGCCTGGAGCTTGCCCATCTCTCTGGGTGTAGCAGCATGAAGAATGCCCCAGTAGCTCCCCTGTAGGTGCAGTGATGAGTGGCGCTGGCTGCTGGAGTCGTGGGGAGCTGGCTGACAACCACAGACAGCCCCCAGTGCCTGCCCACCAGGGTGAGACAGCCCAGTGTGGGGAGACAGCCTCCTGGAGGACGCTCCAGCCCCACACCCCCAGATATGCTCTTCTTTGGCTGTTTGCTGGCTTAATACCTCAAAAGAATGTGTTTCAAATTCCAGGAGCTTCCATGTCTCCTGGGAGCCCATTGATAAAGCCCCAAACCTGTCTGGAAGCCCGTTCCCAGTGGGCCCAGCAGTGCCTGGCCGTGCTGAGGATTTCACAGGCATGGCTCCGTGCCCCCAGCAGCCTCCTCCTGTTCCAAGGCTCAGGGCTGTTGACAGTTGCCTGTGGAGTGGCAGAGTAGGCCCTGAATTCAGGCGAGCCTGATTGCAAAGCCCGCAATGCACTCGTGGAGGGGCCTGGGAAAGGCAAAGAGGAGACCGGGCCTGGTGGTCCCCCGCCACACACACACCCCTAGGATGTTTCAAAAGACTTCAGAGGCTCCTTTTTTGCTGCCACCATTCTGAGGGCAAAGGGAACTTCTCCAGACTGCCCTCCGCAGTCCTGTCCTGACCACTCCGAGCCTCGTGCACCTTCCCCTCACTCAAAAGAAGGGGGGGTTCTGGGTGCTGTGGCTCATCGGAAACAGGCTTAGCACCCACAGCACCTTCTTCCACATGGCACTCCCAGCCCCTCCCCTGCAGGGCATGGTCACCATCCGGCTGGCCTAGCCCCAACCCCTCCCACAGTCAGGCAGGGCACCTGGCCTTTCTTCTCCACCTGGACAGAAGCCCCTCCCTTGTCTGGGCACACACGCAGGTGTTTCTTTTCCTGGTCTCCTGTGCCTTCACTCTGGGCTCCAGGGCTTTCCACACACTCATGCCTCTCAGGGTGTCAGGTGCCTGCTTACTTGCAGCGTCTTGAATACCCTCTCCCTGGACAGTCGCCCTGTCAGAGGACAAACAGCATGTGGCTGTACGTAGGGCACAGACACTGGCAGCCCTTCTTATGGTCGGGACCACGCTTCCTCTCGGCTATCACCATCTCCCATTTGAAGCTCTGCTTTACCACCGCAAGGTGAGTCAGGGATGTGCGGCCTCCTCACCTGGCCACCAGGGCTGGGATGTGTGCCTGCTAGGGGACTGCTGCCTACCTAACGGTCCTCAGAAAGCAGCAGACGTATGAGCAGGGCCCCAGAGCTGGAGTCAGAACCCCACTCTGGCCAAAGCCTGTGCCCTTGCCATGTGCCACCCTGTTCCAAAGGAAGAAGCGCGCACACGTTCACCCCTGGCCTCCAGGCCGCCACAGCTTCCACCTGCCGACAATAAGGCCCCCTTCCTTGCAGGGGTTAATAGAGAACCCTGTGTCTCACCTGCTGGTATCAGACCCCATCCTAGGTGCTAGGACTACCGCCACCGAGAGGACGGTGGCGCCCCCCAGATGACGCCCAGGGCGATGGCACCTCCCAGATGCCACGGGAGGTGTCAGCTCCCCTCCTCACCTGCGCTCTTCCCTCCGCAGGGCCCACCGACCTCAGCATGAAAGGCGGGGCCAGCACGGCCTCCAGCACACCCACACCCACGCCCTCCAGCAACAGCACCAGCAGGACCATGCCCGCCGCCCAGCTCAGCCCCACGGAGATCAGTGCTGTGCGGCAGCTCATCGCTGGCTACCGAGAGTCTGCTGCCTTCCTGCTACGCTCCGCGGACGAACTAGAAAACCTCATTTTGCAGCAGAACTGACGCCGCGGCACCCGGAGCGCACTACTCTAGGGAAGGAGGCTGTCCCTGCCCGGCTTCCTGCCTCACCACTTGGTACATTTTGTTTTCTGAACAAGGTGGGATCCAAGAGAGCTGTTTCTAGCCACACGCCAAGCACCTGCGACTTTGGGCACAAGGACACTTTTTTTTTTGGAATCTCACCACACGGGTGCTCTGACCTGCTTGGAAGAGGCCAATGGGGCAGCTTTGGAAGGGCTGGGGCTCCCCTGACGAGGCGCTGGGGACGCCTGACGAGGCGCTGGGGACGCAGCTCTATTTAGAATCATCTTCGTGGACCCTGATGTTAGAATCCCACCCCCAGATAATTACCTTTCAAGTCTTAGGTGAGCAGAATTGCATATTTATTGAGAAAAACAAAGTGGACCCTTTCTTCCTCTCCCCTTAGTAATTTATTTTTCTGAAAATGGATTTTGTGTTTGTACAGATTGCCAGTCTGTGTCTGTCTGATCAGAAGGATGTATCCCTGTGACCTAACATTCCATATCACTACACTGGCGCGGGCTGGGGGAGGCAGGCGGGGTGCGGTGGGGCGGGCGCCCGCGGAGGACCTCACCCACACCCAATGCAAAGCAAAGACAAACAAAAATGGCTCCCCCACCCCCATTCCACAGAAGCCCGAGTCACACGGCCACCTGTCTTCTACCTCACACTCCAGCGTGGGCTTTTCCCAAGATGTGCCCTGATCCCGTTCTGAATGACTATCTCCCGACTCCCCCACACAGTGTGTCTGCCTGGGAGGTAAGTCCAGAGGGCTGGCCAGGAGCTGGGGCCCAGAGGCTCTGACCCTCACGAGCAGCCGCTCGGCGCCCTGGCCCCGGCCCTCCTGGCCGCTTACCAGGACACCGTGCCAGGGGACAGCAGCTGGTCCGCGGGGCCCTTGCCCTCACCTGTCCCCCCCCCCAGGGAGCCTGGTCTGAACACCTCTCCACACAGGCCCAGGGCCCTCAGATGCCTGCCGGGAAGGGCCCCCAGCTGTCGGGCAGCCACCAAATAGGAAAAGCAGCTGTGAGCCCCTGGTGGGACTGCAGCTCCTGTCCTCTGCCCCCTGTGGTTGGAGTAAAGGGACCTTCAGTAGAAGTGGAGAAGCCACTTGGGCTCTGCTAGGACCTGCCCTTCTGGAGGGGCCAGTCCTGAAGAAACCTATAATCCCTGGAGTGTGAAAAAGGGCAAAAAGAAAAGGCTGGCCTGGTTTCCTTCCTCCCCAATAGGCACTTCCTCTTGCTCAGTGCAATACCTACCAGTGCTGCTAAAACCAGGGATTCACCCAGACCTCAGAAGGCCCACGGGGCCTCTCCATGCAACACTCCGTAGCCATGGCAGCAGCTCTCTGCTGCCCGCCCCTGCCCCATGCTGGCAGAAGCCCTCTGTTGCCTTTCCTCCCTCAGAGCAAAGAGGCCCCAGGGGAGCCCGGGCTGCGTGGATCCTAGGAACGGCCACGGCCACTCACTTGGCCCCAGAGCAGGTACCCCTCCCAAACCAGCTTTCTGCAGCTTCCTGCCTCCCGCACCACCCTCAGGAGGGCCTGGGAGGGGCTCCTGCGGATGCCCCACCCCGCCTCCATCCACGCCCCATCTGCGGGCCCTGGAGCCAGAGCTCTGAAAGGGAGGGTGCCGCACCTCGTGCTTACTTCCAGCCCCTAGTAGTTGGGGGTGGTCTTTCCTCTCTCAAGTGGCCTCCAATACCCCACCCAGCCACACCACCTCTGCCTTCCATCTGACCAATCTCCAGGCCTCCGGTCAGGGCCAGGACACCCAAGACTCCCCCTTAGCACAGCACAAGCTCCCGTGCCCAAGGCCTGTCACCCCACCGCTGCCATCCACAAGTCCAGACCCCACCTGCTCAGTGCTACAACCGGATGGTTCAACTTGTGTAAATATTTATTTTTGTGTGTGAACAATACTACAAAGTAATCAGTAGGTCTTTTGCAAAATGTTACCCCAGGCAATTTGTGAGAATCTTAAAAACTGGCAGAGACAATCGCCTTAGAATTCTTGATACCAATTGCTTGTCATTACCCCTCCCAGAGGCAGGCCCCAGGCCAGGCACGGATGCTGTGCTTTCCTCACAGACAGGAGAGAGGAGGGTTTGGGAGGGGCTGCTGCCACCACCCACACGCAAGAGATTACAGGTAAAGATCAGGAGAAGCCACAGTGTGAAGTCCCACTTTTCTGAGCTGACCACCTCAGCCTGCCTTAGCGTGGGGTGGGAGCTCAGGCGCACTGGTGTGAGAGGAAAGCCACATGGGCCGGGGCTCCTTGCAGCCCCTCCGGGACAAGCGGATTGTGCCACAGTGACCCCACCTGGGTGGACTCCTTGCCTGTGAAGCTACACCCGAAACCCTGGTGACGGCAGAATCAGGAGCAAGTCGCTGTGTGGAAACAGGACTCCATTAGCTAGTTCAGTCAGGGAACTTGTTGTGTTTTGCTTTTGTTTTCAAAGATGCAGCTTTCAACCCCTCCCCACTCCTCCTGACTTGGGGAGCACCAAAGAGCTGGTTCTGGTGGACCTGGCTCACTGCTGTCCCACCCTCACCCTCACTCCAGGGACTGCCTTCTCCCAAAGGGAACTTCCAGCACCCTGCCCTGCAGCCATTCATTTGAAATTCTTATGGAGGGCCTCAGGGTACACATTCATCACTGGGGATCCCTAAGCTAAAAGGCAACTCCAGAGTAGAACACACCAATTCCAGAGTCTTTGCAGGGGGCTAATTCCAGCAGAAGAGTAGAATCAGGAGGAACGGGAATTTGGTCTTTGTGGGAGACCTCTAGGAGACCAGTAATGGTGTGACCCGTCTGAAATTCATTTACCGTCACCTCCAGTACAGTTGATACCCAAGGACAGCGTGGAGGGGAAGGGGGACAGGAGAGGGCTCGCAGGGTTTTCAAAGATTTTAAACAGGTGGAACCCAGCCATCCCTATTCCCAAGGGCCACTTACGACTCCAGGGGTGGTTACAGGATTAACTACCAGTTCATTTTCAAAATGCTGCTTTGAACTCAGAGGGTTGATACTTTTAATTTGTAATTTTTTGTAAAACTTTTTACAAGATAGTAAAGTATTTCACCAGAATACCAGTTTCAATCCGTCCATGGTCTGATTTTTATATAATTTAGTGGTGCTTTAGAAACTTTGTTTTTGTTGTTTCTGAGCTAAACAGCTCAATCCTTTTTCGCCTGTATCTACCTAAGACCAATGTGAACCTTTGTATTTTTGCTCCTAATTTTGGACTCAGTGAAAGTGTACTGTTTACATGTACAGATGCCCCAGTCCCCGTGTGTTCTGCAAGACTCGCTCGAGGAGGAAGGTGCACCTCAGTAAGCTCATCTGCTTAGCAAAGCCACAAAACAAAAACCTCTTTTTACCTATGTTTCCACCTAAAAATGAAAACGAAAACCCTACGCCATGTAGAACTCAAGATTTGCTGAAAAATACTTTTCTAAGCTCAGAAGCATCTCCGTGCAGCAGACAGCCCACATGCCTCTGTCGTGTGTGGTCTGTCAGGAGCAGGGGGCAGAGCGGAGCTGGTACACACCTGCAGGGACATGGGGTGCTCACTCAGGCAGGGCCTTGCGGCAGTTCCTGCGGGCATCTCCCAGCAGCCTGGCAATGGGGAGGTCAGGGGGACTCGCATGACCTTCAGGGTCAAGCCGCCCAGGATTTAGGGGAGAGCGTGAGCACCTTATCTGAGATGAGGTTTTGGGATGTTCCAGTGCAGACGGTACCAGCACTCCTCCACCCCTAGAGGCAGCTCTTCGGAGCGGGGCAGGGGGCTCCAGCCCGCCAGCATATGGCACTTCAGGCAAACTGTGGATGGCACCAACTTTTAAAGGTGACTCTTTATTACTTAATCAACGGCTACATCTCTAAATTATATTTTTACAGATATGCACCTATGCAACTTAACGTGGCTCTTCTAAGCAGGTGAGGACTTCCTCCTCAATGCTCTATAAAAATTATTTGTGTTCTATATAGTGAGTTTTTTCCAGTAAATGTGGCTTAATATTTTAATTCTTAGAATGTGTCTTCTCTATGTGATGCAACTAAATTCTGTTTTGTTTGTGGAATGACTCTAGCACAGGCCAAGTCCCTCTCCCTCACTTAACAAAAGACCAATGAGCTGTTAATCGAGCTGTTATCTCCATGGTATTACTTGCTAAATGCACTGATTTCATAAGTATGTGGAATCCTTTTTCTTTTGAATCTGTATATCATATATAAGACTGAATCTACTTAATAAACACTGAATAACAAACCTGATGCTTCATTCCCATGTCCTCTCAACAGCCCCACCAGCCAGCTGTCTTCCCTACAGATCTATTTACAGTGGCACTGACCCTGCCACTCTGCCAATAGACCACCTTTCTGAGCCAGCGCGCTAGCTAGCCCACCACAGAAGGCCCTCAGAAAACTTTTCTCAAATGACGACACCCAGTCCATTAGAAGGAAACGAACCTTTACCGGTACTCATAGTCAGGTGGCAGGTGCAGGTGGCATCTTCCCGGGGGGGCCCACTGCTGCCCCTGCAGATGCACACCCTCCCTGCTCCCCCAGCCCCAGCACGCAGCTCCGCACCCCATTCAAACCAGGCTCACACAGACCGGCCCTTGGCCCCTAAGTGCTGGCTTGGGAGACTGAAGTCCTTAATCTTCACACTCAATGTTCCGTTTGACCCAAAACTCCTGAACACACCTAGGGGGAATAAGGGCTGTTGGCTTGTGCACGGACTTTTTTTTCATCCTACATATATCATTTAGGCTAAACCTTGAGGAAAACTTACAGGAATATGGCAGGAAGCAAATCTGTCATGAGTTTAAAAGCAATTCTGCGAATTACAAGCATAAATGTTAGCTTTACTATTAAAACTGTACGCGTGTGTGCACTGTGTGTACAGATACACAGACACACACTACACGGAAGTTTTTATTTTTTTAAAGATTTATTTATTTATGATAGAGAGAGAGAGAGAGAGAGGCAGAGACACAGCCAGAGGGAGAAGCAGGCTCCACGCCAGGAGCCTGATGCGGGACTCGATCCCAGGAATCCAGGATCGCACCCTGGGCCAAAGGCAGGCGCTAAACCACTGAGCCACCCAGGGATCCCCTACACATTAGTTTTTTAAACATTTATTTTTCTAAGGGCAGAAGGGTCTTTTTAAAACTGAAATTCTGGGCAGCCCTGGTGGCGCAGCGGTTTAGTGCCGCCTACAGCCCAGGGTGTGATCCTGGAGACCCAGGATCAAGTCCCACATTGGGCTCCTTGCAGGGAGCCTGCTTCTCCCTCTGCCTGTGTCTCTGCCTCTGTGTGTGTGTGTGTGTCTCTCATGAATAAATAAAATCTTTAAAAATAAATTAAATAAATAAATAAATAAATAAAACAAATTCTGTACAATACCCAAATAGATAAAACAGATAAAAAGAAAGGGGTGATAGTTTGAAGCCACCACACCCAGGGAACCCAGTGTGGGGCAAAGGTTCATAAGAGTAGCAGGGACCCTAAAAACCAAAGACAGCAGCTACGCGCCTTTCCTCACACAACGTAGGGACCAAGGACACCAATGCCTCAGTGATACCCTGACAACGCCTGTCCTACCAAAAGTACTACTGCTGACAATCACGAGGGACCATGAGACCCCCACAACCTGCGACAACGTATCTGAAGCCCAGACCCACTGCACATGGACCACGCTGGCTGGCCAGGAAAGCACTTACCTCCAGATGAAGCACTGCAGCTCCACCGGACCAAGACTGAAGCACTGGCATGGAAGAGGAGGAAGAGACATCGCTCAAGGGCGGAGCAGTGTTGCTTGATCCCCGCCTAGCTTCTTTAAATGGGTCCCCAGGACCACTGTTAACAGTGTATAGGACAACATCCAATAGGAATGCCCCCAACAGAACAGTGAACTAAAACATTCAGTGACGAAACAGGCAAAACTCCTTTTACTCAGGGAGAGGAAGGGGGGAACAGGAACATAAGCGAATTTTAAAATTATGAAGAAGGGATTATGCTAAGCGAATTGTCAGTCAGAGAAAGACAATTATACGATTTCACTCATGTAGAATTTAAGAAACAAAACAATCATAGGGGAAGAGAGGGAAAAATAAAACAAGACAAAATCAGAGTGGGAGACAAACCATAACAGACTCTTAACTCTAGGAAACTAAGGGTTGCAGGAGGGGATAGGGGTGGGGGGATGGGGTAACCTGGTGACAACGGGCATTAAGGAGCACACGTGACGTAATAAGCAGTGGGTGTTGTATGCAACTAATGAATCACTGTCTTTCAAAACTCAACCTTTTAGACTAATATGTTAACTGAATTTAAATAAAAGTAATTATGATGCACTAGGGAAGCCCAGTTTACCAAAAACCTAAGAATCCTTTACAAAGGATTCTCTCTCCCCTCCTTGATCTTTTGTATAAACCCAGATTTTATTAGTTTTATTACCAGTCAGTGGGCTTTTAAATGAGGGGTCCCAGCTGCCTAAGGTACAGATGAGCCCTCTGAAATAGTTTGCACAACTTAGTGTGGATGTGCATTCCTGGGGGAGAGGGTCTGAAGTTTCCACTGGGCTCTCCCAAGAGTTTGTGTTCCCAGAAGGGTTATGAGCCACTGACTGCACAAACAGCTGTCTCTTTGTCACTCTTATTTTTTTAAATTTTTCTTATTTTCCTTATAGAGCTTTCATCTACATCTTTTGGTAGCTAGTCCAGGCTTTCAAATTGATGCATGGAAACAAGAGGAAGCATGGGGCACTGTCAACACTTGGTTCCAAGCATTAGTCTCCAAGGTCACAAAGGTCACTTTCCCCATCCGTTTAGATGGTACCTGCACATAAGGGCAACATAGCTGATGCCACCTCCTCTCGGGAGGCAAGCAGGCAGATGCTTTGATCCCGAGGTCCCTGATTATCAGCGGGCTACTCTATTAAGCACACGCCACACACCCCTTAAGCAGGATCTGACTTCCTTAAGAGCAGGATGGACATAAAACAGTCTTGATGTTCACCAGGCCAATAAAAAAAAATCCTTTCCATATTCTGAAACGTTATTAGGTTTCCTCATCCTTGAGATTATGAGTAAAATAGTCTCCCCTGCCAGGAACTCAGTCTCTAAACTTAGGACCACATATTCAACAACTGTAGTGTGAGACCAAAAACCAGATGTCTGGTGAGAGCCCCACTTCCCCACAGGCCCCCTGTGGGGCAAGGGTCAGGCAGGTGGCAGGAGCCACAACGTCTACTCCAAGTCCAGGCAGCTACTGTCCTGGCTGGGTGCAAGCTAACAGTCTGGAGCACCTCCTGTGCACCAGGTGTTAATGGATCCCCATTCAGAGATGGAGGTGCTGGCAGAGAGACTGGCTTGCCTGGGCCACAAAGCTGGTAGGAAGTAGGGCCTGCATGCAAAATCTGCCATCCGCTGCTGCTTCCTTGACGAGATTCAATTGCAACATTGGGTCCCAGCCCTGGATTCTAATGCATTCTAAGCTCCTGCAGATGGACATGAAGTGAGCCAACGGACTGTGCCATGACGGCACAAAAATACAGACACAGCGTCCCCACTAGGAGGCTGCCCTGTCACCACAGAGCCATCTAACCAAACCTCTCCAGCTGTACTTCCAACAACAGCAGCAGGACAGAAAGGCATTATCCCACCACAGATAAAGCCTACTTTCACCCATTCACAGGAAACAAGTTAACAGATACAGATTTTAATTAATCTGTACTTCCAAAAAAAAAAAAAGGTCAAAAAAAAAAATCTGTACTTCCACCATGTTTTACCTTTGGCTTATTTTCATGCTAAGGTAGTTCCTGATAAGCACAGAATCATGCATGTAGTTACTTCAGAGAAGTCCGGGGATTGCAGGCTGTCACCCTCAGTGCAGAGAGGCACTTGTGTTTACAGGGGTTTTAGGGTTGGAATTGGTCACCACCCCCACGGATCACCTGCCATCAGGAATCTCTTTGGCAGGGTGTCTCAGTAGGGTGGCTGGGAGGAGCACCTTCACCGCTCTCATTAAGATTTCTTTCAGTCCACGCCGTCACACTCAGAGTCTAGAGACCAGCGGAAAAAACGGCAAGTCAGGCTTTTAGCACTAACCTCACAGAAGAGCTTCCAGACCAAGGACAGAGGCTCTGGAGCTAAGGTGAAGTGAGCCGGTGTTTGCTCCTGCAGCGCCCCTTCTGTATTTCTGGCCTTCTTTCCCAGTCCAGCTGGGCGGCCACACAAGACGACGGAGACCACAAGCACAGGCTATACAGGTTTATTTTTCCGAAACCACAAGAGACATACAAGAGCAGTGCTTTCCCTGGGCAGCCCCAAGGAACAGACCAGTTTCTGCCTATAGCCTACAGGCCGCCAAAGGTCACAGCAGAAGGAAGATCACACACACCTGGGCCTCTGCTCCCGGTCTTTGGTAAACAGATTATTAAAGTTGACAACTTGGACTTGACCAATACTGCATTTACATCACTACGTGACTGCTACCTTCTCACGCTTTAGATGACAAAAATGCCACAGTGGATGAGATGGGGTGGGACGGGGGTCTTTCGGGTGAAACTTGCTGAGGTCACACCAATTTTCTACTTCACACAGAAGCACTCATACAGGGAGATGGAAGTCAAACGAGGGCTCTCAACTCTGCCGAGTGGAGGAGTAAGAAGGTGGGGAGCAAGGCGAGGGAAGATAACTATGGAGATGTCTACGTGCTGGGAGTGTGTAGTGAGAGAAGCAGGCAACAGGTGTGGCTTTCTTCCCCAACCTGCTATCAAAAGAACACCAAATGGTCCCAGGTATTGAAGGTGGTAACCCTGGAGCCACATCTGGAATGCCTGCTTGGGGCTGCCCAGGGCACTCACCCTTGACTTCAGAGCACTTAACACTGGTGGCGGTGATTTATCACATATGGCAGCGAGAAGCCAGTGGAAGGTCAGAAGAGAAGAGACATGAGGTGAGACACATCTGCTCAGCAGAGCGCAGGTGGGCTGGCTGTGGTTCTGCGGGCCACAGCAGGTCCATTGGGCGACCAGGACAGGGCACTGGGCCACGCTGGCAGATCCCAAGTCAGTTGCTGCACCCTTCTGTCGGGTGGTGGCTCTGACTCAGGCAGAGAAGCACACCACTTTAATGCGATGTTGCCGGAGACGGATAATAAGGGAGAGACACTCGTGTTCTCTGTACAATACATCCATTTACAGAATCGGCCAGTACTGTGTACAACATATAAATACATGATAAAACATTAGAGGTGCATAGAGCATACTTACAGAAGCCAAAAAGTTCACTTTATACATCCAAGGATAAAGAGTTAAAAATATAAAAATAAGAAACACACACTGCTTTGAAATGTAAAATGACTTTCACATACACAGGTGCGTGGAGATGCCCACTCCCACTGAGTCCAAAGTGACAGGGAGGGTGTCAAGCAGAGGAATTCACCTGCCAAACATCTGGACATCTGACTTACAAGGTCTACAGATGGCATTTTAAGAGGAAAGACAACCCTATGCCCAACCCCATTGTCCAAGCAAGTCTATTCAAGGTTTCAAAAGCTCCTGCGGGCCAGTGAATGGTACCAAGACAGGAAAGTCCCAAATTTGCTTCAGCAACAGAACCAAAGGTCAAACTGGCTCCTGTCAAATGGCAAGTGACTGAACTGTGCCCCTGAGGTGAGCAGGTGCTTGGGCCCCCTGGTGGGCACTGCTGGGAGTTACTTTAACCCTGTGCTGGCTTCCCCAGCCATGAACTCCCCCAGGCGGAGCAGCAGAAGGGAAGATGGCAGGGAGGGGGCAGTGGAAGACTGGCAGGTCTACTCAGTTCAGGTAGGTTAGTTCCCCTGATGGAGAACACAACCTTCTTTCTTCAGTTTCAAGTCCCTCTGGGTGTCAAGGTAGGCTCCCCACGCCACACCAGGCTCTGTCTGCATGAGAGCTCAAGCTGGCCAGCCGGCCTTGGGCAGCCCAATGAGTTGCCAGGCAGGAAACCCTTCCAGCAAGACCAGAAGAGTTGGTGAGTGACAGAGGGGCTTTAGCACTACAAATTTTAGGGAAGGGCAAGAGTGCTCTTGCTTAGAGAAACAGAGTCTATTATATCAATGATATTCTGTATACAGGTGTAAGATCAATCATTATCAAAATACACACACTAAATATACAACTTTTCCCATGGCCATAATTTATTATCTCACCACAAGGCACAATACACAGAGCTTTGAGGGTCCAATACAGTCATCGTGACAGAACGCACCACAGCCCTGACACATGATCATGGCTTTCAGGCTGCACGCACACTGGAGTGAGATGCTTTCCACCGTGCTGCTGTCGGTGAACATCTGCAAGGAAAGTGATGCGCTGTGGCTCGCACCAAAGTTTGCTTTGTGGCTCAGCTGCACCACACTTCCAGCAAGGCCTTTGGGAAAGGTGGGGGAGCTGGAGGCATAATTAAAGCTGGTGGAACTTAGCTGGAGTTTGGAAAGCTTCCCATAAAATGCCTGTTTGATATTGAGTTGGGAGGGGATGGAGGAAGGCTCCAGAGGCTGACCAGGCCCTTTCCCAGGCTCTCGGGGTAATTTCCAGAAGGGCAGATCAAGGACAAAGGGCATCCCTTGCAAGTGATCCACTAACTCCCGTGGACCAGGACCAGTGGCATTTCTGTTCTCTGCATTTGCCTTGAGAGGACCCCCCTCAAAAGTCTTCTCGCTCTTGATGCTGCCAACAGAGGCAGGGGGTGGCTTTGGAGCCCAGTCTTCTCTGGTGGTCTGTACCCCACCAGACACAGAGTTTTTGCTTGGCCCCAACTTCCTACTGGGAAAACTGGGAGGGGCATCAGCAGGCAGTGGTGTTGGCTCCATGGGTCTGGGGCACTGAAGGGCTGCAGCCTCATTCCTAGGGCCAAAGAGCTTCTTCCCTTGGCCTCCAGTACTGTTCTGATTACCCAGGGCCCGACCTGTCTGATCAGGATCCAAGGAGATCGCATTTGGAGAAGAGAAACAAGGGTCTCTCGAGGTAGTGAGATTTCCTGGGCTTTTGCCTGGGGCAGCATTTGAATTACTGCGCTGGGATACATCAACGGCTTCCTTCTGATCTTCCAAACTAACAGTAGAGAATCGCTCTTTGGAATCCACTTCTTCTACTTTTCCAGAGGCAGTCGTCAGCTCTGTCACTGGAAATAGGGAGTCTAGACTTGGGACTGTCTTGGAAATCTTCTGGGGTGCTCCAGGAGCATGGGTGGGCTCTAGCCTGGCAAGACTGGTGCCTGCTTCATGGCTGTCAGGTAAAAGAGGCTCCTTTGAAGCTCTTATAGCACGGGGGCTGCTCCTGCCAACTGCACAACTGTTTTCTGCAGAATCCTGCAAAGCTCCTGCTCCCAGGGAGCTGCCAAGGCTCTGCTCTTTCATAAGCGGGAGTCCTGGGGATTCAGGTTTGCTGCTGCCTTGGGCTGGAGGAAGAACCTTCTCTAGGGGCAAGTTACCCTGCAGCAACTGCATCACGAGTGGGTTAGTGGCCTCCAATGAGGACCCAGCCCTGCCCAGCGACATAAGCCTTGGCTGGTACTCAGTACTAGCCAGCAGCAGGGAATCTGGAATCTTTTGGGGGACTGCACATACACGAGACACCCAGCTCTGAGGAGTAGCCAGGCTGTCTGTCCTTGTAACCAGACTCCGGTCACCGTTCACTTTGGAGAGTGAGGCAGAGGGGTTCCAATTGCGTTTCTCATCTGTGTCTGCCACCAAGGCTCTCTTTACCATGGTGGCCTCACTGGGGTCGGCCTCGCTGCTGTCCTCAGAGAGCTGGCCTTCAAAGTCAGAGGCCGTGTCTGTAGACTCACCATGAGGACTCAGTGCTTCAGAGTCTCCATTGATTTTCAACTTTTCACCTTCCACTGGTTTGCGGTCACTGCCGGCACGGTCAGTGCACCCTCGAGATGGCACTGTCCAGAGCAAAGGGAAGTGGTTGGGGGGATCTAGCCCTTCCCCAGCTGTCAACTCCCCAGGTAATGCAGGAATGAAGGCGGCAGCTTTCTCCCACTCTTCCACAGCCTGGGGCTCAACAGATGGGACAAGTTCCCTAGAGTCTGGTTCAGGCTGTCCCACTGCCTCATCCTTTGACAGGCCAGGCACCCAAGGAGCAGCACCATCAGAGACTAGGGCCTCAGTTGTCAAGTCTTCTTGTCTAGTAGCACTTTCCCTTGTGGGTGAGGATGAATCACCAAGTCCTAATTCCTCATCATACTGTCTATCCTGCAGGCAATTAGCCAATGGTGATTCACTGGCAGAATTGGGAGTCACATTCACAGGATCCTTCATGCTGGGGTTACTGTCTCGTTCTAGAGCCTGGCCAGGTCCTCCTTCCAATACAACATCCCCCACTAGAGACTGCACAGGACCACTCTCCGCAGAAAGAGAGGGTCCTCGATCCTCATCATCGTTTTCCCAGGAAGTGGTACCAGACTCATGTTCAGTTCTAACATCTAAATGCAACGGAGGTTGCTCAACTAATCTCTCTGGGGCTGGGGTTTGGGAGGACAATAAGGGCAAAGCCTGGCAAGGCTTGTCCCCAGTGGGAGCAATGGGGAGTTGGGAGGCCCCAACTTCCAGCCCACTTGTGAGGACATCTGGAACCCTCTGCAGGGGGCAGCTCTCCTCCTTTCTGAGAGCAATCAGTTCCTCTCTTCTGGCTCTGGACACAGCAGTCCCAGCCTGGATATGCTCCCCATTCAGAGGACAAGACGGCAGTAGTTGTGTTCGCTGTAGATCTGACGCACGCTCTCCAGGGGTGTCCGGGGCTCCACTGGGCTCAGGGTGGCCACAGGCCTCACCACCATCACCACTGCCGCCGCCTCTGCCACCTCCCTCATCGGTGGCCCCGCCGCCACCTCCACCCGGGCCACCCCCCCCTCCGATGGCAGTGGTGGCCGCCTCTCGATGACAGTGGTGGCCTCTCGCCCCTCGGACTTGCAGAGCACGGGCTTTAATGTCTGCGAGGGTCCTGGCACCAGTCCAGCCCCGGCAGGAGGACTCCGTGATGGGGACGATGCGGGGGCATATCTGGTAAGTGGGCTGACCTTTAACCACCCAGGGTGGTTTGATACGTGAAAGTTGAATCTGCAAGAGAAGAATTGGAAAACAATTTTAATTGACTGGGTGATCTGACATAAGAACTGTACAGCTAAACTGAGATTCTAGTCGCTTAGGGAGCATGGCCTAGAGAATCAAATAATTATCTTTAAAAATGAAATAACGGCAGTAAAACGGCCATCTGTGACACCATACCATTCTGAGACGACTCTGCTCAAGGGCTGTCATATGCCATGCTTCTAAATTTAATTTCTAGTGGGACTGTGTGAGTCAGTGGACAAAGAATCTAACACCACCTAATAAAAGATTTAAAAATCCCAAAGGATTCTGACCTCCAGAGAGAACTTCAACAGAGTGAACAAAGCAGCAAGGAAGAAAAGAACCTTATCCCCCTGACCATTAAGTCAGTCTCATGAATGGCTCTCTTGTATAGGGCTCTATACTCTCACGTAATTAACACAAGCGCCCGGAGCCTTCTATCTCTGCAAAGGGGCTCTGCACATCTCCTGACCCTCGAAGGGAACCTGGCCTCAGGACAGCCAGGAATCAAACAGCCTCCTACCCGGATGGGCGGGACTTTGGGCTCCTCTTTGGTGGGCTGTGGCTTTTCGGTGTGAACACTTTCAATTGTGTTACGAAAGGACTGACGATCTTCAAGCCGGGGCTTCTTTTCGGGAAAGGATGCAGAGGCCGCCTGCTCAAAGGACTTCCTCTTCTGATCCTTGGGTTCCTGATCCGCATTCTCCTGAGGCAAGCTGGGAATCCTGTCTGGAGACACGGAAGCATGTGCCAAGTCACCTGGATCGGTCTGGGTCCGGGAAGCCACAGGCTGGGTCAGGAATTCGGGACTTTCTGGGTCAGGTGCTGCAGAGGCCGAGCCAGGCAGGTGAGGACTGCCCGCCTCTGCTGAGTCACTCTTAGCCTCCCCATCCTTGTAGAGGGGGATGTCTGGTGCCACAGACTGTGTGTCTTTAGCAACTCCTGCTTGTTCTGGCTCCTGCTTTTTGTACAGATTCCTTCTGGCTCTGGTTCGGAGATCTGGCCGAGAGCGTTTCTTGAAATGCCCATCTCGCTGTCGGGTGGCTGGACCACGCTGTGGCCGTGCTGATTCTCCTGGGACACACAAGTCACTCTTGATTTCAGCCTCCTCATGGCCCACGTTCTGATGCAATGACTCTTCTTTGGTCAAACCCAATCTGCAAACCAAATTCACACCATTAGTTACAGGGCAGAGAAGCATGCCTATTTTATTTTAGCTGTTAGATATTTCAGAACAAAATATATCTGTGTGGTACACAGCACTAACCACAGAAAAACATATGTTAGGCTTTTCTATGAATGGTGTTAAGCTAAACAAGCCAGGCAAGCCACCCCCGCCACCCTGTTCTTGCCCTCATGCTGGTGTCCATGACTTAGACATCATCTGCTTCTCTGCCCCCCACAGCTCAGATCAGGACTGGCAGCACCAAAGGCCTTACTTCTGTCCATAGTAGTCTTCAAAGAACTTCTCTTTCCACTGTTCCACCTTCTTTTCCTTCTCCATTTCCTGTCGGATTCTAACTTGCATCTCATGAGTGAATTCGCCTAAAGAGAAATACAGTGCGTGCATTCAGGATACTGTCTGTCTGTCTTACGGAAAGCCAAATCTTGCCATTCCACCACATCACATCAGGACTTTTATTTTTTAAAGGTTTTATTTATTTATTCATGAGAGACGTAGAAAGAGAGGCAGAGACACAGGCAGAGGGAGAATCAGACTCCTCAAGGGGAGCCCAATGTGGGACTCGATCCCGGATTCCGGGATCACGCCCTGAGCCAAAGCCAGACATCCACCACTGAGCCACCCAGGCGTCCCACATCAGGACTATTCAAAATACACACAACTTTGGTGGGTGTGGAGCTCTTTTTTTTTTTTTTTTTTAACCCTATCTCCTTCATGCTCGCTATCTCCTCCAGAGCCACATCATGCTCATAGTCATGACAGAACATGGCCATTGGGAGGGCAATTTACTCTTCCCTCAGATAATCAGTCATTCAACACCAAGCAACACATTGATCAATCAAGAAAGCAAAACAGAAACAAATAAAAGAACCATTCTTACTCCCTGTGCAGAAAAAGGTTAATAGAGCAGGCCTGATGGCTTATTCTTGGAAAGGCCTGCTTACAAGGTTGGCCCTTGGCTGACATCTGGGAGCTTGGATTTCAGGAGGGTTCCCATCCCCCTTAACTGACATGAATGGCTCACTGTGCCTAAACTGTTTATACAAACAAGATGGTTTATGGCGAGCACCTGCTTTCCTTCGGGGAATCTAGAATCTGGTTATGTGCCAGGCAGAGGCTTCTCACATGATCAACTCTGAGTTTAAAAAAAACAAAAAAACAAAAAAACAAAAAAAAAAAACTCGGGTACCAAGTCTCTTAACATGCTTCCCCAGCAGATTGCATTTCACACGTGCTATCACAAAGCACTGCTGGGAGAACTGAGCACATTCTGTATGATTCCTCGGGGAGAGGACTCTGGAAGCTTGCGCCTGCTTTCCCAGGACTTGACCCCAAGAGCCTTTTCCCTTTGCATATTTTGCTCTGTATTCCTTCGCTGTGATAAATCACAGCCAAGAGTACTATATGTGAAGTCCTATGAGACCTGAATGAAACTACATAAGGAGTCCTGTGAGTCCTCCTAGTGAATCATCAAACCTAGAGGGAGTCTTGGGGACCTCCCAGCACACTCCCCACATAGCTTCCCCGTAAAATTAAGAGAAGCTGACAATCACTCCACTCCAAGTGGCAATGTCTAAAAAGACAGAGCACCTGGTAAAGCTCAACATTTAAGTCAATGCCACGGCGCACTTTCCTCCACCTATCCAGACAACACCAGGATTACTGGAAAGAACAGGAGTTTATAGATGGCTCTAATGACAACGAAGTGATACAGGTGGATATATACACTCAAAATAGCAAAGCCCAAACACTCTGTACCTTTAAAGCTACAGCACATTTAACACCCACCACATTCAACAACATTGTGAGGAAAGCCTGCCTTATAATAAATACACATTGAAAACAAAGTAAAGAGACTGGTACAAAATGAATGCCTGGGTTTTAAATACCAAGGACAAGTGACACCACACATGGCAGGTACCTCTCAAGCCATCTGAGAACATCGACTCACCATCAGCCAGGCGTTCCCGCCAGCTCTGAGCCGCGTGAGTGAAAAACTCATTATTCAGTGCGCTGCTGCTGAGACGCAATAGGCCATCTGTCCCCACCTAGAAGGATCAAGGCAAAAAGCACAATAAAGAAACTCAGAAAGGGAACAGAAGCCCACCCAGAGAGAGGCAAAGAGGTGGCTACCCATCTGCACCTGTCTGTCCACTTCAGGCAGGAGGAAGAGGAGCTGCTGCTGGAAGTGGGCTGGCAGGGCATGGAAGGTCCGAGAATTTATCAGGGCCCGAAGGTTGGTGTTGACAAGAATGGACCCAGGCGTCTCAAAATCTATCTCTTCCCCTCTGTTGCGCTTCATCTGACCTGTGATTTTAAAGCAGCAAGAAGCAAGGTATAGATTTTCAGCTTTTAAAACAAAAGAGCAAATGCCAACTGAGGGAAAAATTTTAGTGGCAGCACCCAAACTACCCAGAACTTATCTGCATATACATCCAGTCCACTCTAACCTACACGTCACAATTATCCTCTTCAGGTAACTGTCGTTGCCATCAAACCTAAGAGAACACTTGGGCTTGCATCCTCTCAGACAAGACTCTGTACCATGCTGTGACACAGGCTGAAGAGGACGCTCTTCCCAAAGAAAAACAGACAAGGGGGCAGGCTGTGAGCTTCCCTCCAAAGCTGGAGAACAGGCTCCTCAAAGCCAACTGGTGAAATGATGGAAGCTGTCTAAAAGCAAATCTAGTTGGTATACTACAGGAAACTGCAGAAGCCTTCCCTGGAACGGGATAGAGAGCTATGCTTCCACATAGAAAGGTATTAGGCTGTTTAAAGCCACTGAGATATCAGTATCTCTCACAGAAACCTCAATAAATGTTACTTTTACTTGAAAAAAATCACTAAGAATAGAGACCTATGAGACATTAAGCACTACGGATGAGTTGGAAAAGCAGCAAGACGGCAAACCCAGTTCTCACGTGGGCAATGGTTTATTCTAATTTTCAGAAGCCAAGGCTAGTCTTAATGGTTTCATGTAGCCCATCTAACAAATAACCAGCATGTGGGTTTTGAGAAATAAATTCCAAACTAGAAAACAGCATACTGGCCTTGCAAATAGCCCTACTGAGGGGTGGGAGGAGCACGCTACTGAATTTGCTTGCAACCTCCAAGTTCAACACAGGCTTCCTTCTGTTCAACATTCTGACCAGGCTAGAAAAAAGGGTGCCTGACCAAAACTTTGGATGTTGAGAATAAATGTGGCAAGATGCTACCAAAGAGAGAAAACGGATGCTGGAATCCTCCCTGAGCAGCTCAGAAACAATTTTCACTCACCCAAACACTTACTAAGCAGTACCAAGGCAGGCACAGGCCATGCCCTTGCAGGGACATACAAGGAACAATGTGGCACCATCTCTGCCTAGAAGTTCCCTCACAGTCTAGCAGAGAAGATCTACATGTAAAATAACCAAAATACAAGGTAAGAAACAAAAAAATAGAGGGCCACCCAAGAAGTCAAAATAAACTGGTAAAGGAAGTGAAACAGAAGATTGTCCTCTTCTCACTAGGCCTGCAGGGGCCCCCCTTACAGGCAGAGAAATGAGTGCCGAGCCACTCACCTGTGGCCGGCTTCCGGAAGCCTCTCAGGAGCGGGGCAGGGTCCCGGGCGACCTCGGCCTGGCCACGAGTAGCAGCGCTGCCCAGGGCCAGAGAGCCGCTGCTGCTGCTGGACGGGCTGCCGCTCTCGCCATCGGCGTGGCGGCCCGAGAACCCTGAAGGCACAGCATTCCACTGGTCAAGAGCATCACCCGCCGCGCCCAGGGCTCTCAGACAAGCTTACTTCTCCCAGCTCTCCCTGAGACGCTGCCAGAAATAGCGGGTGCTTCCATGGCCCAACCTTGGGCTGTCAGAGATCACCACCTCACGGTTTGGCTTTACCATATCCCATAAGAACGCCAAACCGCCATCTTAGTTTGCACAGCACTGCACCTTTACCAAGCACCTGCACACTTTCATCAGACCCTCACACTGCCCTGCGAGGCCAAGGGCGGTGTGCACGGCAGAGCCCAGCACCGGAACCTAGCTCAGGCCTCACCACCACAGTGTGCTGCCCGCTGGGAGGGCCTCCTGGCTCAACGGGCACCACGTCACCTAGGTCAGACACTGCTGCCAGAGGGGGCAAGGCCCCAAGACCTGAGAAAGGAGCATCATATCACAAGTTTGCACATACCTGACGCCGATTCCACGTGGGCCCCGTTTACCTTCAGAGGAGTCAGGACAACTCGCGGCAGCATCACCCCAGTTTTTTTCTTTTGCTTGTTTGCCTAGATGCCCAAGGGATTCCAAAAGGAGCCTGAGTCACCTACAGGGCCACAAAAGCAGTCCCTCTCCACCATGTCTCTACCGCCATTTGGTACAACAGAGCTACATTCAACCAGCTCAGGCAGGTAATGGCAAGAGCAGCATGGACTCACGTTACTAAGCCAGGTGCTGGCCACTGTGCTCAACACCCCAAGCAGAATGGAATGTATTGTCACCCTGTTTTACAGATAAGGAATTTGCCCAAGGCACCAAAGCTAGCAAGCAATAGGGCCATAATTCCAAGTGCTGACTCCCAAGCTCGAGTGTTCCCCACTCTGCACTGTGGTATCTGCGTTCTAGATGGTGCCGTTGTTTGTCAGAAGTAGGAGCGCAACTACCTATTTGTGGTAATGAGGAAAAAAACAACCACTCTGCTCTCAGATCCACTGCCCACTTTTAACTGTACTAAAAGGTGGAGACTACACCGATTTGCTCTGCTCTCCAGAAACACACAGTTAACTACAGAGGAAGAGTCCTGTCTTGTGCCTGGCCTCACCTACCCCTAGCCTAGCCACCAATTCTCCTCCCTACCTGTGAAGAAGCCCTGTAGGTGTCCCTGGGATTGGAAAGAGGCCGACTCTGAGATTCTGCAGAACAGGATGCATTCGAAGATGTTTCATCAAGAGAAACTGGGAGAGAGGGAAATAAAGGTTAGTTGCCAGCAACTATGTGAAGCTCTTGGTCCATCCCATGAGGGGTACTTACCATCGTTTTCACCGCTCACAGTGCTGGCTTCGTTAGACCCACAGCTCTCCACATCGGCTGTGTCCTCCGGCTCCTCTCCCTCCACAGCAGCCGGACTGCGAGACCACTGCAAGGCATCCTTCTGTGACAGCAAGGCACAACTCAGGTGAGCAAAACCCAACAGATCCTACAGGCACAGCAGTCACTCCTAAATGCACACTGCTTTAGGAGAAGAGAGATTTAGAACACCGGTAAGTTCCTAAAACCCTTTCTAATTGATCTCTTTCTCCACAAGTTCTTTATGTATGTACATCATGAAATAATAATTTTACATTCAGTCCACTCAGGAAATGTTCATGGGGCGCCTCTTATAAGCTACACCATGCTAGTTTGGAGGAGGGGAGGCAAAAGAAGGGGGAATCGGGCCTCTGCCTTCAAGGAGGCTCAACTGAGTAAGAAAGAAAATCAAATTTATTACAACACAAAGCACAGCAACAGAGGTATAGAGAGCTGTGGCAGTCCAGAACAGGGGGCATCTAACTCTGTAAACTGGAGGAAAGAGGGCATTGGAACTAAGGCCTACAAAGAGATGTGCTGCTTAAGCTGAGTTTTAAAGGAAATTAGCTAGCAGGTAGATGGCTTGGCTGTAGCAGACAGGAGGGTATTCTAGATAACGGGATGAGCAATGTTCTCCATGCGAAGAAACTGCAGATTTCAGCAGGGGACTAGGTGCGTGAGAGTGCAGAGCGAGCAGCTGGGCAGATGGTGAGACACTGTGCTGAGGGACTAAGATTCTGTCTGAGAGTCTCTGAAGGCACAGAGAGAGGCATGATGTGAGTTGTAGGGATTTCATTCTGGCAGCAATGGAAAGTCTAAAGGCAGGAGGAGAACTTAGACTGTGATGAGGCCCAGGAAAGTGTCAGTGAACTAAACTGGAAGGGGGGGGGGGTGTGCAGATTTCCTCCTCTAAAGGAAGCTCCTTCTTCCAGGGCTCTGTGGCAGTGTGAGTTCAACTCTACCCATTCCCAGGGAAAATCAAGGGGACACCTCCCACCTCACAGATTAGGAAGAACTCTGAATGAATATTGGGGCCAGGGAGAGGAAAAGCAGAGGTAAATCAGGGTAAGGATGTCTTCTTTAAGAAAGTATATGGAAAAAAAAGTAGATCAAGTCATGATTCTGCCTCTTACAAACACACTAGAAATTTATAAAAGAAATCTACAGAATTCTAACTCATCAATTTCCTGGATCCCTTGATCCATTATATTAAGTCTTCATCAATTTGCTGTCATTAATTTAAGCCCAAATCATGCTAATTTAAATTAATAAAAAGAAAACAATTTTTTAGATCTTTATCTCTTTTCCTACCAGCTATAAATGTTCCTCAGAATCAAAAGCTAAAGAATATTTTTAGTATTAATCTTGGAATTATGCTTAGTGGCTGCCATGTGCACCAAATAATGCAACAAATTTGTTGAGTCTCAGGAGCAAACTAAGATAAAATACTCACTAACGAACAAAGAACTCTGGTTCTGGGAAAGGGGGGGATCGCGCCCACACTGTGAAAAATGGTATCAAAAGGTTCAAGCACTGCCAGTGGCAGAGTACACTGTAAGTGAAAATCTAAAAACCTCTTAACCCAACACTTCTTTTTCTAAGACTTACACAGAATGTGAAAAGCATGACATCCTAAAAGGAGAAAGTCGATCAATGGAACTATAATAAAATTAAGATCCTCTGTTCTGCACAAGACACCATTAACGGAGTAAAAAAGAGCAAAATACCTCTAGAGTTGGAGAAAGTATCTGTAATTCATATAGCTGATAAAGATCTTATATCTAGATTATATAAATCAATAAGAAAATAGAAACCCAGGAAAAGAATAGGCAGAAGGCCATGAATTAATAAGCACTGAACCAAACAGGACACCCAAATGGCCAACATTCACACATAAACCTATTTAACCTTACTGACCATGGAAAACACATTATAATGTAAATTAAGCCACACTGAGATATCACCACATCCATAAGAATGGCTAAAATTAAAGTTAACAATACTAAGTAGTGTTAATGAGGATGAGAAAAAAGACTGAAAATGGATGCAACCATATGAGAAAAGTTTGGAATTATCTGGCACGGATGAAGGGACAAACATCCAGCAATGTCAGTCCTACATACGGATTTCCTAGAGAAATACATGCACCCCCCCGCACACAGACACCATGAAGCACATTCAGTATTTATGCCAGTGACATCTGTAAAACCTGGGCTATAAACAACCAAAGTGCCCATCATAAGTAAGATCAAAACAAGGTAATGTACAATAAAAAATGAATGAACTACAGCCACTACAGCAATGTACACCAATCTGAAAAACAAAATGCTAAGTGAAAGAAGCCAGACACAAAAGAATGCATACTGTAATGACTCCATTTTTTAGAAGTCCAAAAACAGGCCAAACTAACCCACAATGTTGGGGGTGCAAACACAGCTGGGAAACAACAAAGAAAAGCAAGAACAGAACTTGGAAACAGGATAGTAGCTACCTTTCAGGGGAAGACGGGAGCTGTGAGTGGAAAAGGGTATTAAGGGCTGCTGGCTGCCAGCCACGCTCCCCAGGTCTTAATTTGAGTGGCAGGTACAAGTGTGTTTACTTATGATATTCATTAAGCTGAACACTTATGTTGCGTTTTACTCTTACATTTCTACAATAAAAAAGTTTTAAAACAGTAATTCCAGAATTTCCATCAAGGAACACTACTATGGACAGTCATTTGGAGTAATGCTGTAGAGGGATGCCTGGGTGGCTCGGCGGTTGAGCATCTGCCTTTGGCTCAGGGTGTGATCCCAGAGTCCGGGGATCTAGTCCCATATCGGGCTTCCTGCATGAAGCCTGCTTCTCCCTCTGCCTGTGTCTCTGCCTCTCTCTCTCTCTCTCTCTCTCTCATGGATAAATACAATCTTTCTAAATAAATAAATAAATAAATAAATAAATAAATAAATAAAGCTGTAGAATACTTCATGAGAAATGCTGATGATGCAGCAAGTAAATTACGCAGTTAACATTCACATGGTATGATTACTTCATCTGTTTAAAAAGAAAAATCAGGTGAGCCTGTATGCACAAAGACAACAGCAACACTCCACACGTGCGTTAGCCATCATAGCACCTCTAGGTGGCAGAATTGTGAGGACTTTGTTTTTGATTTGGGGTATTTTCTATGATTAACATGTATTTTTTTTTTAGATAAAAAAATAACATTTAAAACATTATAATGGTAAATGCTTCTTTGACAGCTTAGTCACTAAAAGAGAATTTCACTCCTTTAGATTTTTTCCAGAGTCTAGGGGAACCTGGTGTTGATTACAAATCTTTTTTTTTTTTTTTTTTTTTTAAGATTTTATTTATTTATGAGAGACACAGGCAGAGGGAGAAACAGGCTCCATGCAGGGAGCCCGATGTGGGACTCAATCCTGGGACCCCAGGATCACACCCTGGGCATGAAGGCAGGTGCTAAACCACTGAGCCACCCAGGGATCCCTACAAATCTTAATTAAACAAATACTGCCCGCTTGTTTGCAATTCAAACTACCCCAAATTTCCAAAGCCATATATTTTCATTAAGAAGCAAATAGTACAAAAACACTTAAAATGAAAACAAAAGCTGTGATTCTAATTCTGCCTTTTTTTAAGATCCTTAATCTTTCCATATAAACCTCAGACATTTGATATCATAACTTTCCTTTGAACACTGTAGACCTCTGACAAAAATGAACTCAGCTACTGAGAATCATGGGCATTAGATAATATGCCCTCAGACTCAAGACTTTTTTTTTTTTTTTTTTGGCAAGGATATTTTCTCTCAAGAAACTTAAAAAAATAAATAAATAACAGGTAATGAGTGATCTCGCTGAAACCTTATTTAAAAATGTTATGACAGGGACGCCTGGGTGGCTCAGCGGTTGAGTGTCTGCCTTCGGCTCAGGATGTGATCCCGGAGTTCCAGGATCCAGTCCCGCATCAGGCTCCCTGCATGGAGTCTGCTTCTCCCTCTGCCTGTGTTTCTGCCTCTGTGTCTCTCATGAATAAATAAACAAAAACTTTTGCAATAATGTTAAATTCCTGAGTGTGATAATTACATTGCACTTATATAAGGGGAATGCCCCTGGATCAATTGTATATCCCTTGTGTCCTTTCTCTTACTTTTTAAAATGAGGTATAACTTAGAGTACAATGCACAGATCGTAAGTATACTACCTGATGAGTTTGACAAATGCTTATCAAGATACAGGACATGTCCAACATCCCTAAGTCCCTCTGTACTCCTTCCTAGTCAACCTGGACTCTATACTACCCCTCCCTCCCCAGTGAGATGATTGTTCTTCTCTTTTTTTTTTTTTTAAGATTTTATTTATTTGTTCACCAGAGACAGATTGAGACACAGAGACATAGGCAGAGGGAGAAGCAGGCTCCCTGTAGGGAGTCTGATGCAGGACTTGATCCCAGGCCCCCGGGATCATGCCCTGAGCCAAAGGCAGACAGTCAACCGCTGAGCCACCCAGGTGTCCCTTGTATTTTTTATTTTTTTAAGATTTTTGTTTATTTATTCATGAGAGACACACACAGAGAGGCAGAGACACAGGCAGAGGGAGAAGCAGACTCCCCACACGAGGAGCCCGATGCAGGACTCGATCCCAGGACCCTGGGATCATGACCTGAGCTGAAGGCAGATGCTCAACCACATAGCCACCAGGTACCCCAACTGTTCTTATTTCTATCATGAAAAATTACTTTTGCCTATTCATGGCCTTTACAGAAATGGAATCATACAATATATACTCTTTTGTGTCAGTATCTAATGTTAAGGAAATTCATGCGTGCTCTAGTCAGCATTAGAAGCTACTATCTGTTATTACAGAGCAGTATTCATATAGACAAATGTGTTTATCCATTCTCCTATGGAACGACATCTGTATTATTTCCAGATTCGGGTTCTTATGAATACAAAGCTACTATGAACATTCTTGCACACACCTTTTTCTGGACAGGTTTTCATCTCATGTGGGTAAATATTTAGGCACAGAATTGCTGGGCAAGGGACGGATGCTTAAAACAAACAACTTACAGACATTTCCAAAGATTCCCATGGCGGCACTGCATGGAGCTCCAGATGCTCCAAATCCTCATCATATGGTGCTGTCAATCTTACTTTAGCCATGCTAGCGGGATGCAGTGGTACCTCATAGTGGTTTTTTCTTTTCTTTTTTTTTTAAGATGTATTTTTTTATTCATGAGAGACACAGAGAGAGGCAGAGACATAGGCAGAGTTCTCCCTCCTGTGAGGGAGCCTGATGTGGGACTTGATCCCAAGACCCCGGGGATCACGACCAGAGACAAAGGCAAACGTTCAACTACTGAACCATCAGGCATCCCTATTTTTCATTTTTCTGGTAATTAAAGATATTGAGCACTTTTTTATATGCTTACTAGCCATTCTCTTATCTTCCTTTTTAAAATGTCTATTCAAGTCTATTGCACATCTTTAAATTGAGTCATTTGCAGTTCTTTGTTCTGGATCCTTTTAAACACTGATCACGGGCATGCGTTACTTTTACAAACAAACACATTTCAAAAAATTTCACATTTGGAAATAATTTCATATTTACAGAAATGCTGGAAGAGTAAAAGCAGCACAAAGAATACTTGCCTATAGTTTTTACCTATATTCACTTCCTAACACAAATATGCGTTCTTAAAATACACAAAGTATATTAATTTGGCAAGGCAACTGGAAAAAAAGCTAAGGAATACTAATAATAAATAAACCTGAATATTTTCCCATAAGTCAGATTTTTTAAAAAGATATTATTTTTAAGTAATTTCTACACCCAACATGGGCTCAAACTTACAATCCTGAGATCAAGAGGTGCATGCTCTACCACCTGAGGCAGCCTGGCATCCCAAGTCAGATATTTTTAAAAAATAATAAAAGGCACTGTGAATATAACAAGCCCCAAACATGAGTAAAACAGAACACTAAAATTTCAACTGCCCAAGATTACGTTCTGAACTAGAAAAACATATAAACAAATCTCAGGTATGCCTTTTCTTTCTTTGTAGATCTGATAAGCATTTCCTGAGCAAGAAATGAGTATGGTTTCTTAGGGAAGGCTGATTTGAGAGCTGCTGAATATAAATTATTAAAATAAAACTAAGAGCATGCCGACCACTCAACAGCATACTAGAATTTCTAACAATACTTATTAAAAAAAAAAAAAAAAAAGAAGAGATTAGAAGAGACAGAGTGTTCTAATTTCCAGACAGTATAATTATCTACATTGAAGAGCCAAGAGATTCAGACCTAGTAAGAAATTCAGCAAGGTTGTAAGATTCAAAAGCACATTAAAAACTCAGCAATAACATCACCAATTAGAAAATGTAATTTATAAGAACAAAGAATTTAAAATAACTCAGGGACAAATTTCACAAAAGGAATACAATCATCTTATGAAGAAAATAAAACTTTATAAGGAAAGGCTTAAAACTTAAACAGAAAAAAAAAATTTAAACAGAGCCATACCACCTTCTATCTTAAGAAAATTCAACATTGTAAAGATGTCAATTCTCCTCAAAATGATTTGTAAATTCAATAAAATTTCAATGAAGCTTTTTTTTTATATATACAACTTGACTCTGCAAATGAAGACAAGAGCCAAGACACTCTTTAAAAAAAGCAAGAAAAGGGGAGGATCTGCTTTTTTAGAAAGCTCTGGTAACTGAGCAAAGAGAATGACCACTACAGGATATGGGGTTTCTTTGGAGAGTGACGAAAACGTTCTGGGATCAGACAATGGCGATGATTGCATGACTTTATGAATACACTAATAGCCACTTTCTGTGAGTTCCATCTTGATGAAGCTGGGATAAAAATGTCTTACTGAATTTAACTGATAGTTCTGAAAAACATGAATGACTTTAATCGGAATCCATAAAAGCCACATAAAAACTATTAACGTGTACAGAAAGTTTATAGATCTAAAGGTAAACTTCAACGATAGACAATGGAGGCACAATAGTCTGTGAGGTTTTAATTTTGCTATATGAATCCTAAAGAGGAATTAAAACTAGCAAAGCAACCTCTGTGTATGCTTGAGAAAAGATTTCATCATTTTAAAAAAATAATGTAAAAAAAGTTCTATTGAATTTGAACTCCATTAGCATTATCACAAGCAGTTTCAACATTATAGCTGTCAAAGAAAGAAAAGAGCTGTTATTTAAAAAATGAACACTCTTGGAGTACAGTTAAAGAGAAAAAAACTGTCTGAGTTCTTCTTAAAGACAAAAAAGAAGCTTCCATCAACCAGATATAAAACAAACTCTCATCTATGATTTGCCACCCACCACTGTAAAGCTTCTAGTCAATGGTAAGGTGACCACAGATCCATGATCTCCCTCTCCTGAAACCTTGGATCTAGATGGGCTTTAGAATTCAGGACTTCTTTAATTTGGTGGTGGTAATACATTGCATATAGTTTTAATTATCATATATTAACACATGTTAATATTTTTTGAAATAACATGTATGGATATACCAACTAAAATAGCCTTATCAGTCCCAGAGTTTTGCCTCCAAATGAGTTTAGACAAGGCACATTTTACTGTCAAATGACTTAGGAAAAACAGTTTTCAGTTCTCAAAATATTTTAGATTTTAGAGGCACCTGGGTGGCTCAGTAGGTTGGGCCTCAGATGCCTGGTTTCAGCTCAGGTCATGAGATCCACGCTCAGCACAGTCTGCTTGAGATTCATTCCCTCTACCCCCGTTCTTTTCCCCACCTCTGCTCATGCTCTTTCTCTCTCTCTCAAATAAATAAATAAATAAAATCTTTTTAAAAATTAATGAAATGTTTTCATCAAGCCTCAGAGAAAGCCTCCAAAATCACCTCCATTTTACCCATTAAAACATTAAGGAAGTAGTCCTCTGGAAAAATTCTCATGCATTTGCACATGGAGACTACAAAAGTGAAAAAGAAATTGCTGCAGTGGTGTTTGTAATCGTAAAACAACAACAACAACAAAAAACACAGGGCACCTGGGTGGCTCAGTGGTTGAGCATCTGCCTTTGGCTCAGGTCGTGATCCCGGAGTCCTGTGATCAAGGCCTTCATCAAGCTCCTTCAAGGAGTCTGCTTCTCCCTCTGCCTATGTCTCTGCCTCTCTCTGTGTGTCTCTCATGAATAAATAAATAAAATCTTAAAAAAAAACAAAAAACCTAGGCATCCATAACATCAGGTATATTGATATGATACACTATTAAACAGTAGTTGAAAGAAATAAAAATACACCTATATAAACAAAGAGATCACACATTTTTAATGGATTTATGTGAATAGGAAGGATACACATAAATGATAGTGGTTGCTACAGGGAAGGAACAAGGGCCATAGTCCTGGGTGGCAGGTGGAGGGGTAGGGACCAGGTAGGGTCTGGTATGGATGTCATGGTCATTTCCCACTTTCTTTGCACAAAGGCTTGAGCTTCCATTTAAACATGGCAAAATGGACCTAAGACTTCTAAAGAAGTCTCTTTAGAATGACCCTAAGGGAATAATAAAGGTATCAATGGACAAAGGGAAAGGGGGAGGAAAAGGCAGCAGATGAGAGATGCCGACAGAATTTTGGAAGATGGATAGCAGGAAGACAGGAACTGACTCAGCAGGGAAAAAGAAAGCTGTCATTTGAGGCTGCAGAGGTCAAAGCCAAAAAGTTGGCCAGTTAGTACTGCAAAACCCCCAAGAGGGCAGTGATTAAAGGTACCAGAAACCACTGCACACAGGGACGAGGCATGGGAATGAAAACAGAACTGGTTGGAAGTCTGATTCAGAAGTTCGACCCCTCAGGTCCCCTCTCTGTACCCAAATCATTAAGCAATATCCATCTCTAGACTCAGAAGAAAATAGGAGACTTAATTCTAATTAGACTGAACCAGAGAGGGTCCAGAATAGAAGACACCAGCTCAAGGAGTGAGGGAGGAAGTGAGATGCTTCACTCTAAACAGGAGCAGTAAGTCAAAGACCATATCCAAAACAGGGACACCATCAGCTCCCTTCTCCAAATTGGCTCCCAAAGCTTTCCTAATAAAGTAGCTCTACAATCCCAGCCCTAGCCTGCTCTCAAGTGGCTGGCAAGAGAGAAAAGGATTTCTCTTCCCAGAAAAAGTGACCAGTCTATCAGAAAACACCTTCTGGTAGATAACTGGGGATTCCAAAAAAATAAAAATAAAAAAGCATCTGGGTTCCCACTATCTATCACATCCAACAAATAGTGCCCACAGAATCTGCCAATTCTCTCACTGTGAGTGACCTATCCAGGGCCACCAGATATTTGAGGACAACTGTCATATGAAACAGCAACCAAAAACAAAAAGGCATGAAAGGAAACAGAGATAATGAAGATTTCATAGTAAATGTTCTCAAAGAGCCCCCAAACAAAAAGTACAGAATGCTATTTAAACAAATAAATAAGGGGATCCCTGGGTGGCTCAGCGGTTTAGCGCCTGCCTTTGGCCCAGGGCGTGATCCTGGAGTGGAGCCTGTTTGGAGGGCTCCTGGCATGGAGCCTGCTTCTCCCTTCTCCTGTGTCTCTGTCTGTCTGTCTGTCTGTCTCTCTCTCTCTCTCTCTCTCTCTCTGTGTCTATCATAAATAAATAAATAAATCTTTAAAAAAAAAAACAAATAAGGGAACATCAGTGAATGTGAGCAATCTGCTAGAAATACAAAATGATACAAAACAAAACCCCCTGAAACAACAACAAATAGGTTATATTCCAAAGAACTGACTCAGAAGAAAAAGAAAATTGGTTACATCAAGAAAGTCCCACATCAAACAAATAGAAGTTCCAAGAAGAGAAAACAGAAAAGATAGTAATGCAAGAAGTTTTCCCAAAATGAAAAGACCTGAGTTTCCAGGTTTATAAAGCAAAATGCCCTGCACAATAAATGAAAAAAGACCCATTCCACAGCACTGCACCATACAATTTCAGAAAGAGAACTGAAAGAGACCCTAAAATCTTCCATTCAGAAAGAACACATCACATACAAAAGAATCAGAATGGCATTGATGTTTCTCAAGAGCAGTTTTAAAGAAAATAATATTCTCTTTAATATATATATATATTTATTGATTTTAGAGAGAGAAAGCGCAGAGGCACAAGTGCGGGTGGGAAGGAGCAGAAGGGGATAGAGTCTCAAGCAGACTGCGCTGAGCACAGAGCCTGACTCAAGATTCAATCTCATGACCCTGAGATCATAACCTGAGCTGAAAGCAATAGACAGACATTTAACCAACTGTACCAACCTGGGTGCCCCAGAATGTAATATTTTCTACATTTTGTTCTAAAGTTTTATTTATTTAAGTAATCTCTACAGCCAGTGTGGTACTCAAACCCATGTCCCAGAGATGGAGTCACTGCTCTTCTGACTGAGCCAGCCAGATGCCCTTCTAAAATTCTTAAGTCAAACCAATAATACAGCTTGGAACACAGGATAAAGATATGTGAGGTTTCAAACTGTTAACCTTCTATGCACCTATTCTTGGGAAGCAACTGGAGAATCTGTTACACAAATGAATATCAATAAAGAACAAACCAAACTAAAACAAAAATTATATCCAAACAAGAGCTAGGAGAGAAACTATATCTACAGGAGACAAGTAAAAAGAATTCCCAAGGTGGTGATGAAAGGAAAGCCCGGGAAAACTGTACATCAAACAGGGTAATCAACTCACTCCAATTTGCCTGGGACTTTCTCAGTTTTAGCACTAAAGTTCTGTGCCCCTGGAAATTTCTCAGGAGATTGGCCCCTCTACAAACAAGGAATAGGATAAATGACAGCTCCAGGACTGACCTTCAGAAGGAAGAGTGAAACTGAGGTGTCTGACCACATCAAAAGAATTTTATCACTATTAACAGCATTAGCTTCATCTTTTGTTTGTAATCTATTTTGCTTTTTCCTGCTCTTTATTATTTTATTTACTATTTTTAAGTTTGTGAAAGATAATATAGTTATAAAACCCAAACTATATAAAAGGTTATGCTCAGAGAATTGACACTGCCCTCAACCCTTCTCTTCCCATTTCACCTCCAAATGTCCACTTCGTTCCCATCCATCCCCTGTTGGGTAAACCATCTTATCAGTTTCTGGTTTCTTCTTCTAGTGGCTCTTTTTTGCACAAATGATAATATGCACATCCATTTTATTTCCCCTTTATTCTTAGACAAACAAATTGCATGCCATACACAGTATTTAGCACTTGCTATTTTCATCCAACCATATATTCTGGAAATCATTCAATCATTTCATAGACAGTCTTCATTCTCTTCTCAGCTGCATAAAAATCCATGACGCAGATGGACCAAAGTTTATTGATGCACCCATTCCCCCATGTACTGGCACTTAGGTGGCTTTTAACATTTCACAAATAGAAATACTACTGTCTTGAACAACCTCATGAATCTGTACTTTTGTGTTGTTAAAAGGTGCATCTTCGGGGTAAATTCCTGAAGTAGAAATGCTGAGTCAAAGATTAAATGCAAATGTAATTTGGTTAATGTGAAATTCCCCTCAAAAAAATTGCATGGATTTGTATTCCTAACCAATGCAGGAGAGAGCCTGTTTTCCCACAGCCTTGAGAAGAGAAACTATTGTGATACATATAAGCAGAAAATGTTAAAGTATTTCAAATGATTAACAGAACCACACTGAAGGAGGACAGGAGTGGATCTAATCCAAATAACTTTTGAACACGCTATTTTAACTATGTACACTTGGGCTCAAGAACTAAAACTATAAACAGTGAGCTCTCTTTTTACTAGATTTGTTTTTCACAATGGAATGGGCTGGGAGTTCTGAAATAATTAAATGTTTATTCTGAACTGAGCAAATGATCAAAGTAGATAACGCGAGTCAGGATTCTCACTGCTGGTGCAGCAAGTTATAAATACGGAAAGGGGTAAAGCTAGAACGAACCCTGCAGTAGGAGATGAGAATTGAAGACATCAGTATGAACCAACATATGTAAAGACAGACAGATACAGACATAGAAGTACATATCATGTACACTATTTTGAACTAAGAGGATCCTGAGATCCCTGGGAAAATGGCTGATTCCAAAGCAGGAGCTGGAAAATATAAGTTAAACCCAGACACATCTTGCTGGGCCAGAAAGCAAAGAAATAAAAAAAATGTTTGGAATGAGGGGGACCTGTTAGGACACAAAAGCCATGGTGAAGGGAGTCCCAATGGCCACCTCTGCACAATTCATGCATTAAAGCTAATGACAGTAACCGATAACTCAATAGTTAAGTAAGAAACCATAAATCCATAATGAATAAACAAATAAGGGAGAGAAGAAGGCTCTTCCTTACTGCAGAATTTCAATTAACAAATGTCAAATAAATTTTTAAAAATTGCCACTTGACAACAATCAGAATAGTGACCGTTTTAGGCAAGACTCATTCACCTGGGGATGCTAAAACTAGTGGTTGAAAGTTTGATGAGAAAAAAAAAAAAAAAAGAAAGTTTGATGAGGCTAATTATATAAACTCAAAGTATCGTTTCACAAGATGCTTCTTATTTACAATGGAGAAAATGGCAGACAACCACCTCAACCAAGTGACTGAAGTTATTATGAGAAATCAGACAAAAAGCAATTGTTTGTCTTCTAATGTACCAAGGACAGCATTGCTCCTGAAATATTTCTGTCAAAAACTTATTACTTGAATCTAATAGTGAAAAAACATCAGACAAACCCAGACTGGGGAGCTTTGTAGAAAGTAACTGTTCTTCTTCTGCTACTCCTGGTGTTGCTTATGTGCTTAGTCAGTATGGACCTGGTACCTCTTTGGTGAAGTGACAGCTGAGGGAACTCAGGCACTTGCTATGACCACTGCAAAGCCCAAGGAGTGAGTCAAGCCTGAGAGCAACGATCATATTCACTCCAAGGTGGCATGGTAGGATGGTTCTGTGGTGCACTTTAAAAAGTATACATACACCACTTTGTAAACTCATGAAAGCCTATTATCAATGACAGGGTTTGTCAATGAGGCAGATCAGATTCCAATTTGAAGGGCAGCCAATCAACGAAAAAGACACACTTGCACAGTAGGAAATGGAGAATAAAGATACAACTGATGTGTTCTAGCAGCAGACAGGTGTCTATTAAGAAGGGAACCTGTTACTTTACTCTAAAGCTCTGCTCCTACAGACCAAGAAGACATTCACAATGAGAAAACTACAATTTAGTTCAACTAACTACATACTACTACAGTATAGTTTTCTCGATTCTTTCATTTTCCTCTTCCCTATTCCTTATTATTCATAAAGTAACTGTGTGTGTGCACAAGCATATTGCATTTCTTAAAAAACTAAATGGATAATGGTGTATTTTGATCAACATAAAGTAGAAATGCAATGAGGAAAAATACTGCTTCTGTGACAATACCCCTTTCTCCATAGTAGCATGCTTATTAAACTCTTATCTTTATATTCTGGTAAATTATTTTGTCTCACTGTTTAACAAAAAAAGAACATGAAAATCCTTGAATTCCTTGTTCAATTATGGAATTTTAATGTTTTTCATTTATCATTGTAAAACCAAGGTGAATTTTATAACAGTTTTTGTACATAGCTGTTACATGTAAGACAATCTGTTTTTAAGCAGGGATAAATTACTCTAAAAAAAATGAATCCTGGATACTTTTCAAATCAAGCATCGTGTTGTTTAAACAAACTTATTTTTTTTTAAGATTTTATTTATTTATTCATAGAGATGCAGAGAGAGAGAGAGACAGAGAGACAGAGAGACAGAGACACAGGCAGAGGGAGCAGCAGGCTCCATGCAGAGAGCCCGAAGTGGGACTCGATTCAGGGTCTCCAGGATCACGCCCTGGACTGCAGGCAGCGCTAAACTGCTGTGCCACGGGGGCTGCCCAAACAAACTTATTTAAAAAATAAAAGTACAGGGATGCCTGGGTGGCTCAGCGGTTGAGCATCTGCCTTCAGCTCAGGGCATGATCCCAGGATTCGGGATAGAGTCCCACATTGGGTTCCTGTGAGGATCTTGCTTCTCCCTCTACCTGTCTCTTACTCTCTCTGTATCTCTCATGAATAAATAGATAAATCTTTTAAAAAATAATAATAAAATAAAATAAAAGTACATGGCCTGTACTCAAAAAATACTAAGGTCACAAAAGACAAAATTTGTGGGAACTTTTCCAGATTAAAGGAAATGAAAGAGACTTGACCCAAAAAATGCACCATGTGATTCAGGACTGGATATACCCTCAAACATAATTTTATAACTAGCATTAGTAAAACAAGAGGCAAAATTTGAATGAAGTATGTAGATTAGCCAGCAAGCAGTACTATATCTATGTTAATTCTCTGATTCTGATAATTACAATGTGGTTATGAAAGAGAATCTCCTTGTTTTTAGTAAGTAAGTAGAGATAAAAGGACATTATGTCTGCAACTTACTTTGGCAAGAATAAAAATAATATGCGGAGAATGACAAAGCAAATACAATAATATGAGAAATTATGTAAAAAAATTTTTAAAGAATCAACCGAATACATTAAAGAAAAAAACAAAAAATTTAAAAATCATTTCCACTTGCAATAGCATCAAAATTTTAAAATACTTTAAAGAAAAAAAAATACTTTAAAGATTTCAAAAAACAGGTAAGACCTCAATGGAAACCATAAAACACTGCTAAAAAGAAAAAAAGAAATCAAAGACAACCTAAATCAATAGAGAGATATACCATGTTCATAGATGGGAAAAATCAGTGTCAAAATGCTAATTTTCTGAAAACTGAACTGTAGATTCAGTGCAACCCCAATCAAAACTCCAATAAGCATTGCTTTAGAAAAAACTGAGAAGTTGATTTTAAAATTTGTTTGAAAACTTAAAGGACCAAGAACAGTCAAAACAATCTTGAAAAAGAACACTCATACTACTAATAATACTACCTGATTTCTTGACTTACTAAAATCAAAAGGTTATGATATTGGAATAAAGGTAAATAGATCGATGGAATTGAATACCAAAACATATCTAGATATATACAATTTTTGACAAAGGCACCAATCTATTCAATGGGGAAAGGCTTCCACAAATAAGGCAACTAGGTAGCTAGATAAACAAAATCCTAAAACTTGAACCACTATCTCAAATTACAACCAACAGTTAATTTGGATCACAAACCTCAATGTAAGAGCCAAAAATACAAAGTTTTTAGAAAGAAATATAATAAAATATAACTGTGTTGGGGACACCTGAGTGGCTCAGTTCGTTAAGCATCCAACTCCTGATCTCAGCTCAGGTCTTGATCTCCGGGCCTTCATGCTGGGCTCCATGCCCAGCATGGAGCCTATCTTAATTAATTAATTAGTGTTACTGGATAGGTTTCTAGAAACATTAACTATGTATTTCTTAACGTGATAAAACAGATTTTTTTCAAAATTGAAAACTTCTATCACCGACACCTCAATAAAAATTTTAAAAAGGCAATGAACAGACTGGAAAAAAAGTATTTACACGACATAGATCTGACAAAGGAGTTGCATCCAAAGTAGATTTTTAAAATTCTACAAACAAAAAACAAAAAGACCAACTTTTTAAATAAAGACAATTGATTTATTTAAGAGACAGAAAGTGAGTGGGAGGGAGAGAGAGAGAGAAGCTGAAGCAAACTCCGAGCTGAGCTCAGAGTTGGGACACCCAACTGACCAGGTGCCCCAAGACAAAGTATTTTTTTAAAAGGGAAAAGCTGCCATATTTTTTTCCCAAACTAATCTTTCTTACACTAGAGGGAGAAGAGGAGCCCTGGTGACCAAAAGTAGGATATCAGACCCCAAGTGGGGCCAAGAAGGTCTCCATGCACAAGGGTGGCATAGTGTTGGAGACTGAGCTCAAGAAGGGTAAAATGCCCCAACCAAGTATGACAAGGGGCAGGGTATCAAAGCCAAGCTGGGTGAGGAGGGTAATTTATTTGAGAGGGCACTGGTGTGGGCAATCAGAGCCTTAAGCTAGTAAGGCAGTCATCCCTGGGGACCAATAAAATATAGGGTGTTGGGAGTCCAAGAGGGATAAAGAGAACATCTTTGTCAGGGAAAGATATCAATAGTGATGGGATAGGAAATTATGTAAGAGGATGGGAGGACTAAACAAGTAAATATATTAAGTAACCGGAAAAATAGCTAGATTTCTTACTGTTGGAGAAGGTAGTTACAAATATGGACAAGGAGAACTCTTTAGAATGAACCCTCTGGGCTTGATTAGAATTTGTGGTACTGGTGTAAAGTCTTGGTTTTTAACATGTTCAGATAAAGACAGACATAAATATAGATATAAGTGCATATATGTATAAGTATGTATATGCATGTATATGCCCAAATTTTCCTTAGTCTCTTCTCACTGGGAGGAACTGGTATCAGCAACACCCCAATCACAGCAAGCACATCTAGAACCTAAATCTTGGCTTCTGAATACCATTATATACTAAAAGAGCCAGGACTCAATGGAGAAAAGACCAATATTAAGGGCTAAGGCAGGGAAAGTACACAGTGAACCTACATCACCTTTCTGATAATAGCTGTCCAAGAATGATGAGAATATGTCAAGGGACACAGAAGCCAGATCAACAAAATCCTTAACCAGGCAAGTTAGTAACACTTGGAACAGCTAAATAAGTAATAACAGATTATAACTCACTGAATAAAATAGAAAACCATGATTTTATACAGATATAAACAAACTGAAATTTAGAAGGAGAATGGGATATTAGAGCTCCCCAGGGAAAAGAGGGGAGTTTCACAGTGATTAAGACTAGCAGATGCTACCTTAACTAAGCGGTAAAAGTGGATATGAGTAGTTGGACAAGTTGAAATCAAGAGCCATCTGAGAGGATGCACTAAGAACACAGCATTACTTTTCTGATACACCTGATGAAGATACATAACCTGAATCTAATCATGAGAAAATCTAAGAAAACCCAAACTAAGCAACATCCTATGAAATAACTGGTCTGTAATCTTCAAAAGAGTTAAGGTCATGAAAGTCAAAGAAGATGAAAGGACTGTTCTGCATTAAGGAGACCAAACACTTATGACAACTACAGGTAACATATAATTCTGAACTAGATCCTTCAGGCATAAAGGACATTACAGGGACAATCAGCAGAACTTTAATGGAATCTGAGGATTAGATGATAAAAGTATCTCACTGTAGTTTTCTGAATTTGATGGATGTATTGTGGACATGCAGCAACACGTCCTTTTTCCTGTGTCTAGCTGACACACAATGTTACATTTCCTGTGTCTAGTAGACATACAATGTGACACAATAGGGATGCCTGGGTGGCTCAGCAGTTGAGCATCAGCCTTTAGCTCAGGGTGTGATCCCAGAGTCCCACATCGGGCTCCCTACATGGAGCCTGCTTCTCCCTCTGCCTGTGTGTCTCTGTCTCTGTCTTTCATGAATGAATAAATAAATAAATCTTTAAAAAAAAATGTGACACAGATAGTGATCTCACAAGTTTATGTGTTATGCTATGCTCAAAAGTGCGCCTACCATCTGTCATCACACATCACTATTACAGTATCACAATGTTCCTCATGCTGTGCTTTTTTATTCTGACTTATTCAGTTCATTTTTTTAAAGATTTATTTATATGTGTGTGTGTGTGAGAGAGAGAGAGAGAGAGAGAGAGAGAGAGAGAGAGGGGGGGGCAGAGACACAGGCAGAGGGAGAAGCAGGCTCCATGCTGGGAGCCTGATGCGGGACTTGATCCCGGGACTCCAGGATCACACCCTGGGCCAAAGGCAGGCGCTGAACCGCTGAGCCACCCAAGGATCCCCTGACTTATTCATTTCATATCATATTTGTCTTCCTCAGTCTGACTTATTTCACTTAGCATTTATACCCTGTAAGTCCATTCATGTTACCTCAAATGGCATTATCTCTTCTTTATGACTGCATAATATTTGTGTGTGTGTACACATCTTCCTTATCCATTCATCTACTGATGGACACTTAAGTTTGCTTCCATATCTTGGCTATTGTAAATAATGCTGCAATGAACACAGGGGTGCATATATATTTTTTTCAAATTACCGTTTTTGTTTTCTTTGGGTAAATACCCAAAAGTGGAATTATTGAATCATATAGTATTTTTTTAAAGATTTTATTTATTTAAAAATAATAGAGAGAGCACACAAGGAAGGGGACCAGCAGAGGGAGAAAGAGACTTCCCGTTGAGCAGGGAGTCCGACGCAAGGTTCCATCACAACCTGAGCCAAAGGCAGATGCTTAACTAAGTCACCCAGGTGCCCTTGATGATGATGAGTGATGTTAAGCATCTTTTCATGTATCTGTTTCCCATGTGTTTGTCTTCTTTGAAAAAATATCTATTCAGGTTCCCTGCCCATTTCTTCATTGGATTTTTTTTTGTTGTTAAGTTATACAAGTTCTTCATATATTTGGGATATTAACCTCTTATTGCATATATCATTTGCAAATATATTCTCCCATTCAGTAGGATGCTTTTCTGTTTCCTTCACTATGCAAAAGCTCTCTATTTTGTTTTTTGTTTTTAAAGATTTTATTTACTTACTCATGAGAAATAGAGAGAGAGAGGCAGAGACACAGGCAGATTCAGGAGAAGCACGCTCTAGGGAGCATGACAAGGGATTGAATCCCGGGTCTCCAGGATCAGCCCCTCGGCTGAAGGAGGCACTAAACCACTGAACCACCCAGGTGTCCCATAAGCTCTCTATTTTGATGTAACACCAATAAGTTTGTTTTTGCTTTATTTTGCCATAGGAGATATTTTTAGGATTTTCATGGTTTTAGGTCTCACATTTAGGTCTTTAATCCTTTTTGAGTTTATTTTTTGTGTATGGTGTTAAAAAGTGCTCCAATTTCACTCTTTTACATGTAGCCGTCCAGTTTTCCATCACCACTTGCTGAAAAAACAGTCTTTTCTCTCTACTGTATATTCTTGCAACCTTTGTTGTAGATTAACTATCTAATCATGGGTTTATTTCTGGGTTCTCTACTCTGTTCCACTATCTATGTATCTGTTTTGGTGCCAGGACCACACTGTTTTGATTACTACAGCTCTATAGTATAGACCTTGAGATCTGGAATTGTGATAGTTCCAGTTTTGCTTTTCTTTCTCAAGATTGCTTTGGCTATTCAGGATCTTTTATGGCTCTATAGAAATTTTAATATTATTTGTTCTAGTTTTATGAAAAAAAAATGCTATTGGTAGTTTGATAGGGATTGCATTGAATCTGTACACTACTTTGAGTAACATGAACATTTTAACAATATTAATTCCTCCACTGAGGCAAATATCCCATACACAATGAAATACTGACACTCAGGAATAAAGGTACGCACAATGGGGGATCTAAAGTAGTTCAGGAAAAAAGTTTTATTCTGTATTTAACAACTTTTCTGAAAGCTTATCAATGTTAAAAAGAAATTCTTTTTTAAATGGGCTAAACAACAGACATTCAAATAGAAAGATGATAAAAATGGCCAATAAACACATAAAAATATATTCATCATCACTTATCATGAGAGAAATGTAAACTAAAACAATGAGACAGGAAGAAAAATATATGATTTCTATTAATGCAAAAAATTACTGAGAAAATTCGACACACATTCATGATACTTTCCATAGACTAGGAACAGAAGGGAACTTGCTCAACTTGACAAAGGGCAAAATATCTACAAAATATCCACAACATATTCATAGCTAACATCATACTAATGATGAAAAACTGAATGTTTTCCCTTAAAGACTGAGAAGAAGGTAAGGATATCTATTCTCACCATTCCTATTCAACAGAGCTTGAAATGTTAGCTAGTGAAATCAGTCAAGAGAAGATAATAAAAGGCACACAGATCAGAAGTAATATATAAAGCCAGCTCTTTTCATAAATGACACAATGGTCTGTGTAGAAAATCCCAAGAAACTTAGAGGAAAGACTCCTTGAAGTACTAACTGAGTTTATCAAATTAAACAGGCTATAGATTAATATATAAAAATCAATACCAGTTATATGCAAGCAATCCACAATTAGAAACCAAAATTAAAATCACAATACCATTTATAATAGCCTCCCAAAAAATTAAATACTGAGGTGTAGACGTAACAAAACATACAAAATCTATACACTAAAACTATAAAATGCTGATGAAAATATCAAGGATAAATAAATAAAAAGACATATCATATCCATAGATTGAAGTCTCAAAACTGCCAAGATGTCAATTCTCCCCAAACTGATTTACTGGTTGAGTGTATTCACTATGAAAATCTCAGCAAAAAAAGAATTTGTAGATATAGGTAAGATGATTCTACATGGAAAGGCGAAAAAAATGAGAACAGCTAAAAAGGTTTTTGAAAAATATAATAAAGCTGAAGGAATCACACCACCTGATTTTATATCCTATCATACAACATTAATCAAAATAGTATGGTACTGACAGAGGAATAGACATACAGGTAAATGGAAGAGAGTCAAAAGCAAAACCTTTTACAAAATACGGCCAACTGATTTTTGACAGAGCTATAAAGGCAAGTTAATAGAGAAAGGACAGTTTTCACAAATAAATGGTAATTTAACAAGTGGCCATCCAAAAGGCAAAAAATGAACCATGATAGAACTTTATACCTAATTCAAAAGTTAACTCAAAAGGAATAACAGACCTAAATGGAAAACATAGAACTTTTAGGGCCACCCAAATGGCTCAGTCAGTGGAGTATGCAACTCTTGATCTCAGGGTTGTGAGAGTTCAAGCTCCACACTGGATGTAGCCATTACTTAAAAATAAACCTTAAAAAAAAAATAAAACTAAAAAAAAACTTCTAGAATGTAAAAGAAAATTTTTGTCTACAGTTAGACAAACAGTTCTTATACATAACAAAAAAAAACCTATAAAATAAAATTTTAATTTTTTTAAAGATTTTATTTTTAAGTAATTTCTCCACCCAACATGAGGCTTGAACTCATGACCTTGATATTAAAAGTCGCATACTCCACCAACTGAGCCAGCCAGGTAGCCCTAAAATAAAATTTTTTAATCAATAAATTAGACTTCATCAAGATTCAAAACTCTTGGGACGCCCAGGTGGCTCAGCAGTTAAGCGCCTGCCTTTAGCTCAGGGCGTGATCCTGGAGTCCTGGGATCGAGTCCCACCTCGGGCTTCCCTACATGGAACCTGCTTCTCCCTCTGCCTGTATCTCTGCCTCTCTGTCTCTCTCATGAACAAACAAAAAGATTCAAAACTCTTACTCTGTGAAAGACACTTTGAAGAAAACAAAAAGGCTGGAAAAAACATCTGCAAATCATATATCCAATGGTTTATATCTCAACAACTTTATATATCCAATAGTTACAAAGCAATCCAATCAGAAAATGGACAAAAGGGCACACGGCTGAACACAGAGCTAGCTGCCTAGGTGGCTCAGAAGGTTAAACATCTGTCTTTAGGCTCAGGTCATGATCTCCAGGTCCTGGGATCAAGCCCCATGTGGGGCTCTTCTTCCTTCCATGTAGGAGGCTGCTTCTCCCTCTCCCTCTGCCACTCCCCCTTCTTGTGCTCTCTTGTTCTCTCTCTCAAATAAATCAAATCCTTATTTTTTAAAAGATTTTACTTATTTATTCATGATAGACACAGAGAGAAGGCAGAGACATAGGCAGAGGGAGAAGCAGCCTCCTCACAGGGAGCCTGATGTGGGACTCGATCCTGGAACACTGGGATCATGCCCTGAGCTGAAGGCAGACGCCCAACCGCTGAGCCACCAAGGCATCCCTAAATAAAATCTTTAAAGAGCACGTGAACATAAATTACACCAAAAGATACTGAAATAGAATATAAGTATACGTGAAAAGATATGGAAACCGGGCAGCCTGGGTGGCTCAGCAGTTTAGCACCGCCTTCGGTTCAGGGCATGATCCTGGAGACTGGGGATCCAGTCCCACATCACATTCCCAGCATGCAGCCCGCTTCTCCCTCTGCCTATGTCTCTGCCTCACTCTCTCTCTCTCTCTCTCTGTGTCTCATGAATAAATAAATAAAATCTTTTAAAAAATGTATAAAAAAAAAAGATATGGAAACCATGACCCACTAGGAAAAAGCAAATTAAGTCTTGTGTGATTAACGGGCACCTATTAGAATAGATATAAGAAAAAATATTGATAATACCAAGTGCTATTGAGAAAGCACAGCAACACATAACATCACTAGTAGGAATGAAAAATGGTACTCTCACTTTGGAAAAAAAAAAAAGCATGGCAGTTTCTCACAGAGCCAAACATATAACACAGTAATTCCATTCATACATATTTATCTTAGAGATAAATATTTTCACACCGAAATCTGTATGCAGATTTTCATAGTGGCTTTATACGTAATAGCCCCAAACTAGTAACAACTCAAATGTTCCTTACTGGAAGAATGGATTATAACAGTATACTCAAAAAAAAAAAAAAAAATAACAGTATACTCATAAAATGGAATACCAGTTCAACAATAAAAGAAAGTGTTGATAAACACAAGTTGGAAAGATTCCAATACTATGATGAGTGAAAAACACCAATCTCAAAAGGAACATATTATATGATTCTATTTCATTCTGAAAAGTATAAAATTCTAATAAGGCTATCCTAGACTATCCAGCAGATAAATTGTTGTGTAACAAATTACCACAAAGTTAGTGGTTTAAAACAACACATATTTATTATTTTTTCAAGATTTTATTTATTTGACAGAGAGATCACCAGCAGGGGGGAGTGGCAGGCAGAAGGAGGAGAAGCAGACTCCCCAAAAAGCAGGGAGCCTGACGCTGAACTCAATCCCAGGAACTTGGGATCATGGCCTGAGCTGAAGGCAGAGGCTTAACTGACTGAGCCACTCAGGCGCCCAACACACATTTATTATCATCTCAAATTTCCAGGGGTGAGAACTTATGGTTTAGCTGGATCTTCCAGTCAGGGGCTCATTAAGTTTTAAATCAAAGTGTCAACCAAGCTGCTTTCTTTTTTAGAGCTCAGGGTCCTTTTCCAAGCTGACATGGCTACTGGCAGAAAACAATTTCTTATGGCTATAGGCCTAAGGTCAATTTCTTACTGGCTGTCAGCTGGGGCCTGAACTCAACTCCTAAAGAGGTCCCTATAGTTATTGTGACGTGGCCCTCACAATATGCATCTTGCTTCTTCAAAGTAAGCAAAAATTGCTCAATTCTTCCATCTCAAATCTCCAGGTCCTCTTTTATATTCATTTGAGACAAGGATACAGACAAAGAGAGAGAGCAAGAGTAGGGGGAGAAGAAGAGGGAGGAGAAGCAGACTCCCCACTGAGCTGGAAGCTTGACACAGGGCTTGATCTCAGGACCCTGAGATCATGACCTGAGCCAAAGGCAGACACTCAACTGTCTGAGCCACCCTGGTGCCCCCAGGTCCTTTTTTTTTTTTTTTTTTTTTTAAAGATTTTATTTATTCATGAGAGAGAGAAACAGAGAGAGAGAGAGAGGCAGAGACACAGGCAGAGGGAGAAGCAGGCTCCATGCAGGGAGCCTGACACGGGACTCGATCCCAGGTCTCCAGAATCCCTCCCCGGGATGAAGGTGGCACTAAACCGCTGAGCCACCAGGGCTGCCCCCCTAGGTCCTCTTTTAAAGGGCTTGCCTGACTAGATCAGGCCAACTCAAGATAATCCTTCTTTGAGTTGACTTAAAGTCATCTGACTAAGGACTTTAATTACACCTGTAAATCTCTTTGCTTTTGCCATATTCTATTGTGAGAAGCAAAGCGCAGTTCCCACCTCCATGCCAGATAAAGAGATAACAGAAAGACACAGGTATCAGGGGGATCCCTGGGTGGCTCAGCAGTTGAGTGTCTGCCTTCAGTTCAGGGCATGATCCCGGAGTCCAGGGATCAAGCCCCACATTGGGCTCCCTGCATGGAGCCTGCTTCTCCCTCTGCCTGTGTCTCTGCCCCTCTCTCTGTGTCTCTCATGAATAAATAAAATCTAAAAAAAACCAACAAAAAAAAGACACAGGTATGAGAATCATCTTAGATTCTTGCCTAACACATCTAGCCTTCAGCCATCCCTCCAGCTGACCAGATACTTGAGGCCAGCCCAGATTACCTCAGATAATCTGACCCAGGCCAGACCAAAAAAAAAAAAAAAAAAAGCCCTGCCCATCCAACAAACTCTCAAAAGGAATTGTGAATTGAGTATATAATTGTTTTAAGGCACCAAGTTTTGGGATGGTCTGTTACACAGCAAAAGCTAATGGATACAACACACATAAAATATTCAGTCGTATGGAATAATGAGGGGGGCTCAATGATCAGGCAGAATTGTCCCTCCTGATGGGGCCAGGAATGCCACAAGGAAATGTACATACACACATATTTTTAATCTAAAAATTAAACAAGAAAATAAGCTTCATCTATTTAGTATATGGATTAACAGTGCTGCTCTCTTTCAATTCCTGTATCAGTCCTACATCACAGTCAGTATCCTGAAATTCACTCACTTGTTCTCTCATCTAACCTTGTTAGATAAACGACTTTATTATCTAGTTTTAATAAGGTTTAAAAACATTACCTTAAAGAAACAGCAGATCTGAGGTAACACTAAAAATATGAGTACAAATAATAATAATAAAGGACACCAAGAAAATAGCAGGGCTGATATTGTTACAACAAATATATAAACTCTTCATCAGGTACATTACAAGGTAAAACCAATGATGAGCATATCATTCATATCTAAAAAGAAGTTAGCCCAAAGTAATCAAAAGTAGGTAACAGGGCAGCCCGGGTGGCTCAGCGGTTTAGCGCCACCTTCAGGCCAGGGTGTGACCCTGGAGACCCGGGATCGAGTCCCACATCGGGCTCCCTGCAAGGAGCCTGCTTCTCCCTCTGCCTGTGTCTCTGCCTCTCTCTCTCTGTGTCTCTCATGAATAAACTTAAAAAAAAAAGTAGATAATACTAACTGAAATTTAATATAGCTTCTATCAAAAAAATATGGCTTCTATCGATAAGATAATTAAATGTTAAGTAATTATTTTTAAAATACACTATAATTTTTAAATATTTTTAAATTTCTGTTTTAGAGTGTCTCAGTGGATGTATTATAAAAAACTATATGCTAACTTATATCTAGTTATAATGTATAAATAATATAATGTATGAAGATGTAAACTCCAGATATTTTTGTTACCATTAGGGGGATAATTTTTTAAAGATTTTATTTATTCATTTGAGAGAGAGAGATAGAGAATATGAATGTGCATGTGAGTGGGGGGAGGGTCAGAGAAAGGAGACAGAGAATCCCAAGCTGACTCTACACTGAGTATGGAACCCAGTGTGGGGCTTGATCCCACAACCCCGATGGCCACATGAACCGAAACCAAGAGTCAGATGCCTAACCTACTGAGCCATCTAGGCACCCTAGAGGAATAATTTTTAAAACATGACTCCCACTGCCACTGAAAAATAACTGCAGTGACATTATCAGAATTGTTCTTTAGCATCATTCTGACAGTAGTGTGAACAGTGCATCAGAGATGGAAAAGAATCTAAAAACCAAACAAATAATAAGAAACTAATGCAGCAGTAAGGCCAGAAGTAATTACTGCCTGAGTAAGAATGCCAGAACTGTAAGGAAAAAGACTGTGATGTGCATTAAGGAAGAATGAATGAAAAGAACATATACAAGCTATTTTTTTAAATTTTATTTATTTATGATAGTCTCACAGAGAGAGAGAGAGAGAGAGAGAGAGAGAGAGAGTGAGAGAGGCAGACACACAGGCAGAGGGAGAAGCAGGTTCCATGCACTGGGAGCCCGACGTGGGATTCGATCCCAGGTCTCCAGGTTCGCGCCCTGGGCCAAATGCAGGCGCCAAACCGCTGCGCCACCCAGGGATCCCTATACAAGCTATTTTTGTAAAAAAAAGAAAAGGAAATAAGAAAACATATACCTGTGTTGCTTTATAAACACAGAAAGGATAAATGCCATCTAACAGACTTAAAAAGCAAAGACTCAAAAGGATACATTTCCAAGTAATTTTATGTGCTTTCCAGAACAAAGCTCAAAAATGGTGACGTAAGTACAAAATATACAGAACTCAAAGTAAAATTCACCATATCTCTCCTTCAATCAAAAATTAGGAACACTGAACCAGAAAAATTTGACCCATAATGACAAACAGACCCAAAACTGACACAGATGGACCTTTTAAAAAGTTCTTGTATCTATTTCACATGCTGAACATTGAACACAGTAAACTGAGATGTATAAAATATAAAAGACAGCCAAATAGAAATAGAGATTAAAAAAAAAAACAAAACCCACAATGTGTGGATAGCAAATTGAACCCTGTAGAAGAAAAGACGAGTGAGCATAAAGATACACCAGTAGAAACTACCCAAGACAGAGTATAAAGACTGAAAAATTATGCATACCACATTGGTAAGCTGTAACTTCAAATGGCCAAATATACATGTAATTACAGTCCCAAAGAGAGAGAGAGAAAGTGTAGGAGGAAAGTATTCAAAAAAGTAAAGGCTAAATATTTACCAAATTCGATTCAAGAAGCTTATTAACAAAACCCAGACACAAGAAGCATGAAAACAAGCTATACCAAAATACTTTATAATCAACCTGCTGAAAAAGAATGATAAAAAGAAAATCCTGCAGATCCCTGAGTGGCTCAGTGGGTTTAGCGCCTGCCTTCGGCCCGGGGCATGGTCCTGGAGTCCCGGGATGGAGTCCCATGTCGGGCTCCCTGCATGGAGCCTGCTTCTCCCTCTGCCTGTGTCTCTGCCTCTCTCTCTCTGTGTGTCTCTCATGAATAAATAAATCAAATCAATCAATCAATAGAAAATCCTGAAAGTTACCCAACCTGAAGGAGGAGAAAAGATGCCTTACTAAGAAACAAAGATTAAAATAACAGGACATATCTCATCAGAAATAATGCAGGCCACACAGAGTGGAACAACTCCTTTAAAGTACAGAAAGAAAAAACATTCAGGGATCCCTGGGTGGCGCAGCGGTTTGGCGCCTGCCTTTGGCCCAGGGCGCGATCCTGGAGACCCGGGATCGAATCCCACGTTGGGTTCCCGGTGCATGGAGCCTGCTTCTCCCTCTGCCTGTGTCTCTGCCTCTCTCTCTCTCTCTCTGTGACTATCATAAATAAAAAGAAAAAAAGAAAAAAAAAAAAGAAAAAAAAAGAAAAAACATTCAACCCTATAATTGTTTCAAGAAAATATCTTTTTAATAAGAGGTAATGATTTTTCAGACATACAAACACTTTAAAATACTATCACCAGTAGGGGCACCTGGGTAGCACAGCTGGTTAAGCGACCAACTCTTGGTTTCACCTCAGATTGTGATCTCAGAGTCCTGAGATCAAGCCCTGCACTAGGCTCTGAGCTCAGTGAGGAGTCTGAGACTCTCTCCCTCTTCCTCTGCTCCTCCTGCTTGTGTGTTCTCTAATAAATTAATAAATAAATAATTCAATAAAATACTATAACCAGTTCACATCATGACAAGAAACATTTAAGAAAGTCCTTCTACCAGAATGAAAATGATACCAGATGGGAATCTGGATATAACCCACAGACAATGAAGAAAGACAATGGACTGTTTAAATGAAAGATAGTAACAATGTACTGTGGGGTTTAAAACATACATAAGTAAAGTGTATGACAACAGCACAAAGACTGAGGAGGGAAAGTGGAAGTGTACTACTGGTAAGGTTCTTATTACAGATAAAGTGAAATAATAATACCTGAAAGTAGACTGTGGCAAATTAAGTAACTATACAATAAACACTAAAGCAACCACTAAAACAACAAAATAAAGAGGTATGACTAAGAGACAAAAAAAGGGAACTGAAAATGTTTTTTAAAAATCCTTAATCCAAAAGAGGACAGAAAAATAAGAAAAAACAAAGAACAGGTGGGACAAATAGAAAACAACATGATGGCAGATTTAAACTCTACAACATCAGTAATCACTTTAAATGTAAATGGTCTATACACCTCAACAAAAAGGCACAGATTATCAAATTGGATAAAAGCAAGGTCCAACTATATGATGCCTGCAAACTAACAAACTCCACTTGAAATATAAAAGCATGAAAAAATATGTATCATGCGAACACTAACTGAACGAAAGCAGTATTATTGGCTGCTGTATTATTGGCTGTATTATTGTAAGAGAAAGTAGATTTCAGATCAAAGAATATTACCAGGATTAAAGGAAGTCATTTTAATATAGCAAAGAAGTTAGTTCATGAGGAGGAAGACAATCCTAAATGTTTATGAACCTTTTCAGGTAACTGCAAAATATATGAAAATCTACTAAAACCTTTTCAAAGAGGAAATAAATCCCCAATTAAAGATTCAATTCTTTCTATTACTGATAGGATAAGCAGTTAGAAAATCAGTAAGAGGGATCCCTGGGTAGCACAGCGGTTTAGCGCCTGCCTTTGGCCCAGGGCGCGATCCTGGAGACCCGGGATCGAATCCCACGTCGGGCTCCTGGTGCATGGAGCCTGCTTCTCCCTCTGCCTATGTCTCTGCCTCTCTCTCTCTCTCTCTCTCTCTCTCTCTGTGACTATCATAAATAAGTAAAAATTAAAAAAAAAAAAAAGAAAATCAGTAAGAATATAGAAGATTGAACAGTGGTATCAACCAACAAGCTAATCAACACCACATGACAACATAAGATTACATCTTCTTTTCAAGCATACATGGAAATTTTTTTCAAGGTAAGACTTTATTCTGAGCCGTAAAACAAGCCTCAGAAAATTTAGAAAGATTCAAACTATACAAGATATATTCTCTCATAATGGAATTACATTACAAATCAAGAACAGAAAAGTTCTCTGTTTCCCAAATACAGGGAAGCTAAATGTCATACTTCTAAATAACCAATAAAGAAGAAACCAGGAGCATCTGGGTGCCTCAGTCAGTTAAGTATTTGACTTTAGCTCAGGTCATAACCTTGGAGTCCTGGGATGGAGCCCCACATCAGGCTCTGTGCTCAGTGGGGAGTCTGCTTGTCCCCCTCCTACTGCCCCTCCCCCAACTCAAGCATGCACACATTGCCTCTCTCTCCCCCTTCCTCAAATAAATAAAATCTTTAAAAAGAGAAATCAAAAGAAAAATTAGAAAGGTATTTTGAATCAATAAAAATAAAAACACAACATATGGAATATCTTTTTTCTCAGATAAGCATTTAATGTGCACAATAAAATTAAGAAAAAAAGTCAAATACTTTACCTCCCATCATGAGAAAATGGAAAGGATGCAAATTAAACCCAATTCAAGCATAAATAAGAAAATAATAAAACAAAAACAGATCAATAAAATAGACAAGAGACATCAATGAAACCAACAGCACGTTTTTGAGATGATCACTTAAATAGACCAATAGCCAGAATAATCAGGTAAAGACAGAAGACACAGATCACCAATAAGAGAGCAGAGACATTATTACAACTTAGATGAAGTGGACACAAACTAAAACTCACCTCAAAATAAATAGACCTAAAGAGCTCTATATTTGCAGAAGAAACGAAATCTTATTAAAAATTTCCATGCTCCACTGGTGAATTTTATCAAGCATTAAAGGAAGAAATAATAACTTCCATAAAAACTTTCAGAGGGCAGCCTGGTGGCTCAGCCATTTAGCGCCTGCCTTCAGCCCAGGGTGTGATGCTGGAGACCTGGGATCGAGTTCCACATCAGGCTCCTTGCTTGGAGCCTGCTTCTCCCTCTGCCTGAGTCTCTGCTTCTCTCTCTGTGTGTCTCTCATGAATAAATAAAAATCTTTTTTTTAAAAATTGTTAAAAAAAAAAACTTTCAGAAAATCTAAAAGTAAGAAATTTGGTCTGAATGTATCCTCTCAAAATTCATGGTGGAATCCTTATGCTCAATGTGAAGGTGTTAGAAGGTAGGGCTTTTGGGAGGTGATTAGGTCATGAGGGTAGATTAGTACTCTTATGAAAAAACTCCCACAGAGTTTTTTTGTTTTGTTTTTTTTTTTTCCCACAGAGTTTACAATTAAAGTGAGTCAATGGGGTGCCGGGGTGGCTCAGTCAGTTGCATCTGCCTTTGGCTCAGGTCATGATCCCAGGGTCTTGGGGTCGAGCCCCCTGCATCAGATTCCCTTTTTGGTGGGGAGCCGGCTTCTCCCACTCCCTCTGCCTGGCGCTCCCCCTGCTTGTGCTCTCAAATGAGTAAATTTTTTCTTTTTTTTAAAGGGAGTTAATAAAAAGTAGTCCGCAACTTGGAAAAGGGCCCTCATCTGACAATACAGGCACCTTAATGTTGGAATTTCAGCTTCCAGAACTGTGAGAAAAAAACTTCCGTTGTGAGGCGCTTGGGTGGCTCAGTCGGTTAAGGCTCAGGTTATGATCCCCAGGTCCTTTGATCAAATCCCGCATCAAGCTCCCTACTCAGTGGAGAGTCTGCTTCTCCCCACCACTCGTGCTCTAATAAAAAAAATAAAATCTTAAAAAATAATTTTTCTATTGTAAGCTACGCAGTCTGTAGTATTTTGTTATAGCAAACCAAATAGACTAAGATACCACTTCAGTCAACAAGGACAGCATTACTTTTACTTTCATGAAAATCAGACAAATGCATTACAAGAAAAGTGTACTCTAATACACGTTATGAATATAGATGCAAAAATTGTTTTTTTAGATGCAAAAATTGTTAATAAATTTAACAAATCAAATCCAACAATATTTTATAAAAAGGATAATATATCATGATCAAATGAGTTTTATTCCAGAGGTTACTTTAACATTCATATTAAAAGTGAAAAAAAAAATTTATCTCAGTAGATTCAGAAAAAGCATTTGAAAAAATACAACATCCATGCTAACAAATGTTAAGTGTTAATAATATTTTAATCTGGTAAAAAAAAAAATTAAAAAGGGGGCAGCCCCGGTGGCGCAGCGGTTTAGCACCACCTGCAGCCTGGGGTGTGATCCTGGAGACCCGGGACCAAGTCCCACATCAGGCTCCCTGCATGAAGCCTGCTTCCCCCTCTGCCTGTGTCTCTGCCTGCCTCTCTCTCTCTCTCTCTACCTCTGAATAAATAGAAAATTAAAATAATAATAATAATAATAATATTTTAATCTGGGTAAATGGACTAAAGGTGTTTTATAGTATTTTATTTTATCCTTGCAACTCTTCTGTTGAGAATTATTTCCAAATAAAGAGTTTTGAAAAAAATGACAAAATGCAAAAAGCTTTAGCTCAGTTCCCAAAACAAATTAAAAGCTCATAAATGCTAAATATAATAACCACTTAATTCAACCCCTCATATTATAGATGACAAAACTGAGGCTCAGAGAATATCATTAATTTACCCAAGTCATTCTGTTAATGACTAAAATTCAAGTCTCCAGGATGAGCCTTCCTCCCACCCCACCCCCAGCCACCACATACATAATTTCATAACAGCTCACTAACTTGTTTAAAACAGAAAAAGATAATACATTTCTGGTTCTTTTTCTAGTTATATCCCTAAAGAAAAAATATCCCCACCACACAAACAGCCACAACAGGACATTTTGTGGAATTCCACCAAAAGTTGAGGATGAAAAGGTGGGATCTTGGTCTGAGCTAAATAGAGATGGTAGAGAGACTGATCAGAGAGGGACATTAGGAGAGAGAATGAGATTTTAATCTGGAATATGTCACACTGATACTGTCGTAGAAAGAGAAAAGTTAGGACTTCTATGGACAGTATTAACATGATTTAGCATGCAGGAGGGAAAAAAGCCGTCTGGAGTAAGTCAGGTTTTGTGTTTGAGTTCCTGAGAAGACAGAAACAGAATAGGCGGAAACAGGAAATCTAAGAGAAAGGTTGACTTGTGATGTTAATATGACGACAGTAGATGAAGAAAGAGGTGGATTTTTGATACAGTGGCAACTTTGAGTGGAAATGTCCTATTGGATATGCAGATCTGGAGTTCTGGAATTAGAGACAAAGATTTAGGCATCTGCTTACTCAGGTAGGATAACTAACGATTAGAACATTACAGAAAAAGATGAGAAATCTTTTCTCTATCCCCAGATATAGCTAAACTCCTCAGAAAACAGGATGGCTATTGCAGCAACTCTTTCCCATAAAAACTGATGAGAAATAACTGTGCTTCAGGCACTCTGACCCATGAAGCTGCAAAGGACCCATTTGTGATGTCAACTGATATATTCTTGCAGCCGCACACAATGCTTTATGGGCAAGGTGAAACAATCTTAGGGACATCGCAGCTGCACCACCAGTAGCACATGAATTCTGACAACTCATGCACTTTTAGGTTCTAGGGAGTCATATCTGTTTTACAGGATGTACCTATAAGTAAGCAAATGTAACATAGATCTTGCAGGGAATATGGCAGACAGGCCAGACACAGAAGCACTCATCTCCTAGTCCAAATGCATAGAAAAGCTAGGCAAATATAACCCATGCACACAGGCAAGCCCAAAAGCAAGAAGGGGAATTTCCCTGATGCTACAAACAACTAAGCTACTCAAGTCCAAGTAACTCCCAGGGCTACCTAAACCAGATGCAGGTTTTAGAGCTTGAGATAGGTGTTTTTTTAATGCCTGCAAGAAACTAAGAGACAAAAAACTGAAAATTACTTAGATGCATGAATATACCAAAAAGCCACAAAGAACTATACAAGAATAATGTGAATTCCGATTTCCAGTCCATGAAAAAAAGTAGTTTTACCTCTGAGAAAATGAAACTCCATTATCACAGATACGGCTTCAAAATCAGTCTACCCAAGTGGTCCATAAACTCTAAGCCAAGAAATTAGTCTAAGAACAGGTATGCCACTAAGGAAATCTCTGAGGTTCAGCAGAAATTCAAAACTTCCCTGGAGGAATACCCTCACAACCTGACTCACATAAAAAGTAAATCCTAGAGATGATAAGCATGTAAGTCTAAATTTAAAAGAATATGAAGAATGGAACCACCAAAGGTGGAGAAGGGTTTTTAACACACACAACAAAATAGGCAAACTTAGACCTCAAAACATGGATAAAATAGAATTAAGTAGCTTTAAAATAATAATGTTTAGAATATACAGGGGCCCCTGGCTGGCTCAGTCATTAAGGCATGAAACTCTTGATCTCAAGTTTGTGAGTTCAATCCCCATGTTAGGCATGGACCCTACTTAAAATAAATAAAATCTTTTTATAAAAAATGCAGAGATAAAGTTAGAAATAAAGGCCATAAGCAAAAATGAACTATTAGGACTTCATCAATGTTAAAAAAAACTTCTGGGGGCACCTGGGTGGCACAGATGGTTGAGCCAACTCTTGGTTTTGGCTCAGGCCCTGATCTCAGGGTTGTGAAATAGAGCCCGGCATCAAGCTCTGCACTCAGTGTGGACTCTGCTTGGTACACTCTCTCCTTCTGCGCACACCACCACCATGCGCGCGCGCTCTCTCTCTCTCTCTCTCTCTCTCTAAAATAAATAATTGAAAAAAAAAAGCATCTGCACAGAAAAGGAAACAGTCAACAAAACTAAAAGTAGCAACCTACAGAATGAGAGACAATGTCTACAAATGACATTTTGAATGAAGGGCTTATATCCAAAATCTATAAGAACTTATCAAACTCAAGAATGAAAAAAATAAATAAACCGCTGGGTGGCTCAGCGGTTGAGCGCCTGCCTTTGGCCTCGGGCGTGATCCTGGAGTCCTGGGATCGAGTCCCACATCAGGCTCCCTGCAAGGAGCCTGCATCTACCTCTGCCTATGTCTCCGCCTCTCTCTCTCTCTCATGAATAAATAAATGAAATCTTAAAAAAAAAAAAAATAGTTAAGAAATGGGCAGAAGACATGAACAGACATTTCTCCAAAGACATACAAGTGGCGAATAGATGCATGAAAAGATTGTTAACATCAATCATCAGGGAAATACAAATCAAAACCACAAAGAGATCCACCTCACACCTGTTAGAATGGCTAAAATTAACTCAGGAAACAACAGAAGTTGGTGAGGATGCAGAGAAAAAGAACCCCCTTACACCACTGGTGGGAATGCAAACTGATATAGCCACTTTGGAAAATAGTATGGAAGTTCCTCAGAAAGTTAAAAATAGAATTATCCTATGACCTAGCAATTGTACTACTAGGCATTTATCCAAAGGATACAAAAATATGGATTCAAAGGGATGCATGCACCCCAATGTTTACAGCAGCACTATAAACAACAGCCATATTATGGAAATAGCCAAAATGTCTATCAATTGATGAATGGATAAAGAAGATGTGGTATATATAACAATGGAATATTACTCAGCCATCAAAAACAATGAAATCTTGCCATTTGCAATGACATAGATGGAACCAGAGTATATTAGGCTAAGCCAAATAAGTCAGAGAAAAACAAATACCATATGATTTCACTCATATGTGGAATTTAAGAAACCAACCAGATGCACATAAGGGAGGGGAAGGACAAACAAAACAAGATAAAAACAGAGGAAGGCAAACCGTAAGAGACTCTTAACTATAAAAAACAAACAGGGTTGATGGAGGGGCTAAAATGGGTAACAGGCATTAAGGAAGGCACCTGTGATGAGCACTGGGCATTATTTGTAAGTGATGAATCACTAAATTCTACTCCTGAAACCAACACAAGACAGGGGGCACCTGGCTGGCTCAGTCAGTAGAGCATGCAACTCTTTTTTTTTTTTTTTTTTAAAGATTTTTTTTATTTATTTATTCATGATAGACACAGAGAGAGAGAGGCAGAGACACAGGCAGAGAGAGAAGCAGGCTCCATGCACCGGGAGCCTGACGTGGGATTCGATCCCGGGTCTCCAGGATCGCGCCCTGGGTCAAAGGCAGGCGCTAAACCGCTGCGCCACCCAGGGATCCCTACTCTTGATCTTAGGGTTGTGAGGTCAAGCCCCTATGTTGGGGGTAGAGTGTACTTAAATAAAACTTAATAAAAAAAAAAAAAAACCCACAGGACAAGAACAGGCAAAAAGAAAAAAGAGAGAAAAAGAAAAGAATCAGCAAATGTCAAAAACAATCAAGTAGAAAATCTAGAAATAAAAATATATGATTAAAGAAGCAAAATGTGTGGGGCACCTGGGGTGGCTCAGCTGGTTGAGTGACCAACTCAATTTTGGCTCAGGTCATGATCTCAGGGTCGTGAGATCAAGCCCCTCATCAGGCTCTGAACTCAGCAGGAAGTCAGCTTGAGATTCTTTCCCTCTGCTCACACTTGCCCTCTCTGCCTCTATGTCATTGTAAATGGCAAGATTTCACGTGCTTACTCTCTCAAGAAAAATAAACCTTAAAAAAAAAAAAAAAAAAAGGCAGAACGTTTGGCCAAAACTACATTAGTGAACTGTATTCTTGATCTGAAATAATCCCACAAAATTCAGCACAAAAAGATAAAGACATGGAAAATATGAAAGAAAAATATGAAACACATCATGGGAAGCTTTAACATTGTCAAATAGCCATGTCAGAAGAGGTAGCAGGAAAAGTAACATTCAAAGACATATTAGCAGAGGCCGCCTGGGTGGGTCAGGCAATTAAGAGTCTGACTCTGGACTTCCGCTCAGGTCCTCATCCCAGGGTAGTGAGATTCTGCCCCACACTGGGCTCTGCAATGAGTGGGGCCTGCTTAAGACTCTCTGCCCCTCCCTCCCCACCTCCCCGCGCTCTCTCTCAAAACTTAAAAAAAAATAATATTTTTTTTAAAAAGACATTGGCTAAAATTTAAGACATCAGTCTTCAGACTGCCAGGGTCATTCTCAGATATATACTATAGTAAAACTGCAGAACAGTAATGACAAACAAAAAATAATATGAGCAACCAAAAAGAGAATGAATGATACAGAATAGCAATCATTAGACCTCAGGCTTATCAAATGTAACACATGCCAGAAAACAAGGGAGCAACCTCTTCTTAGGAGGGAAAATAACAGTCAACTAACAAATCATCACACAGCTAAAAAGCCACCTTAAGAAGAAAGAGAACACAGAGGCCTGAAGATACACCTATAGAGGTAATTTACAGATCCCTATGTTAAGAGTTTGATAAATTATGTATATTAATACAGAAGAAAACAGAGTGGGATACAAGAACAATGGTAAGCCAAGAAATCTGTAATATCTCAACATAAATATTAACTTTTAAACACTTTCATCATGCCTAACTTTAAGAGATTTAAAAGGAGGAATTACAACAAAACTAGAGAAGGGTATGGAAGATGTGAAATATTCAGAATTAAAACACTTTTTTTTTATTTTTTTATTTATGATAGTCATAGAGAGAGAGAGAGAGAGAGAGGCAGAGACACAGGCAGAGGGAGAAGCAGGCTCCATGCACCGGGAGCCCGACGTGGGATTCGATCCAGGGTCTCCAGGATCGCGCCCTGGGCCAAAGGCAGGCGCCAAACCGCTGCGCCACCCAGGGATCCCCCAGAATTAAAACACTTAAAATGCAATCATTGTTCATGAAATATAGACATTTAGTTTAGACTGTAATTATTCATCTTAAAAAATGTAAAGGTAACCACCTTTACATTGATACATTAATAGAAATACAATAAATAACCTCCAAGCCAGCAGTCATTGTAAGAAGGGGAAATTTATAAAATGACTACATGATACAACATGGATGAACCTTGAGGGCATTATGGTAGTGAAATAAACCTGTCACAAAGGACAAATACTGTATGATTCCGTTTATATGAAGTACCTAGAGTAGTCAAATTTATAAAAAGAAAGTAGAATGGTGGTTGCTTGGAACTTGAGGGAGGAAGGAATGAGTAGTATTTAATGGGTACAGAGTTTCAGGTGGGGACGGCTCTGGAAATAGATGGTGGTGATTGTGGCATATCAACAGAAGTGTACATATTAATCCCACAAAAACATATACCTAAAAATTGTTAAAATGGACCCTGATACCAAAACAAGGTAAAAATATTACAACACCCCCCACAAAACTACAGCCCAATAAATATCTCTGGTGAACATAGGTGCAAAAATCCTCAACAAAATATCAGTAAACTGAATCCACTCATTAAAAAAATAATTCACAAAAAAAGAAAATAAATAAAATAAAAAAATAATTCATTATTGATTCAATAATTCAATCAAGTAGGGTTTATTCCTGAGATGCGAGGGTGTTCAATATTCCCAAATCAATCAATATGATATCTCACATCAGTAAGAGAAAGAAAGGAGAAAAACCATATGACCATTTCAATAAATGCAGAAAAAGCATTCAACAAAGTATAATATCCATTCATTACAAAACTCAACAAAGTGGATTTAGAGGGAAAAAAACCCTCAACATAATAAATACCATATATGAAAAACCCACAGGTAACATCATACTCAATGGTAAAAAAACTGAGTTTTTGCCCAAAGGTCAGGAACAAGAGAAGGATGTCCTCTCTCACCACTTTTATTCAACATGGTACTCTAAGTCCTAGCCACAGCAATCAGACAAGGAAGAGGAATAAAAGGCACCCAAATTGGTAAGGAAGAAGCACTATTTGCAGATGACAGGACACTACATATAGAAAACCTTAGGGTTGCCTGGCTAGCTCAGTCAGAGAAGCATGTGACTCTTGATCTTGAGATTGTAGGTTTGAGCCCCACGTTGGGTATAAAGATTACTAAAAAAAAATAATAATAATAAACTCAGAAAAAAGTTCTAGAAGATGAATTTTTAAAAAAACCTAAAATTCTACAAAAAACTATTAGAACTGATAAATGAATTCAGTAAGTTCTCAAGATACAAAATCAGTATACAGAAATCTATTGCATTTCTATACACTAAGCACCAGAAAGAGAAATTAAGAAAACATCCCAGTTACAGTTGCACCAAAAAAAAAAAAAAAAAAAAAGGAGGAATAAACTTAACCAAGAAGGTGAAAGGCTTATATTCTGAAAACTATAAAACACTGATGAAAGAAACTGGACACAACACAAATAGAAAAATGTAACAGGGGCCCCTGGGTCACTCAGCTGGTTAAGTAACCGACTCCTGATCAAAGCTTGGGTCTCCATCTCACAGTCTCGAGTTCAAGCCCTGCACTGAGCTCCAACCTGAGTGTGGAGACTACCTGAAAGAGAGAGGGAGGGAGGGAGGAAGGAAGGAAGGTAGGTTGGTTGATTCCATACTCAGGTATTGGAAGAACAAATATTGTTAAAAAAGACATACTACCCTACCCAAAGCAATCTACAGATTTAATGCAATCCCTATCAAAATACCAACAGCATTTTTTACAGAACTAGAATAAATAATCCTAAAATTTGTATGGAACCACAAAAGACTCTGAAGAGCCAAAGCAATCTTGAAAAAGGAGAAAACTGAAGGTATCACAAAATCAGATTTCAAGTTACACTACAAGCTGCAGTTATCAAAACAGTATGGTACTAGCACAAAATCAGACACAGATCAACGGAACAGGACAGAAAGCCCAGAAATAAACCCATGACTATATGGTCAATTTATCTTCAACAAAGAAGGCAAGAGGGAAAAAATAGTCTCTTCAACAAATATAGTGGTGGGAAAATTGGACAGTTACATGCAAAAAAATGAAACTGGACCACTTTCTTACACCACACAGAGAAATAAACTCAAAATGGATTAAGGACCTAAATATGAGACCTAAAACCATAAAAATCCTAGAAGAGAGCAGAGGCAGTTATTTCTCTGACATCAATGGTACCAACATTTCTCTAGAGGCACAGAAAACAAAAAAAATAAACTACTCGAATGACATCAAAATAAAAAGCTTCTATACTGCAAAGGAAACTATCAACAAAACTAAGCGACAACCTACTGAATGGGACAAGATACGTGCAAATGACATAGATGATAAAGGATTAGTATTCAAAATACTATAGAACTCACATAACTAAATACTAAATAATACTAATACTAAAGAACTCACATAACTCAACACCAAAATCCAAATAATCCAATTAAGAAATGGGCAGAGGGTGGCTGGCTCAGTGGCTGAGCATCTGCCTTTGGCTCAGGGTGTGATCCCAGGGTTCTGGGATCGAGTCCCACATCAGGTTTCCTGCATGGGGCCTGCTTCTCCCTCTGCCTGTGTCTGCCTCTCTCTCTCTTTCTCTGTGTCTATCATGAACAATAAATAAATAAATCTTAAAAAAAAAAAAGAAACATAAAATGCTCAACATCACTCATCATCAGGGAAATGCAAATAAAAATCACAATGAGTTATTACCTCACACCTGTGATAATGGCTATAGTCAAAAACATCAAGAAACAAGTACTAACGAGGATGTGGAAAAAAAGGAACGCTTGTGCACTGCTGACAGGAATGCAAACTGGTGCAGCCACTCTGGAAAGCAGTATGGAAGTTCCTCAAAAAATTAAAAACAGAACTACCCTCTGATTCGGTAATCATACTACTGAGTACTTATCCAAAGAATACAAAAATACTAATTTGAAAGGATACATGCACCCCTGTGTTTATTGCAGCATTATTTATAATAGCCATTATAAAGGCAGCCCAAGTGTCCACTGATAGATGAATGGTATATATATATATATATATATATATATATATATGTGTGTGTGTATGTAACTGAATTAAAATACTTGGTTTTGAATTTCCATATTATATAATATGGAAATATTATTGTATTATTATATTGTAATATGAAATATTACACACACAATGGAATATTATTTAGCCATAAAAAAGAATGAAATTTTGCCATTTGCAGCAATGTAATGGAGCTAAAGTATAATGCTAAGTGAAAAGAGAGAAAGACATTGTATGATTTCACTCACCTGTGGAACTTAAGAAACAAAAGGAAAAAAAAGAGACAAACCAGAAGACTGACTCTTAGCTACAGAGAACGAACTGATGGTTACCAGAGGGGAGGTGGGTGGGAGGATGGGTAAAATAGGTAAAGGGGATTAAAAGTACACCTATCAGGGTGTCTAGGTGGCTCAGTCAGTTAAGTGTCCAACTCTTGGTTTTGGCTCAGGTCATGATCTCAGGGTCATGAGATCCAGCCCCTCATTGGGCACAGTGCAGAGTATGCCTGAGATTCTCTCCCAATCCCTCTTCCTCTGCCCCTCACCCTACTTGTGCATGCTCTCTCCCCCTCTTTCTCTCAAGTAAATAAATAAAATCTTTCAAAAAAAAAAAAAGTACACTTATCTTTTGCTTTTTAGGTTTTTATTCATTTAAGTAATCTCTTATACTTAATGTGGGGCTTGACTCATGACCCTGAAATCAAGTCACATGCTTTTTAAATTTTTTTTTTAAAGATTTTATTTATTTACTCATGAGAGACACAGAGAGAGGCAGAGGGAGAAACAGGCTCCATACAGGGAGCCCAACGTGGGACTCGATCTCAGGTCTTTGGGATCACGCCCTGGACTGATGGCGGCGCTAAACCGCTGAGCCACCCAGGCTGCCCAAGTCACATGCTCTTCCACCTGACCCAGCCAGGCTCCTCAAGAGTACATTTATCTTAAAAAAAAAAAACAAAAAAAAACAAAAAACAAAAAAAAAAACAAAAAAAAAAAGAAGAAAAAAATGTACCCCCTCCAAAAAAAGGTTAAAATGATAAATTCTGTGTTATGTGTATTTGACCACCACTTAAAAAAAAGAGACAATAACTTTTAAGTGAAAAGGAACAATGCAAGAAAAAGCATAGTTAGTTTTTAAAAGAAAACATTAGATAAAATATATTAGCAATCACAATAATTCACTTATTAAATATGGAAATTCAAAACCAAGTATTTTAATTCAGTTATAAGCTTTTTAAGGATTTGAGAGAGAGAGCATGCAACACGCATGCACATGGGGGGCGGCAAAGGGAGACAAAGCAGATACCACACTTGGCACAGAGCCTGATGTGGGGCTCAATCTCACAACTCTGAGATCACAACCTGAGCCAAAAGCAAGAATTGGATGTTTAACCCCCTGGGCCACCCAGGTGCCCCTTCAGCTATAAGCTTTTTAAAAGCAATAGCAAAGCAGTAGTAACAGATCCAAAATAAAAGACCTGAAGAGGATACAGCAAACATATCCCACCCAAAAGATAAAAAGAATTTAAAGTAAAAAGCATTATTGTGGATAAAAAGGGGAATTTTTTTTTAGCAATACACAAAGCAATCCAAAAAGCTGTAACAATAAAAAATCTGCAGGCACACTGTGGTATAGTCTCCAAAAATGGCCCCAATGAATGAAGTCACCTGGTATTTCTGTCTTTGGATAGTCCCCTCCTGCCTAATCTGAACTGATGCCTTGATATGCTTTGCACAACTATACTAGTCCTCGCCTGAGTCTTAGGACTGCCTGGCAATTCCTGCTTTTGCACTTTTGAGAGCCCTGAGCTGCCATGGATGAAAGTTGGATACACCTGCCAAGAAAACAGCACAGGAAGGACCATGGAAAAGGGAAAACCTCCAACCCCACATGGAAAGAAAGCCCAGCCATCCTAACATCCAAGCTAAGCCCTGCCTTCCAGCCACTGCTGCCAAGCTGCCAAACATGTAAGCTGTCTTGGACATTTCAGTCTAATACAGACCTGACATGTCTGCTACACCAGCCTGACATCACAGAGTCAAAGAACTGAGCCCAGTCAATCCACAGATTCATGGGACACGATCAGTATGGTTATTGTTTTAAAATACTGAGCTTTGGTGTGGCTTACTAAACCATAATACATAACTAAAGATAAATAATATCTCAAAATATACAAAGGAAGAGCTATCTGATCTCAAGGAAAAATTGGCAAATTCACAATTAAAGGGGACTATTTCTCCAATGGATATATAAAGCAGATTAAAAATTAAAGAGATTTAAAAACTTAAAAAACGGGATCCCTGGGTGGCGCAGCGGTTTGGCGCCTGCCTTTGGCCCAGGGCGCGATACTGGAGACCCGGGATCGAATCCCACATCGGGCTCCCGGTGCATGGAGCCTGCTTCTCCCTCTGCCTGTGTCTCTGCCTCTCTCTCTCTCTCACTGTGTGCCTATCATAAATAAAAAAAAAAAAAAAAAAAAAAAAAACTTAAAAAACTGGACTGGTAATACATATATAGAATACTATGATACAGAAATAGAAAAGTTCAAAACACAAATACCACTAAAACATATCTTAAATACTTAAAAACCCAACCATACATTAAGCCAGAAAAGTTTCAACAGAATACAAAACATACACACCAATTCTTTGACACTGATTTAATAAAATGGGAGGGGGACACAATATATATGTAAAAATTTAGAGAAAAAACACTTCAATTCATGAATTTTTTTCAATTCATGAATTTTAAATGAACTTTCATAATAGAAATCCCAAAATATTTAGAACTAGAGAAATATAAAAGCATACACGTCAAAACTCATGGCGTTATGTCCACCAATAGGGTATATAGAGTAAATATACTCTCTCTCAATCTCTCTGGGTTAAAGAATCAGTTTGGGTTTTTTCTCCTAACCTATCAAAGATCAACATGTGATCTACTGGCACATGACCAGTACACATGACTCACTATGCAAGCTTGAAAACTACCCAAGCTGACCTACACTGTGTTCTAGAATAGAATGAGTCTATCAATCCTGCTCATATGTTGCAGCAATGTCAAACTGTGATCTAAATACTCCCAAATTCTGTACTTACTACAGACAGGAATGAAAGTTTACAAAATGACACTGCTCTATGAATAACACTTTGATTAGCACTGACAATGGTAAATCCACAAAATACAGAACTATACCACTGTAAAGAGGAATGAAGACTCTATATACAGCTATGAGGTAATCTGGACATACCACTAAGTGAAAAAAGTAAAGTGGGAAAAATGTGTGCGTTGCTGATGGGCAGGCCACGCAGGATGTGTCCAGCATGTGGACTACTCTGAATTAGTTACCTGAGAAACAGCTGGTACAGAAGAATACTCTGACCCTCCTCTGTCCCTCTGAAAGCAAGAAATAAATTCTCCATGTAACAGGTACCCTTCTGGCACCTAGAGAGTAGAAGGCATCCTTACCGCCAGAGAGAGGAAATTCAGGGCCCAAAAGGCTGTATAAACAAACTGTGTTACATCTTCATTAATTTGCTACCCTAAGCCCAGACTTGTCTTGTCAATTCTTCGCAAGTGCATTGCTTCTTTGTCTAAAAATTATCAAAAGCTGCCACCCTTACGTCACTTTTTGGGTCTTGTATCTTCGGATGCCCTCGTACATATAAAATTAAATTAAATTTGCCTTTCTCCTGTTAATCTCTTTTTTTTAAATCTCTTTTTATTATAGAGAGTATCTCAGCCAAGAACCTGGAAGGGTAGAGGGAAATTTATTTTTTCGCCCAAAGTGCCATTTTAAGAAAGGAATAAGATACAAATACGTATGTGTCATTTGTTTAGATTTCTTGAAAGAAACTAAAAACAAGAAAACACCCATGGGGAAAGAAGGAACACGTGCAAGGGATAGGAGCTAGACTTCACTGAATAAACATTGTGCAGTATATCTAACCACACATATTTTACATCATTATAGAGCAATATCAAAAATTTTTTAAGATTTATTTAGAGGAAGAAAGAGAATACACATGTATGAGAGTTGGAGGGAGGGGCAGAGGGAACCAGACAGAAAGAATCTCAAGCAGACTACCCACTGAGTGCAAAGCCCAACCACATCACTGAGCTCAATCCCACAGCCCTGAGATCATGACCTGAGCTGAAATCAAAAGCTGGATGCCTACCCGACTGAGTTGCCCAGATGTCCCAAAATTAAAATTTATAAAAGCAATCCTTCTCACCCTACAAAATAAATAAAAAACAGATAAAAATAATGAACCAAACTGCGTATCAAGTTGATGGAATAACCACAAAGGAATTATTTTGAGTGATTTTAAATTGCAGTCTCATGAGATATACCCAAAGGCCAACAACGATAAAACCACTTTAGAGTAATCATACTGCTGATGTTGGTGCTGCTGGTACTGTTGTTCTGAGACTGCCAGAAGGAGTAAATGAGGGAGTATGTGGTTTTTTTTAATATTTTATTTATTTATTCATGAAACACACACACACACACACACACACAGAGGCAGAGACAGAAGCAGGCTCCATGCAGGGAGCCCAACGTGGGACTCGATCCCGGGTCTCCAGGATCATGACCTGGGTTGAAGGCGGTGCTAAACCACTGAGCCATCCGGGCTGTCCCACTGAGTCACCCAGGCTGCCCAGAGTATGTGGTTTTATTGGGAACCAGAACTTCCACAGGAGAGAAAGGAGAAACACATATTAAGACTGAAAAAATTCAAGCAAAAAACACGTATCTTGAACTTGAATTGAGATTATCAGAACTCATGAAATCTTTTGCCTTAAAAACACACACACATATTTGTACATGTGTAAGTAAGCAAACTTTTGCTCTAGGCGACACTAGATTAACCAAACTTACCCTCTCACTATAAACAACTAAGAAACTGGACAGAACACATGAAACAAGTGTTTTCAGTGTTAGAAAACAGGCACTCAAGACTGATGCTTGGGCAGCCCCGGTGGCGCAGTGGTTTGGCGCCGCCTGCAGCCTGGGGTGTGATCCTGGAGACCCGGGATCGAGTCCCACATCGGGCTCCCTGCATGGAGCCTGCTTCTCCCTCTGCCTGTGTCTCTGCCTCTCTCTCTCTATGAATAAATAAAATCTAAAAAAAAAAAAAAAAAAAGACTGATGCTTAAGAGAAGAAAAACAAACTGTGTCCTACAACTGACCTGGCTTTCTGCCTGCAAGTACAATGCAGACAACAGGGAAGAATGGGGGAATCCCACGCAGAGCAGAGCAGTCTTCCAGAACTGAGACAGAGATCAAAGTTCTGGGAGGCTAAGGTGGCTAAAAGCTGCACAGCAGAATTAGACAGGAGGAACCTAAGTAGGAAGACTTCAGAAATCTGCATATGTATAGGCTGAAACTCCCCAGGCAGGCCAATGAATAACTCATTCCCAGAGCTGAAAGCCTAGGGACAGAGAGTTAACAGCCAGCCAGACGGGAGGGACATTGTTAAACATCTGAGGCATTTATAGTAGAGACCCCAGTGGGGAAATACCTTAGTCATAGAGTTAAACTACCCTTAAAAGCTAAACCTGCCTCGACAAAGCTTAAAAATAAGCCCCCAAGAGAGTAACCTAACCTCCCCTCAAAATAAAGCCCCACACTCTCGAAAGATAAATTGTGGCATCCAAAATGTAAATTTCATTGTTCAGCATCCAAACAAAACCTCTTATATATGCCAGTAAGCAGTAAAATGTGACTAATAAGCAGGAGAACAGTCAGTCAACAGCAACAGACGGAGAAACAACAGAGGAGATGGGATTAAGAGACAAAGACTTAAAACAGCTACTATTAAAAGCATGTAATATGACTGAGGATTAAAGGAGACAACATGAGGAGAAAATAGATGTGAAAAAAGAAACAAATGGAATTCCTAAAGATAAAAAATAGTGTATCTAATGAAAATTTCACTGCCTGAGATTAACAGCAAGTTAGTGCAGTAGAAAAGGCCAGTAGCAACAGAAGGTATCTAAAATGAAGCACAAAGGAAAAAGACTGGAAAAATTAACAGAGCCTGAGTGATCTGTGGGACAATATAAGGTTGTCAAACAGGACAACAGGAAAAAAAAAAAAAAAAAAACCTGAAGAATTCATGGTTACAAATATTTCCTATTTGACCCATAAATCTGAGTTCACCATGTCACATGACAATCAAATTGCCAAAACTTAGGATACAGAGAAGAATTTTCAGAGAAGAATCTTAAAGCCTTCGAAAGAAAAAAGAGGAATAAATATAAGAACTGCCACAACTTTGTCAGAAACTATGCAAACCAAAAGATAAAGGATGGGTATCTTTAAAATGCTGAAAGGAAAAAAACAAAACAAAAACCTTTAAACCTAGAAATTGGTATCCAGCTAAAATATCCTCTAAGGCAAAATCAAAACTGTCAAACAAAGAAAAGCTACGAAAACTTGTCTCTGCACTACAAGTGCTAAAGGAGGTTCTTCTAGAGGATGAAAATGGCAAATGGAAACAGTAAAAGGATGGAAAAATATAATATACAAAAACTAATTTTGAAATAGGTGGATCACCTATATCAATACTAAAGTAGATTTCAGGAAAAAAAAAAACTGCCAAGGGGAAAAAAGAAACCTTACTTAAGAATAAAAAAAAGTTAAATGTAGGAGCAGCATTTGGGTGGCTCAATCAGTTAAGCATCTGCCTTTGGCTCAGGTCATGATCCCAGAGTTCTGAGATCAAGCCCCACATCGGGCTCCCCACTTAGCAGGAAGTCTGCTTCTCCCTCTGCCCTTCCCCTGTTCATACTCATGCACTCTCTCTCTCTCAAATAAATAAAACCTTAAAAAAAAAAACAACTAAAAACTAAAATAAGATGGTATAGCCACTTTGGAAAATGGTTTGGCTGTTTCTTAGAAAAGTTAAACAGAAATTACAATTCTACTCCAAGGTATCTACCCAAGAAAAATGAAAATGTCCACTGAAAGACTTGTATGCAAACATTCATAGCATTACTCTTAATAGTCACAAGGAGTAAACAATCCAAACATCCATCAACTGAAAACTGGATAAGCAAAATGTGGTAGATCCACACAATGGGACTTTTTCAGCAATAGAAAAGAACAACCCATTGATATACATTACAAGATGGCTAAATCTCAAATACTTCATACAAAGTAAAGGAAACCAGACTCAAAAGGCTACATAATGTATGACTCCATTTATATGACATTATGGAAAAGGCAGAACTGCAAGGATAGAAAAACAAATCAATGGTTCCCAGGAGCTGAGGTGGAGAGGACCTGCCTATAAAACGACATAAGGAAAGTTTCTGGGGTGATGGTACTGCTCTAAATGCTAATTATGGCATAATTTTGTCAAAATCCAGAAGACTAAAACCTAAAAAGGGTGATTTTACTGTATGTGAAAGTAAAGCTGAATTTTTTGGGGAAAGAGAAGCATAACACCAACATTTACTGGAGCAACTGCATTCAAGCCACTATAGCATATCTTTAAATACCCCAATAAAATGTCAAAACAAATGTGAACTAAAAAAATCAAATGGGGGCACCCAGGTGACTCAGTTAAACGTCTGCCTTCTGCTCAGGCTACAATTCCAGGGTCCTGGGATAGAGCCCCGCATTGGGCTCCCTGCTCTACCTCTGCCTCTGTTCCTTGGCCCTTGCTTGTGTATGCTCTCATAAATAAATAATCCTAAATTAAAAAAAATCAAATGAACTTTTAAAAAGCCTCACAGAACTGTACATTAGTACGTCAAAACAGGTAAATTCTACTGTATGTAAATTATGCCACAATTTAAGAACAGGGAAAAAAAAGCACAAAATGCTATCTTACATCCACAATACTCAGGCTGTGAAGCAACAGGAATTCTCATACACTGTGGAAGGAGTATACATTCATAGGATCACTTTGAAAAACAGCTGTATTTCCTGTAATGATGATCAGGTGCAAAACCTACTGGTTGGTCTCATTCTCAGCAACATATGTACCCTAGAGAAGCTACTCAACACATGTATCAGGAGACACGTACAGAAATACTCAATGCAGCCTTGTTTGAGATAACTAGAAACAACCCAAATATGCACCAAAAGGAAAATGGACAAATAAATCAAGGCATATTTATACCATAAGACAGTACATAGCAGAAAGCATGATCTATGTCAATTAAATGCACCAGCACATTTCAAGCTCAGAAATGGTAAGCAAAAGCAGCAACTCAGGGAAAAATACAGGATTCCATTCACATAAAGATTATTTTTAAAAATGCATGTTCAGCAATACATACCTGTGGGCAAACCTAGAAACAAAAGTAAGGAAATGAGGATTATGGAAATCAGAATACTGATTATCTTCAGCAGGGAGAGAAAGGGATATGCTCAGAGACTTCAAAGAGTGTAAAGAGTGTTCTGTTCCTGAGCTGGCTGGTGAATATGGGAGCATGCAGTTTATTTTTCAGCTACTCTTTAACACAAACTTTGTATATACTCTCTTTTGTGTAAATTATATACTTCACAATAAAAAAAAAAGCAAAAACAACACATTCTGAAAATAAAATACATCATGCCCAGTAGATTTTATATGCCATATGTATTCTACTAGCAGAACAAATCTGTCTTAAAACTAATGCAGAGAATCAAGAGCAGGAAACCACCACAGCTTGTTTTAATATCAAAACAGAATAAGGTTTGAAATAAAAATATTACAGATACATCAATTATGAATAAAGATGTAAAAATTCTAAATAAAGGATTCATACTAAACCCAGCAATGTATGTGTAAAAAGAGTATCATGTTGAAGTGACATTTATCCTAGGAATACAAGGATGTTTGAGCACTGGAAAAAAATTTATTGATGACATAATTCACTATATTATCAAATTAAAAGAAATAAACTATGATACATTTACTCACACAAAGTTATTGAATGAGAAACTGTAACCAAAATTAAAAACCCCTTCCCTAGGCAGTTTATGTTCTAGTCAAAGGAGACAGACAATAGCAATAAGTATACAGCAAATGATACAGAGAATATCAGAAGGTTATAAATACCAAAAAGAAAAAGGGAAGGCAGAGAAGGGGGGAGTGCTAAGGAATGTGGAGGGGTTCAGGTGCAATCTAAGACTTGAAGGTGGTACGGGAGCAAACCACACAGGTACTTGGGGGAAAGCATGGCAGACAGCTAAAATAGCAAGGACAAAAGCCCTCAGAGTACATGGCAGCACGTTCAAGGACCACTGAGGAGGTTGCTGTGTTTATCCAGCAAAGTGAACCTGGGGAAGAGTAAGAAAAAAGGCAAGGAGACTAAGGGCGGAAGCAAGTCTCGTCAGGGCCCTGCAAGCAACTAAGGATTTTGGCCTTGACCCTAAGTGAAGGAAGGGGAAGGAGCGGATGAACATTAGATGGTTTTGAGCAGAGAAATGACATGATCTGACATTAAAAATATCTTCCTGGGATGCCTCAGTGGCTCAGCCGCTGAACAACTGCCTTTGGCTCAGGGCGTGTTCCTAGAATCCTGGGATCAAGTCCCACATTGGGCTCCCTGCATGGAGCCTGCTTCTCCCTCTGCCTGTGTCTCTGCCTCTCTCTGTTTCTCTCATGAATAAATAAATAAAATCTTAAAAACAAAAAAAGATCTTCCTGAATAAATAAAATCTTTAAAAATAAATAAATAAATGAATAAGAATAAGATCAAGATCTTCCTGAGCAACTGGGTGGCTCAGTCGGTTAAGCGTCGAAACCTTGATCTGGGCTCAGGTCTTGATCTTATAGTCCTGAGTTCAAGCCCCATGATGGGCTCCACACTAGGCATGGAGCCTACTTTAAAAACAACAACAACAACAACAACAAAAAAACACCCTTCCCGGCTCCAGTGCTGAGGAGAGTGGCAAGAGTGGAAGCAAGGAGACCAGTTAGGAAGTTACTATGATAATCTAGGAGAAAGGAGAAAGATGATGGTGGTTGAAACCAGGAAGGTGGCCCGGGGTAGGGGGTAAAATGGAGGTATTCTAAAAGTTAAGCGAACAGGATTTATTGATGATTACACATGCCATGAGAACAAAAGAAAGCAGTCAAAGACAACTCCAAGGTTTCTAACCTAAGCAACTTAAAATACGGAACTTCCCCTAATTGATAAAGGCAAGCCAAGGGTGAAAGAGGTTTGAGAGGGAAAATCAAGAGACTGATTTTGTATATGTGCTGCCAAACCGAGCACAAGAGATTGGTTTTGTATATGTTAATTTTGATATGCCATTACTATCCAAATAAAGATACTGAATAGACAATTGAATAGATACAGATTTTGATGTTCAGGGAAAAATATCTTGGATGGAGATAAAATTTGGAAGTTGTCAGTGACAAACAGAGAAGCAAAGGAGACAAGTTATCAAAACAAAGGAAGATGAAAACTAAGTGTTGGAGAGGGAGGTACTGAAAAGAACCAAGTGGATTTATCCCCTAAATTTCAGAAAGGCTAAGAATTTAAACCAGGTACCATGGCAGACAAGGATGAGGTATGGAATTGAGAATATGGGGACTGTTAAAAGTCTGCATTAGGAGGATACAGACATCCTTACTCCAGCACCATGCATTTAAGCAACAACCACTCCCACTGCTGCAGGAGACAAGTGAAGCCACAAAAACACCATGCACTGAATTGCCCACTAGTATTTAAGAGCCTGACTCTTAAATAAACAACAGTCCCTCAACCAAGATCATTAGACATTTGAGTAAGGCACACAGGGTGAAAAATGACCCACACTTAAGTATATACTCACGGAAAAGGTTCTAAAAGCTTTCAGAGACAGCAGTAGAAAAAAGGGGCGGGAGGCACATACAGAAGATCAGGAATCAAAATGGCACTACATTTCAAAAGCAACACTGGACTTTTTTTCTTTTGAGAAAAACCTTACATTTTGGAGACTTAAATACTTTACTTTATGGAAAGGAGATGCCAGTAAACATTCCATACTATACATTTCAACTTTGATACTAAAAATTATTATCCTGAACTAATTCAACTATTTGTCAAAGAGAACAGCCACCAGCTAAGAAGTAACAATCTCCTTCTATGGGTTTTCCACTATATTTTATCCAACAAACTTTTTTTTAAAGAATTTATTTATTTATTTATTTATGAGAAACACAATGAGAGAGGCAGAGACATAGGCAGAGGGAGAAGCAGGCTCCTTGCAGGGAGCCCGATGTGGGACTCGATCCCCAGAACCCAGGATCATGCCCTGAGCCAAAGGCAGACACTTAACCACTGAGTCACCCAGGCATCCCTATCCAAGATTTATTGAGTACCTCCTATGATAGTTGCTAAGGATACAGCCAAGGACAAAATAATAGTGATTCTCTACCCCAACCTCTAGTCAGGAAAGACACATCAAACAATCACCTAAGTAATTATATAATCATAAACTCATAAGTGATCAGAAGTAAAGTTCGGAGCACACAGAAAAATTCAATTTAGCGATAAAGTTCCCATGGTACGGACATTTAAATTGAGACCTATAACCAGGGAAAAGCAGAAGAGAATTCCAAAGGGAAGACCCTAAAACTCAAAAGAGCTTCAGGAATTCAAAGAACAGAAAGAAGGGCAGTGTGGCTGGGCAAGGTTCAGTTTTTGGTAAATGCTATAAAAAACCTTTGACAGACACTAAACAGAGATGTGTCATGGTCATATTATATTAAAGTAAAAAAAATCCCTCTGGCTGTTGTTTGGATTTCCAAGGAGCAAAGTGGATGCTGAGGGGACAAAAGTGAAAGCAAGGGGCCCAGGCAAGAGCTGTTTCGGTATCCAGCATATGAGGGTAACTTAGACTAAGGTGGTTGCAACGGGAATGGAGACCCAAAAAAGGTGTAAGTTAGAAGTCAAAGGAGAACTGTCCAGAGTTACCTGACCCAAGAAAAACTGGCATGCAGAGTCAAAGACTAAAACAGAAGGGATTAGCTGACACATAAAGGGACACATGTAAAAGCCCATCTAATACAAGTGAATCAAAAAAGCATCTCCCAGAACAGAACAGACATCTTTTTTGCTCCCATCCCTTTCCTGCCTCGTGATGCACACAGAATTTTTTTTTTTAATTTTATTTATTTATTCATGAGAAACACAGAGAGAAAGAGAGGCAGAGACACAGGCAGAGGGAGAAGCAGGCTCCATGCAAGGAGCCCAACATGGGACTCGATCCCAGGTCTCCAAGATCATGCCCTGGGCTGAAGGCGGCGCTAAATCACTGAGCCACCTGGGCTGCCCCATGCACACAGAATTTTAAAACGCCCTCCCCCACATTTAAGAACCAACTCATTTAATGTCAAAACTTCAAATCTCCTCAAGCCTGTCTTCCACATGTTGAATACAAATCTCTCAACCAAAAATGTGACTTGGTCCCATTTACTTAAACTCTCTCAGGTTGCTTCCCCGTTATTATAGGAGTAGGAGATATATTTATGTTTCAAAAAGTCCAATGTGACAGGTATGATGCCTGTCTGGAATAGTGTTAGCACTCAAACATCAGTTTCCAGCTATCCTTCCAGATTTAGCTAAGCTAGAAGCAGCAGCAACTTTCTGAGACTAAACAAGTTCTTCAAATAACTCTCTCAAAAAAGTCTGATCTGAAGGACTGAAAAGAGATCATACTCACAGTTTTCATACTGGCTGACCCAAAGAAAAGTGTGTTTTTTCAAATAGTCCCAAAGAAGCCTGGAACATGTACAATCTCCTCATTTTCCTAGAACCCTGGTACCTTAACATCACACTTTAAAAATGTACTTTTTGTTTTAAAAATACACATCACTTTGGCAACCCTGAGATTATCATCCTGCCCACCCCCCTGAACGACCACAAAATCATTCTGGCAGTGCTTTCAAAACCTCTGATACCTGACCTTTACCACACTTCATTATTAGAGGGCTTTGAACTTCAGGAAGTAGAAGGACAAAAGGCAGCTCATCTCTTAGACATAAAACCAGAGTCTAACCAAAGCTCTAAGAACAATCAAGTTCTCTCTTCTCCCGGAGCTGGCTGGAAATCCTGTCAAACAACAGAATACCCCCTTTTCCACAGGCAGATCCAGACATCCCTTGAGAATTATTCAAACAAATAAGGAGCCTTTTACCAAGTGAGGGGTCAAAGCCTCCAACAAAACCAAAGTGCTACTACTATTAACAAGAGCAAATGGTACTGTTCTACTAACTGGGCCTTCTGTGCAGACCTCCTATAGTTCAGAGTCGAGCACTGCTTGCAATAAAATGGTCTGCCTCCAGCAAATACCAAATGCATCACAAAAGAACAAGAAAGAAAAATATCCCTTGCTGACTTACTTTTCACACAAAATAGTCTAGATGCTAGAATGGGAGCACAATAAGGATAGTTACTGAATTTTTACTCTAGAAGGTTTTCAACAGAGTTCCAGGGTCTAGGAAAGATCCTGGAGTGCTTGGGGCAGGGGGTGGGGACAGTAGAACCTACAAGAGATGGAGAAAGTGGGCCCTTCTGCTTGTTTCAACCAGAGCAGTTTCACAGTCATATTTGTATTTTGGAGCTCCATTTCATGACAAAAAAGGATTTTACACCTCAAGTGTTTAAATGACCAATCTTATTTCAACTCCTGGGTGTTAGACACAAATAAGTATAAATGGAGATATTCACTAAGACATGAGGTACTATGCTGGAACCCAGGCCTTGACTCCTAACCCGTCCAATGCTCTTCCTACTACCATAAATCACTTATTCCAGCATAGAAACTAACACCTACGATCAGAAATGCCAATATAATTAAGGCAAGGTGCAGAAATTCAACCAGCCATAACTAAAGAGTCACATCTAAGGACATGAAAAGCTACTTTGCTTAACTATAAAGATTTTCACTAAAGAGAATAAAATTGACATTTTGAGGAATATCAAAGAACTCACAAGATGCTTCAAAAGATGAAATGACCAAAGGTCATAAAATCTGTAGAAAAACTTTATTCTAAATTAGCATAGCAAAAAGAAATTAAATTCAAAAGATGGGGGGGCCCTGGGTTCTAGTCCCAACTTGGCCACATGCACCTGTCACTCAGATGTATAATCACAGATGAATCATTTAATCTGTTAAAAGCTCAGTTATCTATCTGCAAAATGAAAATGAACTGATGATTTGAGAGCCCTTCCCACACTAAAATTCTAATATTCCAAGCACTTAAAAGATCATGTATTTGATAAGGCTAACAGACTATGGAAGACATTGTCTTAAAATGTCACTACCATTTTAAATGAAAGCAGAAATTCTTTTTTCTAACAAGATGATCAAAGTTCAAAACACTAAAAAGAGTAATAATATCGTATCTAAAACATACCTAAAATGTTTGAACTGGGCAGCCCGTGTGGCTCAGAGGTTTAGCGCCGCCTTCAGTCCAGGGCCTGATCCTGGAGACCCAGGATCAAGTCCGTCAGGCTCCCTGCATGGAGCGTGCTTATCCCTCTGCCTGTGTCTCTGCTTCTCTCTCTGTGTCTCTCATGAATAAATAAATAACATCTTTAAAAAAATAAAAAAGATGTTTAAACTGTTTAAGGCTCAGTTTCTGCCTTTAGCAATTAAAAGGAACCAGATTATGGCTGCACACAAGGAAAGATTTATTTCTAGTGTCAGCAGATTCTTTCACAGATTTATGTAGAACTGTTCTAATGAGGGCAAGGGGGAGAAAAGGGTTCTTAGAAGTTGACTTGCTGAGCAGAAGAAAAAATAACCCCAAATATGCATATTCTATAATAAAACTGATATAAAAGAAAGGTGAATTACAAGGAGAACTGATTAGCTAAGATTTTGATGATACCATCATCTACTTTTCATTCAGCCAATTCTAAGTACCTATTACATGGCAGACATAGTAGACGTAGTGAAAACAAAGTCCCTGCACTCAAACACTAGTGTGGAGAGACTAACCACCACCAAGTAATTTCTGATACTGATAGGCTAACAACCACCAAGTAATAAAACCCTCCTAATGTTGTAGAATTAGATGGGTAAAATATCTTCCCTGGGGGCACCTGTGTGGCTCAGTGGTTGAGCGTCTGCCTTCAACTCAGGCTTTGATCCTGGAGTCCTGGGATCCAGTCCTACATCAGGCTCCCCATGGGGAGCCTGCTTCTCCCTCTGCCTATGTCTCCGCCCCTCTCTGTCTCTCATGAATAAATAAATAAAATCTATTTTAAAAAAACAACAAAAAACCCACAAACCTTCTCTGAAAAGATACTTTTGGATTAAGAACCAAATGACAAGAAGTTACCATAGAGTTTTCTAGGCAGAGAGGCTAGCAAGCACAAGGGCTCTATGGTAGACACAAGTCAGGGATGCTTGAGAAACAAAGTGAAGACCAGGGTGGCTTTAGTATAATGACTAAGGGCAGAGTGCTAGGAGAGCAGATCAGAGGTAGGCAAGGGCCGGACATGATAATGGTATGATAGGATTTGCATTTTTAAAAGACCACCCTACTTGCTGAACACGTATCAAAAATCAAAATCTTGGGGTGCCTGGGTGGCTCAGTTGGTTAAGCATCTGCCTTCTGCTCAGACCATGATCTCAGAGGCCTGGGATCCAGCCCTACATTGGGCTCTCTGCTCAGCAGGGAGACTGCTTGTCCCTCTCCCTCTGCATTCTCTCTCAAGTAAATCAATAAAATATTTTTTAAAAATCAAAATATTCTTTGATACTGCCTTTCAAATGATAGACGCCATGATTTTACTGTATCTATTTCCTCTGTTCTTCTCAGTATTTAACAGTAACATAAATACCTTTGAAATTGCTTTAAGTGTTGCAGGTATTTTAATTACAGTTAAATAACATCATAGAACTGTAATAATTATCTCCCTCTCTTCCTCCATTTGCTTTTTTCCTTACAGTTATCTGCAAACTGTAGATTTTACTGGATGGATACCTCAAGTATAGTCCTCTATTTCTTTTACCAAAAAAAAAAAAAAAATGATTTTCAGGGATCCCTGGGTGGCGCAGCAGTTTAGCGCCTGCCTTTGGCCCAGGGCGCGATCCTGGAGACCCGGGATCGAATCCCATGTCAGGCTCCCAGTGCATGGAGTCTGCTTCTCCCTCTGCCTGTGTCTCTGCCTCTATCATAAATAAATAAAAATTTTTAAAAAATGATTTTCATACTTTTATAAAAACATTCTATATAATAAAAAGATCCAATGGGACTTGTTAAATGGGTAAAAGACCCTGAAGGCTGAGCCCTATATCATACATGAGGTATAATAAAGTGCAAATAGCCATAAATAACGTAAGTGACATCAATGGGAGAACCATTCCACAATAAAAATGAACAATGTTCACATGAATGCAGTTGTGCCTGATAGTGTTGCAAAGACCAATGCAGGCTAAACTCACCAGTGACACAACCACCAAGTCACAAAAGCATAGTAGTCCAGCATCAAAGTCCTAAAAATGTAGAACACTACAAAGAAGCTCAGAGTGACTTTGTAAGAATGGGAAATCCCAAGTGTAAAAAAATGGTACGGGGGGATCCCTGGGTGGCTCAGGGGTTTGGCGCCTGCCTTTGGTCCAGGGCGCGATCCTGGAGTCCTGGGATCGAGTCCCACGTCGGGCTCCCAGCATGGAGCCTGCTTCTCCCTCTGCCTCTCTCTCTGTGTCTACAATCAATCAATCAATCAATCAATAATTTTTTTTAAATGGTACAAATCCTACCTCTAACCAGACAATGATGGACACTGACAGCTGACTTCAGGAAAGGCTTAAGGAAAGCAATTCAAATCAAGAATTTGAAGCATGGATAGATTTCATCTATCCCATCCATCCTTGAGGACTAGCTCTGGCGACTTTTGCAAGTATCTATACATCAAGTGTCAAATGTACCATCACATTACCCAGAACAACTTTTTATCAGAGAAGGAATCCTGTGGCATGCCCCCAAAGACTCCAGCTTATCAGTAAACCTTTGGTAATCATAGATAAGGCCACACAAACATATCCAGAACTGAAAAAAATTCCTGTTTTCAACTAGCAAAATCACATGGATAAATAGAATTCTGACCTTGATGGCCCACTAGAAGAGATTTCCAATCAGGGAGCAGAAAAACTATAAGCCATTCTGCACATGCTTTTTCTTAACCCATGAGAGATAACTTAGGCAAAGAAAATGCCACAGGATTTCAGAGATGTCACTAGCATCTTCCAAAGAAAAAAAATAAGAAATGTAATTAAATACCTTGTACCTTCCTGGCCCTTCTTACAAGCAACACCCAGACCAAATTACCACTATGCCATACATCCCATGGCAAGGGATGTATACTTTCAACTTTCATGGCTCTGTGCTACCACCTGAAAGAGTGGACATGATCTAGCAGTGCAAACAGAAAGAAGTCTGGAAACAACCAAGATTTCTACACTTTATTAATCCTTTAAAAATGTATTTAATTTCACAAAACAAACGACCTGAACTGTTCAAAAATATCAATGCCATAAAAGAGAAAACAAGGCAAGGGAACTGTTCTACATTAACAAAGATTAAAGAGACATGACAACCAAATGAAATGCACGATTCTTTTTTATTTAAATTCAGTTTAGTTAACATATAGTGTATCATTAGTTCAGGGATAGAATTTAGTGATTCATCAGTTGCATATAACACCCAGTGCTCATTACATCACATGCCCTCTTTAAAAAAAAAAAAAAAAAGTTTTATTTATTTGAGAGAGCAAGAGTGAGCGAGCAAGACAGAGAGAGCGCGCACGAACGAGGAGAGGGGCAGGAGAAGCAGACTTCCTGATGAGCAGGGAGCCCAACATGGGGTTCCATCCCAGGACTTCACCTGAGCCAAAGGCAGATGCTTAACTGAACTACTCAGGCGCCCCTTAAGAGCCCTCCTTAATGTCCATCACCCAATTACCCCACCCCCCAACCCATTTCCCCTCCAGCAACCCTCAGTTTGTTTCCTAAAGTTAAAAGTCCATTTTAACTTGTCTCCCTTTTTTTATCTTTATTTTTGAAATGCAAGATTCTTGACTGGATGCTGGACTGGAAAAAAAAGCTATAAAGAATATTTGTGTAACTAGAGACAATCTGAATATAAGCTATATAGTATACACTACTGTATCAATGTTAATTTTCTTGAATGTGATAATGAAATTATATTTATGTAGGATATGTACTTTTTTTTATTAAGATTTTATTTATTTATTCATGAGAGATACAGAGAGAGGCAGAGACAAAGGCAGAGGGAGAAGTAGGCTCCCCCATGGGGGAGCTGATGCAGGACTCGATCCCATGATCCCGGGATCATGCCCTGAGGCAAAGGCAGATGCTCAACCGCTGAGCCACCCAGGCGCCCCAATGTACCTGTTCTCAAAATATATATTCTAAAGTATTTAGGGGTGAAGTACCAGTTCTGGTTAACACTTTCAAATGGTTCTGAGGGAAAAAAAGGTATGCATATGTAGAGAGAGAGAGAGAGAGAGCAAATTGAGGCCATTATAAAGACAAATGAAACTCAGTTCCTACCCTCAAGGTGTTCACAGAAAAAGGTATTTCTCCTCCCACTTAAAACAGAAATATGCCACATATACCATCAACATACATATTTTAATATACATAATACATACAATTTTATACAACTATGTACCCATTATGTTATATATAGCAATGTATAATGTGTAATAAAAAAAGGCATTAACAAGCAATTGACAATAAAAGAACCTAAAGAAATATCAAAAAGGCTACCATTTATTAAGGACTGACTCTGTGTTAGGGATGCATACACCACCATAAAGAAAGGTTAAATTTGTCCCAGGTTATAAAGCTAGGTTTTGAACTCAAGGCTCTGTTTCTCCCCAAGGCACAGTTCCTAACATTACATTATGCAGCCTCCTAACAAAAGAAGTCCAAAATATTAGAAATAAAAATACAGAAAACAGCACAGACATCTGAATATAAGATACATTTCAAGTATACATAAACATCAAGTTTTAGGACTACATGTTATATCATTGGTATCTGCTCAAGTATTTAATATTGAATTAAAGAAAATAAGCTTATCAAGAAAATAAAACCAGAAAGGAAAAGTTTGTGTATAGACTACCAAAATTTATAACCACATTATGGGTCAGTAAAAGGGTCAGCATCAAATTTTCAGTTTCCTCATCAACAGGTCATCTTATGTCTAAATCAGGTCAGCAAACTACAGCTCAAGCCAAATGTGGCCCTATCACTGTCTTTGTAAATAAAGTTTTATTGGAACACAACCTTACCCATTCATTTATTAATTATCTATGCCTGCCTTCTTGCTACAACGGCAGAGGTGAACAATTAGCTCCACAAAACCTAAAATATTTATCTGGCCCTTTATAGAAAGTTTGCCAATCCCTGGTTTAAACGATAGCCATTGGGGCAGCCCTGGTGGCTCAGTGGTTTAGCGCCACCTTCAGCCCAGGGTGGGATCCTGGAGACCCGGGATCCAGTCCCATGTCAGGCTCCCTACATGGAGCGGAGCCTGCTTCTCCCTCTGCCTGTGTCTCTGCCTCTCTCTCTCTCTCTGTCTCTCAAGCATAAATAAATAAAATCTTTAAAAAAATAAAAAATAAACGATAGCCATTTATATCACACATAGTAGAAAAATAATTAGCCTGTTCACTTCAGCTCTATTTAAGCTTTACTAGAACTTTAACTGATTTAAGTTCTCTTCCTTTGTAATTAGTGTCACTTAGAAAAAGTTAATGAGCTTTTGAATTTCCACAAGGATGTTCACATGTCAGTTATATTCCTTAGAGTAGATCTTATTTTAGTTGCCAGGTAATTTATCTTTCACGATACTATTACAAACAAAATTCTAATTAAAACACATTTGCAGTTACCCCCACACATATTTATTCCTCTACTACATATGATCTGCAAAAATATAAACAAAGAAAAGATGAATATAGACAAAAAAGCTGATATGACTAAAGAATTCCTAACACCCTATTCAACCTAGAACATCTCATAGTGCCATTTAGGACCAACAGCATCAGCATCACCTGCCTGCTTATTAGAAATATAAATTCATAGGCCTCATCCCAGACCTACCAGGTGACTCCTACACTAAAATTTAAGAACAGCATTGATATTACTTACCTTGAGTGTGAACAAGCTGATTCGGCCTGGCAGTTTATAAAATAGCCCCTCTCCTCCTCTTGAATTAGAATGTAGCATGGCATTGAGACATGCAAGAGGGGATGTCCCACTATAAAAACATACAAGGATGGAAAAGGGTTATATAAATCTATATGCCCGCTTATTCAAAGATCCAACTCAAAAAAAAAAAAAAAAAAAAAAAGATCCAACTCATTCTTAAATCAAGAAAAGAGCAAGAAATATAACAGAAAAGAGCCCATGACAACAATACTACTTTGAAAGTAGTGCAGAGCAACAAATGAAATCCTCATCAATCACACTCAGGTAGGACATGGTATGTGATTCCCTTGTTCTGAACCTGGCACTTCCTTAGTGCCTTTTGACCATATCAACCAAGTTCTCAAGAGATTTAAAAACGTACACAGTAACTGTTCAAGTTCAGGGAGTTTTAAAAAAAACCCAGTACCAACATTTTTATTACATTAAAAAAATTAAATTTTAATAATAATTAAAAACAAAACTCTTTCCTAGCCTCTGAATTGTGACCTGCATATGTATCAAGCTGAGAACTGCTACATAACATTACAACACAAAAACCAGAGAAGCAATGGTGCTGTCCCAAAAAAACAAGCATGCCTTTTCATCTCCAGTTAAACATTTTCTAATAAGCACACAAAAGTATTTCATTTGCTTTTTCCCTGTTGGGAAGGGGAGAGGATGGGTTTTATTCTACATCTACCCAGGAGCAATCACTTAAACTTAAAAAGAGGTCAGTCAAATGGCTCTGGTACCCAAGAATGAAAAAAAAAGATGGATCATTAAGATATTTCACACTCCCTGCTACAATAGTTGGTTGCAAAACAATGATAACTCAGTGAGTTAGAGGCTATTTACTTAATCTTAATATAGAACAGCTGTCAAAAACACAGACAAATGTCCATTATTAACTGAGTTTGGCACTAGCATATTAGTGCTAGGATTCACCTATGCACTTTCCTCTTCCCTCTCTCCAGTATGCTAAAAATACATACATATCTTAAGTAAAGCCTCTTAAGATCTTTCAGAACCAGAGGCCTTAATTTATGCAATGTTAAAAATAAATTCTGAGTCTAAAAAAGCTATTAAAAAAAAAAAACCCTATTACTTATTCTGCTTTGGAACACAGTGGATGCTAAAAAAATTTTCACCGAGAACCAATCTCTACAAGAAACCTTGTGCAGAATCTGGAGTATCAAGTGGGTGTGCTAACATCTCTGCTACAAAGGGTAACGGCATACTGGCAGAGTCCTTCAGCAGAACGGTGTGACTCCTACACACTATACCTCTGTCTACAAATTACAGAGCTGCTCACTCATCACGAACCACCATGACTGCTTCATTAATTCCTATAAGAGCAAGAAGCAGAAACAAGTTAAAGTTCTCAATTTCATCTGTCCCAAAGGGACTAATTTACCTTCTATAGGTACAGTGGTCCAACAGCAGTGCAGACAGCAGCATGAGGAGAAACAGCCCATAAAAACAAAAATAAAGCACAATTATAACACTACACAGTGCATAAGTACTATTTAAATGAACGTGATCTACACAATTCTGATCTTCCCTCCCCACAAACTGTCAATTTGAGAATGTTTGAACTGATGACTGGAAAGTGAGGATCTTTTGACCCCAAGAGGTCAATTTCAAGCAGCTATAGCTTAACCAGAAAAAACAGATGCTGTTTTTTCTGAGTCCCAAGAAAAGAGACTGTGTTGTGCCCTCCTCCTTCATTTAAATTAAAAAAGGGGGGGGGGTGAGAGTGAAGAGAGAAAAGAATTAAACACAGCCAGTGATTTTCATGCCTCTAATTCCTTTTGTTTCTAACTTGTTGCTTCTCTAGGAAAACTACACCATAGGAGGATAAAACCAAGGTCACACTAAAATTTAGTATATTCCCATGATGAATGGCTAGAATCAGTAGGGAGGAAAAAAAAGGCCAGTAGTGTTATGGTGATAAGAACACCCTTCTTTTGATCTTAAAGAACTTCAGGGAAGCACAGAAAGCTAGAGAAAGAAGGGAAGTTTTAAATAAGATAAAGCCTACCAGTCTGCCCCTTCTCTACTACTAAAATGTGCAAAAAAGAGTTGAGAAGAAAACATGTGGATTCCTGACACAGAAACACACTCCAGGTCAAGACTGAAGGGAGAGCAAGAACAGGGTAAGTCATTGCATCTCTAATGAAAACCAACAGATGTTTACCTACTCCCTCCCTCCACTCAGGGACACACACTTGGGAAATGGTTCTACACCATACCAGAGGAGAGAGTGAGACAGAGAAACAGAGAGGGAGAGAGAGATGGAGAAGGCATGTGTGGACTTAATCACGTCACCAAATATCTGCAGAAAGACACATGGCCTATAAAACTCTCATGTTGAACAACAAGAACAATACAAACCTCATTTCCTTTAGTCCTTCTGCTTCTATGACCTGCAGAATCTGTTTTGGTGTCATTGGAGCATCTGAGTAGTTTTCTAGTACCTGAAGAAATATAAATGTTCTGATTTTAGTGTGTAATTGCCATTTATACCCATCAGCCTATGTCCTGGGCTATAGTTCTGCTGTGAGATATCACTGCTGACAATTTAGTTTTCCCACGGTTAACACTGCTTCAGAAACCAAATTACATATATATCTAAGATGCTGCTAAAAGTGACTGAAATTAATATAAATATTCTAGTTTTTAATTCTAAAAACACACATCTTAGCATACGTGCTATGGTATGTGGGTAGGGCCATAGCAACCCTGGTTACTGCTTAACTTCATGTTGTTCACGTGACTAAACCACAGACTAAAGCTAGAAAATAATGACAAAACAGAAATGCATTCAGATTTTTTTTCTGATTAGTACCCATATTTTTAAGCGATAGTTTCTGCCACTTTGTTGTGAAATCCTGGTGTTAACTGCCACAGTACATTTTGCCATTTGGCAACATGATGCTCTGATTCTGTAGGACTAGTGTAGGCAAAGCAATGATAAAAAGAGAACACCTCATTTATGTTAGCATCATCTCTAACAAAGTCATGGCAGCAATTTCTTAGTGAGCAACTGCAGCCACCTCATGGGAAGGAGCTGAGTTGTTTTAGAAATGCTGTCCTTCTCAGGGAGGAAAAGAAGCTGTCACTATCTTTGCATGGTCTCTACCAGTGGCTGCTGAGGTTACTCCATACAACACCTTACAATCACTTAACAACTGTAACAACTAAGTAAGTACTGCTTGGTCACAAATAAAATGTAAAGTAAGAAGTCTGACAGGATTCCTGCTAACGGTTCTCCCTATGGAAGAACATGAGCCCACAGCACTAAAGGAAACCAAGCTCTGGAGAAGCAGGTGCTGAAATAAAGCCCCTATTTACCATGGTCTCATTGTTAGCTTCTCTCAATTTTTACAGTCCCTTCAGGTAGCTCTATCTCCTCTCATACCTTCAACTACTATCTATATTTTGCTAACACCCAAATATTTACCTCTAACCTAGGTTTCTCTCCAGCTTCTGACTCAAATATTGACTTCTGTACAGACATCCATCTTTGATCAACTGCTCTAATTCATCTAACTGGCAACTCCAATTCATTGTCCTTCTTCCTCCATATTCTCTCCCTTGGTTGACAACCTGTCTAATCACCTAATGTAGAAACCTAAGCAGCACTCTACTCTCTCGCCTGTCCCCCAGTTCCTTCCCTCACCCAACAAACAGCCCCTTCACTAATATCCCTGCAACTTGCCCTGCTTTCCTCAAATCCATTCTTCTCTGCTCCCATCCTTCGCTCCCACTCCACAAATACATGAAATACTTACCTGTGCCAGGGACAATTCTAAAAATTCAGCAATAAACAAGACCAAATCTCTGCTCTCGCAGAACTTACCTGCTATAGCCTGAGGTCAACCCAACAAAATAAATCTGCCCTCATCACTTGCCCCCGCTTTAAAATTCTTCAACAGCAACCTAATCACATACAATCAAGACCAAAGCTTCCGAAGAAGAGTTCGCCAGCTCGCTGGAAAAGCACAGGCTTTAGAACCAGATGGACCTGGATTCAAATGCTAGCCTTCTCAACATGGGTAATTTACCTACCCAACCTGAACCTAGGTTGCCCCACTTGTGATGGAAGAATATTGATGTCTTCCCCTAAGAGTTGTTTTACAGACTGGAGATCATGGAAGTGCCTAACTGTGCCCAGCACAAAGAAGCGCTCAGAGTCCTGGCACACAAAGCCCTCGGAATCTGGTCTTTGCCTGTCTCTCTACCTGACTGCCAAACTGATACTCGACAACTTCATGTTCCAAAAGCTATGTGTAGTTCTACCCAATTCCTACACTCACTCCCACCCTGTGCACAAGCACGCACACACACACCACTGCTATTTCTTTGTCACCAGCTCCCTTTAACATCTTCAGTGATGGGCCTAACTTCTACTCATTCTTCAAGATTCAGTTTGGAAAGCACCTTCCTCCTTCCTCCAGGAAGCCTTCCCTGATCTCTGCCAGGCAGTTAAATGCCTTTTCAGTGTCCTCCTAGTCCACAACACACATAATTTACCTTCCAAAGTGATATACTTGTGAGTAAAAGGAGGAAGTAGTCATGATGATACCTGGATAATAAGTCTGAACCAGGATGTCTGTTTATCGTATGTACATCTATGATAGCACTTATGCGTGTAGCAAAATTCTATTCATGAGTCTAGACCTCCTCCATTCCCAGAAGACCATAAGTTCCTCAAGGGCAAATCTTATTCATCCTTGTAGTCTAAGAACCTGAGAGCCAGGTTAAACAGTACTGACTTAAACAAACCCACAACAAACCCTGTTACAAGTTACTAATGTTCACTGCCACAAGTATCACTTCTTTGATACCAAATGGGAGCTGAGTTAGCGATTTTTGTACCAGGATTTTTTTTTTTTTTTTTTTTAAAGAGGCATTACTCTGAAAAATTAGTTACTAATTATTTAAACAGCAGTCAGGAAGAGCTTGAGAATCTAAGAGGAAACAAAATCTCTAAAAGGAAGTTACATCAAAAATACAAAGTATTCACTTTTATTATAATTGTATATGCCTCCAGCTTTTAGTACAAGAACAATTCAGCAGTGTTCTATTCCTAGTCCCTGTCTTTCTAGCACACTTTCAAAAAAAAGTCTCTCTCTCCTACTTCAAAGAGGAAAAAAAATGTTTGATGTAAGAATGGTCAGTCATGAATCAAAGTGAAAGATAAAGCTTACAATGAAGAGTTTCTCAAAGCCAGAGAGAATCCATTTAAGGACATCCAATTTAAAGGGAAATCCTCTCAGCTACTTCTCCCAAACAAATTATTCCTAACTAGCAGGACGATTTATACCATCCAACCCTCTAAAGTCCACCTCCTATATCTAGAAAAGACAATACTACAAAACATTTGAAAGAAGAGTATCTACTTCTCGACAACATAATTAACAACTGCAAAAGTCAATCTCCTGGGTATACTACACTACTGAAATTCTCCAGAAGTCTCTTCTTTCCTACTAAAGTAGTTTTTAAGAGTTCCCAGTATCCCTCTAGCCACCAATCTAAGCAAGGTCAGGAGCAATATGAAACTGCCCCAAAGCAAGTGCATTTGACTACCAGGGCAAGCACTCCAAATTCACCTGTCCACAAAGAGATTTAATCGATTGCCCCCCTACTAGAGCTTTCTTTAGTCAAGCTGCTCTTCCAATAAGCTCTCTCAAACTCCCCAGCACTCTGGGTTGCAGTGGTTTTTAAATAGGGAGAGGACTCTAAAAAATTGCCCCTCACCCACCAAATGGTCCCATTCAGAGAGACAGAAAATTCTAACCAAATAAATAAATAAACAAAAGATATGCAATTAACACACAATGGTTCCACAAGTTATCTTTCATATGTTCAAGACACTACAAAGTCATTCTTATTCATATTATTTTTTAATGAAGAGCCATAAAACAAAAAAAGAAAGAACTTACTCAGATAATCTGGCATGAAGTTGAACCAATAATAAAACAGAACTAACAACCTGGATCCTAGAGTTCAGATTATAGTAATTTCAAGAACCTTAAAAGGCGTAACAGAACCAGTGGACCCTAAATTCCTCAAGTCTTTCAACTAGGCAGAGCTTCAAGACAAACTTTAAAATTCTGTCAGAACGTAAATAACACAAGATTTAGAGGTACTTTCACCTACCTCTAACAAGTAAAACTCTGGCAAGCAAATTTCCTTTTGATGCCCAGAGTCATAAACACCTGCATAGCAGGAACTCAGAGGAGAATTTCAATGAACACCCAAGACTCAACCTTCAGGAGAAAGAGAGCAAGCACATCCTCCCCTCCTGTCTCAGGCCTAACTAAATTTGTTTCCAGGTGAGGCAACATTGGGAAATCCTAAAATTTCCAAGAGATCTCAAAGCTAGCCAAATCTTCCAATTTTGATTCAATCAAAAATATTTAGGAATTTCAAAATCTTCAAATTTCACACGCCAAACCAAGGCAAATTAACTGAAGCATGAAACTTGAACTACACAAACACTTGCTATTTGTTCATTGGGCAACAACTGCCTGGGGAAGACAGTCAATTAGGAACACCAGTGAAAACTGTCTTGCAAACCAAACAGCTTTAGTCCTTGTAAGTCAATAACTGCTCCAAGAAAGAAAAAGATGTATACCATAGAGCGGTAACGACCCCCAGCACATAGTTATCCCTTTGCACAACACCTCTGCGGTAGGAACCTCACTTCCCAATAAAGTTAAAGACTAGAAGGTGAAACTTCATTCATCATTGAAAGTGAATTATGCCCATTACATATAAATTAGAGGGTGTCAAGAGACATGCATGCTTTCTGCACCATAACCCTGCTCCGTGATAGTTCTTGAGGAGGTGACATCTCTGGAAGAAGTATGAACTGTTACTACGGTGATCCGCCAAGATTTTAGAAGAACACGTATCTTAGCTTCGTGGGTGCAACTCCAAAAGAAAGGTATCTATCTCACAAGTCCTCAGGCTATGGAAACAAAATTCACAACCCTCCTCACCCGGCGGCTTCAACACTCCAATTACTCCCTCCCTTGCTAAGTCTAAGTCCTCAGTGAGCAGTATCTTCAAACAGAGATACTTGGTCTTTGTCCAGCACTTCATGTCTACATGCACCAGGACACCAGGGAAAGGGAGGACGCACACGTACATTCTTTGCAGAGCAGAGTCAGTTCTCTGCAGAGTGCCTATCTCCACTCTGGCCTGTGAAGTAAAACACTCTAGTCAGCGTTTCTCAAAGTGTGGTCCCGGGCCACCTGCATTCCAGGCGGCATGGGAAGCTGGTTAAAACGGAGACACTCAGGCTCTACTCTAGGAATTCAGACTCAGAAGGTCTTAGGTAGGGCCCTAAGACGAGCATGCCTAGGAACCTCCCAGGTGTCCCCCACAAGACACTAAAGTTTAAGAACCACAGCGCAGGGTTGCACCTGGGAGTAAGCACTTGCTTCCCTCCACACACCTGGTTTAGATCGGGAAGGCTCAAAATGCCACTGGCGTCCTTAAAAATTGGAGGGGGTGTTCTCCGACCCTCGGAGCCAAACGCACCACCCCACTGCCCACCAGGAAGCGAGGGAGGAGCTTCCGACCCTTCCCGGAAACCTAACTCCCCCGAGTGCATAAACGAAGCTTCCCCAGACCCCCAGACGCTGCCAAATAGTGGGGGAGGGGAGGCTGGGGCCCCGCCGCCCAGAGGGGGAGGAGCCGGCCTGCCAGCTCGCCCCTCCGCAGGAATTTAGGGGGTGGGGGGAGCTGCAGAAAAAGGCGCCACAAGCGACCGGCGGGGGACCTCTTCCCCACCCAACGGCCGGGAGGGGGCAGACGGGGAGGGGGGAGGGAGGAGGGGGAGGGGGAGGGTGGCCCCGCCCCCTCCTGCAGTGGGCAGGGCTTCGCCCCTCCCCCGCCCCCTCCCCGCGGAGGGGGCTCGGCTCGCCCACCCCCCACGTCCCCCCACGGCGCCCCCGCGGCGGCCCGCCTCACCAGGCGCGCGGCCTCGGCCCACGTGCGCTCCTTCTTCCTCTTCTGTTTGTCCTTCATCCTCCTCCTCCCCGGCGGCGGCAGCGGCGGCTCCACGCGGGACCTCCGGGCGGGGCGGGCGGCGGCGGCGTGGGGCTGGGGCAGCGGCGGCGGCGGGGGGCGCGTGGCGGCGGCAGCGGCGGCGCACGAGGGCTCGGGTGCGGCCGGGGAGAGGGGGCGGGCTCGCGGGGACCGGCTGGCGCGAGACCCGGCGCGAGGGCGGCGGTGGGGGAGGGGTGGCGGCGGCTCCACGCGCCCGCGCTGCGTCAGTCGCCCACGGCGGCAGCGGCGGCGGCGGCGGCGGCGGCGGCGGCGGCAGCGGCGGCAGCCCCGCGATCGCTAAGGAATGCGGCGGCTCCGCATAACCACGGGGTCAGAGGTCACGGCTCCAGCCTCCGCTTTCCCGCTCTGCTGAGGGGCCGAGACAGGACTGGCGGTGGGGCAGGAAGGCGAGACGCGGCTTTCCCTTCGGCGCCCGGGTGTGTGCGTGTCTGCCGTGGGTGTGTGTGTGTGAGTGTGTGTGAAGAGTGAGGAGGGGGAGTGTGGGTTTTTTTTTTTTTTTTGAACAAAAACAAACCGAAAGGGCAACTGGGAATCGTAGTCCCGGCTGCCTCTCTGGCCTCCCCCGCTCCGGAAGAATATGGCTGCATGAAACGGTTGGACCACACTTCCCGGCGTGCCTCGCGGCTCTTTTCCGCCCTCCCCTACCTTCCTCCGCCTCGCGCAGAGCTCGGTAAAGAAGGGGGACGGGCGGTCGTTCGGGGAAGAGACTGGGCGGAGTCTCGCGAGGTGCGGGAACTGGCTGCGAGCCCGAGGCATTCTGGGAGGCGATGCTGGGAAGGGGCGGTGGCTGGACTCCCCAGCCACACTTAACTCTTTCGGCGCTCCTCGCCTCCCTGCAGCTGGGCGGTTAAGGGTGGAGATGGGGTACTGCTAGCTCGACTCCCAGTGCCCGCTTTATGCCCCTCCCTGCCCAAACGGTTCTCACCAGCACTTCACAAAGATGACAAGAGACAGGACTTTCCCTTTTGGTCCTCCCCTGAATGACTCACTGCTGCATAATAATGAGACAATGAGACACTCATACCAGTAAAACGGTTATTCCACGTTTGAGGGACCTAAACAGTTCCCCATTTCCTCCTGTGCTTTCACGCTGCTGATGCCGCTCTATGTTTGCAGAAGCTGCACCGCAGCTTAGGGTGTTCTGACCATTTGGCGAACTTCGTGATAAGGAGGGGTGAAGAACTTGGACTTTGGGGCCATACTGACCAGAATGCACTTGAGGCCTTTTTGGAGACAGTGCCCTGAAGAGAACACAGGCCCAGGAGTCATGTGGACCGACCCTATGCTGGAATCCTGGCTAAGTCACCCCGCAGAATCGACCTAAAAGTAGGGGCTCAACTTCTCTGAGCCTCAATTTTTAAATCCACTTTAGTCTGATGCCTCACAGCACGAGTGGGAATAAAATTAACATAAAGCACTTGGCAGATTTGGAAGAGGGTGTGAAAGGGGACCTTGACATTAGGTCCATGTAATTTGGCTCCTGGCATAGAGCGAGTGTTTAATAGTTATAAGCGGAGAGACCACTGACAAGGCACTTAGCCTCTCTGAGCCGTGGTTGCAGAGTATGGAATGAAATGAGATTCAGAGTACCCAACACGTAAATTTTCTGTACTTAGTTGTCCAGAAACATTCCTAAAATCAATCTTAAACTGGATTAATGAGCAGCTCTTAAAAATTAGGGAGGCAGGGTCAGTGGCCGCATTTGAAAGGTTTCCCTGGGTCAGGAAAGAACCTTCCCCCTGATGTTAGCACATTGAAGAGCCATACGGTGCTGCCTAATCCTAACACCACGGAATCCAGGGCTGCTACTTTCCTGCTCCTCACGCAGATGTTCTTGCCCAGTAAACACAATGCTGCAAAGTCAATAGGCTGTAGGTTAAGCAAAAATAAAATCTTTCTCCCCTTCTTACTTTGCCCCAAGAAGGAAAGGAAGAACAACCCCCTACCAACCACCACAAAATTGTTTGGCCTGATTTTTTACAGAAGTTTTCTTCCTACAGCTGACCAGTAACCTTTGACAAGTCATTTGACTTGTTTCAAATGTATTCTCCTTGAGTAGTTTCACGCTCCTCTGACCTCCAAGGGTAACTAGAAAAAGATTCACTGTAAAATTTACATGTTTAGTACAGGCCCTGAGGGCAGAATAACATCCTCTCCAACACTCACTCCCAAATCTATGCCCTAGTCCCTGGAATCTGAATATGTTCCATCCTATTGCAAAATTGACTTTGAAGATAGAATTAAGGACTGTAAAACACCAAGATAATCCTGGATTCTTTATTTGGGTAAACCCAGGATAATCACATGGACCCTTAAAAGCAGAGGAAGAGCACAGAAGAGATGCTTTGGAGAGATGCAGGAAAAGAATCCGATTTGAAGCTTCGGAGGAACTCAACCCAGTGTTGCTGGCTTTGAAGGGGGCCAGGAGCCCGGGAATGTAGGCAGCCTCTAGAAGCTGAGAACAAGCTCTGCCAGCGAGTAACACGACCTCAGGCCTAGAACTTCCATAGAACAGAATTCTCACAACCCGAAAGAGCTAGCAGGCAGGGCATTCTCCCTCCCATCAAGTCTGCAGAAAGGTAGGCAACCCTGCCAACACCTTGATTTTAGCCTTATCAGAGAATGAACTGAACCATACTCTGTAAGGACTTCTGGCCCACAGAAAGTGTGAGATATAAATGGACGTTGGTTGGGGTTTTTTTTGTTGTTGTTTTTGGATGTTGTTTTAAGGCACTAAGTCTGTGGTAACTTCTTACAGTGGCCAAAAAAAAAGGCTAATACCCTGGGAAGACCTTCAGTTCTTTCAGCCAATAGTGACTGGCTCTCTCACAGTTGAGTCCAACCATGGGGGGATTCCAGATGTGACTATTTCAAGGTCTCTGCCCTTACAGAATCAAACAGAAACTAGTGACATCATAGTTAAGCGTGAAAAAAGTATGTTCAGAGGACTATACAAAATAATATGTTGAAAAATTGATTTTAGTCATTAAACATTAAGTAGCTGTGATTTTAAGTAAATAAGACTCAAGTTTATTCTGTTGACAGAAACACCAAAAAAACAAACCCATACATTTTTTTTGGCATGTGTTTTTGTTTTTATCACAGTGCTTTTATTACAAGTGATCTTTGAAGTCAACACAGGTGCCACAGGGCAGTATAAGATAAACAGGACTGTATTCAACCCTGCTCTGTTTGGGGATGAGTCACTGTTTTCAAACTGCACAGTTATGAGCAAAGCACACATTCAGGAATTTGAGTAACACACCACTAGTAGGCCCAGGAATTCCCAAAAGGACACATACACCTCCTGAACCTTACTGTGAGCTAATGGATTGCCAGGGGCTTTTGACTTCATCAGTCCTCGGTTTCAATCTTCTTGCCGTCACTCTTGAGCTGACTGGCCTTGGTCAAGTTCTGAAACCTCTCTTTGACTCAGTGCCATCATTTGGACCACAGGATATATAAACTCAAAGTGTGGAGTTGGGATTAAGGAGGATCTTTATAAAGTGCCTACACACAGCAGACTCACTAAATGCTGGCTCTCTTTGCCTCAGAGGAGGTTTAGTCTGAAGTATAAAAAATGTCTCATTTTTATACTTCAGCAAACTAAGCTCTGGAATAGAGTTTGCCACGCCAACAGATGTGCTCTCCCAATAATTCTATCCTCATTGTCAAATGAAGTTGAGATTCAACTTCCCTCTCCCAGTTTCCAGATGATTAAATGAGATCACATTTACTAAATTCCAAAACTGGCAGATGATCAATAAATGCCTATCTCTCTTGTCCCTACCACATTTCATTTCTTTGTATGATTTTTGGTTTAGTGTCTGTGCTCTTGTTAGCATCTTGGGTTCATCATCACACACACCCCCAACATCTGGCACAGTCTTGGCACATGGCAGGCACTCAATCTGTTGAATGAACAACCTTACTCAATAATTACTTTATTGGACAAAATGCCTGAGGACTAATTTCCCATTGACGGGCCCTGAACAGTTTTTTGGAACGTGCCTGAGCAGAATTGAGAAAGAATGAGGCAAGATTTCACCCAAACACATCTAAGCAAATTGTAAAGATGCTCAGGAATAGAGACTTCATGACCTTCGTATTGTCTTTGGGCACAGAATTGGCCCACATGATGGGCGGCTCTAACTCAGCTTACCTGCCATTCACCATCATTTAAGTCCACTCTTGTTTTTTAGTCTCCCATGAGACTAAAAAGGGTATTCAAATTTCATTTTGCCCTACCAAAATGTTAATAATGGTTACTTCTGTGTTGTAAGAGTGAGGTCAGTTTTTTGTTTTTTTGTTTTTTTGTTTTTCCTACAAAGTATTACTTTTTTTTTTTTTAATTGAAAAACAAATCTTTTTTTCATTTAACCACAAAACAGAGCGTTTAGATTATGGTGGCAGATGTTATGTTTTTCACTTCTTTATACTTGTCTGTATTTTCCAAATCTAGAATGAGTATGTGCTACTCATATGAGTGTGTTGAAAAAATAAAAAGTTTGATGTTCAACAGTGTAAGACATCTTTTAATAATAATTCTTCCATTTCATTTAAGAAGATTTGTGGGACCCCCTATAAAATGATCTCAAAGGATGACCTGACCTAGTTTTTACCAAAATCGTGGAAAATATCAGCCCCCTGCCAGATTCTTTAAGATTTTCAGATGGAGATTTTAAGACCTCGCTAAGAAGCCCATCCCAATTTTTAATCTCTCTTAATGCCAGAGAGATGTACTCCTTCCTACTATAAATCTTTCTGGTCTCAATTTAATCCATTTCATCTTTCTCTGCAAAGAAGGAAAAGAAAAAAAATTTTTTTTGAAAAGAAACTTTAAAATGCATTTTAACACCAAAATTCTAAGAGTGGTGGTGCTAATGTGATGATGTTATTTCTTCCTTTTCAATGTTTTATAATGAAAACAGTTTATACCCTGGCCCAAATGGCTTTTCTTCCTCCCCTTCTTTAAGGATTGCTAATATCTGTGTGTGAAGTTAAAAGGCTTAGATAAATGGCTTTCACTAAAGGCTTAGCTATACCACAACTGCCATGCAAGGTGAGTAAGTAAAATGGCAGGGCCAGGAGAGTAAAGGAACTTTCCCAAGATCCCACAATTAGTTGCACTGCAGTCAAGACTTAAACCCAAACTCCGAAGGCACTGGTAGACAGCCTCCAAAATGGCCCCCAGTGATTCCCATTCCTGATTATTCACATCCTTTTTAGTTCCCATTTGGAAGAGGGCTGAACTGTGGACCCAAAAGGATATTTTAGAAATAACTGTGTGGGGCTTCTGGGGCTAGGTCCTAAAAGACATTGCAGCTTCCACCTTGTTCTCTTAGATCACACTCCAGGGAAGCCAGTCACCATGTCATGAGGACACTCAAGCAGCCCAATGGAGAGGTCCACATGGCAATAGCACCAGACAAGCTTTCAAATGACTTCAGCCCTAGCCAACATCTTGACTGCAACCTCATTAAAGATCTAGAGCCAGAAACACCCAAATACAGTACATCTGGATTCCTGGCTCACAGAAACTGTATGAGATAATATTTACTGTTTCAACGCACTAAATTTTGAGGTAATTTGTTACACAGTAGTAGATAACTAACACAGACATAGTACCTCCCTACTGAGTGGTTCTTACAGTTTGTGAAGTCTACTAAAAAGCATAAAGCTGGATTAATTTTATCCAGACCCAACAGCATAGGGCCTGACACAGAGTGGGGCCTCTTAGGTTGCTGAATGGATTCATTCAAGCAGGATTGGGTGCTAACGCTGGTCTGCGGTGGAGGAGGAACAAGAGAGGGATGCATAGTCATCCTAGATGCCTCCTTAACTATTTCTTCAGCGAGACTTTTCCTGCTGCCCTATACTCATTGAGTCTTTTACACTCCCATAGCACCCAATGCTTCTTTCAAACTCTAATGAGGAAAAATATAATCCACTCTCGACATTGATGATTACTTCTTCAATGTCTGCTTCTGAATTAGACTGTCAGCCAGATGAGGTCAGGGACTGTAGGCCAATATACTGCCCCTCCCTCTGTCCCAGAAGAGAGACTAGAGGAGCAAGAAAACAGTAGTACTGGGGATTCCTGGGTGGCACAGCAGTTTAGCGCCTGCCGTTGGCCCAGGGCGCGATCCTGGAGACCCGGGATCGAATCCCATGTCGGGCTCCCGGTGCATGGAGCCTGCTTCTCCCTCTGCCTGTGTCTCTGCCTCTCTCTCTGTCTCTCTCTGTGTGACTATCATAAAAAAAAAAAGAGAAAGAAAGAAAGAAAGAAAGAAGAAAGAAAGAAAGAAAGAAAGAAAGAAAGAAAGAAAGAAAGAAAGAAAGAAGAAAGAAAGAAAGAAAGAAAGAAAAAGAAAGAAAGAAGGAAGGAAGGAAGGAAGGAAGGAAGGAAGGAAGGAAGGAAGGAAGGAAGGAAGGAAGAAAGAAATAAAGAAAGGAAGGAAACAGTAGTACAGCATCGAACACCTTTCATTATCATTGATAAGCTCCTATAGGGAGGTAAGCTCTGTGGTGAGCCCTGAAGACTAATGGCCCAATTAGACACAGTTCTGCTATTACATAGACTGGATTGCAAGTGATAGCAAACCAATGTGGTAGGTGCAAGAGCTGAAGCAAGAGAATGTCCTAAAGCTGACACGAAGGAGGGAAGAAATTATTTCCTAACTCCACACTTATAGCTACTTTGGGTGCAAAATAAGCATTTAGAAATGAACAACTAGGGATCCCTGGGTGGTGCAGCGGTTTGGCGCCTGCCTTTGGCCCAGGGCGTGATCCTGGAGACCCGGGATCGAATCCCATGTCGGGCTCCCAGTGCATGGAGCCTGCTTCCCCCTCTGCCTGTGTCTCTGCCTCTCTCTCTCTCTGTGACTATCATAAATAAATAAAAATTTAAAAAAAAAAAAAAAAAAAAAAAAGAAATGAACAACTAGATACAGAACAAAAGGCTGTGGTTGCCAGAGGTGGGGATTGAGAGGTTGGCAAAATGGGTAAAGATGATAAACAATAAAACAAGTCCTGGGATGCAATGTACAGCATGGTGACTACAGTTAACAATACTGCACTGTATACATGAAAGTTGCTAAGAAAGTAGATCATAAAAGTTCTCATCACAAGAAAAAAATGTGTAACTGTGGTGTCAGATATTAAATAGATATTGCGGTGATTGTTTCTCATTATCAAATACCAAATACTCTCAATATCAAATACCAAAACATTATGTGGTACACTCAAAACTAATATAATGTTATATGTAAATTATATTTCAATTTTGAAAAACGAATAATTTTCTTATGTACTATTAATAATCCCATTTGAAAATAATGGTGGATAAAAGGTCCCATTCACAAGAACGTAACAGTGACCAAAAACTTCCACCATTTGGAAATAAAGCTAACATAAAATGTGTACATCTTATACAGAGAAAACCATTAACTCTACAAAGGAGTATAATCTGAACCAATAAAGATCACAGACACCTTGCCTTAGACTGGAAGGCCCTATAACCTGGTTATTAATTATCCCCAAATTAGCCTATCAAGTAAATATCCCTGTCAAGAACCCAGTGATCCAAGGGGCTCCTGGGTGGCTCAGCAGTTGACCATCTGCCTTCAGCTCAGGGTGTGATCCTGCGGTCCCAGATCGAGTCCCACATAGGGCTCCCTGCGTGGAGCCTACTTCTCCCTCTACCTGTGTCTCTGCCTCTCTCCATGTGTCTCTCATGAATAAATAAATAAAATCTTAAAAAAAAAAAAACCTCAGTGATCCTAAAATTCAACTGGAAAAACAGATGCATCTTTTTCATAGCAAAATAAACTAACATTTACTGATCATTTTCCATGTGCCAGACCCCATTCCATGGACTTGCTATGCATCATTTTAGCTCGCCTTCACAAAAATACCATAAGGCATCAACACTATCAACACTACACAGATAAGGAAGCAGAGGTTGAGAGGGAAAAAATTAACTTGCCCAAGATCACACAGCTAGTGAGTGGCTGACCTGGCATTAAAGCTCAGACTGGCTGAATGAACCCAAACTCTATGAATTTAACCATTCTGCCTTACTGCCAAGAAAAGTTTGAAGAAGATTAATGAGTTGGGACTTGTTCTACCAGGTATTAAAATGCATTAGGTGGCTATGCCAACTAAAACAGTCCAATTTTGACAAAAGAAGAAACAGACCAATTAAACTGAATGGAGTACAGAAATAGAACCAAGTGTATAAGGAACTGTAGTGTATGATAAAGGTAACATTTCAAACTGGTGGAGAAAAGATGGAAGTCAATGAAGGGCACAGGACCACTGAGTAGTCATTTGGAGAAAATTTTCACCTTGATCAAAGATTTATATATCATGAAAGAAACAATGAAAGTATTGGAAGAAAAAAAACAAGTGAATATTTTTATATTCCTGGAACTGGAAGTATTTCTAACCATGCTATTAAAGTTAAAAAAAAAAAAAAAAGATCCATCAAGTGAAATTGATAGATTTTGACTACATACAATTAAAAGCGTGTAGGTATGGGGTATCTGCCTTCCTCCTAGGGCATGATCCTGAAGTCCTGGGATCGAATTCCACATCAGGCTCCTGCACGGAGCCTGCTTCTCCCTCTGCCTGTGTCTCTGTCTCTCTCTCTCTCTCTCTCATGAATAAATAAATAAATAAAATATTTTAAAAAAACAAGTGTGTATGTAGCAACAAAATACCATACACAAGTTAAAGCAAACAATGAAGTGGGGGAAATATTTGTCACATATACAACAAAGAGTTAAGATTCCTAAAAAACAAAATTCTTAAAAGTCAATAGAAAACACCACAATAGTAAAATGGTCAAATAACAATGGCGTAAGCAGGCAATCAAAAGAAGGAAGACAAATGGAAATAAATACTTGAAAAGATTGTCAATCTCATCAGTAATCCTGGAACTACAGGACTGAGTGAGATACCATTTTTCTTTCTTTTTTTAAAGATTTATTTATCTGGGATTCCTGGGTGGCTCAGCGGTTTGGTACCTGCCTTCAACCCAGAGTGTGATCCTGGAGACCCGAGATCAAGTCCCACATCGGGCTCCCTGCATGGAGCCTGCTTTCTCCCTCTGCCTGTGCCTCTGCCTCTCTATCATGAATAAATAAATCTTTTAAAAAAATATAAGATTTATTTATCTTAGAGAGAAAGTGAGAGAGCAAGGGGACGGGCAATCTCAAGCAGACTCCTCGCTGAGCGCAGAGCCCGACACAGGGCTCAATCCCATAACCACAAGATCATGACCCAAGCTGAAACCAAGAGTCGGATGCTTAACCGACTCAGCCACCCAGGCGCCCCTAGATGCCATTTTTAAATAGACCAAACTGGCAAAAAATTAAAAAGACTAGCGGAATCCAGGGTTAGAAAGGAAGGATGTGGGAAGGCAAGCACAATTTCTGTACTGTTGATGGGAGTGCAAATTCACATAGTCATTTTGGGAGACAGTTTAGCAGTTTGTAACCAGATTACAATGAGAAAAGCCTCTGATCTAGTAATTCATGTACAGAGATTTATCCCAGAGAGGAATTTTCCCTTAAAGATTTTATTTATTCATGAGACACAGAGAGGCAGAGACATGAGCAGAGGGAGAAGCAGACTCCTTGTGGGAAGCCTGATGCTAGATTCAATCCCAGGACCCCGGGATCATGACCTGAGCCAAAGGCAGACCCTCAACCACTGAGCCACCCAGGTGTCCCCCCAAGAGAGGAAATTAAACAAGTGAATCTATACACAAGTACAATGATCTATGTACAAGTTTGCTTAATACAGCATTGTATTAAATAATAAAAATCTGGAAATGACTTCAGTAACTACCAATAGTGTTAAATAAATTCTAATATTCCATAAAGTAAGTTGCCAGGCAGCCATTAAAAATGATTATATAGGGGCAGCCCGGGTGGCTCAGCAGTTTAGCGCCGCCTTTGGCCCAGGGCCTGATCCTGGAGATCCGGGATCGAGTCCCATGTCAGGCTCCCTGCATGGAGCCTGCTTCTCCCTCTGCCTGTGTCTCTGCCTCTCTCTCTCATAACTAAATAAATAAAATATTTTTTAAAAAGATCATATAACTCTATATTTATTAACTGGACATTTGTCCAGAACATGTTATTGAGTAAAAACTGGACATGTGTGTATTATGAACCCATGTATATTATGAAGATCAAACTAAAAGTTTGTATGAGGAGTTACCTAAAAGATTGGCCATCAGCTATCTATGGTAATAAAATCTTTAAAAAAAATGGAATTTCTAGTGATTTGTCATTACTTCTTTAAATGTTTCTCTCTTGTTTGAATTTTCTGTCATCAGAACATATCATTCTTATAATCAGACTATTCTTTTTTTTAAAAGATTTATTTTTATTTATTTATGAGAGAGAGAGAGAGGCAGAGACACAGGCAGAGGGAGAAGCAGGCTCCATGCCGGGAGCCGGACACGGGACTCGATCCCGGGACTCCAGGATCCGCCCTGGGCCAAAGGCAGGCGCGAAACCGCTGATCCAGCCAGGGATCCCCCATAATCAGACTATTCAATAAAGCTCACTGCTTTGTGTGTGTGTGTGTGTTTTTTAAGATTTTATTTATTTTTTCATGAGAGACACACAGAGAGGCAGAGACACAGGCAGAGGGAAAAGCAGGCTCCATGCAGGGAGCCCAATGTGGGACTTGATCTCAGGTCTCCAGGATCACGCCCTGGGCCGAAGGCAGATGCCCAACCGCTGGAGCCACCCAGGCTGCCCGCTCACTGCATTTTGATAAAAAAAAAAAAATAGCACTTAACTGAACATCTATTATACAGCCTAGAAACTTTTCATTATCATATTTATTCCTTACCCCAACCCAGCAAGGAAGGCATTACTCAATCATTTTACAGGAAGTCAGACAACTCGAGGCTTAGAAAGGTTAAGCAACTTGTGCTGGACATATCAGGATGTGAACACAGTTCTGGCTGACACACAGAGCTCTCTTGATAATGCTGCCCCGTTACTGATAACTAAGATTCCGCTGATATTTAATAATATATGCCTCTTATTATGTGCCTAGTAAGTGCGGGCATTTGATGGACTCCAAAAACAGCACAGGGTTTTGCTATTAACCCTCTCACTGAGGTGCAAGAGCTTGCTGAGGTTACTAAGTGCTAACCCAGGTTTATCCAGCTCCAAAACCTCCCTGCTCCATTTCACCACATTTCTTGCTGGTCTGGTAGCATATGGTCTTCACCTTGAGGCACTATCTGCCCTGGGGTCTTTGCTCCTACCTGGGTCCTGACTTCTATCTCCATCTTGTTGCTCTCTGGTTTGATTGTGCTTACATACAGATTACTCATTTCACCAAGATGCAAATGTTTACTTTCACGGTGGAGTAATGAAGCAAGAATGCTTTGAAATCTCAGTTGATCTGCTTAACTTTATCATCCAGCTCAGAAGCCTTCAGGGTCTCTCCTGGCAGAGTACAACCACGGCTGCAGTGCTCCTTCAGTCTGGCTCTCCTCTGCCGGGCCTCTGGGCTCCCTCCATCCGCCCTCCTCACCACACCCCTACTGCCTGTGAGCCCAATGTCCACCAAAAGTGGAAGTCACTAAATGCTGGCTGAAAAGCAGAAAGCTCTACAGTGTAAGAGATGGATTTCGGGGCACTGGGATGGCTCAGATGGTTAAGCGTCTGCCTTAAGCTCACGATCTAAGGTCCTAAGATGGAACCCCGCGTTGGGCTCCCTGCTCAGCAGGGAGTCAGTTTTTCCTTCTCCCTCTGCTGCTCTCCCTACTCATGTTCTCTCAGTATCTCTGTCTCAAATGGATAATCTTAAAAAAAAAAAAAAAAGACACTGATTTCAAGCTGGTGATTCAAGAGGGGTCTTGGAGGTTGGAGGAAATGTAACTGCGCAGAGACGTAAATGAAGGCAAGATGCTCACAGTCTGTCGCCTGGAGCCCTGCCTCTGTGCTGCGCTGCTGGCTTTACAGAGTGCTTTCACAGAGTGACTGCAATCGCTACCACTTACCGAGTGCTTGCCACAGGTCAACCACCACTGGGTGGTTTACATATACTCTATTTCCTTCATGTGTACTTTATTGATTTTGATTATTATGCTTATGATTATTCTGTCTCCACTAGTTCCATAAAGCTCTAGGAGGGCAAGGTTTTCTTCTTGTTGTGTTCCCAACAGTGCCTGGCAAATAGGTGGCTCAAGAGGTCACTAAATCCTCCCCAGAGCCCCGTGAAGTAAGAGTGACTTGTACCAAGGTGCCTGGGTGGCTCAGTCGGCTGGGCATCTGACTCTTGGTTTCAGCTCACGCCATGATCTCAGGCCAGTGTGTGGGGATAGAGTCCCTCACCACACTCCCTGCTCGGTGGGGAGTCTGCTTCTCCCTCTCCCTCCTTCCATTCCCCCACTTGTGCTCGCTCTCATTCTCTCAAATATATAAATAAATCTTCAAAAAAAAAAAAAAAGGTCTTTTATCCCCACTTTAAGCAACTTGAGGCTTAGATGCAAGAAGTGACTTTTGCAAAAGTACAGATCCAGCAAGAGGACTACACTAAAAATAGGTCCATGGACTCTCTGTCTCGATTACCTCCGCAACCATCTGGATTCAGAAGTGTCCATTCCTAGCCTTGAAGTCGGGAGTCACCACTTGCCTGCAGGATTCCTTAATCGATTCAGTGATAACAACACTGTAACAATTACCACTCACTGCATACTTGCTACATACCAGGCACTGTTTGCAGTGACTCACAGCAACTTGGAAATTACTTGCTATGACCCCTTTCTGACAGTTGAGGAATCTAATGCCCCAGGGAGGTTAAGAAACCTTGCCATAATCACAAAGCTAGTAAATAGGGAGTTCAGAATTCATAATCCAGCGGTGAGGGTCCAGTGCCTACACTGTTCACCACTGCCCATGCTGCCTCAGTAAGGTGATGGACCAAGAGCAGCAGGGGGTGCGGGGGATGAGCCACCCCAAAGCACTCATCAAGGTCAGGGCTGGTCTGTGTGGCCTGTTAGGCATGCTCTCATGTGTGTCTTCATGGTCTCTTTTAAACCTCACAATTGCCCCGTGAAGTTATAGATGAACAAACTGGAGTCCTGAGACCCTAAAAGAGCCAGACCCAGACAGAACACAGATCAGTGGCTGCCTGATGCTCTGCAGTTGGGAGCAAATGTGGAGTGGCTGCTAATGGCAATTTTTTTGGGTGATGAAAATGTTTTAAAATTGATGGTGGTGATAGTTGCACAGCTCAGTGAATACACTAAGAACCAGAGAATTAGACACTTTAAATGGGTGAACAGTGTGGTAAGTGAGTTATATCTTAATCTAGCCCTTTATTTCGAAAGAGAGGAGGACACACAGGAGGAAGTAGCAGTGGTGGAATTTCCACTGACTTCAGATCAAACACCCTGGAACCACTGGTACCACTGCTGCCTCTTCTAGTTCTCTCGTTTCTCACATCCCGTTAGCAGACATCAACACCTGAGGCACCCACTTCTCTCCTCTTACAGCACCTGGTCCAAGTCAGGGCTCCCCAACTTACTGCACCCCCTCCCCTTAAGCAGTTCTCTTGCCTTGCCCCTTGCGCTCTACCTCTGTTCTCCACAGAGCTGCCAGAGAGATCTGTTTAAAGCTTTCCCGTCAGATTTCCCTCTTTTGCTTAAAAGCCTCCAATGGTCTAAAAATAAAATTCACTTACAGTTCAGAGTTGGCCCCTGGCCACCTTTGCAAACTCACTGCCCACCAGCCACTCTTGTCTCCTTGCTGTCCCCAAACACATTCCCACCTCCAGTGGTTCTCTTCTCTATACTATGGTTCTTTTCCCTGGAATATTCTTCCTCCAGATACCAGACACCCACATGCTTACTCCCTAATTTCATCCTGGGCTGTGCTCAAATGTAGCACGTCACCATTACAGAGAAGCCTTCCCTGGCTTCCCAATCTAACCCAGCTCCCACCTCCCATAGCTTGGCACTCTCACCCCTGACCTGCCTGGTTTTCCTTCAGAGCACTTCTGACCGCCTAACATACAACATAACACATACTTCTTTTTTGTTTAAGTAAACTCTACCCTCAATATGGGGCTTGAACTCACCACCCCGAGATCAAAACGTGCTCTACTGACTGACCCAGCCAGGCACCCCAACACATACTTCTTTGTTAACCATTTGCCTCCATCACTAGAATGTGACATTCCTGGGTACAGGGCTTCATCCTGGAACCCTAGGACTAGAATAATGCCTAGAACCCAGCAGATATTAAAAAAAAGCAAATACATTAATGCCAAAGCTTTGGCTTCTCTCGTAGCCCCTCGGATAATCCAGCAAAGAGACAGATCACTGTGTTTGACACATTCTTCGCTCAAATTTGTGACCTTCTCTATACCCCGTCAGAGGGGCCACTGACAACCTTGCACTGGACTTATTTGTGAATGGCAGTAATTCCCTACCAGACTGGGAGCTCCGGAAAGGCAAGGTCCTTAGCTGTAGCCCACAATACCTCGCGCAGACTTGAACAGCATACTTAAATCTTTTGTTGACCGAACAAAGAGAAATTTCCAAATCAACAGCAATTTAATTTCTCTCTTCCCAAAGGCAGCAGAGGAGCCACCTTCCAGCCCACTGCATTGACAAATGCCTCAGCCCCATTCCTAGGAAACTAAGACCCTGAAATAAAGTTCAAGTGCTTCTTGGAATTCCTTGGGTAGTGAGCTGTGCCAGGGAAAGCTCCCTGCAAAATGGAATTTGCCAGCTGAGTCCAGAAAAACCTGTGTGAACAGCAGGCAAACTTAAGGCAGCACTTAGTGAAATTGCTTTCTGTTATCTCAAAGAGAAATAATAGCATATGAGGCTGGCTTAAGAAGAACATACCCAAGTGTAAATAGGGCCATGTTTCTCTCTCTCTCTCTCTCTCTCTCTCACACACACACACACACACACAGAGAGAGAGAGAGAGAGAGAGCCTTTGAAGGCTCGCTATCTTCAGGCTGTGCCATGACTCTTCCCAGCCCAGTTATTCTCATTCCCATTACTTTCTGGTTCCCCAATCACCAGAACTCCCCCAAGAGCTCCTTCAAGTTGTTCCCTTTGTTTGGCATGCTCCTCCCTGCTTCCCAGGTGGTAGAACCATCCCCCTTTTCACAGAGCACAGCTCAAATGCTGTCTCCCTTGCAAAGCCTTGCTCTACCTCTCCTTCCTGGAGTGGCACCTCACCCCTCCCTCTGCCAGAAAACACTGTTCTTAGCTATAGGTGTCAGCACCCATCTAACCATCCAACTCATGTAAGTGCCAAACTTGGAGAAGACTACAGGACATACCTTCAGAGAACTTACTGTCTGGCAGGGGAGAGGAAAGCAAATATATATATATAAAATCATAAATTGGGAAAAGGGCTAAGAGGGAAATAAGACAAGAGGATACCACAGTCAGGTGGAGGGGCGGGGGGAACCAGAATGGATGCTTGGAGGTTTCTTAGAAGAGGTTACATTAAACTGGTACCTGATGGATGAGTAGGAGGTAGCCCACCAAAGAGTGGGGAGAAGTTTCCAGAAAGAGGACACAGCGCATATGAAGGTGCCAAGGCATGAAAGCAGTTAGCATAACCAAGGAACCAAAAGGAGTGCTGTGTGGCTCCAGTTGCAAAGGGCTGGGAGAGCAGCGTGAGGAGAGGAGGCGGCATCTTGTAGGTCCTAATCACTCTGAATTGTTTCCTCGAAGAACAATTCAGCCTGAGAACATTCTATTCCTCCCCATCTCCAGCGCAGAGCAAGACACCTGGTGCAAAACAGGCATTCAACAAGTTCCTGAGGGCTACATTGCCCCCAGAGATGTGGGTGAGCAACCTCTCTCTGCCCATTCTCCAGCTCCAAAAGCAAGTCCCCAGTTGGCTCACCTAACTGAAGCACCCGGTGATGGTTAACCACAATTCGGGTGATAGAAACAGGGGTCAAAACAGAAGCAGCTGCAAGAGCTACAGTTACGTCCTTGACAAATGCTACTGACAACTCAGTTGACAGATGTGACTACCACATGGCCCTTGGAGACCAGATTCTCAGGGTAAACTTCAGAGGACAACTCTAGTACAAGAAAGCTTGCCAAAATCATACGCCCAAGACTTAAGCCATTAGCGTGAAGTTCAAAATACAATTTCTTTTTTTTTTTAAATATTTATTTATTTAGTTATTCAGAGAGAGCAAAAGAGAGGCAGAGACACAGGCAGAGAGAGAAGCAGGCTCCATGCAGGGAGCCCAACGTGGGACTCGATCCCGGGGTCTCCAGGATCACACCCCGGGCTGCAGGCGGCGCTAAACCACTGCGCCACCGGGGCTGCCCCAAAATACAATTTCCAAGGTCAACTGCTCTTATTATTCAGAACTCTCTGACAACCAAATATATAGTTTTTTCCCTCAACAACCAAATCTTTGATTCTCCAGACACCAGCTGGGTGTCCTATAATTCTGACCCTACCCAGAGTCAGCACAGACTCCACAAGTTAAGGGCTCAGTCCCATGAGATTGTCCCACTGCAGATGCCAGCTCAAAGTCCCAGGCTGCCACTTGTACTTCCACCCAACTATAAACTGGCTATAACTCAAGGGTTCCTACCACCCACTCCTCAAGTTCAAGAATTGCTAGAACAGCTCATAGAACTCAGAAGAGTGTTTTAGTTACTATTATCAATTTATTATAAAGGATACAACTCAACAAGAGTTAAATGGAAGTGACACACAGTGCAGGGTATGGGGGAGGGGTGTGGAGCCTCCATGCTGTCTTCAGATGTGCCACCCTCCCAGCACCCCTATGTGTGCACCAGCCTGGAAGCTCTTAGAACCCCCATCATTTAGGGGCTTCTACAGAGACTTCATTACATAGGCACAACTGATTAAATCATTGCCTGTTGGTAATTAACTTAATCCAGCTCCTCCCCCCTTCCAGGAGGTCAGCAGGTGGGGCTGAAAATTCCAACCCTCTACTCCCAAGATTTGTTGCTCTGGCCACCAGCCCCCCCATTTAGAAGCCATCTAGGGACCCACCAAGAGTCATTCTGTAGCATAGGTTCAGGCAGAATTGAAAGGGCTTTGTTGGGAATACCAAAAGATCCTCCTATCACCTCTGTCACTCAAATTCCAAGGGTTGTAGAAGCTCTTCAGGGACAAAGACCAAACACATTTCTTATTGAACCACACAAGGTTTGTGTAGTTTTTGGATCTCTTTTGTTTTAAAGAACCCAGCAGATGAGAAGACAACTTGGTGAGTCACAGGAGTTTCCAAGTTGCCCAGCCGCCCTGCCCTATGCCTCCCTTATGAGTTAGCCTCTGGCCTATCCAGATTTCTGTCACTTTCAAGAACACACTCAGAATTTTTCAAATCACATTTTGAACTCTGGCTTTCTGGCTAATGGATTTTTTTAAAAAAGATTTTATTTATTCATTCATGAGAGACAGAGAGAGAAAAAGGCAAGACACAGGCAGAGGGAGAAGCAGGCTCCATGCAGGGAGCCCGACGTGGGACTCGATCCCGGGACTCCGGGATCACGCCCCAGGCCGAAGGCAGTCACCAAACCGCTGAGCCACCCGGGGATCCCCTGGCTAATGGATTTTGAATTATTCGACATTAATAATTATTTAGGCTAAGCCAAGCTATGGTTTTTAACTCTTTTTGAAAGAAAGGAAGTTATGCGAACATTACATATAGTTTGAAGGCGACTTATAAAGAAACACAATTAAAAATCCTTTGCCTAAGTCACATAGGATGCTATCCTTTCCATGCTCTTTAAATTTGTTGGTTTGGTGTTGTTGTTGTTGTTGTTGTTGTTGTTGTTTAAGTCCTGTGCTATAATTTTTTCCTGAATAGTTCTCCTTGCTTCCCTGTAGTGAGGGTAAAAAGGACTAGAGATGCCTTCCTGTGAAATTCTGCTTCAAGACCTTCACAGACTCCTTCCCTCTCCTCTCTTACCCAGCTAATTTCTCATACTCTTTGTTTAGTTTTTAAAGATTTTATTTGAGAGAGAGAGAGTATAAGCAGGGGGAGAAACAGACTCCCCACTGAGTGAGAGCCTGATGTGGGGCTCGATCCCAAGACTGCAGGATCACAACCCGAGCCAAAGGCTGATGTTTAACCAACTAAGCCCCCCCCCTTTTTTTTAATGAGTTCTACACCCAAAGTGGGGTCTGAACTCACAACCCTGAGATCAAGAGTCATACGCTCTACCAACTGAGCCAGCCAGGTCCCCCAAATCTCTCATCCTTTAGATCTCACTGTAAATGCCATTTCTTCAGAAAGCCATTCCCTTACTTACTCACCCAATCCCAAGTAGGACCCTATTAGTCTCCTATAAAATGCTACAATACCATTTCATGGTATCTGTCATAATTTGTGATTATACACTTGTGTGCATTTTGTTAACATCCTGCCTCCCTCCTCATTAAAGTGCAAGCTCTGTGTGGGCAGGTACCAAGACAATATTGCTCACATCTCTATACCCAGTGCCCAGAACAGTGTGGCATATGGTAGGAACTTAACATATATTTGTTAAATGGTTAGCAGCTTTTCTGTAAAGGCCTAGGATTTTCTAAACATGATATGCCCAGTGGCAGCTTCTAGTTTCTTGGAATACAAACTATTCATAGTGTCTTCTGAACACAGGGCCATGTTACAACAATAACCACATTTTTAAATGACTGCTATAGTCCACAAACTTGTGGGATGTTTCTTTAAATGCATTGCTAATCTTCACAATGGCCCTGCAAAGTGGGGATTACTACATCATTTTATAAGCAAAGACACCAAAGTTCAGAGTGGTAAATTAAATTCCTCACAGTCACCTAGCTAGAAGGCAAACACAATCAGAACTCAAACCCAGCTCAGAGGCTAGAGTCTGTGCCCCTTTTTCTCAACTCTCCAGGAGTATTGTCCAATAGGCCAAAGCATATGAGAGATCACAAGAACAACCTGTGGCCCATTTCTGGTATTTCTTTTTTTACCTGATGGTAAATAGCATAAAATATTTTTGCGTTAAAAAAAAAGGGGGACACAACTTAAAGTATAATATGGAATGAACTTAAAGAAATTTTGAACCCAAAACACAAAAGTTCAAAAAAATGCCACTGCCGGCTGCCCAGGCCTATCTCAGGAACCCCCACAGAAACACATGAAAAGCCCTTGTCACCCTTTCTTCATTTTATGTCCCTTTACCTTATTGCTATTTTTTTTTAATGCCAGCATCCCAACTCAGTCTTCATTTTCCACTCCCACCCTCCTTTCACTAGAAAAGTTTAAATGTTTAAAGAAGGTGGCACATGTCAGCCACTGGCATGTCATTTTCAAAAGTGTTAGTCATTTATAAGGACACCTTTTTGTAGGTACAATAAATCTGATTGATTTTTATTACACATCTTAGTTTAGAGTCACTTTTACATTCCTAGACAAAGAGATGATACAAATAAATATCAATTGTAAAACTTAGAGCCCAAGTATTGGCATATTCTTTGTCTAAAAGTAGCCAAAGAGAAGGTCAAGCTCAATAGTAACTCCAAAGAGCCATAAAGCCCACTGCCTCCTGCCTGCCCCAGGATCACTCCTTTCATAAATAACCTCAAAAGCATTTCATTCAAAATAACAAGGGCGGGGAGAAGGTGGCAGATTTCCAAACAGTACCAGACAAAACCATGCGCAGTAGACAACAGCCAGGCCCACTGTCCTTATCCAGTTCCCTCTGAGCATTTTGATTATGGCTTTTAGAGTGTATATTAATAGCCCCATTTTCATCCACGGATGGTGTTGAGATGGCCCAAGGTGTTGTTTGCAATGAGCCTCGACTGTAAGTGGGAAATGTGAGGCAGAACTGATACCCCATGTTAACAGGGAATCAACACTTCTCAAAAACTCGGCAACAATTCTACATTCAGTGAGGGAGGACTTACAAGAGTCAGACAGGAAAAGCAGAGAGTGGCCTAGGCCTGAACTGCAGAACTCTCTGACGCCCTTGGTCATGGAGGTGTGGGTGGTACAATTCAAGCAGCATGCAGGCATTCAATGGGGAACAATCCAACATTAGGTCAGAGTCTTAAGAAAGTGCTTCATGCCTAGGATTTGTGGCCTTGGGGTCTGAATCCAGGGATCTGGGAGACAGGTGACTTTAGAATATGAAGGCAGATACATACATTCTTATTGATCAGAGCAAAAAGGGGCTCGATGAAGGTTGCACACACAGTCTTAAACTCCTTCTCCCAGGTGATCTTCTTAGAGCCTGTTCAGACTTGTTTCCAGACTTTGCTGGCTGCTCCTGCGTGAAGACCCTCAGATGGCTTGGAACATTCTAGCGTGACTACAGACATGAAAACCAGGTCGGTCCTCTACACATTTGGCTCAATTCAGAGCCCAAAGCAGCAGCTTTCTGGTAGCAGTAAGCCATGCTCCTGTCTGCTCTACTCAAATATTTATCGGATCCATTTTGAGAGAAGAAAAGCACCAGAGACTGCTTGGGGAGGGATAGCTCCACCTCCTCACAGCTGTTTATCTGCTCTCACGGACTGCTGGACGAACACAGCTGTGTATAAGGCAAGCCTGTTTTAATAACCCTGCCTGCCCACTTGGCTTTCTCTTTCTGCCCTTAGAAAAGTTCCACGGTCACTCAACCACCCTTGCTCAGAATAGCCACCTTGAGACATCGGTATTAAGGTATGGTGTTATCTGCAGTGTTCAGTTCTGATTTGCTAGATGAATATTTTCAGCCTATGGAATTCAGACTAGCTTTGAGGGAATGTGGTGCAAGAGGCAGGTGTAACTGGCAGATAATCATTTCAGACTATCCACCTCATCATTTGGTTCCTGTTCAAGCAGGTAAGTTCTTAATAAATATGAAGCAGGGTTTGATCCCAAGAAAGATGAGGGAAGGCTCCATTATGCTCTGGGAATTGCTGAAAAGGGCTCTGGGTTTCAGAAAGAATGGTAACTAAAAAGGAGATAAGCTGCCAGATGCCAGATCTCCATTTGTAGAATGCTAAGACATTGCACTTGGTACCCCTCTTTCCCATGGGTTCTGATCCAGAAATGTGCCCTGGGAACTCAGCAGCGGAGTTAAACTATAACTCAAGGCCCACCTGAGTCGCCACCTTCCTGAGGCACCGTGCCAGCAAGGTGCGCCAGTATGGCAGACCTAGGGACTCGTACTGTCCCCTCAGGCTTGGCTCATGGACTCAGACACTCACATGGGAGCACTTCTAGCCTGGATCAGTCATTCAGTGGGCCTTTAATACAGACAAAGGCAAAACTGCACGTTAGTGTATTTCTAACACTGGGCAAGTCCTTGGTCTCTCTCTTCCAGACACACACGGACACTCAAAAAACACAGGCACCATTGTGCTTGCACACCCACACACTTAGGAGTTTCTCTAGGGGAGGAAAAGTGAGCAACATTCACCTAATGACCAACATAAAATGAAGCTCTGAATTTCAATAATACAACGAACTAAAACTTATGAACCAAACTAGTGTATGTAAATGGGAATTCCTAACTCTCTCCTCTGAGCTTGTTCAATGGTGCGGCCACTTCTGGCCACCATGTTTGGCTCTGCCCACAGGGAGCCACAGATCTAACCTCAGGTGAGTGTTCTGCTGGCAGACAGGACTCCTTCGCTCTCATTCATTATATCTTCCTCTCCCACCGCTCCCAAGTCCCACGTCTCTGTCTCTGCACTGCCTAATCACCCTCATGCAAACAGGGAACAGAATGGGGAATTCAAAAGTGCCACTGTATGTCTCATTCCCCTGACTCTTGTCCCATCAAAGAAAGCAGAGCCAGTCTCTTTTCTCATAAAACAGGCCCACAACTGAGCATGCTCTGGGGGCAGAGGATGGGCCTAGGCAGGGACACTCAGAGGATATCTGCAAGGGAAAAGATGGTGACAAATGAAGAGTAAAGTGACACAGTGTATGGACATGGCATCAGCTTACAGATTTACGGCTTTATGGTCATGGTTTTAAGGTTTTAAAGAAGCTATTTCCCTGAACTCTCTAAGGAGGCAAAGGGAATGTTGTTTCTATTGCTTCCAACATTCTTGGAAAACATTTCTTTATTCAGCAGATCCCAAAGGCCAATCAAGCCTATCGGGGGCTTGGATCCAAATGAGAATTCTCATTCTACCGACAGGAACAAGCACCTATTCAATTCTAGGGCTTTTACTTTTCAACTTCACTGTCATTTTATCCTGAGGCTCCGAAGACTGGGTCCTGCTCAGGTGACTCCTGATTCTGCCCCGTTGTTCAACAAGAAAGGAGCCTGGCACAAAGAACAGGCTAGAAAAGGAGAGGGGAGAGGGAGGGAGGGCGAGGGAAGGAAGAAGAGGAGGCAAGGGAGAAGGGAAGCAAGGTCACTGGTCATTCTCTTGCTTTCCACTTCGACTAGCACACTTTACCTTACCCATGCATTTCTGAGATGCTAATTAAAGGACATTTCCCAGAGTCACAGCGTGCCAGATTAGGACAGCACGCTTCAACCAGAGTATGGTGGTTAATCTGCAAAGAGGCCATAGCTTCTCCCCAGGGGCACGGTTCTGAGTTTGGGCTTGAAGTCCTCTCTGCAGGTTTTTGCTCGTCTCTTCTCTCAGAAGGCAAATGCTATTTACACCCTGGGAGAGGAGGAGCTGGCTTTACTTTGGAACCAGCCCTCGAGACTGTGGATAAAGCTGAGATGCAGGGGTTCCTGAGGAAGAGGAGGAGGATCCCGACTTCCTTCCGCTTTTAGGCCTGCAAGAGTCAAGCACATGTTTACATGTCATGTCCCATCTCTGTTGCTGACACAGATCATGTTCTTTTCTCAACAAGTACCCTTAGCCTTTCCTCAGTGGCCTGAAAGCCAGTATACTTTCAACTGTAAAACCACCAGACTGGCATAGCCTGATCCTCTGTGCATGGCTAACACAACCTGCCAACCCAGGCATGACACCTCAGGGAAGGAACCTGCTTCTCAGCCACTGTCCTTCCATTTAAATCGGATCTTGACTATCTTCTCTGAATTGGTAAAAAATACTGTTTGCATTCCATTTTTGGTTTTCACCTATTTGTTGTCCTTAAGTTTCTAATCCAAAGTTTAATAAGGCAGAGTTTCTAATTTAGCACCACATTAAGTACTTGATAATTCAATGGGTTATTTAAATGAGGTAAATTCAGCACTGAGGCTCGGAGCCTGGGCTGTGGATTTAGACACACGTAAGTTTGAACCCTGGCTCTGTACTTCCTTCCTTAAACTTGGCTACTTTGTAAAATTCTGACTTAGTTTTCCAATCTATAAAATGGGGTTACTGGTAATATTTACAAGTTTGTGTAGACATCATTAAGAGAATTTTTTTAAAGCACTTAGAATTGCATAGTACCTGGTAGGGACCAAAGAACTATCCTTTATTTCACCAGAATATATACTCCTCATGATAGGACCCGGGGCACATCAAGCATTCCAGTGTTCATTAGATTTGACATGATGCCCAAGCCATAAATATTTGTGGAATATATGAATACACATAGGAGTAACATGGCAATACTTTCTGGTGTGTTCCGTAAAGTGTTGACAAACCTTTACCTTTATTTGTCCTTGTTCAAGCATGTTCTGCATAGCCATAGGCCATCAAAAGCCACTCACCTGGCCTTGGATTTCTTATTTGTAGTGCTTTCAAAGGATGATGCATCCACCTGTATCTCATCTTCATCCTGCAGAGCCGCATCCAGTGCAGCCTGAACTTTGGGAGCAATGGCGGGGCCCTCGTAGTCTCTGGTGGTCCGGCTGGGCATGTCCAGCTCTAACAGCACGATGTTTTCTGCCTGCAGAAGCACAGCCATAACCAGCCAGGCTGGCCTCTGATCGATCAGACAGAGAGAACAAGCAGTCCTGACCCCCTCCAAAAAACAGAATTGCACATTTCTTGCTACTCAGAGCCTACCAAGCGCCTGTAGTGACACGGTTTTATAACTTTTTCCTGGTGAGGATACAGATGTTTTTATCTTTTCTCTTGGCTTTCTTCTATTTCCTTTTTTAAAAAAGTGTTTTTTTGTGTGTGTGTGTTTTTTTTTTTTAAACAATGAACATATATTATACCCTAAGGGGAATAAGCAGGGGAAAATAATAAGTAGAACCCACTTACTGCAGTCAATGTGAAAACACAAAAAGATATAAATAAGAAGATATTAATCACTGACCATTTCACCACCTACAGCAGTTCTCATGAACCTTCTGGTGGCCAAGGGAAGGAGGCAGGTAGGGAGTACATATGTGGAAGGCATGTGGCAGTGTGTGTCTTGTAACCATATTTTATAAATCATACTGGGCCCTGCCTCATAACTGGCCTTGTGGCTGGATTTCTTCACTTGATAGCCTGTGGTGGGCCTTTCCCTGGCTCCTACATACTGAGATGAGTAAGTAGAGGGAAGAACAGCCATGGTACACATCTCCTCCTTCAGCAACTCCCACCCAGTCGAGTCCAGAGGGGGCAGAAGGGTCACTGCAGGGAGAAGGTGGAGAGATGGAGTGGCTCCATCAATCAATTTTATATATTGAGATGCTGCCTAAAATTTTTCTTAATGGAGCGGGTCCACTGCTACAAACCTCTGAGAGCCATTGCTTTAAATTCTACCTTTGGATCAGGTTAGCCCCCTGGAAATCCACACATTTTGATTTGTAGGCTTTGAAATCACGTTTTTGTTTTGAGACATGAAATAATGGGCAAGAGATGCACCCTCTGAAACTTCAAGGAAAATGCTTATGAGGACCCTGATACATTATTCACCTTCCACTACAGAAAGCGCCCCCTATTGTGATTTTTTTTGCTTTGTTTCCTTTATTTTAAATAACTCAACACCAGGAAGAATAGCACCTGAGGGACTAATTAATCCCAATCTGCTCTCCTTTGGTGGCCAAGGAAGACTCAAAAACACATTAAATGTTTCACATGAGAATCTATCCTCAAAACAAAACAAAACAAAACAAAACAAAACAAAAAACTCCAAACCCACAGATTCCCTATTACTATAAAATACAGATGAAGAGCCTGAGTGGCTCATTCAGTTGACTGTCTGCCTTCAGCTCAGGTCATGATCTCAGGTTCCTGGGATTGAGTCCCGAGTTGGGGTCCCTGTTCAGCAGGAAGTCTGCTTCTTCCTCTCACTCTGTCCGTGCCTCTCCACTCGTGCACATACACTCTCTCTCTCTCAAATAAATAAATAAATAAATAAATAAATAAATAAATAAATAAAATCTTTAACAAAAATAAATAAAATAAAATACAGATAAGCAAAAAGAAGGCAATTTAAACTGAGTACACTTCCATTAACCAGAGATAATCAGTTCACATTTTGACACATTTTGCAGCAGCTTTTTAAATTTCATATGTAAATGTCTAATACCGATTGTTTTATAACTTAACAATGTATTGTGTCTCCTGGTTCATCCACTTACCAGCTACCTACTAAGCCATAGGACCTGCTACACAGAGGAGGTAGGAAGGTTCAATTAGAGAAGCAATAAAGTGCTGAGTACATGCCTAGCATACAGCAAGTAGTTATGAGTAGAAACTTGCACAGTATTATTATTGTAAAATATGTTTGGGTCAGTAGTCCTCAATTACATCACTTTAAATAACAACCTGACTGACCCACATTCCGTTAAATGGAAGTAGCCAAAGTTCTTTAGCTTATCTCCACCTCCTGTCATTACATGACTACATTCCCTCCAGCCTTCACACAGAGCCATTTTCAGGATTCATGTTGATGTTTACTAGCCATTATCGACAGTATATTTGTACCCTCCTCTTTCCTAGTCCTAATTTTCTAAATCTCATTCTATTTTACCTTCTTTTTCATAATTATTTGTTCTTTTTGTTACTTAGTATATTTATTTCTTATTTTGTTATAATTGTTATGTTAATATAAATGTCCTCAGGAACCTCTGGAAAGAGTCAAGATACGAACTCTGCAGAATGGTGCCTGAGGGTTTATATAAATCTAAACTCCTTGAAAAGAGATAGGAGAGAAACACAAGGATGATCTTCTCACCCTATATCGGGCCTCTGGACGAATCATCATGGACATTCTTGCGTGTTGGCTCAATGGTCTCTTATACCCCACAGCTGAGACTGGCCGCTTCATCATCTGCTGATTCCTGGAAATGGACTGCAGTGGTTAAAGCCCTGGCTGGAGTGTGTTCCACAGTCCCAGGACCGTCCTGTGGAACCATCTGTCAGAAGACACTGAGCCTATTTAAACAGAACCTAAACCTAGTAACTCCCTGGACTGAGGGCTGCCATGCAAATGGGTAAAGAACTGCTTATATTTTCTGTATGAGTCACATTCTTATTCAAATGTGAACATCATGCCTCTCTCTTAAACTGGAAGGGATCAGTCATCATCCAGTTCTTAGATGGCAGGCGCAAAGCTGAGCTGTTAATGTTCCCACCCCCACATCCTTGGCCGACCTTCTCCCATTATTCCAGCAAGACCCAGACAGACTGGAAATCCTCCTCCACGCTGTTTCAGATTGCCATACGATATGACACCCGTCTGGGTACTGCCCCTCCTTTGGCCTAGCATGCTTCATTTGACGGCTCAGTAGGCAAAAACGCAGGAACTTGGGAAAGGTTGTGAATTCACTGTGATAGTCTCCCAATTCCTAACAATACATCCTACCATACCCCTTGGGCTAAGTCTAGCTTATTTTTTCCCTCTCGTCCCCACCTTAAAATCAATAGTGACTTACTCCAGTCTGGTTATAGGATGTAATTTCCAATGATCTTCCTCTTCATCAAAGAAGGATCTATTCATAATTTTACTTTTTTCTTCCAAAGGGATGAAGTTTTCTATAATAAGATGCCTGTAAGAGCACACATACATGAGTGGACACAGGTGGAGAAAGAACAGAAGTGGAGTACTGGCTATACTAGGCATGGGAGTCATTAGATGAGAGTCAAGCCACTCAGCAAACACTCACAGGGCAAGCACTATGGGCCTACCATCAGACAGACAGCTAGGGTACAGACAGGAATGATACCTGGTCCCTGCCTGAGAAAGAGAAGTCAGCCCTCTTAGATACAACAGGTGCTGATGGTGGGCTGCTCTAGAACTCTAGGGAGGTCACTTCTGCCCAAGGAGGAGCAGCTTGAGGAGGTGAAGAGACTGAAGACAAGTGGCCAGGCTCACGCTGTACCAGAGTGAACATGTGCTAACAGAAGTGTCTTCTAGGGGCCCACTGGTACTGCCAACCCAGCATATGAACTTCCAAAATGCTGAAAATGGATTAGAAATTAAACGGCCTTCTTCTGATGCCATGGATTGTTGCCCAAGCTAGAAAACTTCCCACTCTCATAACCAGGACAAAGAGAAAGACTGAGTGGATTTCAGTCCCTCAGACCACTGAGAGTAAAGACCATTCTTGAGAAGAGTCTCAGCCTGAGAAGTGTTGGGGAACATAGCAAACAGTGAAACTGGAACCCACTGGGTTGTGTCTCTCCATAGTGATGACTGTCCCCTGCCACATCTCTGCCTTCATACTCTCAAAACCTCAGGACAGAACAATACCAAAGGGGTATTAACGTGGGAAAGATACACAACACACACCACAGAGGTGTAGGGTACTGACCGTGAGAAAGAGGCTGACTCACTGTTTATTCAAAAGATATAAATAAGAGATATAACAATGAAATGAAAAAGGCTTCCCTGGGGAAAAATATTTCAGAGAGATGGAATTTTCTATTTATTTTATTTGAAACATTTAAGAAATTATTTTTTATGACATATATTTGTTTTTTTCTGATTTTAAAAGTCCTATCTATACAGTAGGAAATGTGAAAAATACATCTACATATAATTTCACTAACCAGAGGTAGCTATTATTAATATTTTGACATATTTTGTTCTGATTTTTTTCTAGGTGCACATACCTAGAAAGAGGACACATTTAATTGTAAGAGCTCTTTCCAAATTTAAAACTTGGTCATTAAAGAATCCCTCTGAAAAGCTCTTTCTTTTCCTTTTTCCTTTCCTTTCCCCCTTCCCTTCCCTTCCCTTCCCTTCCCTTCCCTTCCCTTCCCTTTCCTTTCCTTCCTTTCTTCTTTCTTTCAAATATTTTTATTTATTTATTCATGAGAGACACACAGAAAGAGAGTGAGAGGCAGAGACACAGGCAGAGGGAGAAGCAGGCTCCATGCAGGGAGCTGGACGTGGGACTCGATCCCAGGTCTCCAGGATCACGCCCTGGGCCAAAGGCAGGCGCTAAGCTGCTGAGCCACCCAGGGATCCCTGAAAAGCTCTTTAAAGAAAAATTCCAGCTAGGGGCACCTGTCATGCAACTCTTGATCTTGGGATTGTGAGTTCAAGCCCCAAATGGGTATACAAAATCCTTTAAAAAAGAAAAGAAAAATCTCAGTTGTGGAAGGACTGATGGAGAAAAACAGTATTTTGCAACCCCTAATGAAAGAATCATTACAGACAAATTGTTGTTGGTTGAAACCATTAACTCAGCGGTTCTTAAGCCAGGCTGCATGTTAATATCACTTGCAAACTTAAAAAAATATCTTGTCCAGACCTCATGAGAGACCACTGGTTCTCAAAGTGTGTTCACAGAACCAACAGGAGCAACAACTGGAACCTGATAGAAATGCAAATTCTCAGGCTCCATACCAGATGTACTGAATCAGACTCTGGTTATGGAATCCCACAATATATATTTAACAGGCCCTTCAGGTGATTTGGTACCTGCTAAAGTTTAAGGACCACTGCCCTAGACAAATTAAGTCAGAATCTTCAGGGTGAGGCCTTTTTAAAACACCTCATATAATTTCAGTATGCAGCGAAGGTTGAGAACCAGTGCTTCAGTGCTTGCTTTCTTTTTTTTTTTTCAGTGCTTGCTTTCATTTAAAATCCAGACTGAGGGCAACCTGGGTAGCTCAGCAGTTTAGTGCTGCCTTCAGCCCAGGGCCTGATCCTGGAGACCTCGGATCAAGTCCCACATCAGGCTCCCTGCATGGAGCCTGCTTCTCCCTCTGCCTGTGTCTCTGCCTCTCTCTCTCTCTCTCTCTCTCTCTCATGAATAAATAAATAAAATAAATAAAATAGTAAAAAAAAAAAAAAATCCAGACTCAGATATTTCTATAGCCTGACCTGGCTTTTCAATAAGCCAACTGTGAAAAAAGTTTTAAAAAGAAAAGGGATTGCTAGGGATCCCTGGGTGGCACAGCAGTTTGGCGCCTGCCTTTGGCCCAGGGCGCGATCCTGGAGACCCGGGATCGAATTCCACGTCGGGCTCCCGGTGCATGGAGCCTGCTTCTCCCTCTGCCTGTGTCTCTGCCTCTCTCTCTCTCTCTGTGTGTGACTAACATAAATAATAAATAAAAATTAAAAAAAAAAAGAAAAGGGATTGCTTCAGATTAAAATAAGCTGAAGAGAAATAATAACCAAATGCAATATGTGGTCTTTATATAGATATTAATATGAACAAACCCATAAAATCTGAATATGGGCAAGGCATGGGAGCACACTAAGAAACCAATGTTAGTTTTGTTAGGTGGAAAGATATCACTGTGTATACAAAAATCAATTGTATTTCTATACACTAGCAGTAAACATTCTGAAGATAAAATTAAGAAAAACAATTCCAGGGCAGCCCGGGTGGCTCAGTGTGGTTTAGCGCCGCCTTCAGCCTAGGGCTTGATCCTGGAGACCCGGGATCAAGTCCCAAATCGGGCTCTCTGCATGGAGCCTGCTTCTCCCTCTGTCTGTGTCTCTGCCTCTCTCTCTCTCTCTCTCTCTCTCTCTCTCTCTGTCATGAATAAATAAAGAAATAATATTTATTTTTTTAAATAATATTTTTTTAAAAAGAAAAACAATTCCATATACAATAGCAAAATAAAAATTATTAGCTATATATTTAACAAAAGAAGTTTACGACTTATCCACTGAAAACTAAAAACATTCTTAACAGAAATTAAAGAAGATCTAAATAAATAAGACACCCCACATTCATGGATCAAAACACTTAACTGTTACGATAGTACTCTCTAAATGGATCTATAGATTCAATGTAGTTCCTATCAATATCCCAGCTGGCTTTTTCACAGAAATTGACAAGCCAATCTTAAGATGTGTACAGAAATGCAAGAAATCCTAAATAGTCAAAAACAGTCTTGAAAAAGAACACCAAAGTTGGAGGACTAATACCTCCTCATTTCAAACTTACTACACAGCTATAGTAATCAAGACAGTGCTGTATTGGCATAAAGACAAACAAATAGATCAGTGGAACAATATTGAAAATTCAGAAATAAACCCTTCCATTTATGATCAACTGATTCTCAATAAGGGTGCAAAGACAGGGCAGCCTGGGTGGCTCAGTGGTTTAGCGCCGCCTTCGCCCCAGGGCGTAATCCTGGAGACCCGGGATAGAGTCCCATGTTGGGCTCCCTGCATGGAGCCTGCTTCTCCCTCTGCCTGTGTCTCTACCTCTCTGTTTCTCTGTTTCTCATGAATAAATAAATAAAATCTTAAAAAAAAAAAAAGGGTGCAAAGACAATGAGAGAAGACCCTTTCAACAAATAGTGCTGGGACAACTGGATATCCACATGCAAAAGAATGCACTTGGAACCCTACTTCATACTATATACAAAACTTAACTCAAAATGGATCATAGACCTAAATGTAAGACCTAAAACTTTAAGACTCTAAGATGACCTAAGAGAATTGAAAACATAAGTCCTCAATAAAACTTGTACACAAATGTTCACAGCAGTTATTATTCATAATAGCTAAAAACAAACCACCCAAAGCTCCACCAACTGATGAATGGGTATATAAAATGTGGTACATTCATACAATACAATATTATTCAACCATAAAAAATAATGAAATATTGATATGTGCTACAATATGTATGATCCTTGAAAACACTATACTAAGTGAAAGAAGCCAGCCACAAATGGCCATACTATTCCATTATAAATTGATATGTAATATCCAGAATAGGAAAATTTAGATACAATACCAATAAAATATATAGATAAGTTGGACTATATCAGAATTAAAATCTTTTGTGCTGCAAACAAAATACCATAAAGTGAAAAGACAACCCATAGAATGCAAGAAAATATCTACAAATCATATATCTGATAAGGGACTTGTCTCCAGAATATAGGAAGAACTCTTACAGCTCAATAACAAAAAGACCCAATAAATTACCCAACTTTAAAATGGGCGAAGGATTTAAACAGACATTTCTCCAAAGAAGATATGCAAATGGACAAAGAGCACATGAAAAGACATTCCATATCATTAGTCATTAGAGAAATGTAAATCAAAACCTCAATGAGAGAAAAAAAAAAAAAAAAAAAAAAAAACCTCAATGAGATACTACTTCACACCAATTAGGATAGCTATAATAAAAAGGATAGACAGTAACAAGTGTCAACAGGATGTGGGAAAATTGGTGGTGAAAATGGAAAATGAAAAAAAAAAACTAAAAAAAAAAAAAAGAAAATGGAAAATGATGCAGCCATTCTGGAAAACCATTTGGCAGTTCCTCCAAATGTTAAACACTGAGTTACCATATGACTTAAGCAATTCCACTCCTAGGTATATATCCCAGAAAAATGAAAACATGTTCATATAAAAATTTGTACATGAATGTTCACAGCAGCATAATAGCCAAAAACTGGAAACAACTCAAATGTCCATAAACTGATAAACAAACAAAATGTGTGATATATCCATACAATCCAATATCATTCAGCCATAAAAAAGAATGAAGTCCTGACATGCTACAACATGAATGATCCTTGAAAGCATCATGTTAAGTGAAGGAAACCAGTCATAGAAGGCCACTGATTATAAGACACCATTTATATGAAATGTTCAGAATATACAAATTTACAGAGACAGAAAGAAGATTAGTAGGTACTTAGGGCTGGAGGGGGGCAAGTAATAAGGAATGACTGCTAACTGGTATAGGATTTCCTTGGAGGGGGAGGGGGACACAAAAAACGTTTTAAAATCAGATTGTGTGGGGATCCCTGGGTGGCGCAGCGGTTTAGCGCCTGCCTTTGGCCCAGGGCGCGATCCTGGAGACCCGGGATCGAATCCCACGTCGGGCTCCTGGTGCATGGAGCCTGCTTCTCCCTCTGCCTGTGTCTCTGCCTCTCTCTCTCTCTGTGTGTGTGACTATCATAAATAAATAAAAAATTTAAAAAAATAAAAAATAAAAAAAAATAAAATAAAATCAGATTGTGGTGATTTTACAACCCTGTAAATATGCATTTTTAAAAATGATTTGTATTTTATTTTATTTTATTCTTTATTTATTTATTGGGGGGGGGCGTTGAGGGGAGGGGCAGAGGGAGAGAGAATCTTAAGCAGGCTTCATGCCTAGCACAGAGCCCAATGCGGGGCTTGAACTCACAATCCTGAGATTATGACCTGAGCCGAAATCAAGAGTTGGATGATTAACTGAGCCACCCAGGCGACTTGTATACTAATTTAAATAGGTGAATCAAGGCAGCCCTAGTGGCTCAGTGGTTTAAAGCCACCTTCAGCCCAGGGCCTGATCCTGGAGACCTGGGATCGAGTCCCACGTCAGGCTCCCTCCATGGAGCCTTCTTCTCCCTCTGCCTGTGTCTCTGCCTCTCTCTCTCTCTCTCATAAATAAATAAAATATTTTTTAAAATAGGTGAATCATACGCTATGTGAATTATACCTCAGTAAAGCATTTTTTTAAAACAGCATCATGGGGATCCCTGGGTGGTGCAGTGGTTTAGCGCCTGCCTTTGGCCCAGGGCGCGATCCTGGAGACCCGGGATCAAATCCCACTTCGGGCTCCCGGTGCATGGAGCCTGCTTCTCCCTCTGCCTATGTCTCTGCCTCTCTCTCTCTGTGTGACTATCATAAATAAATGAAAATTAAAAAAAATAAAAATAAAAAAAATAAAACAGCATCATGATCATGTATGTAGATATGCAGGAGTGAGAATAACAGGAAGTTAATGTTACATGAGGTTTTAGAATATTTCTATGAGAGATAAACGATAAAAGATTGTTTATAATGAATCTGGGTGGTGGGTGTTCATTATACCATTCAGAAAACTCTAGTTAATAAAAGATTCCCCCTTCTCAACAGAGGCTGGAGCCTTTAAAAACTTCAAGCAGGTAAGGGTGGAAAGAAACTTAGAGATCATCTGGTCATTCACCTAACAGATGGGATGCGGAGACAGAAAGTGACTCTCTCCAGAATAAACAGAAAACAGACAAGGCGGCAGAACATGAGTTGGGGAGAAGTAGGCAGGGGCCCTGTCTTCAAGACATGTTTCTTACTCAACAAACCTGCAAGTGGCTGGAGGTGCCACAAAGGGCCCAGACTTACTTGAGTTTCAGCTCCCTTGTGAGCTCGTTCTGAGTCTGCTCCAGCTCTTGGCGCTCCTTGATGTGCTCCTCTTGGAGGTCATGGATCTCTGCCTTCACTGCCTGAAGCTTGGAGAAGAGCTGGGACCAAGGGGAGAGGTGGGTGAGGAGGGGAGCCGTCCCGACAACAAAGTTCTGCCCTTCCCCCAAGCCACAAGACACCTCTGCCTGGCCTCGTTCCTTTATACCTTCTTGAGTTTTTTGGTCTTGATGTCCACCTCTTGCTGCAATGAGCTGTATGTCTCTTTAAGTTCCAAGGTCTCCTCATCTCTGCTTTCCATCTGTTGCTGGATTTCTCTTTCTCGACGTTTCTGAGTAACATCACAAAATTCATCAGCTTGCCTTGAGACCGTGTCTATATAAGAATACAGGGCTGGGTGATCCAGATCAGTCTCTCACTAGGAAGGGGCTGAACACCTCGTTTTCATTCCCTCTGAAGAATCTAATACAAGAGGGGTCCCTGGAGGCCCAGTGGGTTGAGTATCTGCCTTTGACTCAGGTCATGATCTCAGGGTCCTATGACAGAGTCTCACATTCGGCGCCCTGCTCAGCGGGGAGCCTGCTTCTCCCTCTGCCTCTCCCCCTGCTCATGCTCTCTCTCACTCGCTCTCCCTCTCTCAAATAAATAAAACCTTTACAAAGAAAGAAAGCCTCTAATACAAGAGATACTTGCTCTGTGGCTTTAGCGCACCTCATCCCAGCCCGTTCTCCTCAGGAGGGAATGAAGAGATACCTGCTCTGCGATTTCCTGCCGTTTCTGCTCCAGGATTTTCTGCTGTTCGTTTGTGTGATCTACTATATTTTTTCCTCCAACCAGTAGCTTACTCTCCATGGCCTGAGTGAGAAAAAAGTAGAATCCATCTCGTGAATGACCTCTCTCAGAACATATCTCCTCACAGGGCAGCCTGTAAAACATAAGGAGCTCGGGACTAAGCCAAAGGGGTGAACTCTGGGGGAAAACAGATTGTGCTCAGCAGCGTCCTTACCATCACTGGGGTGGGGCTGAGGTGGCTCCACTGGGGCTTTACCTTAGAAACACTGAAGATACAGCTTCTCCAGGCAGAGAGGAATTTCAGCTTTCTTTTTTTTTTTTCCAGCTTTCTTTTAAAATAATTTTTTTTTCTTTTTGGTTTTAGTGTATTGACCCTACTTAAAACCTATGGAGCACTTCCTATGTGCTGGGTGCTAGAGATGCAACTGAATACAAATCACAAAGCTGAAGAGTCCACTGAGGGCCACAGACAAGTAAGCAGGTTCTTACCCTATGGAGTCAGACACCATCAGGAGGAAAAGAGTAATATGGGAGAGGCATAGGGGAGGAAGAGAATCCAGGCTTTTGGAGGAAATTGAGAAAAGCTTCCCATCTCAAGCGTGCTGAAGTAAAAATAGGAATTAGCTAAGAGAAAAAAATGCAGGGGTGGCTCAGTTGGTTAAGCATTTGACTCACAATGTCAACTCAGGTCACAATCTCAGGGTCACAGGATTAAGTACCATGCTGGGCTCCTCATTCAGCAAGGAGTCTACTTGAGATTCACTCTCTCCTTCTCCCTCTGCCCCTCCTCCTGCTCACACATGCCCTGTCTCTTTCTCTCAAATAAATAAAATCTTAAAAAAAAAAAAAAATCATGTGTGAGAAGGTAGGGTAGGAAGTGGTGATGCATGAAGTTGGCAAAGCAATCAAGGGTCAATCTAAAAACATCAAAGCCCTGTTAAGAGAGACTGAAATTGATCCTGAGAACCATAGGGATCACAATGACTGTTCTTGGAGCATAGGGTACATGGTCAGATTTGTGTTTTAGAAACATTCTTCTCCCTCCACAGGAAGAATAACTGGAAAAGGGCAGGCCGGGTGGAGGGAAACCACCAGGAGGCTGTTTTGAGGATCCAGGCCTGGGTTGGGGCAGTAATGGTGGGAGAGAGCAAAGTGTTTGGGTGCAAGAGTTCTGATCCGATGGCACAGGATTCAGAGGCCTTGGGACTGACTGGGCTATAAGGGGGATCAAGGGACAGCTAGCAGGGATAATTCCTAGGGGGTCTGGCTTGACTGAGAAAAGGCAGGCAGGAACAGGTTCTGGGTGGCCGTGGCCATCTCTGGAAATGTCCAATAGGCAGAGACTATTTAGGCTAGAAAGTTAGGAGACAGCTCTGAACTGGCTCAACAGATGGGACACTGTGAGCATTCAGATGGTGACGAAAGCCATTGGAAGGATTTGCACCTGAAAAACACAAAATCAAGGGGTGCCGAGGTGGCTTTGTTGGTTAAGCACTTGCCTTCAGCTCAGGTTGTGATCCCAGGGTCCTGGGATATAGTCCCACATGGGGCTCCCTGCTCATCAGGGAGTCTGTTCCTCCCACTGCCCTTCATCTCTCTTGTGCACTCTCTCTCTCTCACTTACTCTCTCAAATAAATAAATAAAATCTTAAAAAAGAAAAACACAGAATCCAAAAACTCTATAACCTTGCTTTTAAGAAACTTTAAAAATTAACAGTATCCCTGCTGCCATCTTTCAGCGAACCCTTGGGTCTGTTTCCTCTTCTTTCAAAATGATGTGGTTGGACTGGATTACTAACTGCCCTCACCCCCCCACACACACTCCTTCCAGCTCTAAAATACTTTTGTCCTATGATTTTACAGCATCCAGAGATTTCGAGAAACAGAAGTAATATCATTTTCCCATAAACAAAAATGTCTTAAGAGATTCAGTAACCTTGAGGTAATACTGAGTCCTGCCCCACTTGTCCTCCAAGAATTGCCCAAATAACCCAGTTTGTTTAAAGAGTCTGGGTATTCCTGGGCTTGAATAACAGACATGATCCTAAAAAGCAGCATGTGCATCAAACATGGGCATACCCATTACACTTCAAGTGCAGAAATAAGGAGGGGAGGAAGTGGCATCTGACATTAAGGAATTCCACAATAAGCCCCTCGCTGGAACAAAGTGATCTCCTAATTGTGTTGTATAGGACTCCATTTTCACATCAGGTCTTTAAAGCTCTGGAAAGGACTCCTGCCTCTGAAGTAATATAGAAACTGGCTCTGTGAAAGAGCTACTATGGAGTCACAGATAAAGGACAGCTTCATACAGTGGGGAAAGGGGAGGCAACAAAGAACTCACTGGTCATTTTTAAATTAATAAACAAGGATACATTTGAGAGTTGAAATCAGAGTTCATATAAATTCACTAGGAAATAACCCAAAACCTCAGAGCCGTTCTGGCTTGTGGTCAGGCAGCAGTCATCCTCAGATTTCCAGGGCTAGCTCTGTCCTCTCCTCTGCCAGTAAAGCCCTGTGGCAGCCCCGAGTCCAGACACCTGATAGAATAGCATACTGGCACCAGAAGGAAAATATACAGGAGTCTCCACACTCTAGAATGTTAGTCAGCCACTGTCTCACAGGGGTTGGAAGTTGAGGGAGGGGGTTGACTATAAAGGAGCATTTGGGGGGTGATGGAATTGTTCTGTATCTTGTATGGTTGGGGCACTGCATATTAGAATCACAATGAGGGATGCCTGGATGGCTCAGTCAGTTAAGCATCTGACTCTCGATCTCAACTCAGGTCTTGATCTCAGGGTGGTGAGTTCAAACAGACATGCACAAAACCTCAACATGAGATGCCATTTTATATACATCAGACATAGGAAAATTAAGGCAAGGGCACCTGGGGGGCTCAGTCAGTTAAGTGTCTGCCTTCAGCTTGGGTCATGGGATTGAGTCCCACAGTGAGCTCCCTGCTCAGCGGGGAGCCTGCTTCTCCCTCTCTTCCCCACTTGTGCTCTCTGCTGCTGTCTCTGTCTCTCAAATAAATAAATAAAATCAAGAAAAGAAAGAGAAAGAAAGAAAGAAAGAAAGAAAGAAAGAAAGAAAGAAAGAAAGAAAGAAAGAAAGGAAGGAAGGAAGGAAGGAAGGAAGGAAGGAAGGAAGAAAGAAAGAAAAAGAAAGAAAGAAAGAAGAAAGGAAGGAAGGAAGGAAGGAACTGAATTCCGGACATCCGTACTTCCAGGAATAACGAAAGAACCACCTCAGCCACAAGAAAGAAGAAATGAAAGATAAGAAAAAGAAAGAAAGAAAATTAAGGCGGATAGTCACAAGTGGTGGTTAAGGACAAGGAGCAATCAGAGTTCACACTGTGTAGAAGCTTCAATTCACATGGCCAAAAACAACTTTTGATTATCTAATAAAATTGGGCTGCATGTACCCAAGGACCTAATGGCACCAGGTAAGAAATTCTTGCTCATATATATGTTCTCTTGGAGCCAAGCACAAAAACACCCATAACAAAAAAATGGAAATAACCCACTATGAGGAGAATGGAATACCACACACTTCTCAGAGCAGTAATAATGAATGAGTCACAGCAACAAGCATCAATATGGACAAATCTCATTACATAAAGTTGATCAAGCAAACCGCAGCAGTGAGATTCCATTTATAAAGAGGTACAAAATGATGTGAAATGAAAACTGTCTTTTTCTAGAGACATAGACATATATGAAAAAACTATAAAGAAAAGTCAGGAAACAATAAGCATCAAATCCAAAACAAGGGCTACCCTGTGGGGGAGGGAGGCACAAAGAGCTTATTAAGATATGGATTACATCGTACTTCTCACACTGGCTGGGGGACCCATGGGCGTCGGTGTTGTTGCTGCTTTTTACACCTTGCCTGTAGGTAAACATTATTCCTCCTACAGGTTCAGTATAAACTTGAAGAAATGATTTTTATGTCAACTTGACAAATGTTTACTGGACACTGGACCCCATGGAGCTGTTGGGAATGTAATACTTGAAAGGAACATCATCCCTCGTGCCATTTTTTTGATAAAACAGAAAGCACCAAAAGAAAGGGCCTGGGGAAGGGTGTGGTACCTTGATTTTGGCACCCAGCATCTCAGCAGCATCCTTCTCCCGCCGCAGGTCCTCCATCTTCTTCTCCTTCTCCTTCAGCAGCCTCATCTTCTCCTCTGCAACCAAGCTGTGGTCCTCTACAATGGCCCGCTTCTCAATCTCCAGTTTTTCTTGCTGTTCCCGCCAGTAATCATCCTTATCATCCCCTTCCTCCTCACCCTCTTCTCCCTCCTCCTCCTCCTCCTCCCCGCCCCCACCACTGCCACCACCTTCCCTCCGCTTCTCTCGCCTCTTCCTCCTGCCAATGGACCGTTTTTCCAGCTGGGCCTTGAGCCGAGCAATCTCTTCCTGGAATTCTCGAAGGAGGGCATCTTTTGGGTCCTCATTGACCCTTGGCTTGTTCTTAATGTTTTTGGCACGGTTGGCATATCTCAGAGTGGTCAGAGTCTCTTCTACATTGTACGAGGCAGGTCCCACGTTGGCTACCATCACAGTTTTAGCATTGCCACCAAGAGAATCTTGGAGGAGCCTGGTCAGCTTTGAGTCCCGATAAGGAATGTGAGTGCTTTTCCCATCCACCAGGGCAGAGATGACATTACCTAAGGCTGAGAGGGACAGATTGATCTTGGTCGCTTCCTTGAGTCTCTCTCCTTGTGCACCAGTCTTGGCTTGCCGTTCGCTGCCAGCGAGATCCACAAGGTTCAATTTCCCTACACGGATATGATTTTCTCCATCAAGGCCCACCTCACTGCACTCAATGGTGATCACAAAAATTGCATGAGAGCGTGAGCTGTGCTCGTTCATGTTGGTAGCACCAACCGAGCGGTTCTGGTTCCCCACGTTCATCACATGTTCTATTTCCTTCACACTCTTGGTGACAAAGGAGGACAGGTCTTTCACATACACTCCAGTGTCAGGCCTCTCTTTGAGCTCAAGCCTTTTGGTCTGATCCTTTGAGAGCAGATCTCGGATCTCTTCCTGGTAGATCTCTAAGTAAGAAGCCCTGACAAGGTACTGTTGATTCTGGGATCGAGAGATATGGGTGAAGATGTGGTCAAATGAGTTAGGGATAACTCCTCTTTTCTCAGGGTCACCACGGACTCCTTCCATCGTGTAGGTTTTCCCAGTCCCAGTTTGTCCATAGGCAAAAATCGTCCCATTGAAACCCTGCAGGACAGAGTCCACAAGTGGTCGGAACGTCTCATCATAGAGTTCAAACTGCTTGGCATTCCAGTCATACACTGCATCAAAGGTGAAGGTCTTGGGCATTTCATGGGCCACTCCTTTGGGGTTCTTCACTGACACCTGCCCCAGCTTCACATCCACATCCACCACCTTATCATATGAAGCAGCCTTTTCCTTGCCATTCATGGGCCGACAGCGAACCACCACCCTGACTGACTCTGAGCTTTTTAACTTTGACATGATGAACTCTGACCGGGTCAACCTTGAGGGCTAAGAATCCAAAATGTCTCAGGATGCTAAGGTCCTAAAAAAAAAAAGCAAAAGTAAGTAAGGACAGTACAGTTGTTACTGAGGACTGTCACCTTCATCTTGCTAACCTTCTGACAGCTACATTTACTGTAATACACACTGTATTTCTTCACAGGATCTTAATGAGCTTCAGTGGGAAAAGTAAAAACTTTAGTCCACCAGTAGTGTAAACGAGCTTGTCCTCCCTTTGACTGATACTTTATCTTAGATTCCAGGTTGCAGCAGCTAGAAATCTTGTAAAAGCCTGGATAGCCTTATGTCCTGTTGAACTACTACAACCTCTTCAGGGAGCAATGTGGAACTATCTAGCAATACCTTTTGATGTAGCATTTGTATTTCTAAGAATTTATCCAACAGATAGAAGGATACTTGTGTGGCATCATTTGTGGTAGCAACAGACTGTGGACCACCCCAATTCCCATCAAGAGGGGCTTGACTGAATAAATTAAATATATATGTAAAAACACATACATAGTGGAATCCTGTGCATTTACTGAAAAGAATGTGCTTGCTAGTCTAATTGTAACCCTCAGGGTGCCTGGGTGGCTCAGTCAGCGAAGCATCTGCCTTAGGCTCAGGTCATGATCCCAGGGTTCTGGGATTGAGCCCCGAGTCTGGCTCTCTGCTTTGCAAGGAGCCTGCTTCTCCCTCTGCCTCTGCCTGCCACTCCCTCTGCTTGTACTCACATGCTTGCGTGCTCTCTGAAATCTTTTAAAAAATAAAAATAAATAAATGTAACCCTATATTAAGATATACTGCTACATGAAAAAAGTAGATGAGGAACAGGGTGTATAGTACTGTTAACATGGTGCGTGGGGCAGCCCCGGTGGCGCAGCAGTTTAGCGCCGCCTGCAGCCCAGGGTGTGATCCTGGAGACCCGGGATCGAGTCCCGCATCGGGTTCCCTGTATGAAGCCTGCTTCTCCCTCTGCCTGTGTTTCTGCCTCTCTCTCTCTCTGTGTCTCTATGAATAAATAAATAAAATCTTTAAAAAAAAAAAAAAAGCTGGTGAAGCCAAAGCTCAGAATTTAAAAAAAAAAAAAAGCATGGTGCGTAAGCTGGGGAATATATGCATATACGTTTATGTTTGATATGCAAAACAATATTATTAGAAGTATGCATATAAAAGTGGTACCAGTGGCAGTCTCAGCAGGGAAACTGTGGGCCTAGAGGATTCTCAGGTCAAGAGAGAGAAAATGTCACAGTACACTCATTTGTGCTGTCTGGATTTCCTATCTTGTGCCAACAAGACTCTTCCATTCTAAAATCATAAACTATGGCTTGTGCAAAATGTATGCAAATAATTGAGGACGTGGTGTAATACATTACACAGAAAGCACCTATGCAACCAACAAATTGAATACAACTTGAATTCAAATAAGAAATAGGTGTTAGGAACGCCTGGGTGGCTCAGTGGTTGAGCATCTGCCTTTGGCTCAGAGCATGATCCTGGAGTCCCCAGATCGAGTCCCATGTCAGGCTGCCTGCATGGAGCCCGCTTCTCTCTCTGCCTGTGTCTCTGCCTCCTCTCTCTGTGTCTCATGAATAAATAAAATCTAAAAAAAAAAAAAAAAAAAAAAAAAAAAAAGGAGAAAGAAAGAAAGAAAGAAAGAAAATAGGTGTTCCTTTTTTTTTTTTTTTTTTTTTTTAAGTAGAGGCGCCTGTGTGGCTGTTGGTCTTAAGCAACTGACTCTTTATTTCAGCTCAGGTAGTAATCTCAGGGTTGTGAGATCAAGCCTCATGTGGGGCTCTCTGTGCTAAGCACGGAGTCTGCTGTAGAATCTCTCTCCTCTCCTTCTGTCCTCCCCCACCCCTAAAATAAACAAATAAATCTTTAAAAGAAAAAATTTTTTAAGTAAAAACAAAAATGATAACTTCATTTGGTGCTGGAAAACTCAGGGAGCAGAAGAAAGGATGATTAAATGGGTCCTTTGGGAAGGGGTAGCAAGCAAGCAGATCAGAGTGAAGAAGAGGTACATATGAGGACCCCAAATTCCTAAAACCCTCAGTGTGGGGCATTTTTTGTTTTTTAACAAATAATTTGCCTGCTTCTCAATTCAGTGACCTCTTTAGTGAAAAGTCCCTCTCCTTCTCTAGCCACTCAGGTCCCTGTCCACGAGGCAAGCATTATTAGATTTTTAATCTTCCTGAGCTAGTTCACGCATAGCAAGCAAATACGTACTAATACATACTTACCTCCTCCTTTTTAACACAAGCATAGAATGTTATACTCAGTAATAACACAGTGTCCTGCATATTGCTTTTCCTCACTAGACAACATATCTTGGAATTTGTTTCCTCAATAAATATATAGCTACCTTATTCTTTGACAGCAGCAAAATATTCCATTGCATGGAAGTGTCACAATTTAATCACAATCTTAGCACTTAAGCTGTTTCTGATATTTTACTGTGAAAAAAACTAGGTCCGCATCCTTTCACATGTGGGAAAATATACCTATAAGATAAATTTCTAAATGTACAACTGCTGGTTCACAGGATAGATGCATTTGTAATTTTTTTTTTAATTTTTTATTTATGATAGTCACAGAGAGAGAGAGAGAGGTAGAGACACAGGCAGAGGGAGAAGCAGGCTCCATGCACCGGGAGCCTGACGTGGGATTCGATCCCGGGTCTCCAGGATCGCGCCCTGGGCCAAAGGCAGGCACTAAACCGCTGCGCCACCCAGGGATCCCTGCATTTGTAATTTTAATAAACACTCAGGACAGTGCTAACAATTTCTATCTATCTATCTATCTATCTATCTATCTATTTATTTATTTATTTATTTATTTATTTATTTATTTTTAACAATTTCTTTTTAGTTGTGAGGGTGACCTATTCCCTGCCAACAAAGGAATGGGAGAATGAGAGGCAGTGATAGGCCAGTCTATGGCTTTTGTGCTGTAGATAATAAAAATAGTCAATATATTCCCCCATTAAGCTTTTATTAAAAATCCTGCTGCTGCTAAGCACATGGACACATGAAAAGTTACTTTCTATACTTCTCTAGTTGTTATAGGTAATAAAATAATGTCTAGAATAAAGAGCTAGGGCAGCCCCGGTGGCGCAGCAGTTTGGCGCCGCCTGCAGATCCTGGAGACCCGGGATCGAGTCCCACATCGGGCTCCCTGCATGGAGCCTGCTTCTCCCTCTCCCTCTGCCTGTGTCTCTGCCTCTCTCTGTGTGTCTATAAATAAAAATCTTAAAAAAAAAAAAAAAAAAAAGACCCATCTTTAAAAAAAAATATATAGAATAAAGAGCTAGAAGACCTCTAACCCTCCTGGAACCCATTTTCTGTAAAATTGGTAAAACAGGGATAATTCTCCTTCCTTATGGATGATTGTGAGACTCAGAGGTACTTACAAAGGTGGAGATACTTTATGAACTAATATAAAGCTGGATTAAAATGAACTGATACAGATTCATCCAAAATCCTTGCCAAAGGGTCATTCCAGATTATTGGTGAGTCCTTTTATTCTCTTGTTCAGTTTGTAGTTGTCATCCTAAAAAAAATCGATTAAACTGAGACCCAAATACCTAATCAGTGTTCAATTAGAAGTGAAGCTCAAGCCATTTAAGGACAACCATGTAAAAGAGAGTCCCTCATTCCTCACCTTCAACATGCTATTACAATTTTAACTAATGATAAGAAAGAACGAGATGTTAGAATGGCCAGTCTGTTTACTGTGTCTCCCTTTCTTTTCTGGGGCAATGGTCCCCAGGCTACCACTGCAGTCGATCCCTTGCCTATCTCTACCTCCATGTCAGCAGAGACCTGCAAAAGCTGTCCAGGTGCCAGGCTCAAACCCCAGCCCCCTGAGCCTCCTGTGGGGAGGCCTCTGCTGTTGCGCATGGGATGGTTTACACAAAGTCCTAGACCCAGTGTAAGAAACGTAAGGGGTGGGAATGAGGGGATGCTTGGCTGGCTCAGCTGGTAGAGTCTGCAACTCTTGATCTCAGGGTCATGAATTTGAGCCCCACTTTGGGTGGAGATTACTTAAATAAATAAAACTTAAAAGAAAAAAAAAGAAAGAAATGTGAGGGGGTTAAGTGGAGAATGTGTCAGTGGAGAGACCAATTTTTCTGCATTGCACACCCCTGAAGAGGCAGTTTTTACCTATCAAAACAATGAGGCCCCAAGCTTGTTTAAAAAAAAAAAAACCTGCAGCAGGGTGACCTTGACATTCAGCTGCTTGTGTTAGGGCACCGTATGTTTTTTGAGCTCTCCAAAACGATAAAAACAAAGGAATGATAATGACCTACAATCATGTTTAAAATGTTTTAAAAAGAAAGAATTCCCAAAGCCTGCGTCCCCTTAATTAAATCTCAACTCAGAACACAGAACACCATTTCTTTTCAGAGCTCACTGAGCTCCACTGCACTAGTCATGTATTATTGACGTAGTGCTTCAGGAAGATGGGCTAATTTAATTTCCTGCCACCAGGGCTTAAAAACTTGCTCTGGGTCCTCCTCAAAGGAGAGGGTTTTCTTGGAAGGATGCCCTGACACTCTTTCTTTACTTTATTACCTTCCTTACTCTCCTTCTAGCGGGTCTAATTACAGTGATAAATCTTTAAAGGAACTCACAGTATTGCCAGGAAAAAAGCAACCACAGGTCAGCAGCTCGTCACCTTCATCCTGAATACCTTTTCTGTTAGAACCTGTCATTCCAACAACCACTGTTTGGCCACTACACATGAAAAACCGAGTTTCTCCCCAACTTCACCTCTTTTGTCCACTGAGGAAATCAGTTACACATTTCTCATGGCAATGACACTCTTCCAGATCATTCTCCAGCTCTTATATTTGGATTAATGCACCTTTACCTTTGCTAGTTGTCACGGAGTCTTACCTCAAATTCTAGAACCAGGTGTGGATTGGATTCTTACTAACTATTGGCTTCCTATAAAAATTCTGGGACAGAAGTCACAAACTCATCACATTCTACCTGAAATATTTTATTTGGACCATTTTATTTGTTTAAAAAAAAAAAAAATCTCAGAGCAGCCCAGGTGGCTCAGCAGTTTAGCACTGCCTTCAGCCCAGGTTGTGATCCTGGAGACCCGGGATGGAGTCCCACGTCAGGCTTCCTGCATGGAGCCTGCTTCTCCCTCTGCCTGTGTCTCTGCCTCTGTCTCTCTCTCCCTGTGTCTCTCATGACTAAATAAATAAAATCTTTAAAAAAAAAAGCTCAGAAATTCCACTTGTATTTACATGTATGTCTTAGTGAAAAACCTTCACGCATGTACACAAGGAAACATGGACAAGGATGCTTCCAGCAGCATGTTAAAATAGAAAAACTGGAAACAACCTAAATATCTATTTTCAGGGATGCCTGGGTGGCTCAGCGATTGAGCGTCTGCCTTCGGCTCAGGGCGTGATCCCAGAGCCTCGGGATTGAGTCCCACATCGGGTCCCTGCATGGAGCCTGCTTCTCCCTCTGCCTCTGTGTCTCTCCATCTCTAATGAATAAATAAATCTTTAAAAAAATTTAAAAATCTATTTGCAGGGGAATTGAAAGATAACATATGGCAAAATCATATCATAGACACTATACAATTCAATAGGTAAAAGGAATAAATTAGAGCAGGGGTCAGCAAACTATAGCCCATGGGCCAAATGCAGCCCACAGTCTGTTTTTGTAAATATAATTTTATTGGAACATAGTCATACCCCTTTGTTTACATATTACATATTATCTATGGCTGCACTAGTTATAAAATGGCAGAGTTGAGTAGCTGTAACAGAGACAGTCTGGCTCACAAAACCTAAAATATTTACTGCCTAATCTTTTATAGAAAAAGTCTGCCAACTTTGAATTAGACATATATATTTACATGGATAAATAAACAGGCTGAATGAAAAAGCAAGTGCAGAGTGATAATTATGATTAAAAATTTATAAATATGGTGCCCGTGGAGTTGCATTTACTTATATGTAAGTATTAAAAAATGGGATAGAAAGATACAAAACAACTTATGATAGCAGCTGCCCAAACTGGGGAGAGGGAGAGGTGGAGAATGGGATTAAAAATGGGAAGGATTAGGCAGCCCAGGTGGCTCAGCAGGTTGGCGCCTGCCTTTGGCCCAGGGCGTAATCCTGGAGACCTGGGATGGAGTTCCATGTTGGGCTCTCTTCATGGAGCCTGCTTCTCCCTCTGTCTGTGTCTCTGCCTCTCTCTCTGTGTCTCTTTTTTTTTTTTTCTGTGTCTCTTATGAATAAATAAAATCTTTTTAAAAAAATGGGAAGGATATTTCACTTTTATCTGTAATATTTTATCATTTCTATTTAAAAAAAAAAAAAGCAAACAAACAGGGAGGTACACCTGGCTGGCTTAGTTGGTGGAGCATGCGGCTCTTAATCTCACAATTGCGAGTTTGAACCCCACATTGGGAGTAAAGTATACTTAAAAAACAAAACAAAACAAAAACAGGGAAAAGAGGTTTGAAGAAAGTAAGAGAAAATGTAAACAGCTGTCAATTCTGATTGTTTCTCATATTCTCTGAATGTTCAAAATTTTCTCAAAAACAAAAACCTACCAATTTTACATTTTATTTATTTTTTTTAAAGATTTTATTTATTTATTTATTTATTTATTAGAGACACACGCACACAGAGACAGAGAGAGAGAGGCAGAAACACAGGCAGAGGGAGAAGCAGGCTCCATGCAGGGAGCCCAATGTGGGACTCGATCCCAGGTCTCGGATCACACCCTGGGCTAAAGGCAGGCGCTAAATCGCTGAGCCACCAGGGCTGCCCAATTTTACATTTTAAGAAACAAAGTTTTTTGCTTTTCTTAAAGAATGGTAATATCTGACAACCGCTGGCCCATGCCCTAACTGGCAGCAACGGGAGCTGAGAAACAGCTGCCTCTTTGGAGGACCTGACCTCTCCAATCCTCCCCAAACCTGCTCCCTACTGTCTCACTCCTGGCATGCTTTGCCCATTTGTACTTCCTGCCTGGCTCCTATAGGCATCTCTATCTATAACCAAATTCATGTACATATGATCTGATTAGAAAGGCTCGCCATGCTAGCCCATCTTTTTATTTTTTTTTAAGATTTTATTTATTTATTCATAGAGACACAGAGAGAGAGAGACAGAGAGAGAGAGAGGCAGAGGGAGAAGCAGGCTCCATGCAGGGAGCCCGACGTGGGACTTGATCCAGGGTCTCCAGGATCACACCCTGGACTGAAGGCGGCGCTAAACCGCTGAGCCACCAGGGCTGCCCTAGCCCATCTTTTTAAATGACATTTACCAAGGTTCTATAATGACATGGAAAATGCTTATCATAAAGCAGTTTACAAAGTTGAATGCATACAATCACAATTTTCTAAAAATAAGACACATGAAAACATCAACAGTGGTCCATTTTGGATGATGGGACTATAGGTGATTTCCCCTGCTTCCTCAACAATCCTGTATTTTTCAAATATTCTTTCATGAGCATGTGGTATCTTCAAATGGGAAAAAATAAAGGTCTGGCAATTCACCAGAAACACCCCTGCAAGGAGGAGCAATCTGCAGGCGCAGAGTGCATACTAATGCATCTTTAATCAATGCATTCCAACACAGTGTCCTCTAAGATCATACCAGGCAACCACCTGCCAACCGCCTGGCCTGAAGTTCAAGGACTCAGAGTATCTGGAAGGCAGCTAAAGCCACAGATCACATGGGCCATCTGAAAAAACACTGCAACTCTCAGGCAAGAAGATAAAGCAACTCCCTATTAACTAGCCCAAAACAACTCCCTGTGCAAGTTTCTCTCAGGGGAAGCAGCTGCTTCTACTGTGTATCCACCTCATCACCATCAACACCACTCTCTCACAATGGCCGCTAATTGGGTTGAAGTACTATGACTCCTTATTTGCAATCCCTGAACTACCCCTAGAGAGCAAGTCCAATTCTAGGCCTCTTGTTCCCATAATGGCCAGTTATCAAAATGTGAGTTACATAATTTTTAAAGCAAGATTATTCATCTCCTTTTGAAAAATAACATCATTGCCCTGCAGAACTTTAAAAAGGACATAGATTTGTGTTGAGGGAACACTTCTATATTTGCTCATATATGCATAAAATATATTTGAAGGGATATTCATGAGCCAGATACCAATACCAGTTGCCTGTAGGGAAAGAGCTGTCTGGTGAGGGCCAAGAGTAGGAGGGAGACTTTGCATGTATACCCCTTGGACCTCTTGAGTTTTAAGTCGTGGGAATATATTGTGTGATCAGAAAAATAAAATTAGGGGGAAAATGAAATGGAAAAATCTTGTGAAATTAATTAGTAAACTAATATCCAGATGTTAAAATTCATCCTTTTCTTCTTTTCATCTATCTAGTTTCACGGATCACCATAAATATAAGGTAATAAAAATGCTTTGGGATGCCTGGCTGGCTCAGTCGGAGCGTGTGACTCTTGATCTCGGGATCATGAGTCTGAGCCCCACACTGGGTGTAGAGATTACTTATAAAAATAAATAAGTAACTTTAAAAAAAAAAAAAAAGGAAAAAATGTTTTACTTGATGAACAAAGGGCCCTAGAAGTAAAAGTACTTATCTCAACTTTATGGTTAAGTGTCATAAAAGAGCTTCCATGAGGTCGATGGTAATGGCATCTTTAACATTCTAATGTCATTGTGGCCTGTTAGGTAGCCTCAGCCCTAAAAGCATTTAAAGCAAAGATGTCAAAATACTAGACTAATTAAATATAGTCTGTTGTTATTACAGGCAATGTTTATAGCCAGACAGTTGTGCAAACTGTCTAAAATCCTGTAAACTGTCCCTTATGGTACATATATACATATGGTACATATGAGAGCCGTAGCTTCTCAAACTGGCATAGACTATTTGAGAAGAATTGAGTAATCAATATCTTGATCAATCCATTGAAATGTAATACTCAAAATGTTATAATCCCTGGAAACAGCCACTCCCATTTTTTAGAATTATTTTAAGGATATCAATAACCGAATATATGTGCAAGATGTACATATATGTCTATAATGATTTACAGTACCATCTCTAACCACCTAAATACTCATCAATAAAGGATTGGTTAAGATACATCTCTACAGTGGGAAATTATGCAATCACTAAAATGACAATACACCTCTAGGTATTTACTTATAGGAAGATGTTCATGACATTTTGCTGAGTGAAAAAAAGCAGACTACCAAACAGAAGAGTTATTATGATGTGATTTATGTTTACATGTGGACATGCACATGTGCAGAGAAAGATGTGGAGTAAAGAGTGTAAAGTCAGGGTTAAAAGCATGAACTTTAGTGTTCAACAAGACAGGGTTTGAATTTCTGCACTGCCACTTAGCTACAAAATCTTTTTTTTTAATTTTTTTTATTTTTTATTTATTTATGATAGGCACACAGAGAGAGAGAGAGAGAGAGAGGCAGAGACACAGGCAGAGGGAGAAGCAGGCTCCATGCACCGGGAGCCCGACGTGGGATTCGATCCCGGGTCTCCAGGATCGCGCCCTGGGCCAAAGGCAGGCGTTAAACCGCTGCGCCACCCAGGGATCCCTTAGCTACAAAATCTTGAGAAAGTTACATAATTCATAGTTTCTTACATAAAATGCAGTTAATGACACCTATCTTGGGACACCTCAGTGGCTTAGCAGTTGAGTGTCTGTCTTCAGCTCAGGGCTTTTTGTGGGGGGCCTGCTTCTCCCTCTGCCTAGGTCTCTGCCTCTCTCTGTGTGATTTTCATGAATAAATAAATAAAATATTTTTAAAAATAACACGTACCTTAAAGAAATAGTCTATGGATTACATAAACTAATAAATGCTCAGTGCTTAGCCTAGCATAAGATGTGTAATGAACACTCATAGAATGCAAACAACATTGATCTAGGGAGTGAGCTTGCAAGTGATTTTTTTTTCTTTCTCTGGCCTTTTTGATAGGTGCATATATTTTGTTTCTTATAATCAAGTGGGAGGACAGCAATAAAGCTATTTTTTTTTTAAGAGTTTATTTATTTATTCATGAGAGAGACAGAGAGGGAGGCAAAAACACAGGCAGAGGGAGGAGCAGGCTCCATGCAGGGACCCCAATGTGGAACTTGATCCCGGGACTCCAGGATCACACCCTGATCCGAAGGCAGATGCTCAACCACTGAGCCACCCAGGCGTCCCAAAGCTATTTTTTCTTTGGGGGAAAAATGTCTAGCACCTTGATTTCAGGTTAAGTATCTTAGGAAGACAGTCTACTTATCTGGAGAGAAACCTACAAAGGTCACATACAAGAAACATGAACAAATAAATTCCTGCCCTGAATTCAAATGGGCACGAGGGATGATAACCCAAACAGGCAAACAAAGAAAGCATTGATCGAGGGGGGGGAAAGATGGGGGAAAAATCCTTTTTCTTTTTATTTGAGGGGGGGTGTAATCCAATTGTGAGACATTCATAAAAATATATTCAAATCTAGAGGATAGGCAGCCCTGGTGGCTCAGCGGTTTAGTGCCACCTGCAGCCCAGGGCATGATCCTGGAGACCCAGGATCAAGTCCCATGTCAGGCTCCCTGCATGGAGCCTGCTTCTCCCTCTGCCTGTGTCTCTGCCTCTCTCTCTCTCTCTCTCTCTGCCTCTCTCTCTGTGTCTCTTGTGAATAAATAAATAAAAATCTTAAAAAAAAATCTAGAGGATACTTCTCATTAGAATCAGTGTAGGTTTGGGGTTTTGTTGTATTTAATAGTCACAACTCATAGTTTAGCAAGAGTTTCATGTTTATTCCTAATCTAATCCTCAAAATCACCTTAGGAGCCATAGTATTAGCCTTATTTTAAAAATAAGAATGGGAGGTTCAGAGAAATTTTTTGCTCAAAGTCTCACAATAATTAAGTAGAACAGTCAGGATTCAAATCTAGGCTTATCTTATTTAAAGACCTACATATGAAGTTATTCTTTATTTTTTTAAGAGTTATTTATTTATTTATTTATTCATGAGAGACACAGGCAGAGGGAGAAGCAGGCTCCATGCAGGGAGCCCAACACGGGACTCGATCCTGGGTTCCCAGGATTAGGCCCTGGGCTGAAGGCAGTGCTAAACCGCTGAGCCACCAGGCTGCCCATATGAACTTATTCTTAATACACACATATATATGTCTGCATCAATATATGCATAGATTAAAACAATTCAAGCTGTACAGGTAAGTATACAATAAACAAGTAATATTCTTCCTACGCCTTGGGGATTAATGCATTTGCAAGCATTAATGTATCTGTATTGTTCTCCCACCATTTTTTCTTCCCCCCCTTTTTAAAAATAAAGTGGAAGTATACTATGTAACATTCTCCATCTTACTTTATAGATCATTGAGGCAAACTCTGTACCACCTCCTCCTTTAAACAGCTGCCCAGATGTCATGGTGTAGTTGCTTTATAACATATTTGATGGGGCACCTGACTGGCTGAGTCAGCAGAGCATGCAACTCTTGATCTCAGGGTCAAGAGTTCCAGCCCCACAGTGGTGTAGGGTTTACTTAAAATAAAATAAATTTATAATGTATTTGATTATTTTGCTACTAAGGGATTTTTTCATGGTTTCTGGTCTTCTGGTACTATAAACAATGCTACAGTGAATATCCTGAACATAGACCTTTAACTACAAGGAGGAGTAGTTAGCAGGATCCATTCCCAGAGGTGTAAAGCTATACATGTTCCTTTTTGATAGAGGATGCCATCTTGCTCCCTTTCCCCACTGTCTCACTAATCCCCCCAATACCAGTGCACCCTGTTGTCTATACCCACTTAACATATAGAACTTACACTCATAACCACCACGAGGCTATGAAGCTGGAAAAGCCTTCCTGCCAAGGACTTCTCGTTGCATGTACTAAGCCAGGAAAGAAACAAAGATGTTTCTCTGCTAAAAATGTACACTCTGTTGATGTAAGACACTTAAAATCAACCAAATATAACACTTGGTGCTTGACTGGGGCCCTTTTTGGAACTTGATTCATATGAACCAACTATTACAAAATGTATGAAACAACCAACGGCATTTGAACACTGGATATTAGATGACGTTAAAGAATTATTATTACTTTTTTTAGGTGTGAAGATGGTGTTTTGTTTTTTTTTTTAAAGATTTATTTATTCATTTATTTATGATAGACATAGAAAGAGAGAGAGGCAGAGACACAGGAGGAGGGAGAAGCAGGCTCCACGCCGGGAGCCCAACGTGGGACTCCATCCCAGGGCTCCAGGATCACACCCTGGGCCAAAGGCAGGCGCTAAACCGCTGAGCCACCCAGGGATCCCAGATGGTGGTTTTTTTTTAAAGAAAGTTCCTACTTTTAGGCATACATATAAAAGTGCTTTCAGATAAAGTTCTGTGCTGTCTGGGATCACAATAAACCAGAGTGGGGCGGGTTGGATGGGAGGTTATTGGTAGAACAGAAGTGCCATGTGCTGATAACTGCTAGAGGTGGGTAATGGGTTCATGGTTCATTATACTATTCTATTTTTATGTATGCTTAAAATTTCTCAAAATGAAAAAAAAAAAAATGCCTTCTGACCAACAGCTTTTTTTTTCTTTTCTTTTTTCTACTTTTTCTTTTCTCTACTTTTTTTCTTTTTCTTTTCTTTTTTCTACTTTTCTTTTTTCTTACTTTTAAAAAACCCACACTCAAAAAAAAAATAAAATAAAATAAAATAAAAAAATAAAAAACCCACACTCATATAAAATGTACCTCTTAACCATTTTTAAGTGTACAGTTCAGTAGTGTCAATTACATCCACATTGTTGTGCAACAGATCTCTAGAACTTTTTCATCTTGCCAGACTGAAACTCTATACCTATCAAACAAAAACTCCCCATTTCCCCCTCTCCCCAGCCCCTGGAAACTACCACTCCACCTCCCTATTGTAGCATGGAACAAGATTGCCTTGTTTTTTAAGGCTAAATAATATCCTATTGTATGTATATGCCACATTTTTTAAATCTACTGACCTGTGTGTGCATGGACATCTGAACTACTACCACCTCCTGGCTATTCTGAATAATGCTGTAGTGAACATAGGTGTATTCTACTCAATGACTTTTCATTTTTTTAAAAATATTTATTTATTTATTTTTCATCTTAGAAAAGATTTATTTATTTATTTATTTATTTATTTATTTATTTATTTATTTATTTATTTATGAGAGAGAGCGTGCGCGCCGTGCGCACATGAACAAGGGGAGGAGCAGAAGGAAAAGGAGAAAACACATCTCAAGTAGACTCTGCGCTCGATCCCAGGACCCTAAGATCAAGACCTGAGACAAAATCAAGAGTCAGAGGCTTAAAAAAAAAAAAAAAAAAAAGGAGTCAGAGGCTTATTAACCTTTTGAGCCATCCAGGCTTCCCTTAATGACTTCTCATTTTAATCAGACTGCCTTTCAACTGGGTAGAGAGCCAGCACAAAATCTACATTTTAAAGAGGGAGGTGGTCTCGACTAAAGATTCAGGGACACCTAAGATTGAAAACCATTTTTTTTTTTTTAATTTAAATTCAATTTGCCAACATATAGTATGACACTGAGTGCTCATCCCATCAAGTGCCCTCCTTAGTGCCCTTCCAGTTACCCCATCCCAATTCTACCCTCCTGAGCTCTGGGGCTCTGCACAAGTTCCTCCACCTTTCTCAGTCTATTTGCTCATCTGTAAAACGAGAAGACCACCAATACCCTGCTGCTTGGGGTTGTGTGAGGATCAGAAGAGACAAGCATTACAGTGCCTGGCCCACAGGAGGTGCTTTAGAGGAGAAAAATTTAGAGGAGAAAAATCCTGAGATGGGGAGAGGGAAGTAACATGACATACCAAGTTAATAAGTGGCAAAATACGCAGAAACCAGGTCTACCTGGCTCCAAAGTTCATGGCCCTTTTTTCCACACAGCCCAAGATATCAGTCGTTGGGTTGCCTCTTCACATTTTTTTTTTTTTTTACCAACTCCATGCACCACCTGTATTATTATTTACTCAAGGTTTTTCTTTAAATCTTTCTTTTAATCCAAATTTATTTTTAAAAGAAACTTATCACTTCATGAATAAAAAATCAGTATCACTTGCTGTAAATAGAAGGTAACTATGAAAATAAATATAAGGACATACAACGTTACTAAATTCTAGCTATATACTGTGGCTTCTCTAAGGGCTGAGGTCTCATCACCCCTGGTTAGAAAGCCAGCTTAGCAAGTGTTAGACAGGAACCAAACAAACATTCTCCTTGACACAGTCAGAAGAACTAAATGAGTTTAAAAGGGAATAACGCTCAGGGTGCCGGGTGGCACAATCGGCTAAGGTTAAGTCCAACTCTTGGTTTCAGCTCAGGTCCTGATCTCAGGGTCCAGACACAGAGCCCTGCTTGAGCTCTGTGCTCCATGCTGAAGCGTGGTCAGCTTAGAGTTTCTCTCTCCCTTTCCCTCCACCCCTCCCCACTCCCCTGCACTCAGGCTCTCACTCAAATAATGAATAAATCTTGAAAAACAAAAAAAGAGGGGTCAGTGCCTGGGTGGGTCAGTTGGTTAAGGGTTAAGTGTCTGCCTTTGGTTCAGGTTATAATCTCAGGGTCCTGGGGTAGAGCCCCATATCAGGCTCTCTGTTGAGTGCAGAGCCTGCTTCTCCCTTTCTCTTCGCCTACTGCTCTGCCTACTTGTGCAAGCGCTCACTTTGTCAAATAAATACTTTTTTAAAAAAAATAAAAAATAAAAATAATTAAAATAAGGGGGGAAATAATGCTCACCATGCCATTCAATGTAATTAAGGATGTGGTATTTGAGTGCCACCTAAAGTCTTCTGTTCCACCTGGTTTAACTCTGCAGAATCTAACCCTATCTAGATACCCCAAATCAGAATCCCATTTTATCAAAATTTCTAGTGATTTGTGTGTGTGTTAATGTTCGAGGAGCTCTGCCAAATGTGCTACAACTATAGTAAACAGTTCCCAAAGTCTATGAAGCAGAATTTCCTATAAATCACAGGATTTATTTCAGTAATATGATGAGTAAAATACTTAAAGAAAAAAAAAATCCCTCTCCAAAAGTCCAGCAGTGGAGTTCCTGGATGGCTCAGTCAGTTAAGTGTTTGCCTTCAGCTCAGGTCATGATCCCTGGGGCCTGAGATCAAGCCCAGAGTTTTTCCCTGCTCAGCAGGGAGTCTGCTTCTCCTTTCTCTCTCCTTCTGCCTCTCCCCCTGCTCCTGCTCACTCTGTCTCTCAAATAAGTAAAATCTTAAGGAAAAAAAAAAAAAAGGTTCACCAGTACTGCCATCAAACGATGGCACATTGGTACCATTGTGGAATCACCATTCCACAATGGTAGCATGCTCTCACAGCTCATACAGTGCACAAACCTGACAATGTATGTACAGTACTTCTGGTTAATGTCACCAAACAACACCCTATTCAGGGAATGGAGGGTTTAAATATGCCCATGTTCTGAGTCTTCCACATTGGGAATTCTGTATCAAAAAGAAAAGTGGACTAAGGAAAAGCAGCAAAGAGGACTGAAAAAACTTATTAGAAGATCCTTATGGTATGTGAATTATACCTCAATAGAGCCAGTTTTTTTTTAATTTTTTATTTATTTATGATAGTCACACAGAAAGAGAGAGAGGCAGAGACATAGGCAGAGGGAGAAGCAGGCTCCATGCAGGGAGCCCGACGTGGGATTCGATCCTGGGTCTCCAGGATCGCGCCCTGGGCCAAAGGCAGGCGCTAAACCGCTGCACCACCCAGGGATCCCTAGAGCCAGTTTTTAAAAAATACTTTTAGAGGATCCTAGTAAGATTTTAAGAAAGAAAATATACAGTTCTACTTTAGAACTTTTTTAAGTTCTTACTTTCCCCGAAGTATTTATTTAGAATTGTTCTCTTATGAGGCTGAGAAAGAAGCAGAGATGTTCATTAGAGCACTATATGTGATTATAAAAAGCTGGAAACAAATGCCCAATCCAGGGAGAATTAACTTTGTAGTAAATGGTACATGGTAACATGAAAACATGGTTATGAAATGTTAAATGAACATTTCCAAATGCAAAATGAAAAGTCTGCTTTGGGTGGTATATTTATCTAAAAATATATCTGCAAGTAGGCAAGTTTACTGAAATTGAGAGAGGATACCATTTTCACAGGTAATCCCTCCCCACTAAATTGTAATAATGTCTGCTTTTGCAACTTGATTTAGACATTGCCTTGTTAAAAACATTATTGAACGAGGCTGCCTTTATAATTAAAGTTTTTTAACAAATCATCTATTTAATTTTTTTATAAGCTTCTTTTTTAAAAAAGATTTTATTTATTCATGATAGACATAGAGAGAGAGAGAGAGAGAGAGGCAGAGACACAGGTAGAGGGAGAAGCAGGCTCCATGCAGGGAGCCTGACACGGGACTTGATCCTGGGTCTCCAGGATCGCACCCTGGGCCAAAGGCAGGCGCTAAACCACTGAGCCACCCAGGGATCCCCACAAATCATCTATTTCAAAGAAATTGTCAGAAATGCAGATAAAGGTTTACGCAAAGATATTCATCAAGTTATTCTCTGTAGCATTATTTATAATATTTATTTATTTTTTTTTATTTATAATATTTAATATTGAAACTAGCCTAAATGACAATAGGGGAAATAGGTAACAACTATACATCCCAGAGAAAAAATAATTTAAGGATATATTTGCCTTTGGATAGTAAGATGTTATGGTGGTTAGTTCTGGGTAGTGGGACTTAAAGTGAATCTTTTAAAGCTTTTTTTTTTTAAGTTTTTATTTTTAAGTAATCTCCACACCCAACACAGGGCTCGAACTCACAACCCCAAGAGTCACACACTCCACTGACTGAGCCAATCAGGAACCCAAAGTGAATCTTATTTAATCTTTTTCAGGACTTTCCTCATTTTTCCTCAACAGAAATTCATTATTTTTATAATTGGGGAAAAAAATTCTATTAAAAAATGCTGGGGGGACGCCTGCGTGGCTCAGCGGTTGACTGCCTTTGGCTAAGGGTGTGATCCTGAAATCTCGGAATCAAGTTCCACATCGAGCTCCCTGCATGGAGCCTGCTTCTCTCTTTGCCTATGTCTCTGCCTCTCTCTTTCTGTGTCTCTCATGAATGAATGAATGAATGAATGAATGAATAAATAAATAAATAATAAAATCTTTAAAAATAAAAAATGCTGGGAAACAATTAACTAGTTAATTTAAAACGTTGGCAACTGAAGCAATAAGGAAAAACATGCTATATATTTCTTAGGCTAGAATCTGATTCGTTACTGCAGATCTTGCAAAACCAGTAACTAATTCCACCAAGAACTATCTTCTTGCGGTTGTCTTAAGTAACCCGAGCTGATATTTTATCTCACCTGAATGGAATCTTTGTGATTTACTAGCTAAGTTTTTTTGCTTAGGTTATTGAAATGTGTTATAAACTAATAATTACTGCAATCTACTATACCTCCAGAGACTGCTATGAGCTTTTAGTTTCTATTTGCTTTATTCCCACACAAAAGCCCCCAAAGCAAGCACTTCCTGGAACCACTGCTGAAGGTGATATGAAGGACCCCAGACTAGGTAAAAGCCCGCATCCTGTTTCAACTCCCAATAATCTTTTTTTTTTTTTTTTTAACTCCCAATAATCTACTGCAATTTCTAGTTCCCTTGAACTTGCTTCCATTTATACACCGTGTTCAAATATGACAAAATGCAAGTGCTGCAAATATCCTGCCAAAAACTTTAAAAATAAAACCACACCCACCACAATGATCATTGGTGCTCTCTAATGCAAACCGTGATTTAAATAAATCAGCATACTAAAGATAGATCTGCCTGTGTGTGAAGAGCTCAATGCCTGCAGTGTGACAAAGTGAGAAGACACAATGTGTCACCATGACTAATTGAGCCTTAAACATGAACATCCCGAGCTGCAGTGCAGATGTGTGACACTGATAAGATGAGCTGATTGCAATCAATGATCTCTGGCTGCCAAGAAATATGCTCTAAAAGCCCCACCCTGCAAGGTCTGGGTGATAGCCCAGTATGAAGTCACCAAGGAAGAAAATACCACTCAACTCCATGTTCAGTCTTCTAGGCAGGGCTGGAAGAGCTTAAGAAGGCTGTCCCAGGTCCTTATTTTGCATACACAGAAACTAAGGGCCAGAGAGGTTGAGTTATTTGCCCCAGGTCACACAGTGAATGGCAGAACTGCTACTAAAATTCTTGCCCCAACCCTCCAGATCCTACCCACTTTTCACACATCCTGTGATGGCATACCTTTTGACCAAGAAATCTTTCTAAGACTCTGGGGAGATCAGGTGATGTTGAAAGGAAAATAATGAGCCCATTGGGCAGACAGGAAAAACTGAAGCACCAAAAAGCTGAATCTTTGCAGTTAGTCAGCAGGTGGTGTGGGACTTGGGCTGCCTTCGTCTCACCCATACAGATGTTATCACCACCATCAAGAAACAGTGTAGGGGGGTTCCTGGGGGGCTCAGTAAGTTAAGCATCTGCCTTCAGCTCAAGTCATGGTCCTGGGGTCCTGAGATTGAGCCCCGCATTGGGCTTCCTGCTCAGCAGAGAGCCTGCTTCTCCCTCTCCCTCTGCCCCTGCTCGTGCTCTCTCTCCCTTGCTCATCCTGTCTCTTGAATAAATAAATAAAATTTAGAAAGAAAGAAACAAACAAACAATCAGGGTAGGGCCGAATGACTCGGTACAAGCTTGCAGGTCCTACCCGTGTCAGCGGTTTGGGCCTCGAGTGTCGGGCTGCTAAGTGTGAGAGGTGGCTTATCTTATAAACTGGATATCTATTTACTGACTTATTGGCCAAGTGACTGACATCCAGATTCAGTTAAAGTAGCTCAAAGGTTTTCCCCCTGATTTCTTCAAACATTCTTTGAAGACACTTTTTCATCAGCATCCAACATTAGTTACCCACGAACAGAAGAGAATGGCTCTCAAAGACAGCAGGGATGTACTACCCACCTGAAAGATGAATGAACAACTCAGTGGTAGAAGGATCAATGGACTTGGCCTCAGCAGATCTAGGAGTTATTTGACTTTTGTGTGCCTCTACTCTCCTCTTCTGAAAAGTCAGGTTCATAATAGTACCCATGTTCAGGGTTGCCTTGAGGACTAAATGAGATAACCTGTGTCAAGTACTTAAGATAGTGCTTGGCTCAATAACTGTTGGCTATTCCTATTACTTTTATTATCATTATCATTGGCAAGGCCTAGTTTTGCCATTTATTACCGAATGAGTGTACCTCAAGCTTTAACTTGCACAGGACACACCCGGGGGTCTTGGTAAAATGCAGCTTGGTGTATTAGATCTAGGCCTAGATTTCTTCTTTTTTTTTTTTTTTTAAGATTTTATTTATTTATTTATTTATTTATTTATTTATTTGAGAGAGAACACGAGGAGGGAAAGCAGCAGAAAGAAAGGAGAAGCGGGGGATCCCTGGGTGGCTCAGCGGTTTGGTGAGCATGGAGCCTGCTTCTCCCTCTGCCTGTGTCTCTGCCTCTCTCTCTCTTTCTCATGAATAAATAAATACAATCTTAAAAAAAAAAAAAAAAGAAAGGAGAAGCAGACTCTCACTGAGCAGGGAGCCCAACATGGGGCTTGATCTCAGGACCTGGCATCATGGCCTGAGCCAAAGGCAGACGCTTAACCAACTGAGCCACTCAGGTGCCCCTAGGCCCAGATTTCTAATAAGCTTTCAGGAGACATGGGTATTTCTGTCACACAAAACACACTCAGAGCAGCAAGAACCTACCGAACCCAGCACCTAGCAGGTGCCTAACACTATGGACAAAAACAAATGACCTCTTAGCATCTTAATGCCTCATCTGTAAACTGAGGATAGTACATATTCCACATGGGTTCCACTGACTGGCATTAGTCAATAAGAATGCATAGGAAAGAGCATTCTAAACAAGGCTATACAAGTGAAGGTGGTGGGATCATCAGTCTTATTATTCCTAGTATGGAACTTACAACATTGTAAAGACTAAATTTACAAAAGCCATTATTAGCATATATGAAAAAAAAAAAAAAAGGCTTGAATTCTCTTGCCCAGAAGAGATATTCCATTCAAGAATCCTCTAGGAATTCTGGCAGAACACAACAGCTTCTCAAGGGATCCCCAAATCCAAAGCTCTGAAACTTTAGAAATGTCATTTGATGGCTAAGGAAAGAACCACTCTGGCAGGGAAACTGTGGCCATGTGAGGCACTGACAGTGAGCTTCACCAGTGATTCCATTCTCTCTCTCAGAGCCGGCCAGCCTGCTTCCAGCCTTCATCAGCCAAGATCTCAAGTCAGGACAGCAACTCCAACAGCATGAGACAGATGGACACTGCCCTGGTAAAGCCCATGCCTGCCACTCCACAAACTGGCAAAGAGCCAGAGTGCAAGGAAAGCAGGGATTGCGGATGTCCAAGGTGGGGGCTTCAATGAGATGCATCGGGCTGTCTTCGGGCAGCATAAGCTGGGATCTCTTCCCCAAGGACTATAAGGTGTGATGTTTATACCTTCTGCCCCTCCAACAAGTTCAGAGTGAGCCACTGCTAATTCTTCCTCACTGGGCACCTTATCTAAAAATTCTTTCATCATTTAGGGGCAGATGGCACCACCAACATCTACCTAACTGCTCAGGCCAAAAACCCAGGAGTCATCCTTAATTCCTTCGGCTCTTTTCCCAACCACCATCCTGCTGGTTCTGACTCCAAAACACATCCTCAATCCACCCTCTGCTAGCCATCTCCACTGCTACCTCTCCAGCAGGGTACCATCACCTCTCTACTAGCCTCCTAACCTCCCTTCCAGCTGCCATGCTTATCCACCTTAAAATTCATTGGCCACACAGAGACCAAAGTGATTTAAAAATATATATATATATAGACTATTGTCACTCTCCTTCTTAAAGCCTTTAGTGGCTTCCCACACTTTTAGAATCAAATCACAATCCCTTACTCTAGCCTACAAGCCCTCACCCCTCCTCATTGGCCCACCTCTCCTTTCACCTCCAACTCATCTGCTCCAGTCACTCTGAGTCTTCTTTCAGTTCCCAGAACTTACCAAGCTTGTTCCCTTGGACCCTTTACCCTAGCTATTCCTTCTGCCACATTTCCAAATGGTTGGCCCCTTTCTGGCAACAAATCTCAGCAAAACTGTCACCACCTTAGGGGCGTCAGTGTGGTTCAGTCAGTTAAGCGTCCAACTCTTGATTTTGGCTCAGGTCATGATCTCAGAATCCTGGGATCAAGCCCCACATCAGGTTCAGTGCTCAGTGAAGAGTTTGCTTGGGATTCTTTCTCTCCCTCTCCTTCTGCCCCTCCCCCCTCATGCTCTCTCTCTTTCAAATAAATTAATTAATTAATTAATTAATTAAATATCTTTTTAAAAAAATCACCACTTTAGAGAGAGGCCTTCTCTGACCATCCGATTAAAGTAGCAGCACCTTAATCTCCATAAGAAGTTACTCTTTCTGACATCACAGTCCTTATTTCTGTCCAAATTACCTTGTTCATTTACGGATTTATATTTCTGTTGCTGCCATTGGAATGTAAACTGCATGAAAGCAAGGACCTCATCTAACCATCCTGTCTCCAGGCTAGAACAGGGCCTGACACATACCAGGCACTCAGCAAATATGGAATGAATAAAACTGAACCCAGAGCCAGAAGACCTAATTCCCAGGTGAAATGGGCCATTTACTAACAGCATGGCTTCTCTTACCTCAGGTCCCTTGCCTGCAAAATGAGGATCTTAAATCTGCACCTTATCTTCCTTGTAGAGCTACTAATAACACCAAATGAGTGAAGGCACACTTAAACACTTTTGTAAACCACTAGGTACCATGCAGACAGTACTGTATTATTACCAGCAGAAGAGAAGACTCTTTCTCAGGGACCCATACATCAGTTGTCAAAATGAAGTGTCTAACCCAGGAACCCAACAGCAGCCTAGGTCACAAAAAAGATTTGAACCAGCAGTTCGTTCTTTTTTTTTTTTTTTTTTTTTTTTTTTTTAATTTTATTTATTTATTTATTTATGATAGTCACAGAGAGAGAGAGAGAGAGAGAGGCAGAGACACAGGCAGAGGGAGAAGCAGGCTCCATGCACCCACCGGGAGCCTGATGTGGGACTCGATCCCGGGTCTCCAGGATCACGCCCTGGGCCAAAGGCAGGTGCCAAACCGCTGCGCCACCCAGGGATCCCCTGAACCAGCAGTTCTACTCTGCAGTAGGGGCAAACACAAGATGTGAATTCATTTAAAGAAGTCACATCATTTGCAAAGCTAGTAATATGCAAACTAAGTTTGGAGGTCCTTGAAGTATATGGCATGGGGACTGATTTCCACACCTTCTGTTGCAGTTGGCAACAGAGGGACTTAGTACATGTTTATTCAATTGAGAGTTGGGCTACCACACCTAACATCCTACCATGAGCTTTCATCTTTCTTTGCAACCCATTCTAGCATGGAGTTATAGGTTCCTGGAGCCACCCTGTAATAATACTAACGTTTATGTTATACTGTGACAGCTACTGCTTCAAGCTTGCAGTGACCTTCTGAGGTTGACAAACCTGCTGTTAGGAGCACATACTTTAATTTTTAATTTATTCACTCACCAACCATAAATAGAATATAAAGTATTGTATGGGTGCTATGTTAAGCCCAAATAATAATGGCTAACATTTATCAAAAATGCCAGGCACGCACTTTACATTTATTAGACTCAAATGAATCCTCACAACAGCCATACATACATGGTAGATACTATTATTATCCTCATTTTACAGATGAGGAAGCCAGCACAGAGATGAAGTCAACTGCTCAGTGGCAAGCAGGTTGGAGGTGGCAGAGCCAAGCCTGGAACCCAGACAGCCGGACTCCACGCTATTAAAACGCTAGCTTGCAATCGGAATTGCACAACAGCACTGAAAGGGCCTTCAGATGTCATCTAGTCCTCTTCTTCCATTTTAAAGAGGAGAGGACTGAGGGACAGAGAAATCCTCTTTTGAACATGCCAGCTCTTTTGTGAGGTCCACATTTTGAATGATATATATTTAAATGAAGCTTTATATAATATCTTACTTCCTGGGACACCTGGGCAGCTTAGTGGTTGAGCATCTACCTTCAGTTCAGGTCGTGATCCCTCCGTCCTAGGATGGAGCCCCACATTGGGCTCCCTGCAGGGAGCCTGCTTCTCCATCCGCCTATGTCTCCGCCTCTTTCTCTGTGTCTCTCATGAATAAACAAATAAAATCTTAAAAAAAGAAAATTAAAAGATCTTACTTCCTTGCCACTGGAAAAAAAGGCTCTAGCCATAGTGGTTAGAAAAAATGAAAGAATACACAGCGGCTTTGTAACAGCTACTGTTGAGACAGCGAGGTACAGGGGGAAATATAGGATTGACCTGTGAAATGCAGACACCACCACCACCTACCTGGCAAAGTCTAGGTGAAGATTAAGTGAGATAATGTACCCGAAAAGTGCTTCTTAATCATATACTTTCAAATAGTGATTAAGCTTTAAGCACTTTCCAAAAGACACAGGAAAAGACTCTTTTGCTCTCTGAAAGAGTCAACAAAGCCCAAGTATGTGAAAATAAGATCATAACCCCAATCATCTACAACTTGCTCTCAGGGGTTTCCACCACCAGGGCCACTTGTGCAGGTCCACATCACCTCCCTGGGTCTGAGCAGCATGGAAAAGTGAAACTGGGGGCAAGAGGATGTCAACAGCAAAGGAAGACACATAGGAGCTCGTACTCTACACACCTAAACCCTACCAGTCCCAAAGTCATCTCCTGGAAGCCTCGCCCAAACCACCCCTCACACCTCCTGATAGCTTGTCGGGCGCTTGCTTTGTGCCAAGCTACTTGACATGCCCTGTTTCATTGGCTATCTGCATCAGTTCATCAACTCGTTTTACAGATAAAGAAAAGGTGGCTCAGAGATTAACTTGTCCAAGACAAGGCCACACAATTACTGTAGATGCAGAGTCTCCAACTCAGACACTGTCGGCTGGAAACTGGAGCCTTGGTCCCCATTCCAGGGTGCCCTAAGAATTCTGCCTCTCCCCATTCAGGGCCCTTTCAACGTACACAGCTCATTATCTTAACCGCTCTGAGCATCAAGTGTTAGGAGATCCCTGGATAAACAGTCAACTGACGCCCGACCGGGGAAGGGACCTGCCCAAGGTCACACAGCGCGCCAGGGGCAGCGGCGAGGTCCGGACCCCGGGCTCTCGCTGCCCTGCCTCTCTCCGGAGCTGGGTCTCTGACCGCGGCCCCAGAGCCCTCCGGGCGGAGCCCGACGCCTCGAGGCCGGGTCGGAGGGTCGGGCCGCACCTCCGCCCGAAGGAGGAGGGGCGCGGCTGCCCGGACCTCGGAGGATGCCCGGGAGGCTGGGCAGAGGATGCTCCGGCTCGTGGAGCAGCAGAGCCAGGCGGCGGCGCCGGGGCGGGCCTCGGGGCGGATCGCTAGCGGCGGGCGCGACCGGCCTGCCCGGAGGGAGCTCGGGCCCCTCCCCGACTCACCTGCGGCGCGAGCCGACAGCGGGCGGCGGCGGCGGCGGCGGCGGCGGCGGCGGCGGGGGCGGCGGCAAGCCCCGGGCTCAGCCATTCCCCGCTGCCCCGGATGGGGAGAGACGGCGGCCGCTCACTTCCTTAGCAACCCGGCTCAGCGACCCACTTCCTTAGCAACCGATGTCAATTTCAATAACTTTATTGGAGCACGAGCGGCGAACAGGGAAGCCGGCGCAGGGAGCCGGGCCGGGAACCGCACTGGCGCTTAGTAGGCGCCCAGCGCGCCTCGGTCCTTCACCCACCCAGGAGGTGAGGCGAGCGCGCTGTGCCCGCCTCCATCTGCCGGGCTCTCGTGCCTCAATTTCCCCATCTGTAAAATGGGACTCAGCGCCTTGGTCGAGCCACGCGAGGTCACGCGTTTTCAGCTGCCAGTTGACCTTTCCCAAAGCGCTTTCAAACCCATTATCTGATTAAGTCCCGAACTGCTACTAAGACTTGTAGGGTCACTCAGTCACTCAAGCCATAAAAGTTTAGGAATTACCCCTCTTTCTTCCCTCTCCTTCACTCCCTCATCCACTCACGCATCATCTCTCTCCATCTGCCTCTCAAATATTTCTCCCATCTCTCCACCTTTCTCCATCTCCAGTGCCACCCTGATACCTGCTTCCACTCATGTCCAGCCCTGCCCTGCCAAGCCGTTCTCCCCTAAGGAGCCAGGCTGATCACTTCAAAAGGTAAAATAAATCATGTCCTATTGCTGGCTTAACATCCTTTGATGGAATCTCACTGCTCTTAGAATCAAATCTAAAGCCATTATGACTTCCTACAAGATTGAGACAAGTCTGTTGCAGCCACATTGGTCTGAAAGGCTAGGTTCTAATCCACCACCACCCCCATAAAAATCCATATGCTGGGGGCCCCCGGGGGCTCAGTTAGTTAACCCTCTGACTCTTGATTTCAGCTCAAGTTTTGATCTCAGGTTCATGAGTTCAAGCCTCGTGTTCATCTCCACACTGGGCATGGGACCCACTTAAAAAAAAAAAATCCATATGCCATTCCTCACCAAACAGAAGCTCCACAAGAGCAGAGTCTCTTTTTACCACTATAGCTGCCATGCCTAAAACCTTGCTTAGTCTATGGTAGGTGTTCAATAAATATGTATTACATGAATGGATACTGAGATGCTCTTCCTCACTCCACACCTTGCCTTTACCTATTCTAACAGATATTGGTACTTGCTCCCCTTTCTTCCTTGCTCCTGAACACACAACTAGACTGACTACCCTCTTCTCAGCCTTCCTTGCAGTTAAGACCAATTTCTGGCCAATTGAATATGATGCATGCATTCTCAGGCCTGGCCCATAAAAACCTCCCATATACCTGTTCACACTTTCTCTGCTTTAAAATGAAGGACTCGGGATCCCTGGGTGGCGCAGCGGTTTGGCGCCTGCCTTTGGCCCAGGGCGCGATCCTGGAGACCCGGGATCGAATCCCACGTCGGGCTCCCGGTGCATGGAGCCTGCTTCTCCCTCTGCCTGTGTCTCTACCTCTCTCTCTCTCTCTCTGTGACTGTCATAAATAAATAAGAATTAAAAAATAAAAAAAATAAAAAAAAATAAAAATGAAGGACTCCATTGTACATCTGAAACTTACAACATTGTATGTTAACTAACTGGAATTAAAATAAAAACTTAAAAAAAAAAGTGAAGTATTCCAAGGCTTTCGGAAATGGTTGAGCCGCAAAGTGGAAGGAAACTGGTCAATGAAAAAAAGAAAAAAAAGAAAAAAACTGGATCAATGAGACACCCCTTAGAGGAGAGCTGGCCAGGAAGCCGGCCAACCTCCATTATTTAAGATGGACAAGGAAATAAACTTTTGTTGGATTCAGTGATTGAGATGTGGAGGCTTTTTGTCACAGTAGTTAGCTGGTCCCAACGAAGATACCTAATTCTGAATCATCCTTTGGGTCCCAGTTTACTTCCTTCTCCTGTTAACCTACACTACTATTCTACCTACCATTATTCAATAAAATTAAGTAGGTAAATCATGTTTACCCTATAATGACTACAAATACTGTTTTCTACTAAATCAAATAATGTATTTATGTTCATGTTTCATTAAGTCAATGTTTCATTTCTTCCACATCTTTTGGTGCTTTCTAAGGCTAATAATTGTCTTGATTTTTTTTTCTTTTTCATTAGTTTTTTTTTTTAAGATTTTTTTTTTTATTCATGATAGAGAGAGAGAGAGAACGGCAGAGACATAGGCAGAGGGAGAAGCAGGCTCCGTGCAGGGAGCCCGACGCAGGACTCGATCCTGCGACTCCAGGATCACGCCCTGGGCCAAAGGCAGGTGCCGAACCGCTGAGCCACCCAGGGATCCCCTCATTAGTTTTCTTTATAGCTATTGTCAATTTTCTTTGTATAGGGTCAATAAATCAGGAAAATGCTCAGCAATGAATTTTCAGGATACTTAAACATCACAAATAGTATATGAGTTTTGTTTTGTTTTTTCTCCTGAAGACCTCAACTCCAATCTGTACTAATGCTCTGCAAACCTAATGCACAACTGTCATTCTCTGTCTTTCCTATGTCTTTCTCCTGGCTTGGATTCCCAGTTCCCCAGACCCAGTGCCTTCTGGTTTATGGATTTACTCCTTCATTTCCATGTAGCACATCTTTCACTAGATTCCTAAGAAAAGGTTCGTGGAAGCAACTATGTTTAGTCCTTGTTTGTCTAAATATGTCTTTATACTGTTCTTACACTTGATTAATAGTTTAGCAAGGTATAGTAATCTAGGTTGAAAATTATTTTCTCTTGGAATTTTCAAGGCCTTGCTCTACTATCTTTTGGTATCTACATTTAAGACCTCTAACATTATTCTGAATCCTGTTCCTTTGTATATGACTAATTCTTTTTTTTTTTAATCTTTGGAAGCTTTTACGCTGTTCTCTTTATCTAATGTTATGATATTTAATGATGATTCCCCCCAGTGAGTGCTGTTCCTCATTGTGCTAGCTGAATCCTTTCAATCTGGAGACGTGTATCTCATTGTCCTGGGAAATTTCCTTATATTATTTCTTTGATAATTTTCTCCTATTTTTTCCCCTTCTGTTCTCTCTTTCTGGAACATCTCTTAGTCAGAAGTTGTACCACATGAACTGAGCTCTTAATATTCTCATTGTTTTTCTCTTATTTTCCCTCTTTTTTTTTAAATTTTTTTTTTTGTGTTTTTGTTCTACTCTCTGGGAGATTTCCTCAACTTTAGCATCCATCCTCTCTGTGGAAGGATTCTGGATTCATCTTTCAGTCATCAATATTCCCTTCTGCACAGTCTGAGGCATAACTTCCTCCCTCTGTTAAGTCAGTTACTACTTGTCCTCTGTCTTTGTCAGCCAAAAGCTTGCTGGACCACTAATATCTTCCTCCTGTACCATTAGCATCATGGGATGATACATTTTTTAAAATTCTTTGTTGTCATATAAGTGGAGTTCATGGGAACCTGGGTGGCTCAGTGTTTGAGTGTCTGCCTTCAGCTCAGGGCATGATCCTGGAGTCCTGGGATTAAGTCCTGCATCAGGCTCCTCACAGGGAGCTTGCTTCTCCCTCTGCCTATGTCTCTGCCTCTCTCTGTGTATCTCTCATGAATAAATAAATAAAATCTTTTTTTTTCAAAGTGGAGTTCGGGCAGCCCCCGTGGCCCAGTGGTTTAGCGCCGCCTTCAGTCCAGGGCGTGATCCTGGAGACCCAGGATGAAGTCCCGCCTCAGGCTCCCTGCATGGAGCCTGCTTCTCCCTCTGCCTGTGTCTCTGCCTCTCTCTCTGGGTCTCTTGTGAATAAATAAATAAAATCTTTAAAACAAATAAATAAATAAATATAGAAAGTGGAGTTCATATAGGTGTCATCAAACCACCATATTAAACTGGGTGTCTTTATTGCTTCATAATTTTCAAAAACAAACGTGGATTAAAGGGGAGAACAGATATTTCCAAGAAAAAGAATAGAAAACATGGCCTTTAAACATGCAAAAACATGCTTCTGCTCACTCATATTAAAGGAAATGAGGACACCTGGGTGGCTCAGCGGTTTGGCACCTGCCTTTGGCCCAGGGCGTGATCCTGGAGACCTGGGATCGAGTCCCACATGGGGCTCCCTGCATGGAGCCTGCTTCTCTCTCTGCCTATGTCTCTGCCTCTCTCTGTGTCTTTCATGAATAAATCAATGAAATATTTAGTAAAAAATAAAATAAAATAAAGGAAATGGAAATTTAAACAATTGTAAGACTTTTTTTCACTTAATCAGAAAGAAAAAGGACATTTGATAAAGCACTGCTGATGTGTTGATGAGAGTGTGGTGCTGATTGTGCCCACAGCAATCTGTGTAACACTCTGTAGAGGAATAGGATTAGTAGGAGTAATAGTAGTAGTACTAAAGCATAGAGTGACCAACTCCTTCTGGTTTGCACAAGACTTTGCTTGTTTAAGCACCAAAAGTCTCATGTCCCAAGAAAACACTCGGTCTGGGCAAACTGTGGTAGCTAATTTAGGGTGGTAGGATAATTTTTTTGATACATTACTAGTATGTTCCATTTCCTTTTCACAGTGTGATACCTTTTTGATCCAACCTGGACTGTGAGGCATTTATTGCTCAGGAAAGAGTTATTTTGGAAGAAAAATAGGGAAAAGATTGTCTAAGTCCCCAAATTCCTGGAGAGGGGATTCAGAATGAAAGAAGTATTGACAAGTCAGATCAGAGCTTCCAACCTCGTTTCCAGAGGTTTGCTAAGTTTGAGGGAAACAATGGTAAGAATGCAATAAGGGGAATGAGGCCAATGGGGTGGGAACAAAAGGTCCTGATATAGAAAGATCATGGGGGCCAGAGAAGAGACTCCTCCCTACCAGATAGAGCAAACTCCGAACCAGAAATGATCTAATTCCAGTGAGCACTATTCATCAAAAGCAATAGAAACCAACTCTAACTGAAGGCAACAGAAATGAGATTCATTAAAGGGGTAATGGGAAGTTCAAAAAATCACCAGGAATTTTCTAGAAGTGGCCAGGAATGAGGAAGGCCAGGTCATGTGGGAGCATGTACTATTGGCCAGACTGGAGGATGCCCAGCTTTCACCACAGACCATGGGCATTGTCTCAATATTACTCTCATCCACCCTCCCCATAAGGATTCTCCATAGTCCCAGCTCCTTTGTAACCCAAGCTCTGAATGGGTGAGGTTTTTTTTTTTTTAAGATTTTTATTTATTTATTCATGAGAGACACAGAGAGAGAGGCAGAGACACAGGCAGAGGGAGAAGCAGGCTCCACATAGGGATCCCGACGTGGGACTTGATCCCGGGTCTCCAGTATCAGGCCGTGGGCTGAAGTCAGCGCTAAACCACTGAGCCACCCTGGCTGCCATGAGTGGTTAAGTTTTGATCATATGTCTATCTCTTACCTGTAGTAGAAGCTGTTAAAGCAAACATCTGAACTTTTGGGTTTCTCTGGTGGCAGAAAGACTACCTTCATTTACAAAATGAGAACTCCCAAACATTGGAAAGAGTTGTGTTGCTATGCAAGAAAAAAATATCTCATTACAACCAGACATCTCCTTGCCAATGAGCTCCATCAGTCCTCCCCCTCATTGTCACTCAGTGAGGATATCTCTGCCCGGTGGCAAACGTGACACCCAGTGACCACCCAGCCAGAACGAAGCCCTCTGTGCCATGCAATTTTGCTCAGTCCTCATCTGTCTTATCCTGTGAGGACATCCCATTTTAGTGGCTGGAGGCATCCCAAATGCTCTGCAACAGTGGAGGGCACTGGATACTTAGGCAGTTGGGAGCAGGAGGAGAGTGAAGAAAGGGATCTGCTGGTACCTAGCCTGGGTCAGACTGAATGGAACCAGCTTGCAGTCTCCTACCAAACCAGGAGAAAGGTAAATCATAGCCTGGACACCCATGGACAGTTTTATTATGACCTCACCCAGGAAAAATAGCTTCTGACGGACACCCCACAGGGCTGACAAATGACAGATGGCCTGACTCCTCTTGCAACGGGAAAATCACCAAATTTCCTTTCTTCCCTCTGACATTCTAGAGCAGCATTGTCCAAAAAATCTTTATACAGTAATGGAAATATTCTATGTCTGCAGTGTCTAATATGGTACCTACCAATCACATGTGGCTATTGAGCGCTTGAAATACGGCTAGTGCTCCTGAGGAACTGAATTATATTTACTCAATTTGAATTAATTTGAGTTTAAGTGGATAGTGCAGCTCTGGGCTATGAAAAATAACAAGCCTGTGGGGTCAAGATGGTCTTAGGTTTTCTTAGGTTTAATCTCTGCTCCACCTCTCGCCAGATAGCTGAATGATTCAGTGTAAATCACATTAACTCTCTTGGACTCAGTTTCCTCATCTGCAAAATGGGGCTATTAATGCTACTGCCCCAGTTTGTTGTGAGAATTGACTGAGATATGGTGTGAGACAGTGCCTAGCACTCAGTAGGTGCTCTGTAAATGGTGGGTGTCTTTTCTTCCTTTATTGGATGAAGGCCTTAGTGTCCTCCAGGGAAACAATAATTGCAAATGTAAGGAGTCCTGCTGGTTAAGAGAGTTGGATATTTTGGGAAATGTAATATCATTTGCAGAAGAGGGTTGAAAGGGGGTTGTGTAAAAAGACTGCAAAAGTGACTGAAATAAGTCAGACAGAAAAAGATAAATACCCTATAATCACACTTATATGTGGAAACCAAAAATCAAAAACAAACAAACCGCAATAACAACGAAAATGTGAGCTCATGGAAACAGAGAACAAATTGGTTTGGTAGTTGCCTTAGGTGGTGAGTGGAGAGTGGGCCAAATGGGTGAAGGGGGTCAAACGGTACAAACTTCCAATTATAGAATGAATAAGTCCTGAGTAGGTAACATACAGCAGAATGACTATAGTCAATGATCTTTTTATTTTATTTTATTTTATTTTATTTTATTTTATTTTATTTTATTTTATTTATTCATGAGAGACACACCAAGAGAGAGGCAGAGACACAGGCAGAGGGAGAAGCAGGCTCCATGCAGGGAGCCCGATGTGGACTCGATCTCGGGACTCCAGGATCACGCCCTGGACCAAAGGCAGGCACTCAACCGCTGAGCCATCCAGGCGTCCCAGTTAATGATCTTTATATTGCATATTTGAAAGTAGCTGAAAGAGTGGATCTTGAAAGTTCTCATTATAAGAAAAAAAACTTTTTGTAACTGTATGTGGTGATGGGTGCTAGCTGGATTTATTGTGGTAATCATTTTGCAACATATACAAATATCAAATCATTAAGTTGTACACCTGAAATTGATATAATATTATGTCAGCTATAGCTCAATTTTTTAAAAACGGGCTGTAAAGGGAATGATTTATTAGAATGCAAGGAGGTGGCATCCCAGAGCCCCTTTCCAGAAGAAACAAGATGCCGGGCTTGAATGGAGGCCAAGCACCTGAGATAACCTGGATGGTTCTTGCTTGGCTGAGTGCCCAGTGTCGATGAGGCTCTGGGACCTGAGGGAGGCCCTGCCAGCTGAGAATCAAGCTAATGCCTTCTAAACTCACATCTTTGATGTTTTCTGAAGAAAACCAGACGGGAGTTGGCTGCTAATTGCTTCTTCCTCAGGCATTTAACTGGCTGTATGTCCTTGGGCAAGTTAATTCACCTTTCTGGACCTCGTTTCCCTATTTGCCCCCGGAAGGGCTGCTGTGAGAACTTACCCAGAGAATGGGTAAGAAATTGCTCTCCCAGCTTTAAGGTACCATAAATCATGAGGATGAAGAAAAAACAATGATAACTGAAATCTCAGAGCCCGAAGCAGGTCATAGATGCCTGGTGACTGGACAATGCTCCAGAATCATTGAATCATTGTCCCAGGATTGGGTTTTGTCTTACTTATCTGTATCCTCTGGGCGTAGCACAGTGCCTGGCACATAGCAACACACAACACACAATTTAAAAATATATATTATCAACATTTGTATTTCACATTAGATTTTTAAAAGCATGATACTCAACGTTGGCAAGATTAGAGAGAGGATCACTTTTATCCTGCTGCTGATGGGATGAAATTGGCACAGATCATAAGGAAAATGAACATGATGACTAAGAACCATCTGAGTCAGCCCATTCCACTTCCAGGAATCAATTGTGAGAAAATAATGAGAGATGTTCCTAAAGAATTAGTCACCAGTATGTTCATCCTGGCTTCATTCACAATAGGGATATATTGTGTCTGATATTAGGAGAATGACCAGATAAACTAAGATTTGTCAGTAAGAAGGAATATTAGATTACCACTGAAAATGATGTTTTTTAAGAGCATCTGATGATATGGGGAAATGTTCATGAAAATATAATAAGGGGAGGGATGCCTGGGTGGCTCAGTGGTTGAGCATCTGCCTTCAGCTCAGGGCGTGATCCCAGGGTCCTGGGATTGAGTCCTACATCAGGCTCCCACAAAGAGCCTGCTTCTCCCTCTGCCTGTGTCTTTGCCTCTCTCTCTGTCTCTCATGAATGAATAAATAAAATCTTTTCCCCCTTAAAAAAAGGGGGAAAGATATATATTTATGTCCACTAGGAAAACTTTTTTTAAAAGATTTTATTTATTTACTCATGACAGACACAGAAAGAGAGAGACAGAGACATAGGCAGAGAGAGAAGCAGGCTTCCTGCAGGGAGCCCGATGTGGGACTTGATCCCAGGACCCCAGCATCACGCCCTGGGTCGAAGGCAGGCACTCAACCACTGAGCCACCCAGGCATCCCACTAGGAAAACTTTCAGCGCTTCATGGTGGTCACTGAGAAAGTCTCTTCCATAATCATCAGAAGGAAAAGGCAACCTACAGAAAATAATATTTGCAAATCATATCCAGCATGTATAAAGAACTCCTACAATCAACACAACAAAAAAGCAACTTGATTAAAAAATGGGTGGACTTAAATAGACATTTCTCCTAAAATCTACAAACGGTCAATAAACACATGAAAAGAAGCTCAATATCACTAATCATTAGAGGAAATGTAGATCCAAACCACAATGAGATCCCACTTCACATTAAGATGGCTATTTCCAGAAAACAGACAATGACAAGTGTTGGTCAGAGAAAGTGGAACCCTTGTGCACTGTTGGTGGGAATATAAAATAGTGCAATCACTGTGGAAACAGTATGGTGGTTTCTCAAAATACTAAAAACAGAGTTACCAGATGATCCAGAAATTTGACCCCCAGATATATACCCAAAAGAACTGAGAGCAAGGTCTCAAAGACATATTTGCACACCCATGTTCATAGCAGCATTATTCACAATAGCTAAAAGGTAGAATCAACCCAAGTGTCCTAAACAAAATGTGATATAGACATGAGATGGAATATTACTCAACTTTAAAAATGAAGGAAATTAAGGGGTCCGTGCCTGGCTCAGTCAGTAAAGCCTACAACTCTTGATCTCAGGGTTGTGAGTTCAAGCTCCAGAGTGGGCATAAGGCAAAGAAAAGAAAAGAAGAGAAGAGAAAGAAAAGAAAAGAAAGAAAGAAAAGAAAAGAGAAGAGAAGAGAAGAGAAGAGAAGAGAAGAGAAGAGAAGAAAAGAAAAGAAAAGAAGAAAAAGAAAGAAACAGACAGGGACACCTGGGTGGCTCAGGGTTTGGGCACCTGCCTTCGGCTCAGGTCGTGATCCTGGGATTTGGGATCGAGTCCTACATCGGGTTCCCTGCAAGGAGTGTGCTTCTCCCTCTATCTGTGTCTCTGCCTCTCTCTCTCTCTCAGTCTGTGTCTCTCATGAAAAAATAAATAAATCTTTAGGAAGAGAGAAGAAAGAAAGAAAGAAAGAAAGAAAGAAAAGAACGAAAGAAAGAAAGAAAAAAGAAGAAAGAAAGAAAGAAAGAAGAAAGAAAGAAGAAGAAAAAAAAGTACGTAAGGAAGGCTGATTACTTACTTCCTGCAGTCCTCCTTCCTTCAAGGAAGGCCGGAAAGAGCCGTACTTCCTACTGTTCCTGGCTGGTTCTCCTGCCTTCCTCTCCCTCTTTCTTTCTTTGCCTCCTTCCTCTTCCTTCCTTAAGTAAGACATAGATTCATTCTGACATGCTATAGAACCTCAGTGGATGAACCTAGAGGACATGATGCTAAGTGTCTGGTAAGCCAGACATAAAAAGGTAAGTACTGTATGATTCCAAGTATAGGAGGTACTTAAAATAGTCAAAATATAGAGACAGACCACGGAGTGATGGCTGCCGAGGGCTGAAGGGAGGGGGTAATAGGGAGTTGTTCACTGGGTCAATAAGCTGTGGTACACCCAGACAATGGAACATTACTCAGCACTAAAAAGAAATGAACTATTAAACCATGAAAAGACAAGGAGGAAACTTAAATCTGTATTACTAAGTGAAGAAGCCAAACTGAAAAGACATTTTGTATGCTTCCAACTCTATGACATTCTGGAAAAGGCAAAACTATGGAGATGGCAAAAAAGATCAGTGGTTACCAGGAGTTTACAGGAAGGGATGAATAGACAGGGCACAGAGGATTTTTAGGGCAGTGAGATTTCTCAATAGGATACCATAATGATGGATACATGTTATTATACATGTGCCCAAATGCAAAGAATGTATAATACCAAGAGTCAACCTTACTGTAAGCTTCTATAGGCTCTGGATGATGATTATGTTTCAGTGGAGGCTCATCAATTGTAATAAAAGTACAGCTCTGGTTGGGGACATTGAAAACAAGGAAGGCCATGCGTGTAGTATGTGGGGAATCTCTGTACCTTCCCCTCAGTTTTGCTGTAACCTAAAACTGCTCTAAAAGAATAAAGTCTCTTAAAAAAAGAACCTAAGTAGGTATTGTGATCCTAATGAAATCTGTCATTAGCAATCCCACCATCCTGGAGCTGGTGATTACAGGATGACCAACACCTGGAGGAGCATGAAGATCCATTAGGACATGATTATTTCTCTTTCCCTCCCCTGAGCAGCAAGGCCATCTCTGGTGCTGCTCACAACCAGACCCAGTCTCTGCAAAAAGCTGGCATCTGATACTGGGTAGCCAACCCATCAGGAAATGTTTGCTTAAAGTAACTATAGGAAAAACTATAGGAGGCAAGAGTAACTATAGGAATAACAAGGCACCTGAAGGTGGCTAAGATGTGGACTTTGCACTGAGCTAGAACTGTGGAAGTGAGGGAGTCTTAGATATACCAATTCCATGTGGCCTTGGACAAGTTGCTTTTCCTCTCTGAGCTTCAGTTTCTTCATCCATGAACTGGATGTGACTCTGGCTAGATGACCTCACAGAATTCCTATGGGAGAGTCGATAATGAAGTGCTATAGTAAAATGCTTCATTATTTAATGGCCAGATGGAAGAAGCATAGTGATTATTCTCAAGTACAACTAAAGATTCCATATGAGAACTGGGGAGCGCAGGCTAAGGGAGAATCACCCATCACCAGCTGTGGAGCCAGGTAGATCTGGTGTTAGATCCCATTTCTGCCATTGATGTTGTGGGGTCTTGGGCAAGACACTCAATTTCTCACAGTCAACGAGTGTCAGGCCCAAGGAGCACAAAAGTTTGTGGCATCAAAGCTTATGAACTGAAGAGTCAGTCAGACCTGGATTCAAGACCCATGTCTGCCATTTATTAGCTATGTGTGATCTTTTGGCCTTTCCCAAAGAACATCAGAAGGAAAGAAATTCAAAGACACATTTTTAACCAGTAGAAAAGTGGGATCAGGGATAAAATGAGAAAGAGCAGATGGGATGGGGAGACAGATAATCCACATATACAAGGTGAGGGCCTATGGCAAGGAGACAAAGGGGAAGGCCACTGGGAGAGCTGAAAGTCCCAGAAGGGACATTTATGGAGCACTTACAAGGAGTCAAGAACATCAATCCTTACAATTCCCTAGTATGAAGGTACTATTACATCCCCACCCTATAGATACGCAAACTGGCCAACGGGACGTAGTTAACACCTGAGACTGGAGCCCACACTTCCCCTCTGCACACAGCCAGGTGGCCCACTACAGGCCCTTCACTCTCTCATGTCTTCTGCAGATAATGGGTGTTGTCTCTAAGGCAACAAGATTTAAAAGAAATATTCATTCCCTCCTTCCCCAGAGGCTCCCAGACTTGTGGACAGGAGACACAAACTCTTTACTCTGATTTGAGGTGAGGCCTGTGGAAGCTCATTCAGTGACTGGCAAACCATGATAATTCTCAGTTATCCCTGTCCTGCCCCTGCAGACCTGCCCTGCCCACGACTCTCTGATGGCTCCTCACCTCCCAGAGGAAAAGGCCGGAGGGTCCTCCTGCCAATGTGGACCTACCTTACTGTTGGACATGTTTCTCTTTTCTCTCTGGCCTGGCTCCATGAGCAGACAGGTCTCTCCATGCCTTTGTTCTAGGAGGTCTCCCCACCTGGAATGCCCTCTCCCCTGAGCCCCCTCACACACACACACGCGCGCGCGCGCACACACACACAGAAGCACGGCACATTCCTGTCCCTATCCATTCAGCACTGCCACCTGGACATAGGAATATGCTGCATGTTAGGAGGAAAATGTGAACAATTAAACAATTGAGCATAATTAAATTAAATTAAGACAGTTAAATTAAAATTAAAACAAAGTCCCCTAAATTTTGGAATGTACCTCAAAAACCCTCATAGGCTGACTTGGGATCAGTGGATGAAGCCTAGACAGGCCTTCATAGTGTGTTTATTAATTGCCTTTATTTAGAACTGCATATTTATTTATAAATATTTTTTCTTTATTTCTTTGCTCCTTCCTTCCCCCTCCCTCCTTCTCTCTCTCCTTCCTTCCTTTTCTTTATTTCTTTCTTTTTCCCTTTCTTATTTATGAACTATTTATTTATAGGAGTGCATTTTTTGGGTGCTTCCTATCTGTCAGGCACTGTGGTAAGCACTTTACAGTCTATCTTTTTTTTTTAAGATTTTATTTATTTATTCATGAGAGACACACAGAGAGAGAGAGGCAGAGAGATAGGCAGAGGGAGAAGCAGGCTTCCTGGAGAGAGCCCAATGTGGGACTCAATCCCCGAACCAGGGATCACACCGTGAGCCAAAGGCAGACACTCAACCACTGAACCACCCAAGTTCCCTACAGTCTATCTTTTTTTTTTTTTTTTTAATTTTTATTTATTTACGATAGTTACACAGAGAGAGAGCTAGAGAGAGGCAGAGACACAGGCAGGGGGAGAAGCAGGCTCCATGCACCGGGAGCCCGATGTGGGACTCGATCCCGGAGACCCGGGATCGCGCCCTGAGCCAAAGGCAGGCGCCAAACCGCTGCGCCACCCAGGGATCCACAGTCTATCTTTCTTATCACATATCTATCTCTTTAAGAGGAAGGACTTATTATTATCCCAATTTTACAGATGAACACTGAGGCTACAGTGATTACCAGATGAATAAGGGACAGAGACTCAGTCAAAGACTGTTCTAACCCAACTTGAAAGCCCACAACTTTGGCCTTTTCTGGACTCACAAAGTGGTGGATCATAGGCAGCATCTGCCTGCAGTTGTGTTTTATTTGGCCTACTCAATATTTTATAAAGAATTAATTGCCAATATTTAAAAACAAGATTTCCCATATACATTGGGATATGCAACTTCTCTTGAAATATCCAAGGGAAAAAAAAAAAAAGAAAGAAAAAGAAATATCCAAGGACTTGGCCACACTGGACGTGGGTTTCCACCTGGCAATCATTTGAGGGAGTAACAGTTGCCCCAGATACAACCAATGTGTGTGTTCCACTTGATTATATGCTCCCCAGCCCCCCACAGACCTACCTCATTCATTTTTATTGCCTGTCTGGCTCTTGGAATGATTTGAGTTTATGACTCCTAGGTTCATACCTTCTAATAGTTGGGCTTGCCTTGGGATATTGTCACCAAAGGCGGGCAAACTGAGGCTAGCAGGCTACTTGGTAGGGATATTGGAAAAAGATTTCAAGAGCCAGTTGGGGGATTGGGTCAAATAACATACAGTCCCTTCTAGTCTAGTCCTGCAGTGCTAAATATTTACTTTAGACTTTGCAGCATATATTGTTAAGAACTAACTTCTCCTCTGGTCTCAACTTACTGTTTCAACTTTCCCTTCACCTTGGTATTTTGATCAAACAATTACACCATATGAATTCTTAAAAGTTTCCTCAAATCCTTTTTGGAACAGGCATGGGGAACAAATAAATTTATAATAAGTATTTACATAAAGGGCTTGGTTCCAGGAACAGAAAAGAAACAACAGCAAAAAAGAATTGTAAGTTGTATAACCTGTATAGCTTGTATGAGTTGTAACTGTTAAGTTATCTCAGTTTCTCTGAAATTCTCCAGTCCAACTCAAGGACATAAAGAACCTAAGAGTCTGGATGTCGCAGTTTTGAGTATGAGCTTAGGTATGGTTAAGTGTCCTACTCTTGATTTTGGTCTAGGTCCTGATCTCAGGGTTGTAGGATTAAACCCCACATTGGACTCTGCATTCAGTGGGGAGTCTGCTTGGAATTCTCTCCCTCTCCCTCTGCCTCTTCCCCCACTTGCATGCACACACACACTCTCTCTCTCAAATAAATAAACAAATCTTTAAAATTATAAAACTAGCCATGGAAGGGTTTTTTTCCCTCCTGCATATTTGTTGACACTCCTCCTATTGAGGGGGGCGGTGGATCTATGTCCTCTTTCCTTAATTTTGAATGGGCTTGTGGATAATTTAACCAATAGAGAATGGCAGAAGTGATGCTATGTGACTTCTGAGATTGGGGCAGAAGAGACACACAGCTTTGCCTGGTTCTCTTGGAATATCTTCTCTCCAGATGCTTCCTTCAAGGACGCTTTCTCTTGGAACAAAATTTTAATTCTGCGAGAGATATTGAGCCACACGGAGAGGGCATCTGTAGGTATTCTGAACAGTGGCCGTATCTGAGCCCAGGTGCCACAAATGAAGCCACTCCCACGGTCATAGTCCCCCAGCTTTGGAGCAGGGACAAACCAGTTCTGCTGTGCTTTATCCAAATTCCCAACTCATAGAATCTGTGAGCAGAATACAAGGATTGTTGTTTTATATCACTAAGTTTGGGGCAGTTTGCTCTCCAGAAAATTTCTTGCTCTGCAGAAAATTGGAACAATAACCTAATAATCCAAGCCATAAAGAAAATATGTGTAAAAGCGGTAAATTCCATTTCATGACATTTCATTTCATTTCACTTCCCAGAAGTAACAGGTAACCCTGTTAGCAGATTTAAGTATATCCTTCCAGACTTTTCTATACTTTTCTTTTCTTTACATATGTATGTATAATAGAAATATATGGGTTTTGTGTTTCTTTTTTATTAAGATTTTATTTATTTATTTGTTTGTTTGTTTATTTATTTATTTATTTATTCATGAGAGACATGGAGAGAGGCAGAGACACACGCAGAGGAAGAAGCAGGCTCCCCACAGGACCCTGGGATCACAACCTGAGCCAAAGGCAGACGCTTAACCACTGAACCACTCAGGTGCCCCTTGTGTTTCTTTTTTATTTAAGTAAGACCGTAGGGCAGCCTGGGGGGCTCAGCAGTTTAGCGCCACCTTCAGCCCAGAGTGTGATCCTGGAGACCTGGGATCGAGTCCCACATCAGGCTCCCTGCATGGAGCCTGCTTCCCCTCTGCCTGTGTCTCTGCCTCTATATATCTATATAGACTATATAACAAGGCAACTTGCTTTTTTCTCAATAACAAAGCCTCAGTGATCGTTTTAAATTTACAAAGGAACTGAATTGGTAGTGATCCATTTACATGTTGTGGTACCCACCTTCCAAGGCTACCCTGAATGACTTCCCCCATCCCACTACATGCAAATCCTTGTACAGTCCCCACCCATACTGAACTGCAATGACTTGTATGACCAAGAGAATATGGAAGAAATGTTTGTGTGTCACTTCTAAGATTAGGTTTCTAAAAGGCACTGCAGCTTTGGCTCAGTCTCTTGATCTCTCTCTTTTAGATATTTTGTTCTGGGGAAAACAGCTGCCATATCATGAGCAGCCCTGTGGAGAAGCCCACACGGGGATTTACTGAAGCTTCTTGCCAACAGCCATGTGAATGAGCCATCTTGGAAGTAGGCCCTCCAGCCCCAGTCAAGCCTTCAAATGAGTGCAGCCCTGGCCAACATCTTAGCTCAACCTCATGAAAGAGACCCTGAGCCAGAACCATCCAGCAAAGCTGATCCCAGATGCCTGATTCTTAGAAACTACATGAAGTAATAAATTTTCATCATGTTAAGCTACTGAGTTTAGTCAGTTACTGCATAATTTATTTGCAACAATATATAACTATATGTAGTTCAAGTTTTTAAAAAATATAAACAAGCATGTAGCAAAAGCTCTTTGTCACTCTTACCTCTAAACTCTCACCTGATCTACCATCCTCTCTCCCTAGCCCTACTTAACTTAGAGTAAGCTCTTGGAAAATGTCAGATTTATTATCTTGGGTACAGATCCTCTAATGGATGTGATGACGGATGATCACTGATCATCTGACCCAAGAAAGACTGCAGCAGTATGGCGATCCTTTTTGGTAGCTGTAAAATTGTGCCCTTCTTTCTCCACAGGAACTGGGCCATTGGCCTTTTCAGCCTAGATGCCATTTTTCCCTGCCAAGGCCTCAGACACCCACATACATCCCCACATCCTGTCTCAGGTCTGGGGGTGGGGGCTTCCTTTCTGTGCACACTAGTGGAAAACATTATCTGGCCTTTTTCTTCAACCCATAGAAATCAGAAAGCAACCACTCATCTCCCAACATGTAGTCCCAGCCTATTTTTCAGACTTTTCTCCCATGGTACTCTCTCTCCATCCTGTTTCAGTCCTGTAGCCTTCACCCCACACTTCCGATCTGCTCTAAAACCCATCCAAGACATTGCTTATGCTGATCCCTCTGCCCTGCATGCTCTACCCAGCCCCCCACCCTTCTGAAAACAGCCACCAATCTTTAAGACTCAAACCAGGGGTCATCTCTGTGATTGTTCTCCTATCAATCCCACAGGCCTTCTTGCTTCCAGCCTAGCCCTTTCAGTCCATTGTATGCTTGAAAGCCAGAAGGATTGATGTGATGCAACCTGGGGTCATGCTTCCAGTTCCAGTAATATGGGTAAGCAGTCTCTACCTCACCTCTGCAGAAGGTAGCTCCAAATTCTGGACAGAGGCATGGAGCAGTTAGATCAGGCCTTGAAAAGTCAACAGTGGCAGGCAGGCTGGGGAAGAAGTACCACCAATCTGGCAGTGAATTCACACTTGGTTTTCCCTCTGGTATTTCCTGGGCTGTGTCAGTGCAGCCTTGAACCTAGAAGTGAGCACTGGTGCAAGGGGAGGGAGAAACAGGAATGAGGAAAGAGGTCTCCAACCTTCAGAGAGAGTGAGAGAGATCCCTATTTCTTTTCCCCATTCTCTTGTATCCTAGCTTCCAGGCCTCCCAGATGGTCAAGGTAGTGGCAGGTACCTATAGGAACCTGAAACCATGAGGAAGGAGAACTTTCCTCTCTAACTGAAGAAGCTATGGTCCCAAGGTGATGGGTTGAGCCCATATTGCTTTGGCCCCAGATATGGGTACAGTTGTGGAAAATGCACATCAGAGTCGAGTACATAAGGCCTCATGGAACCACAAAGTTGCACGGAGTTGGCAAGGAGAGAGGAGTTTGGGAAAGTGACCGCACAGAGTTATTTCCAGATTTCTGGGCTCAGTTTCTAGGTGTACATGAGCAGATCTAGTCTACACAACTCACCAGACTTTGAAAAACAGAATCATGAGCCAGGCCAATGCCTGAGTTCTGGCCAATAAATTATACTCATGCATGTGACATCACACAGGGTTTGAAAACAGGACTGACCCTGGAAACACAACCCAGAGAAGGCAAGCAGAGCTTGCAGCTTGAACCCACTTTGCCTGCTAAAACAAAAATATCAATATTTTCTACAGGATTTAAATGAGACCCAGAGCTCATAACATAATATTTAAAATGTCCAGGGAAAATTACATGCAATATAAAGAAGCAGGAAAATTTCAGCTTGCTTGGGAAAAGATAATGAAAAGATGCCAACTCTAAGATGTTGGAATGATCTGAAAAAGCCCTTAAAGCAACTGCTGTAGGGGTGCCTGGGTGGCTCAGTTGGTTAAGCTTCTGCCTTTGTCTCAGGTCATGATCCAGAAGTCTTGGGATTGAGTCCCACATGGAGCTCCCTGCTCAGTGGGGAGCCTGCTTCTCCCTCTCCCTCTGCCCCTTCCCCTGCTTGTTCTCTCTCTCTCTTTCTCTCTCACTCTGTCAAATAAATAAACAAAACCTTAAAAAAAAAAAAAAAAAAGCAACTGCTGTAAAAATCCTCCAGGGAGAGCATGGGGAGTTAGTGCTTGATGAGGATGGAATTTTAATTTGGGAAGAAGAAAAGGGGCTGGAGGTGGATGGGGGTGATGATTGTACAAGGTCAACGCACTTATTGCCACTGAACTGTATAATTAAAATTGGTGAAAATGGACATTTTAAGGGTGCCTGGCTAGCTCAGTTGCTAGAATATACAACTCTTGATCTTGGGTCATGAGTTCAAGCCCCATGTTAGGTCTGAAACCTACTTAAAAAAAAATACCTCCAAGAAATAAGGATGAAGACTCTGCACTTTCTTCAGCTTTTTAGTAAATAGAAGATATATATTAAAATTTCCATTTGTTATCTACATATATAGATACCAAATATACATTTGAAATTGAAAAATACAATAACCAAAATTTAAAAGCTCAATGGATGGGCTAAACAGCAGAACAGATGGGTTGCCTGGGTGGCTCAGCAGATGGGCATCTGCCTTTGGCTCAGGGCGTGATCCCGGGGTACCGGGATCGAGTCCCGCATCAGGCTCCCCACAGGGAGCTGGCTTCTCCCTCTGCCTGTGTCGCTGCTTATCTCTGTCTCTCATGAATAAATAAATAAAATCTTAAAAAAAAAAAAAAAACAGTAGAACAGAGATGTCACAGGAAAGAAAGAATCTATGAACTCCAACCTAGGTCAGTAGAAATTACCCAATCTGAACAATGGAGGGAACAAAAGTTGAAAAAGAAAATACAGAGTCTATGGGACCTGTGACACAATATCAAAAGGTCTAATATAGCTATCATCAGAGTAGCAGAAGGACAGGAGAAAGAGTCCAGTGCACGAATGCTTCATCATCCCTCCCAATTTGGAAATAACCCTTTCAGGGGGTAATCAATAAACAAAACGTGGTTTATCAATACAATGGAACACAGCTTGGCAATAAAAAGGAATGAACTATTGACACTTGCTACAACTTAGATGAGTCTCAATGGCATCATTCTGAGTGAAAGAAGCCAGTTTTAGAAGGTGACATACTGCATGATTCCATTTATGTGACATTCTCCAAAAGACAAAGCTATAGTGATAGGTCAGCGGTTAACACAGGTTTAGGGTGGGGAGAGTGTGTCACTACAATGGGAAACACAAGGTTTTTTTTTTTGTTTTTTTTTTTTAACACAAGGGTTTTTTGAAGGGTGATGGAACTGTTCTGTTTCCTGTTTGTGGTGATGGTTACGTAAATGTACATGTGTTAACATTTGTAGACCCATACACCAAAAAAAAAAAAAAAAAAAAAAAAAAAAAAGGAGTGAATTTTACTGGATGCTAATTGAAAGAAAGAAACAAAAAATTGTGGTAGTCAGGCTTCAAGATGGCCTACCACGATCTTGACACCTCACCACCTCATGCTCCTGCCCTTGCATGGAGCCCTCTCACATTGAAGAGGGCTGGCCTGTATGGCCAATAAAAGTGGCAGAAGGTGATGGTGTATGATTTAAGAGGCCAGGGCACAAAAGACATTGCAGCTTTCGTCTTGGTCTCTTGAATCACTCACTCTGGCGGAAACCAGCCAGTGTTGTGAGGACACCCAAACAAGTTGAGGCATCTCACCAACAAATTCCACTGCCAAAAACACATCCTACTGATGTATTTGCACATGTGGGAAATGGCACCTGTTCAATGCAGCCTTGTTCATGATGGCCAAAACATCAAACTTTAAATATCTCAGGAGAGGCTAAATGTGTTATAGTCCCTTCATGTCCTGGAATACTAGGAAGAGGGTAAAAAGAATGAAAAAGATCTGCATACTTGATGTTGAAAAAGCTCTAAGGGTGTTATGTGAAAAAAGCAAAAGCCAGACAGTATGATTTTATGAGTTGTTTTGTTTTACAAAAGACATACACATGGATGTATTCCTAGAGATAACATGAAAAATTTCTGAAAGGCTTACAGTGTTCGCCTCTGGGGAACATTCTGGGATAGGAGCAGGCACTTATTTTTCACTCTATGGGTATATTCTTTTGTATTTTTTTGAATGTTTTACTTAAACATGACTTTATTTTCAATACAATTTGTGGATAAGTTATACAGACAGAGCTCTGGCTTTTGGCACTGCCCTCAAGGACCCATCACTCATAGAGGGCTCTGGTGGCCCTTAGTGAGCCCTGAAAAGCCCCGCTTTCCACTATCGCCTATTCACTTGCCCTTGACCCAGAGACAAGCCCTGAGTAATACCCAATCAAACGCTCTAGGTTTAAAAAGCCTCCCCTGGTAACCGTAGGGAAAAGACAAACCTCTTAGCTTGGCATTCTAGGCCCTACACACCTTCTTGGATCTCCACAGCCCTAGATCTCCACAAAGTACTGCTCACTGCTCCCCAAAAACTTATCTCCCTTTCTGGTTTACACTTTATAGTCTTTCCCTTCAATTGTTTTTTTTTTTTTTTTTAAGATTTTATTTATTCATTCGTGAGACACAGAGAGACAGAGGCAGAGACACAGGCAGAGGGAGAAACAGGCTCCATGCAGGGAGCCCAACATGGGACTCGATCCCGAGTCTCCAGGATCAGGTTCTGGGCTGAAGGCGGTGCTAAACCTCTGAGCCACCCAGGCTGCCCCCTTCAATTGTTTTAAAACCACAGTCACATCAACTGCCCCAACATTCAGTGCTGCCTGTGCCACTTCCCTTGTATTACACGGTTCCTAATGCTTCCATAAATACAAGCTCTTCACTCTGGCTTTTGAGCACTGCCCCCACCCCACCGTGTTCCAAATCCAAGAATTTTTCAAACTCTTCCCCCAATCCAACCAAATTAGACAAACTGTGGTCCCCTACCTGTACCTTTGCTCACATGGTTTCCTCCATCCAGAATTCCTTTTCCTCTTTTGCCTGTGCATCTCTTGATTACACGTCCACCATTGACAGAAGTCATCTCAGCTTCCCAGACCACTTCATCTGCATTTCATTCATTCAACCTATATACGGTGGGGGGTTCTAAGTTGCATCCTGGGTCAGGTGCTGGTATAAGGTGATACATGCCTGCTCTTGGGGAAGCTCCAATCTAGCTGGGGAAACCAAGAAGCAAATGTCTTCATATAAGTGACCTGAGAGGCAGTCCCACAGAGGGGTTAAGGACACTGGCTCTTATCTCATACTTCTGTGGTTCAAGTCCTAGCTCTGCCACTCATAAGCTGTGTGGCCTTGAGCTAGTTGCTTCACCTCTCTGTGCCTTGGTGTCTTTATTTGTAAAATGGAGATAATAGAAGGACCAACTACACAGGGTTATTTGGTGAACTTGATGGTTTAGCTTATATAAAGGGCTTAAACACAGCCTGGCAAGTGGTAAATGATACATATTGGTTATTACCAAAATTTCAGGGTGCTATGGCAGCTTAGGAGAAGAAAATTTCTTAGACTAAGATCTTGAAACACTATGGAGTATGCTATAAGCAGAGGGAAAGTCTACACAGCAGTGTGGAGTTATGAAAGGTGAGTGGAGTATGAATGCACAGTAGAGTGTCTCTCTTACAGTAATTTCAATCCTTGCTCTTCCCCTCTGACATTATCAGGGGTCTTGTTCTAAGGGTCTTCAGGGCCTAGTATAAAGATGAGGCTCCCAGATTTCATCTTCATAATCCACACCACATCCTTTACTTAATATATTTCTCTAAATCAGCTTTTTGTAAACTAAATACATTTCTTAAAAGGAAACTGTAAACCACATCTGTAAGTGAAAAAAAAAAAAACGCAAATACAAAGCATCTCCAACATAAATATAATGAAAGCAAAACAGTGTCACTAAATTCTAGCTAGCTAATGTCTGACTTGGAGGTCTGCTCTCTGTTACCAGGACAGATTATTAGCAAATGGTAGAGAAATTAATGACATGCTGGCATTGAACTGAGACTTTCTTTTTGGCATTGTTAGCAGGACTGAGAAAACAAAAAAAAAGATAATTCTCTTTTTGCTAGTGTCCTGTACCTCCTAAAATATCGCCTACGCCGTTAGAAAGGGAAATATCCACACACCCTCCACAAGACAATACATGTCAAAAATGGCTCAGCATGTTGCTTTTTTTTTTCCCCCACAGCGGCAGATTTTCAGAGAGGGTTGGGGCATCCTCCCAGGCTCCTCCTCTGCCATCCCTGGGTGGGCATTGTTCCCCACTTCTGCTGAGTCACTGGACCTGGGGAAGAAGGCAGCTTCTGGAGAATGCCTTTTGTCCCTTTCCATACCACTGTTTACCTGGTTGGGCTTGGTGTCCGGAACCAATGATCAATAAAGGATTAGATGTAAAAACAAACCAAACCTGCTTGTCCTTAAATAATGTTATTTCAAGGTAAACGTCCCAACTGGGAAATAAACCAGGTTTCAAGTAAGAATTTGAATTAATTCTGACAATATAATCCAGAGGGCAGGATTTGCCTTCAGGCTATGGGTTTTTTTTCTGTCAACCCCACTAAACAAAGAGTGAAAACTGAGGAGGAAAAGGGATCTTTATTATTGGGCCAGGGAAATCTTATTATTCACTAAGCTTTTTTGAAGTGATCAGAACACAGAAATGAGAGCTCACCTCTTCCTCCCTCTATCCCTTTTTTTTTTTTTTTAAGATTTTTTTTTTAAATTTATTCATGATAGACAAAGGGAGAGAGAGAGGGAGAGACACAGGCAGAGGAAGAAGCAGGCTCCATGCCGGGAGCCTGACATTGGATTCGATCCCAGGACTCCAGGATCGTGCCCTGGGCCAAAGGCAGGCGCTAAACCACCGAGTCACCTAGGGATCCCCTCTTTTTTTTTTTTTTCTAATATTTTATTCATTTATTCACAAGAGACACAGGCAGAGGGAGAAGTAGGCTTCATGTAGGGAGCCTGACGTGGGACTTGATCCAGGACTCCAGGATCATACCCTGGGCCGAGAGCAGGCTCTAAACTGCTAAGCCACCCAGGGATCCCCTCCCTTCTTTTTTCTTTCCTCCCTTCTCCCCTCTGTTCCTTATTAGGAAGGATATATGATGTATTAGGACAGTGTTTCCCAGCTTTGGTTCCTTTGAATACAGTTTCTTCATTTCTGCCTCATCTTCAATCTGCCTCTACTGGTAGTTACTTCATTTCTTTAAAAATATAATTCCCATTGTTTTACTTATACAAAATTGGTCCCATCCTAAAACAATGAAATCCATTAAATCAAATTCTGTCTAGTTTTATATTTCCCCCATACACAGTTAAGAGAAAAGAATGTTACAAACCAAACAACACTACCAGGCATCTAAAGGTACCCCATTGACCTTGGCTGGTAGAACCATGGTCAGTGGAACCTTCAAGCCAGGGAGGGGCCTGCAGGGAAGGCCCTCCATTAATGCTTGCTAGCAGATTGCAGTGCATAATCCCTACATCCTTCTGTGATGTTGCCCAAACTTTAGCTCTTGAGAGCTTGTTAAAATATTCCTGGGCCACATTCCCAGGGATTTTGACTCAGCAGGTCTGGGTGGAGTTTGCATTTCTACCAAGCTGCCCCAGGTGATGTTGATGCTGCTGGTCTGAGGACAAGCTAAGTAGGTCTTAGACCACTGGGCATCAAAGTGACTTATAGGTGCTTCTTAAGTCGCAGATACCTGGAGAGCAGGGGAGGCAGGTGCTTAGATGGCTGAGCTGGTTAAGTGTCTGACTCTTCATTTCAGCTCAGGTCATGATATCACGGTTGTGAGCTCAGGGTCATGAGATGGAGCCCCGTGTCAGGCTCTGTGCTCAGCATGGAGTCCGCTTGTCCTCTCCCTCTGCTCCTCCCCCACTTGCACGTGTGTGTGTGTGTGTGTGTGTGTGTGTGTGTGTGCGCGCGCGCGCGCGCGCGCGCATTCTCTCTCAAACAAAATCTTTTTTTTTTTTAAGATGCAGTCGGGACGCCTGAGTGGCTCAGTGGTTGAGTGTCTGCCTCCGGCTCAAGGCATGATCCCAGTATCTGAGATCGAGTCCCACATCAGACTCTTTGCAGGGAGCCTGCTTCTCCCTCTCCCTCTGCCTATGTCTCTGCCTCTCTGTCTTTCATGAATAAATAAAATCTTAAAAAAAAAAAAAAAAAAAAGATGCAGGTACCCAGGCACTACCCACAGAGCATTCTGATTCCTCAGGCGGGTGGATTCCTGGAACCTACCCTATCAACCAGTTCTCCAAGGAATCTCTGAAGACTACCTCTGAGAAACACTGCCTGGACCATGATTAGCAGCAACTGGAGCTCAATGGGAGGTGGCTCACCGTCAAGTCTGCAGATCAGGGACAATTCCTTCCTGTTGCTTGGGTCTTAACTTAGAACCTCCTGGCCTTCTGGTTTCCCTCCTAGCCTCCATTCAGTGGGTCAGCAAATTCTACTGGCTCTTTCAGGGACACCTGGGTGGCTCAGTGGTTGAGCCTCTGCCTTTGGCCCAGGGCGTGACCCCAGAGTTGAATCCCCCATCAGGCTCTGCACGGAGCCTGCTTTTCCTTCTGCCTGTGTCTCTGCCTCTCTCTGTGTGTCTCTCATGAATAAATAAAATCTTAAAAAATTCAGATTTTCTTTAAAAGACTCTAACACATGGACTTCGGGGGTGGAACAGTAAATGAAATAAGACTGGTAAAATGTTGAGGACTGTTGAAATTGGGAGTTCATTTTATTACTCACAATTTTTATGTAGACTTGAGTTTTTCCATAATAAAAATGTTTAAGTGTTTGATCTAAAAATCCATTTCTAGGGATCCCTGGGTGGCGCAGCGGTTTAGCGCCTGCCTTTGGCCCAGGGCGCGATCCTGGAGACCCGGGATCGAATCCCACATCGGGCTCCCGGTGCATGGAGCCTGCTTCTCCCTCTGCCTGTGTCTCTGCCCCTCTCTCTCTCTGTGTGACTATCATAAATAAATTTAAAAAAAATAATAATAAAAATAAAAATCCATTTCTGGGAATTTATCTTAGTGAACATTTTAGATACAGAAAAAAAGTGCAAATAAAAATATTATTTAAATAATGGTGAAAAATTGGGAATATACTAAGTTCTCCTAATAGGACAATAAGCTATGGGACACTCAATGGAATCTTGTAATTAAAAACATTTATTCAGGCCATGTACCAACATGGAAAATATGATATACTATTTTTTTTAATTTTTATTTATTTATGATAGTCACAGAGAGAGAAAGAGAGGCAGAGACACAGGCAGAGAGAAGCGGGCTCCATGCACCGGGAGCCCGACGTGGGAATCGATCCCGGGTCTCCAGGATCGCGCCCTAGGCCAAAGGCAGGCGCCAAACCGCTGCGCCACACAGGGATCCCTGATATACTATTAAGTGAAAAACAAGACATTAAATTTATATGCTGCATGATTAAAACTATACAAAGACTCCTATCTTTAAAAAAGATTGAAATTTAATGGGGTGCCTGGCGGGCTCAGAACATTCAACTCTTGATCTTGGGGTTCTAAGTTTGAGCCCCATATTAGATGTAGAGATTACTTAAAAATAAAATATTAAAAAAATAAAGAAGTTTGAACTTTAAAAAATAATTTTATATATTCAGAATCTGTGCACTTCCCACTACCTTCAATACAATGACCTTTGCCTGAGCCCCTCTGGCCTGCTTGCATCCCTGGATCTGCCTGGCCCTGGTCTCCCTGCTTCTACCCCTTCCATCTTTTTTTCCATGTGGCTGCTCAAGGGGTCCTTCAAATTATAAATAGATCTTGATCCTTTTCTGTTCAGAATCCTGCAAAAGCTTCCCATTTCTCCAAATAAAAGTGTTGATTTGACCACTGCCCTCCAGGATATAGGACCTTGCCTATTCTCACCTACTGCTCTCTTCCCTGCCTTGCTCTGGACACTCCAACCATGCTGGCTTCCTTGCCATTCTTCACTCACTCACGCCAGCTCCAGGACCTTTGCACCTGCTGTTTCCTCTGCCTGGAATGTGCTGCCTCCAGATACCTGAATGAGTAGTCCCCTCCTTCTTCCTGGCAGCTCTTCAGAGAGGCCTTACCTTAACTCCTCATCCCAAACAGCACTGCTCCCTCTCTCAACTCCCCCATGTCTTTTATTTTTCTTCATAGCAGTTAATACCTTTCCTGATAATTTATTAGGTAGTATACTTACTGCAGTGCCAAGCCCTTGAGAACAAAGGCTTTGTCTGATTCTCTGCTGAATTCTTGTACCTAGCACAGTGCCTGGCACACAGCAGCTGATTTAAATGAAAGAATGGTGGCCTGAATAACTACCCCCCAAAACTGTAGCTTCACGTGGGTTTTCTTTTCTGGGTGCTCTCTCCTTCCCCAAACCTCCTAGCAGTGACAGACCGACCCATACATGGCAGGAGCCCAGCGGGAACTAAAGTGGCTGATCATTCTTCTACCTGAGGCCCACACACACACAGGATGTAAAGTACATCCTGTGAACTGGTGGCAGAAGGGCACGTGCTCACAGTAATGGCTTTGGGAGGTCAGATCCTGGCTTAACACCACCAGCTATGAGGCCATGAGAAAATTAGGAGAATTTTCTGAGCATTATTTTCCCCTATGCAGAAGGAGAAGGATATTAACAGCCCCTACTCCCCAGGACTGGAGTCAGGACTAAATTCCCATAAAGCACTTAACAAGCATAGTGTCTGGCAGAGGGTAGGTGTGCGGCAAGAGGCAGTCAAATTAATCAACAGCCATATACGTGCCTTTGGGTCTTTGCAGTTTACAAAGCACTCTTATGCTTGCTTTATCAGATGTGAGCCTTTCAACAACCCTGTCAGTTTTATCACCATTTTTATAGGTGAGGCAACTGGGTCAAAGAGGAGCAAAGTGCTTGCTTATGGAATACAACTGAATCTGACTACAACCGTGGCACCCTCTTGTCCAGAAACTTAAGTTGTTATCACTGCCAATGTTAATCAAAGTGGGAAGGCCCATTATAGCCTCAAACTCTAAAGCATGTGCCCAGTGTAAGCTTGTGATCAGCAGATGAATTCAGCAAACAAAATCTGCCAGTGAGCCACACCTTCCCAATGACCCCATGGGGGCAGGGTGCACAGGCTCCCGCACCTCTGAATGAAGCTTGTGAACATGTCTGAACAGACAAGCCATCTCTCAGAATCCACACAGGATTTAGAACAGTTTACTGTTTTCCCAAGAGGGAAAACACAAAAGCCCTTCCTCAAGTTTCTCTGCTTCAAATTGGGCAACAGCTCTAAGCAGCAAATGCCACCATTAGTCTTTGAGATCTTTGTTGCTCTGCAATCTCTGACCCAGTCTGCCTTGAATGAGACAGTGTTTCTTCCCAAAGGTAATCCAAGGGGGAAGTCCTGCATGGAGCTCTGGGCCTGGCTCTCATCAGTTTTCTTCACCTTCCCAGGATCGAAGGCCAAGGGAAGTCATGTGGCAGGAAGAGACCAGCAGGTATTAGACAGGAATTTTAGAATAAAAGGACAAAACATCACAGACTCTTAGGAGTCATGGATTATCACAACTCTAGCATCTGAGAGACAAAGAAACTCATGACTAAATACCTTAAGCATCATGGGGTTGGTAGAGATTCCACTGAACGAGGGGCAAATTGGAAATCTGATGGCTTCTGGGTCATGGGCATCTTCTATCTATCTGCTCAGAGGTTTGGCAAACATGCCCTTGTGAGAATATGGCCTGAGGACTGGCTCCAGCTCCAGGAAAGAGTCTGGGATAACAGGTATTAGATGGCAACTTAATGGCAAAATTCTGCAACCAGGCCTCTTGGGACACAGAAGAAAGGGTAGCCTTCAGATGGATGCTCCCAGGTCATTCAGCCCTGGTCCCTGGTGATGTGCTCCAAGATCTCTACTGTGAGATCTTGTGGTTGGCAGGCCACCAACCACTAGGAGACTCTGAGAGCCATGATGATCTGGCTCGATGGCAGGTGCTCCTTGCTTGGAATGTGCTATGTGAGCAGCACTCAGTATTTGCAGAGCACTGCACAGCATCCTGATCAAGAACTTCTGTTTGCATAGTGTTTACAATGGAGATGAGTGCTCATGCCCCAAACCCTGGAAATGACCTTGGAAGAGGGGTTGATGATGGCTCTGGCCAGGCAGTGGAGATGGCTCTGGCCTGCTCTAAGGGTTACTCTGGGTCATCTGGGAAAGGGTCAATTCAACCACTCCACCACTGGCCTCATCCTTAATTCAAGGTCACTTTAGGTCCCTATGTTAATGAACTTCACTGATTTTTAAAAATGAGGGTGGGTTCTAGAATAATCATGATCTCATATCAAAACTATAAAAATCTCTGGGTCTCTATAAAAAAATCTCTGAAGAGAGTTTAGCCCCCCCAGGGGGCTCAGAGAAGGCTAGACCAAAGATAGAGGTTGGACTGCTTTGCCAGCAAGAGAAATTCCCAAGAGAAATAATAGGAAGCAGACAGGGAGCAGAGATACTCTGGCTCCAGGAGGCCTGAAAGCCCTGTGTCTTGGGAGATGGAGTCCTTCTCCTCCAGAAGTCCCTGGTGCTTTTCTGTCTCTGGCCAGGGAGCAGAAGAGCTTGTACTCTTGGGAATCAATCCTGGGAGCACTGCCAGCTGCCAGGCCTGGCAAATGGGACCAGCTCAGACTGGTGATGTGCTCCAGCCAGCATCAGAACTCATCCCGCAGCTGAGGGGGTTTGTCCATGCCGAAGAAAGAGGACAACCTTCCCTGGAGGTCCCGTTCCCGCTTCACAAAGGCAGTAAAGGAGGAGACACAGTTGCCAATAAAGTGGTCAGCTTGGCCAAGGATGTACAGGTCGATCTGGGCCACATCAGGCTTCAGGCTCACCACCTTCACCTGTAGGAAGATGGGCAGAACATTTTTACCAGGGTGGCTGAAGGCCAAGGGGACCCAGTTTGGCCAAGGCCTGAAGCTATACCCCCAGCCTTCCTCCCCCATTCTCGAGGAAGTGACAGACACAAAAGGTGGGCAGAGAAGATTAAGACCTGGGGTCAGGCGTTCTAACAGCAGTGTTGCCCAGTGGCTGTCTCGGCACACCCCGACATAGAACATCCCTCCAAACACACCATCATTCGCCCTCTATGCCTTCACTAGTGTGGTTCCCTCTGCCTGGACTGCCTTTTTCCTGTACATTTCAAGGCTCAGTTCAAATTCCACCTTTCTCATGAAGCCCTAGTCTGGCAGGATATGGCTCTCCCCATCAAACTGTAATCTGGCCAAATAGTACCCCACCCACCCTGTTCTGCTGCCTGGATGCCTCTGAGCCCTAAGTCCTATTCGATTTATCCCTGAGGTATTTCCTAAAAGTGAACCCTTCTCTTGGTGGATTAACACTTCCTAGGCCCAGGCACCACAACCTCTTGCCTCCTCATGTGTCCCCTTACCACAGAGCAGAACAGCTGGGAAAACTTTTTCTGTCCCTCCCTCCACCCCAAGTTGAACACTCTTAAATGGTGCCCTACTGCTCTTCAGATAAAGATGACAAATCTTGAATTGGGCCTACAAAGAAAGCTCTGTTCAAGCCACCTCTCCACCTCTCCTATCTCCCTCCATCTCCCCCTTGAGCTCCAGCCACTACCCACCAGGTTCCCTTCTGCCTCAGGACCTTTGTATGCATTTTCTCTCTGTTCATGGTGCTCATCTTTTTTGTCTGGTTAATTCTTACTTAAACTTCACTCTGCAGCTCCAGTCTCACCTCTGCAGACCCCGGTCTAGGCCAGAGTCCTCTGCTGTATGCTTGCTCTCTCTCTCTCTCTCTCTTTTTTAAGATTTTATTTATTCATGAGAGACACAGAGAGAGGCAGAAATATAGGGAGAGAGAGAAGCAGGCTCCATGCAGGGAGCCCGATGTGGGACTCAGCCAAAGGCAAGTGCTAAACCACCAAGCCACCCAGGCGTCCCTCTGCTCTATACTCTCACAGAACCATGTTCCTTTACTTTGGAGCAGACATCGCAGTTTGTAGTTTCTACTTTGATTAGTATCTGTCTCCTGCACCTGATGGGGTTGAGACTTTCGCAGTCTTCTGGTTACTGCTGGCTGGGGCCTGCCTCAATAAATATCTGTTGACTGGGCAAGTGAATGAATGAGTCCCTGCCCCACTCAAGCTCCTGGGCCTTTTGTGTAGCATCTATTAGAGTTTTGTGCAAAGTCTCTTGTCCTGAGTCTAGACTGGGTGCCTTGGAGGGCAGGACCACATCTTATTCATCAGTGTCCCCAGCTTAGCAGGGGGCACCCAGCTTAAATGAGGAGCAAGGGTGGGTTCTGAACCCATGGAGAAAGGGACTGAGGCCAAGGGTAGTGGCACAGGAACAGGAAACAGAGAAGGGCAAGAAGCTCCAGGCATAACAAATATATTGACTCTAAAAACTCATGAAAAAACTCCCTGGGACTCTCCAAATGCTTCAACTGGGTACAGAGGTATGGGTGTGGGCAGAGCTGGGGCTGAAAGTGCTTTGCTGTCACACAGAGATTTCTGATGTAACAAAAATCATCATCTTGCTATGTGGATGGTAGCAAAGAAATAATACTAGTTTAATCATGGCCAAAATCCCCAAGCAATTCCACCCACGCTCTGAAACTTACCCACTCTGTGTCATGCCCACTATAATTAGCTCTGAGACCTCTTGGGTAAATCCTATCCCTTCTTGGGACTTTAGTTTCCTCAGCTATAAAAGGCAGGGGATGGGTTAGAGGAGCCCTGAGGTCTCCCAGCGCTGATGGTCTTCTATAAAGTGGGTGGGTGGGAGGAAGGCCAGGATGCACTGTTTTAGCACCTTCTCTACAAGTCAGGGCTTCCAGCCCATGTCTGGGGTAAAAGTGAGAAGGGGGCCCCTCACATAAAGCCCAGGGTTCTCCCTACTAGAAAGCAAATCTTTTAAGGTCTGTATAAGCATTTAGGACTTTCATCCATTCCACAAATATCTTACTGAGGGGCACCTGGGTGGCTCAGTGGTTGAGTGTCAGCCTTTGTTTCAGGTTGTGATCCCAGGGTCCTGGGATCGAGTCCCGTATCAGGCTCCTCTGCAGGGAGCCTGCTTCTCCCTCTGCCTGTGTCTCTGCCTTTCTCTCTGTGTCTCTCATGAATAAATAAATAAAATCTTTTTTAAAAAAACTTGCTGAACGCTTATTATTAATTTAATCATTTCATTGATACATACTTACTTAATACCTATCCTTCCCTGACACAGCACCAATCACATCCACTCTTTAGTCACATGCTGAATATTTACTCTTCACCATTTCCTTAAGTGTTTACTAAGCACAAAAGAGCCTTCCCTTTATTCATCAACCACCTACTCCTACTATCAGTGACTGCTAACATTATCGAGGACTTGTTTTGTACTGGATCTGTTTTAGTTTTTTTTATATCTCACCTTCACAACCACCTAGTGAGATAGGACTACTCTCAGGCCCGTTTTACAGAAGAGGAAACGGAAGCACAGTGAGCTCAAGTAACTTGCACAAAACTGTACAGTGAGTAGTGCCTAGGTTCTCTGGTTCCAGAGTCCAGGCCGTTAATCTCTCTGCTCTACCAGATTTCTCCCAAGGACCCACTCTTCACATCCTTATTCAACAGTTACTGAGCATCTACTGTGTTAGGCACTGTCCTAGATGTTGGTGATGGCAAGGCCCCCAGATGCCGAGGGACAGAACAATGAGTTACCCTTGGACTCTACTGTTAAGGAGGCATAACTCTTAGGAAGTGGGCCGTATTTCCAGCCCCATGCAGGCTAGACAGGGCCTCAAGAGCAGATGTGATAAACTGCTGTGATAGCTCCAGTAGGGACACAACAGCTATAAGAGTGCAGGGAAACCAGGAGAGGATGTGCCAAGGTGTCTGGGTCGGGCTTTGTTTTTTTTTTTGTTTTTTTAATTTTTTAAAATTTATTTTTAAAGATTATTTACTTATTTATTCATAGAGACACAGAGAGGGAGAGGGAGAGGCAGAGACACAGGCAGAGGGAGAATCAGGCACCATGCAGAGAGCCTGATGTGGGACTCGATCCCGATCCCGGGTCTCCAGGATCACACCCTAGGCTGCAGGCAGCGCTAAACCGCTGCGCCACTGAGGCTGCCCTGGGTCGGGCTTTGAGGAAAGGATAGGCACTGGAGCAGAAGTGGGTGTCTAAGTGTAGGGAGGACATGAAGCATGCAGAGGAAGCAGTGGGACCACCCTGGAGCTCCCTTTGATTCCCTTTCCCACACCCCCACTGGGACCATACACACCTTCCCTTTGAAGAGCTCTTGGATCTCAGGCACATAACTCTCGGAATCCGTGGCGATGTAGACCGACTGGGCATTCAGTGCTTCCACCCAGAGCTTCACGGCCCGTCTGATTTCCTTCAGGTCGGGGAGGCACATAGTCATGGTGAGGGGGGCCGCCGTACTGCGGCTGTAGCCCACACACTGTGGGGAGGCCATGAAGTGGGAGCCTGCAGTCCCGTCCTTCAGCATGGCACAGGCGTTCTTCTGCAGGGTTGTCAGGGGACAGGGTTAAAGACAGCAGCCGGCCCAGGAACCCAGAAGCAAGAGCCACTAAGTGGATAAAGGCTATACAGAAGCTCAACTGTGTTTTTTAAAAAAGGAACTGCGGAAAGGGGAAAATGTATCAAAAGAGTAATAGTTGTTTCTGTGTAGTGGCATATTGGCTTTCTACAAAATATTTTTTTCTTAGTCTTTGTATTATCTGGGACTTCCAGTAGAATTCTGAACCATGGTGGTGATAATGGGCAGCCTTATCTGATCTCTGACTTCAGTGGGAAAACTTCTGTTAGCTCCCATGAAGTACATGTTTGCTGTGGGTTTCGGAGAGATAGCCTTTATCAAGTTAAGGTGGGTCCCTTCTATTCCCTGTTGGTTAAGAGGTGTTTTTTTTTTTTTTAAATTATGAATGAGTATTGACTATTATCAAATGCTTTCTTGGCCTCTATTAAGATGATTATATGATTTTTCCTCTTTGGGTGCTAATATAGTGAATTTCATTGCATTCTTGGGATAAAGTTTACTTGTACGCTCTTTAATACATTACTGGAGTTTACTTGCTGATATTCTACTTAGGGTATGTGCATCTATGTTTGTGAGAATGAGCTCTATTCCTCTGAATTGACTTTATCTGAGTTTGGTTTAGTGTTATGCTTGCTCTATAAAAATATAACATCTTATATCTTTTTATGTTCTAAGTATGTATAGATGAAAATTGTTTCTTAAAGGATTGGCTGAAACCACTCTATTCTGGGCCAAGATATTCTGAGCCTGGTTTCTTTTCTTTATGAAAGGAGGGCAGGAAGAGAGTCAAGTGCATAAATGTGTGACTTCAGGTGACCCTTAAACAACACAGGGCATAGGGGCCACCCCCCCACCGCAGTAAAAAAACCTGCATATAATTTTGACTTCCCCAAAAATTAACTTCTAATAGCCTGTTGCAGATTCAAAGCCTTATTGATAACATAAACAGTCAATGAATGCATATTTTATATATTATATCCATCACATATTGTATTCTTACAATAAAGAAAGCTAGAAACAAGAAAGTCATTAGGAAAAGAAAACCCATGTACACCCCTGCACTGTAAAACATCAGCATGTATGCAGGCCCATGCAGTTTAAACCCATGTTATTCAAGGGTCAACTGTACTTCCTTGAACAACTCTGAGTGAATTCTGATCTAATTTCTATGCTTTGCAATATTTTTCAAGTCTTTAGCAATGAGCATTTCTAACATACAGACATACACATATCTTATGTAAATTAAAGAGACTGTCTACATTTCCCTTATTATTTTCATACAGAAGATAATCTGATGAAGTTTTTGCACATTTAAGTGGCCTCCAAATTTGGAAGATGACATCTTCATTTCTTGGGAGCCCCACCCAATCTCCAGAGCCTGTTTTTCAACAAAGAGTCTACTGGCTGAACACTGAGCTGGACCACAGGACTCCTGGGCTGTGGGTCTTTCTCTGGCTTGTTGCCTAACTTGGAGTCTAGCTTGATTTTATTTATCCATCTGCAAAATAAGGACAAAAGTGGCCATTGTTAGAATTGAGGGCTGGCAAGCAAGCATCTGGAGCCATATTTCTGATGTGTCTATGGCAGGATTATGGAACACTGCCCTGTGGACTTGGCTGAGTGAAACTTCTCTACTCTGGCTGGGATTCTGTGCAGTGGGTTCAGTGTTTAATGTTTAATACCCATAGGCATGGGCCCTAATCAGGGACATGCTGGCCATGAAAGGAAGGGAAAAATTACCCAGTCAGAGCCAATGCGCAGGTGAATGCCCACGTACGGCCGGATGAGGTGGGTGAGAATGTGGGCCTCTCCCGTCCTCACCATCTCATCTGACCATACCACATACTTCTGGAGTGGTCTGTGCTCCTCCAGGACGGGGAACTGGGCGGGGGCTCCCGGCAGGGCCAGCACTGGATGTTCCTTTGGAGAAAATCTAGGCATGAGACAGAACAAGGAAAGGTCATGACAGAGGACACACAGACAGCCTGGACGCTGCCCCCACAGGACAAAGGATGGTGTTGCACCATACCCCAGAGACCCTGCAGAAAGGGGCCCCTCTAATATGCAAGAAGCACGAGAGGCTGTGAAACCCCAACAGGCTGATAAGGAACTGCGGCGGGTGACAACAGGCACAATATACAATACTGTCCCGCCGCACGGAATTTACAATCCTCTTTGCTTGTTTAACAATTAAAAATTTACAGTAGGGCATTCCAACCTTTTGTATGTCATGCTGGCTTCCAATCTGTGGTGTGGTAATTCACTCCAGGGTGGGGTGTCTGGACCGCACCTCTGCCCTTTTACCCACATGGCAGAACTGGGACATGCAGCAGCTTTACAGAGGACTGTGGACAGGTCATGCTCACAGGCAATGTGTATACTGGGTAAGAACATTCACTCGACATTTAACACGTATTTGTTGACTGCTAAGGCCCAGGGAAGAACAAGACAGGCATGGTCCCTGCCCTCATGAAAAGCACCTGCCATCTGCAGATGCCCATCATACCCTTCCAACGGCTCTCCTTCCTCCTTGTACACTACGTTTTGTAATTATTTCACCCTGTCTTTTCTGCTAAACACAGACTTCTGAAGGCAGTGCCTCCATGTGCCTAAGACAGTGTCTGGCACATGTAAGAGCTCAGTGAATATCTGTTGACTGAACGAGTAAGGAACGAACCTATGCTTCTTCCTCTTCAGCTAAATCCAGAGTCTGTCCTAGCAAGCCAAACATCTTGATGGTTCCATCAACTTGAATGCACTTTCAAGCTCCAGAGCTCTGTATGCTTCTTGCATACCTGGACTGGACTGCCTTCTCTCTGTCAGCCAAAAAAAACCTTCTCTTAAAATTATAAAATAGGCATAGCCACTCTGGAAAATGGTTTGACAGTTTCACTAAAACTAGAATGCAGTTATGATATGCCCCAGCAATTGTATTCTTGGGTATTTATCCCAAAGAAATGAAAACCTATATTCACACATGAACCAGTATACAAATGTTCATAGAAGCTTTATTCATAATAGCCCTGAACTGGAAACTACTCTAACATCCAAGAAGTGAATAGTTAGTTAACCAAACTGTGGTGCATCCTACCATGGAATCTGACACAGAAATGCCAACAAACAAAGTACTGAGACAGGCAACAATGTGGGATGGATCTCATCGGAATTATGCAGAGTGAGAGAAGCCAAACCCTCAATCCTATATACTGTCTGATTGCATTTATTTACTTATTTTTATTTTTAAAAGATTTTCATTATTTATTTATTCATGAGAGACAGAGAGAGAGAGGCTCAGAGACACAGGCAGAGAGAGAAGCAGGCTCCATGCAGGGAGCCTGATGTGGGACTCGATCCCGGGTCTCCAGGACCATGCCCTGGGCCAAAGGCAGCACTAAACCGCTGAGCCACCTGGGCTGCCCTATTTATTTTTAAACAAATTTATTTATATTTTATTATTTTTAAAAAAGATTTATTTATTTGACAGAGAGAGAGAGCACAAGCAGGGGGAGTAGCAGAGGCAGAGGAAGAAGCAGGCTCCTCAAGAAGCAGGGAGCCCAAGTGGGGTTTGATCCCAAGACCCTGGGGTCATGCCCTGAGCCGAAGGCAAACACTTAACCGACTGAGCCACTCAGGCACCCCTGATTTCATTTATATAACATTTTTGAAATGACATAATGGGGAACAGAAGTGGAGAAGAGATTAGTGGTTGTCAGGGGCTAGGGTGTCCTTGCCCATGTATGTGTGTGCATGTGCATGTTTAGGCACACGCGTGTAGTTATATACTGGTCACAAAAGATCCTTGTGAAGTTAGAACTGTTTGGTTATTTTGACTGAAGTGGTGGATACACAGACCTACATATGTATAAAACTGAACAGACCTAACTACACACACTCACGTGCACATACAGAAGTGAGTACAAGTAAACTAGGAAAATCTGAATAAGTTGGGTGGATTGTATCAATGTCAACATCCTGGTTGTGATACTGTACTGCAGTCTTGCAAAATGCCAGCAATAGGCAAAACTGGGTAAAGAGTATCTGGGACCTCTTCCTTTCTCTCTCTGTCTCTTTCCTTCTTTCCTTCCTTCCTTCCTTCCTTCCTTCCTTCCTTCCTTCCTTCCTTCCCTCCCTCCCTCCCTCCCTTCCTTTTTACTTTCTTTGTTATTTCTTGCAACATGTGAATCTACAATTACCTCAACAAAATCTTCAATTAAAAGTTATTAAATAGTGGGATACTTGGGTGGCTCAGTGATTGAGTATCTACCTTTGGCTCAGGGCATGGTCTCGGAGTCCTGAGATGGAGTCAGTCTCACATCGGGCTCCCCTTGAGGAGCCTGCTTTTCCCTCTGCCTCTGCCTCTCTCCCCGTGTCTCTCATGAATAAATAAATAAGATCTTTAAAAAAGTTATTAAATAGTTCAAAGCATACAGGAAAATACAGAAAATAATCTTACAATCCTCATACATGTGACCCAAATTAGCAGATATTAATACTTCGCTTTGTTTCAGATTTTTAAAAAAAGAGACACCAAAATAAAAGGTCTATCCTATCATCTTTCCTTCCTTTACTTCCTCTTCCCAGAAGATACTGTGGCTTTATGCATGACTACACTTTTACTGTTTGTACAAAAAGGTATTATTCTGTGTGTTTTTCTCACAGTGTAATGGTAAAGGCACAGGCTGTCAAGCCAGACAGCCTTGTGCTAATGTTGACTATGCCACCTACTAACTTGGGCAAGTGACTTACCCATTCTGTGCATCAGTTCCCTTATCTGTATAATAGAGCTAATAATAGCTCCTAACTCACAGGGCTCTTGAGAAGATTAAATGGATTAATATAAGCAAAGTATTTAGAACAGTACTGGGCACTTAGAAAGCTCTTAAGAAATTCTGACTGGAGGATCCCTGGGTAGCTCAGCAGTTCAGCACCTGCCTTTGGCCCAGGGCACGATCCTGGAGTCCTGGGATCGAGTCCCACATCAGGCTCCCTGCATGGAGCCTGCTTCTCCCTCTGCCTGTGTCTCTGCCTCTCTCTTTCTCTGTGTCTCTCGTGAATAAATAAATAAAATCTTTAAAAAAAAAAAAGAAAAAAAAAAGAAATTCTGACTGTCACCATCATGTCATGTTGTCCTATGACATGAAATCCATTGCAACTTTTTAGAAATTCAACTTAATGTGTTAAGAGATTTGGCCACGTTGATAGTGTGAGCTTCTCTTGAAGTTTTGTTTTGCACAAGTTAACACAGCAGTGCTGCAGTGGGCATGTCCCTTTCTTCACACCCAACCCAAACACCTCCCAACCGTCCAAGACCAGCTGCCACTCCCAATCCTCAGCTCCTCCTACGGGAGGGCTCTCTGTTCTGCTTCTCCTTTGCTGCTTTCTGCACACTGTGCTTGGCAACCGTCTTCCCCACTCAACTGTCAGCACATGAGGGTAGGGGCCTTGGCAATTCTACTTACCACAATTCCCACACACAGTGGTCCAGGGCTGTGTCAAGGAAGCAATAAGCAAGTGTTCATTGACATCCTGTCTCTATATAACACTATATTTCATTATAATAATCTTACATATACATGTATGTGAATCATTTATCTAACCTTATTATGTGACAGGCAACATTCCACTTGCTTTACATGTATGAACTTATTTGGTTCTCACAAGGGCCCTGTGATGTAAGCACTATTGTTATTCTCCTTTTACAGATCAAGAAATCAAAGCACAGAAAGATTAAATAACATGCCCAATCATGCAACTAGGAATTGGTGGGGTTGGGGTTTAAATCTAGGTTATCTGCTCCAGAACCTGTATTCCTTTTTTTTTTTTTTTTAATTTTTAAAAAAATTTTTAAAAAGATTTTGTTCATTCATGAGAGACACAGAGAGATCGGCAGAGACACAGGCAGAGGGAGAAGCAGGCTCCATACAGGGAGCCTGACGTGGGACACGATCCCGGGACTTCAGAATCACGCCCTGGGCTGAAGGCGGCGATAAACCGCTGAGCCACCGGGGCTGCCCAGAGAACCTGTATTCATAGCAATGTACCTCACTCCCAGCGACTCTACTGCCATCAATGAGCCCCTCAAAAAATGAGTCTGTACTTTATGTTTCTGATCTCTAGCCCCTAGCATGGGCCTCAACACACAATGGGTACAAGCAATACATGATTGAGGGAATGAGAAGGATTCAGGGGTCTTACCAGAAAGACCAGGCCAGATTGTCAGATGTTAGAGGAACATCTACTACCATCAGGCCCTCAGCCAAACTCCTTTCCGATGTCACCTTAAAAGATTTCAAATGGAAAGCCAGAGTTTCTAATCTCCCGGGGGGTGGAACACTAGGATAAATCAGGAACTGTGCACTCTTTGACCTCTTGGAGAGAACCTGTAGGCCTTTGGTGAATTCTAGATTTGGAATGTCCTTCCCATCTCCCTAGATCTGGATTGGCACATGGCTGCCCCACTGGGACATCAGCTCTGACCTGATGAGCATCAAGAGGCACAGACTGATATGCTCATTTACTCCCAATGAAAGAAGAGAGAGTTGTTTGGAATGAAAGGGAGTACGAAGGGTCTTGTTTGGAAAGAAAACTTGACCAATTCCATCTGACCCTGGTCACCATCCAGCTAAAAAAGGCACATGTTATTGTTGCTGGGTGCAGTGAACCTCTGGTGTTCTTCCCCACCACCCCTACACTACTGAGATCTCCCACCCAGCTGGTTTCTCTATGCACAACATCCAGAGTATCTATATGAGATAGCAGGTGAACACCATGCTGAGTGCAAAGGCTGGAGGACTATGAATGAGGCAGGGCTTTACTCTCAATGTCCCTGTCATGAAGGACTACCTCTCTCTCTTCCACTCTTTTCAGGGATGGCTCCTCATCCTTCAGGTCTCAGTCTGGTCCCAGCCCTGCCAATTACGTATCGCCTGTGTATGGTCTCTGAGGAAGGCTCAGCCTGGGAGCATGGTAACAATAAGTGCTGATGGTTGAGTGGGGAAGATGGTTGCTGAGCATATCAGTGTGCATAAGGCAGCAAAGGAGAAGCAGGACAGGGAGCCCTCCCATAGGAGCTAAGGATTGGGAGTGGCAGCTGGTCTTGGACGGTTGGGAGGTGTTTGGGTTGGGTGTGAAGAAAGGGACATGCCCACTGCAGCACTGCTGTGTTTACTTGTGCAAAACGGAAAACTTCAAGAGAAGCTGACATGATCAATGTGGCCAAATCTCTAACACATTAAATTAAATTTCTAAAAAGTTGCAGTGGGTTTCAAGCCAGAGGACAATGATGATGGTTATGGTGATAGAATTTCCTAATTTCCTAAGAACTCCATACACCAAAAAAAAAAAAAAAAAAAAAAAAAAGAACTCCATACACCTGTTACTCTCATGCCATGAAAATGGTTCAGCATGATGGTTGATGGTCCTTCAACATTTGATGTGTGATAAATATCTGCTGAATTAAACCTCTGCCAGGGTATTCACAGACTCAGAAGCAGCAGAGATAGAAGGATTCTGAGAAATTCCCTAGTAGGGAAGAAATATCTCTTATCCCCTTCTCCTAGAATTAGCTGGACACATGGTAAATGTGAGATTGTAAATAGGTTTCTCTGTATTTCTTGCAGCTAAGAGATGGCCATGTGTCCAAGAACTGGCCAATGAGATACAAGAAGTTTATATGGGACTTCTAGAAAGGTTCCTTAAAAAGGTGAGGCTGTGGCCCCCTTTTGCCCTTTTTTTTTTCTTCCAGTCTGCCTGGGGCAAGGTTGCTATGGCTAAAGCTTCATCAGCCCTGTGAGAGGACACGGAGGATAAAAGCGCTGGGATGCTGGGCAGAGATGGGAGCCTGAGTCCTGACAACACAACGGAGCTGCCATCCAGCGGTGGGTTGGATATCCCAGTATTTCTCTTACTTAAGAAAACAATACAATTCTATCTTGTTAATCTGCTGCTATTTGGGGTTTTCTGTAACATGTAGCTTAAATTAAGCCTGCTATCCCGGGATCCCTGGGTGGCGCAGCGGTTTGGCGCCTGCCTTTGGCCCAGGGTGCGATCCTGGAGACCCGGGATCGAGTCCCACATCGGGCTCCTGGTGCATGGAGCCTGCTTCTCCCTCTGCCTGTGTCTCTGCGCCTCTCTCTCTCTCTCTGTGACTATCATAAATAAAAATTAAACTTTAAAAAAAAAAAAAAAAAGCCTGCTATCCCTAGACCTGTGGCCATCCAAACTTTTAGTGGATATACAAGAGGATTACTGGTTAAAGATGGTGGGGAAAGGGATCCGAGTCCCTCTAAGTTCACCCTGCCCTGCCAGCCCCACGGCACTACAGGCCCTTCTCAAGAACTCTAAGGAATAGTGTGGAAGTCACAGACCTTGCTCATCCTCTTCATTTTACAGATGGAACATTGGCCAGAGAAGAGAAGCAATCTACCTAGTCACACGGTGAGCTGGGCAAGAGCTTGATGCTTTCCAATGCCATTCTCCTTATACCCATACCTCTGCCCCCAGAGGACAACTTTCTACAGCAAGCGTCTGCTACTTTAGAAAATGTTTAAACTCACTTCTCCAATCTCCTCACCTGTATGGCAGATTAATTCTTCAAACCTCCTCTCACTAGATGGGCTCAATGTCCCCTCCCAACAGCATGTAGCAGAAGTGATACTGTCCCAGTCACCAGGCCCAGGCTGAAACATTCCCTGGTTATACCCTCTCAGAACTTGGCTGATATGCTGCCAGGAGTACAAACCACATGGAGAGGTCAAGTGTACTCGCACCAACCAACTGCCTCAGCTGAGCTCTCAGATGACAGCCAGTATTACGGCTAGCTATGAATGAGCCCTCTTGGACACATAGCTCAGTCGAGCTTTCAGACTCCAACCTCAGCTGACAGCTGACTGCAACCATATGAGACCAAAAGCAAGAAGCACCCAGCTAACCCAAATGTCCGTCAACAGAGGAATAGATAAACAAAATGTGGTCTATGCATATAATGAACAATTCAGCTTTACAAGGACTAAGATAGATTGTGATAAATAGAACATGGACAAGACCTGAAGATACTACACTAAGTGAAATACACCAGACACAAAAAGACTAGTATCATATAATTCTACTTACATGAGACCCATGATACGCAAATTCAGAGATAGAAAAGTTGAATAGAGAAATGGGACAGGGATGTGTGGAAGAATGGAGAGTAGTTGTTTAATGGGTACAGAGGTTCTGTCTAGAGTGACAAAAAAGTTCTGGAGATGGACAGGGGTGGTCATAGCACACAACATGTCACTGTACTTAATGCTACTGAATTGTACACTTTAAAAAGTGGTTACAAAGGTAAAGAAATAAATCATACACACACACACTCCATTGGCACAAATATACATAAATACCCCAGTAACCATTTTTTGAAGTTTCATATTTGTTTATATTTAAAACTGATCCTACTAGCAATATTTACTAACCTGGTATCAATTACTCCTCAGAAAAGACAGTTAAGTAATACTCGATTACAAACTACACACAGTAGTTTCATTTTAAGATAATCTCTACAGGTACATAGGTATGTACAAGTACCTGGAGGAAGGAAGTATATATACCAAGCTGCTAAGAGTGCTTTTTGAAGGAAGGGTGGATTATGGGTAAATGTAATTCTTTTATTTAAAACTTAAAAATCTGGGACGCCTGGGTGGCTCAGTGTTGAGTGTCTGCCTCTAGCTCAGGGCATGATCCCAGAGTTCTGGGATCGAGTCCCACATTGGGCTCCCTGCAACAAGCCTGTTTCTCCCTCTGCCTATGTCTCTGCCTATCTGTATCCCTCATGAATAAATAAATAAAAATCTTAAAAAAAAAAAAAAACACTTTAAAATCTCCCACCAAATCCATGGTGGTATTCTAAAGGATATTTATACCAAGAAATTTTTTTTTTTTAAAGATTTTATTTACTCATGAGAGACACACAGAGAGAGGCAGAGACACAGGAGGAGGGAGAAGCAGGCTCCATGCTGGGAGCCCGACATGGGACTCGATCCCGGGACTCCAGGATCACGCCCTGGGCCAAAGGCAGGCGCTAAACCGCCGAGCCACCCAGGGATCCGCTATACCAAGAAATTAACATGGATTGAAACTTTGTACAGCTGGGATTCTAGAAAGAAAATGGAAAACCAAAAACCAGAAGAACTGCCTCACTAAGCCCAGTCAACCCACAGAGCTCTGGAAAATAATTACCCACTGCTGGGGAGCAGCAAAGTTTTGGAATGGTTTATTTGCAGCAACCGACAATGGAACAGTCCTCTGTTCCCCTCCTCATTCACTCCACATCAGCCACACTGGCCTTCTGTCTTCCCCTCCACCTGCAAGCATGCCTGTTCCTGCCTCAGAGCCTCTGTGCTCTACGTCCTTGCCATGAAGACTACCTTTCCCTCCAGCTTTTTCCATGCATGGCTCCTTCTCTTCAGGTCTCTCGTGGACTGGATGTTGATGTCCTGCCCTCTGTCCCCACCCCTTTCATAGCTGAGGTCCCAATCCCTAATGTGATATTAGGAGGTATGGCATTGGGGAGGCACTAAGTTTAGCTGAAGTCATCAGGGCAGAGCCCCCGTGTTGAGCTTAGTGCCTCATAAGTGAGCCTGCTCTCTCTTCCAACATGTGAGGACACAGCAAAAAATGCTGTAAGCAAAGATCACCACAACCCAACCATGCTGGCACCCTGATCTTGGACTTCCCAGCCTCCAGAGCCATGAGAAATAAACACTATAGTTTTAGCGTCACCCCCCTCACTCCCGCTCTGTGCTATTTTCTTACAGCAGCCTGAGCTGACTGAGACATGGTTTCAGCCCTCCAATCACACATCACCAGGACACCTGGGTGGCTCAGGGGTTGGGCGTCTACCTTCGGCCCAGGGAGTCCCCAGATTGAGTCCCATGCCGGGCTCCCTGCATGGAGCTTGCTTCTCCCTCTGCCTGTGTCTCTGCCTCTCTCTCTCTCTCTCTCTCTCTCTCTGTGTCGCCCATGAATAAATGAATAAAATCTTTAAAAAAAAAATCACACATCACCTGTTTATGTCCTTCATAGCACTGTATCTTCTAGAATTATCTGATATAAAAACTTATTCACAGTATCTCTCCCATTAGACTCAGCTCCGTAAAGGTTAGGGACCTTATTGGCCTTACTCTTGCCTGTATTCCCAGGGTCCAGACCAGTACTTGACACTCCAGGAGGTACTTCTTAAATGTGTAGAAGGAAGAAGTGAAGGAAGGCAGCAATCCAGGTGGCTCTAACTCTGAAACTGTCTCCAGGATCTCATCTTCCCCAATCATCTTCCTTTCCCCAAAATTCGGCTGTAAGGTACAAAGGTTCCCAAGCCCTCATGCAACTCCTACAACACAATGAACTCAAACAGGGCAGTGCGGGCACTGAACAAGTGTTTGAGCGACATTTCCTAACTGGCGCTTCCATGCAGCATTGCACCTTCTCTTCTAACTAGGATTGTGTGATATTTTTGGCTGTCTGGAATTTGCTTTTAGAACTACTTTTAGAGCTGGTTTCATTTTTGTTTTTCCTGGCATTTTGTCAATAGGAGAAAAATCTCCATCCTTTGAGAACAGATCTACCTTCAGGCAAAAAGCTCCAGGTCATTCAGAACTGAATAAGGAGAACCAAGGAGGTGATCAAATGGGAATGCTCTGAGATCAACCACGAGGGAGGGGAATAGAACCTGTCATGACTAAGTATCCTCAGTAGCTCCTGAATGAGCTTAGAAGTCCCAGGTGGAAATTGGCAGCTGTTACAGGCACAGCTATTCTCAACGGTGATTAAGAATGGGTGCTCTGGAATCAGACTGTCTAGGTTCAAATCCCTCCTTTGCCACTTCAAGCTGTGTGACCTTGGGCAAGTGACTTCACTCCTCTCTGCTTCAATTTCCCTATGTGTAAACACAGAAGACAGTAACTTCTGTTGCACAGACTTGTGGAAAGATCAAATGAGTTATCACCTTAGAAGACTTAGGCGGTGAAATGAAAACTTAGAACAGTGTTTGGTACACAGAAGGCACTAAATAAATGGTAGCCTTATTACCTATTAGAGTTACATTTGGACTGTAGCTGCCCTCTCAACAGCTGGGTTACCCTTGGCAAGTTATCTTACCTCCTTGAACGGTTTCCTTATCGGATGGAAATCAATCATAATGCCCACTTCATGAAGCTTCTCTAAGTTTTGTATGAAATAAAGCATGTGAATGTGAATAGTATTAACAGCTAACATTGGTTGGCCCCCTACTATGAGCCATGTGCTCTATGCCCTAGGAGGCAGATACCACAGGGCTTCTTCCATTAAACCACAAGGAGATTCAGGCCAGACAGCTGGAGAGGCTGCTCCGAGTCACCCGAGAAAGAGGCAGGGCTGAGTCTGAGGCCCAGGTCTGTCTGACCCTGAGCGTAGATTCCTTTCTCTACATCAAGTTATCCTTGGTCTCCAGGATGCCAAGTGCGGTGACCATGTACAAATTCATATGTTCTTCACAGCCCCGAACCCGAGTCAAACTTTCAAGCCCACATTCCTTCTCGCCATGCTATAGCATCAAGGCAAGCGCTCTCTGTTTGTTAGCATCATTATAACTAGCCTGTGGCTCCCTGAAGGCTATGGCTGGGTCTTCCTTATTTTTATATATCACCTCTGGCCTTTGAGTACTATGTCTCATACATGACAGACGCTCTATAAATATTTCACAGCTTGTGCCTGTGCCCTGCTAACCTATTTTTTTTAATAGGGCCTACTGGAGCACAATTAATAAAGCACAGCCAATTATTATCAGGATGACATCATTTCTCAGGCTGCACCTAAAGTTGCTTTTCTCTAGAAGCAGCTTCCAATTTTCACCCTGTGAAGAGGAAGGTAACAGGGGAGTGATTCTCACGCCTCGAGGAGGAAATTGAGACCCATGTGACTGCACAATATTCTTTTTATGACATCCTTTATCGGCTGATAAACTCTTGCTCAACCTTGTGGCAGGTCAATGTCCCACCGCGTCAGGTGCTGAGATGGGAAGAGATCACACAGGATCCCAAGTTCAACAGACAGAATGGCTGCACCTTTGGTCTCATACATCAGGGTGTGGTAGAGGGGGAGAGGGCCAGGATGGTGCTGCACGCTCAGGGGCCCCATGCACCTCCCCTAAACCCAGCAACACTGTCCCCTCCAAGTACCTCTGAATCCATTGGTCTTTGTAGGAGGCACTGAAGGAAATGCCTGAAAAAAGCTCGGACTTGTTGAAACTCACATGAAACTGATCCCAAAATGGGCCAAAGGGATTTCCTTCCTGCAGAAAGAGAGTGATCAAAGACTTACTGAGAAGGTGGGAGTGACCTCTGGGGATGGGGCCTAGAAACTGTGAGTGGGGGACCCCTGGTTGACTAAACTTGGGTTGAAACACCTCAAAGAATGTCACTTTGTAAATCCTGGGCTGGGGACTGAGGAGTGCAGCTTGGCCTCCTTCTGGTTTCCAGCAGATGTTCACCACAGTGTCTAAAGGAGTCTTTCTCACTGACATACCACATCCCACTGACCCTGCAGCACTGGTGGGGATAGAGGAAGGAAGCAGACCTTGGATTTGGGCTTTGGATCTTGGACTGGAGCTTCCAGAGACTTTCAAGACAAGCTAACACAATGCCCTTATTTTGAAGATGGAAACCAGGGCCCAGATAGGGTAAGACACTTGCCCAAGGTCACACATCAAATGAAGGCAACGTTCAGACTATAAGCCCAGCCTCCTTTCTCAAATTTCATGGCTCCTCCAACCACCTTTCATTGACTTTAGCACTGAAAGACATCCTGGGGATTATTTTATTCCCAAAGTGCTAGAAAATTACAGATTTCTCCTGGTAAAATATGACAGCTTCTTATTTACCTGCCTCAGGCAGAAAAATATATAAGTTAAGAAAATAGACAATAGAATCAAATTACCTAGGGTTGAATCCTAGCTTATTTGCTATGTGACCTTGGGCAAAATACTGAACCTCTCTGTGTTGTACTCAGTATCCTCTCTATAGAACGTGGATATTAAGCGGCACCTGGGTGGCTCAGTTGGTTGGGCGTCCATCTTAGATTTGTCTCTTGATCCCAGAGTCCTGGAATCAAGGCCCATGTCAGGCTCCCTGCTCTGTGCAGCGAAGAGCAGAGCTCTGTGGAGAAGTCTGCTTCTCCCTCTCCCTCTGCCTCTCCACCCCTCTCCTGCTCCAATTCTCTCTCTCAAATAAATAAATAAAATATTTTTTTAAATGGGGATATTATTAGTACTTCCCTCATGGAACGATTTGAAAATTAAGTGGGTTAATATGTGTAAATCTCTTAGTATGGTACCTGGCATATAGTAAGTGCCATTGAAGTATTAGTTATTATTTGGGGCACCTGGGTGGTTCAGTTGGTTAGGTGTATAACTCTTTGATTTCAGCTCAGGTCATGATCTCAGGATTGTGAGATCAAGCTTCCTGTCATCAGGCTAGTGGAGCCTCCTTAAGATTCCCTCTCTCCTACCTCACCCTCTGCCCCCACCCCCACCCCACCCCCACTTCTACTCATCTGAAAAAAAAAAGTATGGTATTGTTATTGATGTAGCACTTTACAGATTATAAGCACTCTTGGACCTAGTCCTTTTGATATTTATGAGTGAGACAGAGCAGGGATTGGTGTCTTTATTTTGCAGGTAGAAATAAAGGCTCAGAGGAATCAAGGTCTTCTGCCCAAAGTGACACTGCTGACAAATGTCAGAAATGGGTCTTAAATCTCCATCTTTCTACTCTAAGCCCTTCTAGTGCCTTTTCCCATATATTGCTATCATAGTGTCTCAGGGGTCTAGAGGATATGGAACAGGCAGAAAGGGTCCCCAGACCCACCTTCATGGGGCATGTCTTCTTATCAGGGCTTCGCTGGGCTGCCACTTCAAAGCAGTATGCCACTCGCCTCTCGGGGGGCCAGTGAGTGGGTGCCAGCTTCTCCATGAAGTCCTCTAGGCTGATAACCCGATGGTAGGCCTGGAGGGGCTCCAGCTTGAAGTACTTCTGGTAGGACACATGGAGCTACAGGAAAAGGTACAAAAGGAGAGGCAGAGGTCCCTCTTCAGTATCCTAGTGGCTAATTTAAAGACATTCATCAAAACCATACACTCGAAGACGCAGACAGTTCAGACTATAAGCCAATGGAAAACTTTTGGAAAAAGATACCAAAACTAGAACAGAAAAAGGCTAGGAGAATTTATCTGCCAACTAATGAAGAAATAGTAACACCTTTTTTTTTTAGTAACATCTTTTGTGTTAAAAAAAAAATGCTTGCTGATCTACATGAAAAAAAAAGATATAAGGGAAAAATGTGAGCAAAGGATAGAAGCAAACAACACACAGCAAAGAAAATTCACATAGCCGGGATCCCTGGGTGGCGCAGCGGTTTGGCGCCTGCCTTTGGCCCAGGGCGCGATCCTGGAGACCCGGGATTGAATCCCACGTCGGGCTCCCGGTGCATGGAGCCTGCTTCTCCCTCTGCCTGTGTCTCTGCCTCTCTCTCTCTCTCTGTGACTATCATGAATAAATAAATAAAATCTTTAAAAAAAAAAAAAAAAAGAAAGAAAATTCACATAGCCAATACACTCAAAAGATGTACAAACTAATAATTAGAAAAAAAGCAAGTTACAATTACAAGATGACTTCTCACTCATTAGACCAGCAAAGATTTAAAAGCTTAACTTTAATTGTTGGAAAAGATGTGGGGAAGCAAGGGCTGCTGTACATGGGTGGTAGTTGAAGTGTTTGTTCTGGAACAACCACTTTAGAATGCAATCTTGCAGCAACTACTAGAATTTAAAATGTTCCTTCCATGGCAGCTGGGGTGGCTCCGTGGTTTAGGGACGCCTTCGGCCTGGGGTATGATCCTGGGGACCCGGGATTGAGTCCCGCATCGGACTCCCTCCATGGAGCCTGCTTCTCCCTCTGCCTGTGTCTCTGCCTCTCTCTCTCTCTCATGAATAAATAGATAAAATATTTTTAAAAAATAAAATGTTCCTTCCACCTCTGTGTATTTTCCCTAGAGAAGCTCTTCCACTTTACACCATGAGATGGGTATAGGGATGCTCACTGCCACAACAGAAGTACAAGAAAAACCTCAGAAGGAGCTGCTCCGAAGTCATTACATCCACGATAGTGGCTGCCTCTGGGGCTGGAAGGAGGGAGTGGGACTAGCCTGGGGAACCATGTGAGACTTTATCTTTTAACAACTTCATCTCTAAAAAAAAAAAAAAAAAGCCCAAAAAACAAAAACAACTTCATCTCTAGTATTTCTTTAAAATAAGAAAAATTAAGCAAAGAGAAAACGTTAATGATGATCCCTTCTAGCAGTGGGTACACAGATGATGACTGTACTAATCTCTGTATTTTTCTGGATTAAAAAAATTTTCTTAGAATACCATGGAATAAAAATTTAGACTTTATCCTATAGATCAGGGTTCCCAAGCATGTTCTACTAGTTCAGGGGGATAGAGTTCTGCAATCAAAAGGCACCAGAGATAAACAGACCTGGGAAATGCCATGTTGAGCTGATGTCTTCACTACAGGACTTCTTCAGTACGCTAATGTGTATTTTGAATCTCCAATTTTGCAGGATGGGGAATTGAGAATATAATTTCCCAAAGTAATTTAACCACTGCACCCTTCCTTCATGAGCCACTGGCACCCCAATGAACAGATTTGGGATACTTAACTATTAACAACTAGGTCTTGCTGCAGGATTTCATTTATTTTTTTAAAAGATTTATTTACTTTTTAGAAAGAGAGACAACATGATGGGGAGAAGCAGAGGGAGAGGGAGAATCTCAAGCAGACTCTTTGTTGAGCACAGAGCATGACTCAGGGCTCAATCTCACGACCCTGAGACAACCTGAGCTGAAACCAAGAGTAGGATGCTTAGCTGATTGTGCCACCCAGGTGCCCCTTACTGAAGTATTTTAAACAGAAATGATAAGAGATATGCCTTTTAGAAAGATCACTCTGGTGGTAGAGGAGAATACGAATGGATGGTAAGATTAGTTGAGGAAGAAGAATAAGGAGGCTACTGCCATGGGCCTTTTGTTTGTTCAAGTACTTACTCAACATGTACTTTTTATTTTAAGATTTTATTTACTTATTCATGAGAGACACAGAGAGAGAGGCAGAGACACAGGCAGAGGGAGAAGCAGACTCCCTGTGGGAGCCCAATGAAGGACTCAATCCCAGGACCCTGGGATCATGCCCTGAGCTGAAGGCAGATGCTCAACCACTGAGCCACCCAGGAGCCCCTCACCATGTATTCTTAAGCGTTAAGTCCAAGTGAAGATGGAGGGCACGGACAGCTTAGGAGAAGTAAAGCGGAGTACAGGGTAAAAGGAGGCAGGCATTAGGATGACTTCTAGATTCCTGGCTTGGTATCCAGGTATGTGGAGGTAACATAAACTACAGCTGGGAATATAAGAGGTGACACAGGTTTGAGAGGGAAAGATGCCAAGTTCAGCTCTGTCTTTGTGAATTTGAGGTGTCCCCAGGATATCCAAGTACACTCAAGGGCTTAAGAATTAGAAACACAGGTTTATGATCAGGAGAGAGTCTGGGCCACAGATAAAATTAGGAGGTATGTGGAGAATAGTGAAAGCCATAAGACTGAACAGAAATTTAGAGCAAAGCAAATGATGGTAATAATAGCACTAAATATTTACTGAGTGCTGACTTAGTGCCAGGTGCTATACTCATCACATTTCATGGACTTGCTCATCTAATTCTAAGAGGTAGGAATACAACCACCTCCAGTTTACTTATAAAGAAACCCAGGCAGACAGAATCTAGATAACTCATCTGAGGTCACATAACTAATAAGCAAACAGAAAGAGGAGACACATCAACATTTATTATTTTTATTTTTATTTATTTTTTTTTTTTGAGAGAGAGAGCATGTGTGGGAGCGGGCGACGGCGGGGGGGTGGGTGGAAGGACGGAAAGAGAGGGAGAAAGAGAGTCTTAAGCAGGCTCCATGTCTAGTGCAGAGCCTGACACGGCTCAATCTCACAACCCTGAAATCATGATCTGAGCTGAAATCAAGAGTCAGAAGCTTAACTGACTGAGCCACCTAAGTACCCCAAGACACACCAACATTTCAACAGTGGGTAGAGAGAAATCCCTGATACAGCACAAAGAGGAAAATGTTGAGAGGTGAGGACTAAAGCAGGAGCAGGCTGTGTTTTAGAAAATATGAGAATAGAGATGTTCAGGAAGGAGAGGTTCACAGGCCCAAGTGCCACCAGGAGGATAGCTGGAAGACTAAGAAAATGCCCCTAGATTTGGCAATTCTGAGGTCCCTGGTGACCACTGTGAGAACAGTCCCAATGGGGAAGGGGAGCCTAATTGGGACAGGTTGAGTAATCCATAGAAAGAAAGAAGTAGAGACTCAGAAAGATTCTTGGCTGAGAAGGCAAGGTAAGAGAAAGAAAACAGGCAGAGGGGGATGCCTGGGTGGCTCAGCAGTTGAGTGCCTGCCTTCAGCCCAGGGTGTGATCCTGGAGTCCCAGGATCGAGTCCCACATCAGGCTCCTTGCATGGAGCCTGCTTCTCTCTCTTAATAAACAAAAATAAACAAACAAACAAACAAAAAAACAAGGCAGAGGGAGACAAACGGACAATGACTCAATTCTAACGGTGAGTGCAAAAAATCAGTCCATCAGTGGTTCCCAGTTACTGAGGACTTCCTATGTCCTTTGTACTTTGCATTGATGAACTGCTGATTCTAAGAGAGGGGCATACAATGAGGCATGCTACAATCGCTAACTCATTATGGTTACATAGTTACTACCTGCCTCTTTTAAAGATGAGAAAACTGAGGCACAAAAAGGTCAAGTACTCTGTCCAGGTTACATGGCTAGTCAGTGACAAAGCCAAACTCTGATCTCAAGTCCTCTTACTTTTGACCTCTAACTGATAAAAACCTCTCTAAATACAGGCATGCAAAAATAATAATAATTATTATAATTAAAATAAGGACACTTAGGTGACTCAGCAGTTGAGTGTCTGCCTTCAGCTCAGGGCGTGATCCCAGGGTCCTGGGATGGAGTCCTGCATCAAACTCCCTCCGGGGAGCCTGCTTCTCCCTCTGTCTGTGTCTCTGCCTCTCTCTGTCTTTCATGAATAAATAAATAAAATCTAAAAATAATAATAATAATAATAAAACCTATTCAGAGAAAAGGTTATAAGAATGAAATACAGTGTTTTGTACATACAAACATAGTTCTTTAAGGTTTATTAAAAATTTTTTAAGTCAATTCATAAGGGGAGGAGGAAGGTGGGAACATGGGGTAACTGGGCGATGGGTACTAAGAAGGGCACTTGATCAGATGAGCACTGGGTGTTATACTATACATTGGCAAGTTGAATTTAAATAAAATAGTAAAAAAAAAAAAAGTAAAATATATAAATAAATTCCCAACGACAATAAATAACAAACAAACAAAAAGATAAAGTCAATTCAATAGATTAATTCAGTTCCTACTGCCAGGCCCCTGGGGATACAGTGTGAGCAAAGACAGACGATCAGGAGAAGACACAAAGAAAAACAAGGAATTAGAAGATGTTGAGTATGACCATGATGGGGTGAGACAGTTCTGGAGCCAGACTGGCTGAGTTTGTGACCTTGAACACAGTATTAACTAACTCATAGCTCAGTTTCTCCTTCAAACTGACAACAGTATCCATCACCCTTTGACTAATGGGATGAAGAGAGGGTGGGACAGACAGGGGTGGAAATGGAGCTTTAGGTTCAGATCGCCTCCAACAGACATGGACTTGAGTTCCAGCTCTACTCCTCACAAGCTTCGTGACCTTGAGCAAGTTATCTGACTTCTTGAAACCCACTTCCTCATAGGAATGTGATGAGGAATAATAGAGCTAGTCCTCAAGTAGCGCTCAGAGCAGTGTCTGGCAGACAGAAGGCACTGGATAAGTGTTAGCCAGTTAGCAGGGAAGACAGTTTGGGATGGGGAGTGGGGAAGGCTCAGAGGAGCAGGAAAAGCCCAGAGAAGGACGTGGGGTCAAGAGGAGGTAAGCAGAATTGGCATAGGCTGGATAAGGGCTAAGGCCAGTGGGAGGTACTCACATTGGTGAAGGGAGGCCTGTGATGCTGGTACTCGATCCAAGGGGGTACAGCCAAGGTGCGGTTCAACAGCTTTGCAAAAGCCAGGGAGCCCAAGAAGTGATCAGCCTGGTTCCCGAAGCGCCCTGGATGGTATATGGTGGTTGAGGTGAGGCCTGGGGCATTGAGGGCATGGGGCATCCAGGATTCAGAAAGGATACAGGGCCAAGGGTAGGGGAGGGTCAGGACACCAAAGAGAGCCAGGGGAGCTGGCAGCATTGGATCAAATCTGGACTTGTGGGTCTGACACTCAAGGCCCTCAGATCCTACCTACCCTTCTGCCTCAGGTGCTCCAGGTTCCTTGCTTTTTCCCAGACATGCTCTACATTTCCCACCTGGACCCTATGCCTTTGCTCCTGTTGTTCTCTCATCCAGGAGGACCCTTCCACCTTTATCTTCACTCATCTGTGTATGAAGGGCCAACTCCAATGCCTCATTCTTTTTTTTTTTTTTTAAGATTTTATTTATTTATTTATGAGAGACACAGAGAGGCAGAGATACAGACATAGGGAGAAGCAGGCCCCTCACAGGGAGCCCAATGTGGGACTCAATCAGGACTGGGATTATGCCCTGAGCCAAAGGCAGATGCTCAACCACGGAGCCACCCAGGCATCCTTCCAATGCCTCATTCACTGGGATCCTTTCACCAACCCTCTGCTATACTCAATCCCCTCCTCTGCCTCCCACCTTGGATTGGAGCTATTTATGGTTTTTTATTTTTCCTCAAATGTCCTTTCCTACTTCCCTGTTTCTTCAGCCTGTGAATACCTTGGGTGCAAGGGCCCTGTCTGATACTTTTCGTTATCCTCAGCATGACGTCCATTCATTCATTCAACAAATACTGAGAGGCTGCACTGTGCGAGGTTCTCTGCTTCGTGCTGGAATACAGGATTCAACAAGAAGGATAAGGTCTCTGCCTTTGAGGCACTCACAGTCCAGCTAGAGACATTAAACACGTAAAATAAGTGTATTGTGGTAAATTCTGATAATTTCAAGGAAGAAATGGGAAAAGTTTGGTGATGGAGAACAATAAGATGGAGGTTATTTGTGTTGAGGTCATCAAAGTCCTTTCTGGTGACATTTAAGCTGAGACCTAAGAAACGGAAGGAGTTCATTTGGCAGAAGTGAAGAAGAAGGTGTTCCGGTCAGTGGGAAAAGCACAGGTGTCAGGACCTGAGTATGTGTGAGGAGGAGAGGGAATATGAGTGGCTGCAGCTCAGGGACATGGGGAGAAAGGACTGGTGGTAATGATGGGCAGAGGGCCAAATCGCCAGGGCCTGGAGTCTGGAGGGTTTTAAGAAGGAAGGCCTTTTACGATGACAATCCACCACCCCATTTAAATTGTCGCTTTTAGAGTCTCCCTAACTCTTCTCTGTTTCATTTTTCAATAGCGTTCGTCCTCCTCTAAGATACTATGTATAATTACTTTTTTTTTTTTTTTTAATGCTTATCTTTTATCGTCTTTCTTTCCCAGCGATGATGAAGGTTCTCCAAGGGCATGGCGTTTTCTGTCTTACCACTGCTGTATCCCCAGAACATTAAACAGGGCTGGGCACAGAGTAGGGATCCTACAAATATTTGTTGAACGATGAAAGAATCGTCCAGAGCCAACGTGGAGTCAATGATATCAAGTCCTGCCCCACTAATTCCATTTACTGAACTCTGGGCTGGCTTAAACCTTTCACAAGACGCATAACCTCTCCTGGCCTCAGTTTCCTCATCTGCCAAATGGAAGGTTGGACGCAGAGGCCCCTCAGGGCCGTCGGAACTGGGGCAGAGAGGCGAGCAGCAGGCCATGCCCCCACGCTGGGGTTCTCTCGTGGACATGTCAAGGCATCTCTGGGCACCTCGGAAGAGGGCCTTCGCCTCTCTGGGCCTCAGTTTCCCCATTTGAGCAGAGGACTCGGGAGGCCTTACCCATGCATGGGCAGTAGAGCAGGTAACCGGCCGGGTCCCAGGAGCCCACGGGCAGCCCCGGGAGCGGCAGACTCAGCAGCAGGAGAGACACACGCAGCGGCAGGGGCGACGAAGCCCACGCGGCGGCGCCCATGACGGCTCGGGGGCCCGAGCGCGCGGTGGTGCGAAGGCGGGCCGAGAAGGAGGGGCGCGAGCGTCCGCCCCGCTCCCGGCGGTCCCCGCGCGCCGCCCGCGCGCCGCCCCGGCCTCTCTAGCCCGCGGGCGGGCGGGATCATAGAGAGCCCGCGGCACCGCCCCCTCCACGGCCCGAGCGCCCGCTCGCGCGGCTCCCACAATGCACCGCACAATGGCCCGACCGCCGCCACTACCGGGGCCTGAGCGGGCCTGGCGGAGCCCGAGCGCGGCCCTGCCCGCAGCGCGGGGCCCCGAGCGCGGTGAGTGCCGGCGAGGGCCCCGGGGGACGGCGGGGAGCGGGGCGGGAGGCCGTCTCGCTGCGCCCGCGCGCCCGGCACCCGGAGCGGCGGCGCCTCTCCTCTCGGGCCCCACGGCGCGGTCGCCCGCACCCCCGACCGGGGGCCCCCTCCACGCCAGTTCGGACCCAGATAGGCCCCGGGGTGACGAAATCTCTCCGCGGACCCGATACCTGGGTCGTGGGACCGGAGGAAACCCCAGTGGCCCCCTCCCTACCGAGGCCTGGGGACTCCCCCCTGAGGGTCCCCTACTCCTGAACCCCCAGGCTCCCTGGAGACCCAGATAACGCGCTGCTGACCTTACCAGGGACCCGGGTCTGGGGGACGCAGATAAGCTGCACCTGCTCCCTCCCCTCAGACACGCCTACCGGACCCACATAACCCCTTTTCCTGCTCCAAATACTCGGCTTTTTACTCTCCGTTTCGTTTCCCAGAACCACATAACCCATTTTGAGGCTTCCGTCAAATACCTGGTTCTGGAGAACCCCAATAAGCTCTACCTATGATTCCCTCCTCAGTCACCATACTCCCAAACCTTAGATATCATCCATCTGGTTACGCTTTTGAGACCATTGAAACTTAGAGAATTCACTTCTAATTATCTTCAATCCCTGGAATCCTCCAGCCTTCATAATCCCCCATCCCTTTCTGTTTGGGGCGGGGGGAGGGGGAGGTCCCTTAGAGATTCAGTTAACTTGCTAATGATTCTTTATTATACTTTCCCTTCCTTCCCATCCCTGAGACCTCCCCCAGACTTCTACCTGAATTTCTGTCCCTTCTCTGGCAGGCGTCCACTCCCATCTCTTCCCAGCTCCAGGGGAATAGAACATTTTCCACCACACAGTGGAGTGATCTGAAAGCTGCCAGAGGAGCCTGGTTATTCCCTGCAAAATCGCAGGCTATGGCCCCAGCTTGGTGGGGGGAAAGGGACCTGTAAGGTGGAAGATGAGGGGACAACGTGTGGGGGAGTTGGTGCTTTCTCCTGCAAGAGTAGCCTGTCTCCTGGCTTGTATGTTTTTCCACCTGTTAGTTTGGGACTGTGATAGAGTCTGGACTTGGATTTCTAGCCCTGCCCCCCACAGTGAGGCCACTCGTTGTCGGGGGGAGTCCTTAGGGGTGTCCATCCAGGCTTCCTCGTAATGAGAATGGGGCTGTAGTGAGTTGCAGCCATTTGCTCAAGGCCTCCTCAGGAGTGGGAGGCAGCGGGAATGGGAGGAAAGAGTGAATCAAAGGGACTGCAAAGAGGGCCCATCTACAGTGACAGAAGAACTAGCAGCCCGAGAGTAAATCCAACCCCTGTTAATCCTGTTTGATGTCCCTTGGAATGATGCAAGTCATTGAGACTCTCCGGCCTCCCTGTAATTTAATTCTCCCACCACTGGAGTGTGTGTGAGGGAGGGAGGGAGGCGGGCAGCTCTTCCCATTCCCCCCTTTCCTTCTCACTTTTTTCCAGCCAGTCAGTGTGTCATTTGGATTTGTTTCTGGTGCTCAGGTCAAGACCTGTTTTTTTTGTTGTTTTTTTTTTTCCCCCTCTCACAGTCTATTTATAATTTCCCAGTTGCTATTTTGGGTTCTGCTTAAGGGAAGATTCTGTCCACCCTAAGGAACGTTCCAGGGTGTGTTCCCGGGTGTGTTTCCTCCTCGGCAGGTGTTGAATTGAGTTCTTCAGATCCCCAAGTAGCTCTTGGGCTGGAGGGATAAAAGCTATTTTAGGGTAGTCACTGAAGTGGAGCTGTTAATCCTCCATGGGTCTCTCTCGTTAAGAACACTTAGGGATTAACCCTTTCCTTGCTGCATGGGGGCTGCTCCTCCACAGTTTTGGGAAGGTTAGGAGAGTTTCCTGCTGGCAGCAGAAGGTTAGATGGGAACGTGCAACTCAATACAAAGGCAAAGATAATAGCTGCCTTTTGTTGGGTGCTTACAGCAAGCCAAGCCCTATGCTGAGCCCTTTGCATACCTGACTAAAATAATCCTCACAACAAGCCTGTGAGGTAAGTATTTTTAGCTTTACAGATGAGGAAACAGGCTAATAATGGAGAAAGAACACAGTTTCTATAGAGATGATGTAACACCATAAAAACTATAGTTTCGTCAGAGGGCAGCAGGCCATCATGGCACACAGCAGGACAGAGAGACTAGGGAGCTGTTTGTCTCCTTTCAGCTTCCAGAGAGGGTCTTTGAGAGTTTTTAGAAAGCATTTGTGTTTGGGGTACAGAGCCTTAGTAACATAATAGAAGAGATTCCTAAAGTGAGAGAACCGCAGCCCAGGATGTGGTGCGGGAGGAAGGGAGCGCAGGGGTCACTGGTTAGAGGGGATGTGCTGCGGCTTGACTGTGAGGGAAAAGGGGAAGGCTGCATTCTGGGGAGATGTTGTGAAGGGAAGGAAGCTCACACCGAGGCCTGAGAAGTGACATTAAAGGGTGTGGGGGGGGGGGGGGGCGGGGAGAAGTACTACTCAGGCCCTGTGCGGAAAAGAGGCAGACACAGTATATAGACCCGGGAGACGGCTCTGCATGTACTCACACACTTTATGTCAGGTACTTCATCCTCCATGAGACTGTTCTAGGTAAGGAGTAAATCTTTGTTTTAGGAATTGAAACTGAGATTCAGAGAAACACAGTAACCTGCCCCTGGTTTCACAGCCAGTAAGTGGCAGCCCTCCTGATAGCAAGTCCAAGGTTCTTTCCACACTACCTCCCTCTTCAGATCAGGCGCCAGAAGGAATCTTTGGATGAAAATATACCAAGTTATACCAGTAACTGGGAGGGATTGATTGTGTTTGTTTTATGGGAACAGGTTCTGTCAGCTTCTCTACAGTTGTTAAGGTTAGAGTGTGAGACCAGAAGAGCGGCTTTGAAAGAGAAGCAGAATTCTTTCAGTTTTGCCCAGGAAGAAGTCTGAAGGAGAGAGGCCCAGGAATTTTCCTGGAGGAGAGGAGTTTGCAGACAAAGGACAGAGGGAGAGAGACTAGATTCCCAAAAGGGCTCCTAAGGTAACACTGGAAGCTTTGGTTATCCAGCAGCCTGTTGATGACTCTAGGTAAGGACTTCCGCTGTGCCTTTTTAAAAGGGTAGGGGTAGGGCAGCCTGGATGGCTCAGCGGTTTAGCGCCGCCTTCAGTCCAGGGCGTGATCCTGGAGACCTGGGATCGAGTTCCGCATAGGGCTCCCTACGTGGAGCCTGCTTCTCCCTTTGCCTGTGTCTCTGCCTCTGTCTCTATGAATAAATAAATAAAATCTTTAAAAAAAAAGATAAAAAAAACCCCAAAAGGGTAGGGGGAATAGGATCAGGGTGTTGGCTGTTTCCTTTTAAAGCCATAGTTCCATTAAAAGCAGATCAAGGAAGGCACATGGCTGCCTCCCCCTTTGATTCTCTCAGTACGACCTCGTGAGCTCTCCTTAGCCACCACCGGCCTCTTTCCTAGAAGCCCATTACTCACTCTTTCAGAAGCAGCATACTAAACTGCTGTGTCTTGTTTGTGCTTGTTCAGGAGAACAGAAGAGGTGGACGTGTGGGAGGTAGGGGACGTACTGTTCTCTTTCTGAGTTTGTTTGGAATTTCCAGGGCTAGGCTTCCCTCTCACGTTGGCCAGAGTGATGGGACTTGCTTCCCTCTGGCTGCCATTCCCAGCTTTCCAGAGGCTGAGGTGCATGATTCTGGGTAACAAGGGGGAGTAGAATTTGACTTTGAGGGTAGGGGAAATTCCCTCCAAACTAGATGTTCAAACTCGTGCTCGCTCTCTACCCAATTCCAAGGTTCGTAGTAATCACTGGTATTATAAACAGGTAATTCCACCCTTGAGAAGAAGGAAGAACTTAAACCATGAAAGGCAGATGTCAGAGGCCTTTGAGATTTATAGTGAAGCAGGCAGGTACGCCACGATGACTCAAAGGCTCAAGTGGGACTAGTTTTTAGTGCTGCCCACCCCTCCCCAGCATGTGACTCATGCAAAACGCAGCCACCTTTGTGCAGATCTTTCTAGGCAAATCTCCACTCGTGATGGGGAAATGTTTATCATATTACATTGCAATGTTTCTTCAACAAGAGGAATGGTTCCTGAACAGGACGTAGCTCACGTTAATGATGAGCAAAGCTCTCTGGGGCATGAACCCGCTGATCCCATCATCTCGTTCACGGCCAGTCTGTTGGATGAATGGTCACTGTAAGCAGCAGGTGCTAATGAGCTGAGCAAGCATTCTGTGGCACACAGCTGTTTGTGTGGTTGGAGCCCTCCCCAGATTCTCGTGGACAATCCCCAGATACCCTCTTTGCTCCCTTCACATGGAAAAGCCTCATGACCAGATTTTGGCATGACCTCTTCAAAAGGAATCCCCCCTGTTGTGGCAAGTTGCTTTGCAGTTGGTAATCTATGATGAGTTTGTGAGTGTGAATATGATCTGTTGTCCCCCTTTGAGAGTCCATACAGTAACTCCCATCCTCTCTTCCTTTGAGTTGATGTCAAGAAAAACAGCTCTGTCATCTTTGCTCTAGTTTTCCCCCTTCTCACAGCCCTCCCCTCCCCCTGCCTCAATAAGAGAAAGGATCAGACTTCAAGATATTGGCTCCCCACTTTGGAAGGGCTGTGACCCCAGATTAAACCAGAACTTTCTGAGCATAAGTTAGCCTTGCATCAACTTGCATTCAATGATTAATTTACCCATCTAAAAGAAAGTTGAGAGGCCTTTTCTAGATGCTAAGTGTGTGGAAACAAAAGAACTGTGATCTGACCCTTCAAAGAATCAGAGTTTGCTGGAGTTCTAATGCAAGTATGCTATGTGCTCGTAATGGAGAAATTAAATACATATGTGCTACAAGGGTCTGTGGAAGGGACCGCTCAGCACCTGGGGTGTTGGACAGGCTTTGCTAAAGAAGCATGGTCTGGGAGACCCAGAGAGGTGATGGCGGGTAGGATGGGACCAGTCTTCATTTAGGAGAAATGTGAGTCTGCTGTTGCCTCCTTAGGCAGAACTACTTATTGATGCTCTGCTGAGAAACACATCTGGCTCCCGGGACTGACTTTCCAGGGTGTAAATTCCTAAGCAAAGGCTTCTTCCTTCCCTCTTGCCTTTTGGGCATTTTATTGCTCTTTAGCACCTCCATGAGGAGGAGAATTATGGAAAGTAGTGGGTGAGGAGGAGGTAGGGTAAAGAGGAGGAGGAGGAGCTGCTATCTCTAAGTTTAGTGGAAAGGATATAAAAGTGAACTTGGAAGAGAATAGTTGGAGTTCAGGGCTTTTACTTCCTCAAATTATCTTGTTTACTATTAGCCTAGATAGTACTAGTAATAATAGTTACCATTAAACACTTAGTAGGTGCCCAGTTTTTTGCTGAATGCTCTCTATTCATTATCTCATTTAATCCTCAAACCATCCTTACTATTTAGGAGTTTATTAAGCCTATTTTGTAAATGAGATGGCTCAGGGAATTAAGTAATTGGCTGAAAGTCACATGGCTTTGAAATAGAAGGGCTGGGATTGGAACAGGATCTGTCTGCCTCCAGAGCCCATGTTTTCATGGTATTGGGCTCCCTAACACCAGGTGTTCTGATGTTTCAGGTGAAGAGATTGTTTTCTGAAGGCTGCGTTGGAGGCTGTGACAGAGCAGAGAGCCCGTGTGGAGCTGATGGGGAGGCTTTCTGAATAACATGGCCCTTCGCCATTAGTCTTGCCATGACCACATTTTTCACCAGCGTCCCCCCCTGGATTCAAGATGCAAAGCAGGAGGAGGAAGTGGGCTGGAAACTAGTTCCCAGGCCTCGGGGCCGGGAGGCGGAGAGTCAAGTGAAGTGCCAATGTGAAATCTCGGGGACGCCCTTCTCAAATGGGGAGAAGCTGAGGCCTCACAGCCTCCCCCATCCAGAGCAGAGACCGTATAGCTGCCCTCAGCTGCACTGTGGCAAGGCTTTTGCCTCCAAGTACAAGCTATATAGGTAGGTGACATTCCCATATTTCTTTCTGCCCTGAGGTTCCCAGAGGACAAAGCCAAAACGACTCCACTGAGTATGAGGTTTTATCTGTGACAGAGGACTGCAGAGGAGTGGAGGTTAATTGGCCCGTCAGTGTACCCTGAACACTAACCATTTGAAGTCACTCACTAAAAACTAATGCTGATATTTGTATTCAGACATTAGACTCTGATGGGGAAGTAGTCAGTCATGAACAATCCAGATTGAACAATTTTGTCAATACTGCTTTCCCCACCTTTGTCAGGTAATGGCGAGAATAGTCAGGAATCAGTCTTAGAACTTTAGAAAGGAAAAAAAAAAAAAGAACTTTAGAAAGAAAAGGAGACCCTCTGGTCCAGTCTTTCAATTTTATTTTATTTTATTTTTTTAAGATTTTATTTATTTATTTGAGAGGGAAAGAGAGTACTAGTGAGGGGCAGAGGGAAAGGGAGCCTGATATTAGGCTCCATCAGATCATGATCTGAGCCAAAGACACATACTGAAACAACTGAACCACCTAGGCACCCCCCATCTGTAAATTTTAAGGTGGAGGCTCAGAGTGGGGAAGTAATTTACCCAGGTTCACATAGTTTCTTTGGTCCTGCAGTGCCTCATCTTCTGAATGAGCCTGCTACTCACATGATTACTTCTGTCTCTGTAGAATCCCTGGTGTCCTCTGGTTCAGCAGCTGCTCTGGAACTTGTAAGCCCAAGAGCACCATATAAAGTGAAATGGATGTGAAGGTCGTGGTGTAAAGTAGATATAGCAGAACAGCTTGGAAGTGCAGGGGGCTGCTCAGATTTTATCCTTGCCTTTCCATCAGAGGAACAGGAACATGCCCCTTATAAATGAGATAGACTACCCGATGCACACCGCTTCATCTGTTCATTTAGCCAACGCTGATTTATGAGCTCCTGCTACATACCAGGCACAGTATGGAGTGCCAGGGATAGAGTAGTGAGCCAGGCAGATGGGAGTTGTTGGCCCACCTTGATAAGATACTACTATCTTAGTAGTGGGGACAGATAGCAAGTAGGTAAGTAAACAAACAAGTTGACCACAGAAAGCCTTAGTTCCTTGTCTGGAAAACAGTTGATAGGAAGGAACTAAAACAGGTAACGGGGTAGTGTGTGACCGGGATTGTCCTTATGACAGTTCTGTAGTCCTCAGGAATGCTTTAATTCTGTGTGCTCCCATGTCTTAGGTGGACTCCAGTGGGGCCGTCCTCTTAGACTTTCTTAGTACAATCTGGGTGTCCATGGGAGGCTGCAAGAAAGGTCCTGGTCTGGGCGGGGGCAGGAGCCCCCACTCCATCTGTAGTCACTGTGTGAGCTTCGGCGAGTTACTAAATCTCTTAAGGTCTTGGTTTCCTCACTTGCAAAATGAAGGAACTGGACTGTGGATCACTCAACACCTCCCTCTCATACATTATCATGTCTGTTATATCACAGGAGGTCCACAGTAACTCTTCAGGTTTGAGCATTCACAAACGTAGCATGATGGTAATGGCTGTGTTTGATGCCTTCCAGGTAGGAAGGATCACTGCATTCTCTAGTGGAGACATTGGTGGCATACCTAAGTGAATTCAGGTTTCAAAAAGGACTGTGTTCAAATTCAGCTTCTGCCACTTACTGACTGGTGGGTGGGGCTGTCCTGTGCTTGGGACTCTTGTGGAGAACAAGGTTAATGACAGTTCACACAGGGCCTGGTAAATGGTGGGTCCTCAAAGTCTTGCTAAGTGTCTGTGGAGTTCCAGATTATAACTCCTGGACTCTGAGCTGCTGTCCCTCAAGATGGGAGCAGGTAAACCAAGGGACACTGAGGTGGTATACCATGGGAACAGTTTTTTACATTGTTGCTGGTTTATATGGCAAATACTTCAAATAGTACAAATAGGCATTCAGTGAAGAATGAATTGTCCTCGTGTTGGAAGCTACCATTCTCCTTCCCAGAGGTGTCCGGTGGCGTCAGTTTCTTGTGTATCCTTGCTAAGACATTGAAACATGTACTCCCTTCCCTTTTTGTTTTCACAAGGGATTGTATTACACACTATACTAAACTTCCTTTTTTGACTTAGCCCCTTATATTTTGGGATTCTCAGATCAGGAAGTTTAGATATATTTCATTTTTCTTTTATTGTGTCATTTTAAATTTTTTAAATATAATTTTTTGAAAAGGAAATATATTCACGTACATCAGAAATTCACAAGGTACCAAAAGGTATACAATGAAATTCTCCATCACACCTGTAAGTTTCCTATCTCTTCTCCCCATAGGCAACCAGTGTTGTTAGTTTCTTGTATATCCTTCCAGAAATCTTTTTGAGCAAACCTACATCTATTTTCCCTCTTTTCCTATACATGGTACCATTTTGAGACACTCTTCTGTCACTGTTCTGTCCCATTGCTTTTTCCCACTTCATATATCTTAAGAGCTTATTCCCTTTATATGTTCCCCAACATACAAAGCTGCCTTACTTTTTAAAACAAAGTTGAGTCATTTTATGAACTTACCATAATTTATTTCACCAGTTGTTAGTGGTGAGTATTGATGGACATTTAGATTGTTCCTGATTTTTAACTACTACAAACAGTGCTGCAAATACTAGGAGTACATGTGTGATTTTGCAGGTGGGTGAGGACACCTAGAGAATCTAGATAGTGACTGGCATAGTATCCTTTTGTGTTCTAGCACATGGCTCGACTGTAATTTTTTAATCTAGTTCCCTGTTAATGGACACCTCGGTTGTCTGGCCAACCCTTGTGATCTCCCTTCTTTATTTCTCCTCTATCCTCCATCCCTACCCCCAGGCACATGGCCACCCACTCAGCCCAGAAACCCCACCAGTGTATGTACTGTGATAAGATGTTTCATCGCAAGGACCATTTGCGGAATCACCTGCAGACCCATGACCCCAACAAAGAGGCCCTTCACTGTTCTGAGTGCGGTAAGAATTACAATACGAAGCTAGGCTACCGGCGCCACCTGGCTATGCATGCCGCCAGCAGCGGTGACCTCAGCTGTAAGGTGTGCCTGCAGACCTTTGAGAGTACCCAGGCCCTACTAGAGCACCTGAAGGCCCACTCACGCCGAGTAGCAGGCGGTGCCAAGGAGAAGAAGCACCCCTGTGACCACTGTGACCGGCGGTTCTATACTCGAAAGGATGTGCGGCGGCACCTGGTGGTGCACACAGGCCGGAAGGACTTCCTATGCCAGTACTGTGCCCAGCGGTTTGGCCGCAAGGACCACCTGACACGTCACGTCAAGAAGAGCCACTCGCAGGAGCTGCTCAAAATCAAGACAGAGCCAGTGGACATGTTAGGCCTACTCAGCTGCAGCTCCACAGTCAGTGTGAAGGAAGAGCTGAGCCCTGTACTGTGCATGGCCTCTCGGGACGTGATGGGGGCCAAGGCCTTCCCTGGCATGTTGCCCATGGGCATGTATGGTGCCCACATCCCTACCATGCCCAGCACAGGCATGCCACACTCCCTGGTGCACAACACGCTGCCCATGGGTATGAGCTACCCTCTGGAATCCTCACCAATCTCTTCCCCAGCTCAGCTTCCTCCAAAATACCAGCTTGGATCTACCTCATACTTGCCTGACAAATTGCCCAAAGTGGAGGTGGATAGTTTTTTGGCGGAGCTTCCTGGAAGCCTGTCTCTCTCGTCCGCTGAACCCCAGCCCGCCTCACCTCAGCCGGCGGCAGCTGCGGCCCTCCTAGATGAAGCACTGCTCACCAAGAGCCCCGCCAACCTCTCTGAGGCCCTCTGCGCTGCTAATGTGGACTTCTCCCACTTACTGGGCTTTCTTCCACTCAATCTACCCCCATGTAACCCGCCCGGGGCCACAGGAGGCCTGGTCATGGGCTACTCCCAGGCCGAGGCACAGCCCTTGCTCACCACTTTGCAAGCTCAGCCTCAAGACTCCCCAGGAGCTGGGGGACCACTGAACTTTGGACCTCTGCACTCCTTGCCTCCTGTCTTCACCTCTGGCCTGAGCACCACCACCCTGCCTCGTTTCCACCAGGCATTCCAGTAGCCCCCAAGGAGGCCCTCAGTCCAGTCTTAGGCTCTGTCAGGGAGCCTCTGTACCCACCCTATCTGCATCCCTCATGAAGGCAGCTGAGCTTTCAGAGCTGGGTTCAAAAAGAAAAAATTCCAGTATCTGTATGGAGCACTTGGTTTGGGGGTTCAGGCTCCAGGATCAGTTCCAGGAGGAGCCTTGAGCCCCAGCCCCATGAAAAGATCTCATACCATAGAACTTCAGGTATTTTTACTTTTACTTTTTTGATCTGAATCGGGAGCCACACTTAGCCCTCTCCCCCTCCAAAGTGTCAGAACCTCCTTCTCTTCAGAGAAGGAAGCGACCTCTTGGAGACATAGAGGGTGTCACTTTGGATGACCTCGAGAGAAATAGCCCAAGAAGCCCGCCTTCTGGTCCCAACCTGCAGACCCCACAGCAGTTGGTCAGGCCCTGCTGCAGAGAGAGGGTCACTTGGCTCCATCGCCTGCTTCCAGCCAGTGGGCAGGAGAGAGGGCCTCTTCTTCCCACCACCCCATCCCTCCTGTACCAACACCTCCATTTCCAGTCAGTGTTGTCCAGCAACGGTACCGTTTACACAGTCGTCTCAGACACACCATTCACCTCCCTTGCCAAACTGTTAGCCTTAGAATGATTGCAGTGAACATTGTTTACACGTCGTGAATCCATTCCCACCAGTCCATTCCAGTTGGCACCAGCCGGAACCATTTGGTACCTGGTGTTAACTGGAGCCCTGTTTACAAGGCGGAGTCGGGTCTCGCTGACTTCTCTTCACTTGAGGTCACATTTTTCCCCTGTGGGGAAATAAACTGACTTTGGACTGCTTCAGTCTCTGCCATCTTCCATGACTGTGTCTGTTCCTGCCTTCCTCGGCAGTGTCCACAAGACAGGCAAGAAGACTGGAGCCGTTTTCTCACAGGTCTGCAATTTTGTTTTTCTCCAAGTACATCATGACCCCTCCCCCTCCTCTTGAACTGGAGAGGGGAAGAAATGAAAGGCATGCCCGTTTCCATCACCCCCATTCCCCAATCCCTACCCCAAACATCATGAACTGTTGTCAGTCTTGGAAGGAGGGACTCGGGTCCTAAGCTGGTGTGGATAGCAAAGAAGAGGGTGTGAACCCCTGATTTGTCTCTCTCCTACTTGTTCCTTTTCCAGGAAGTTGTGGAATTGTTGGAAGAAGAGTTTTCAGGAAGTTAGGGCTGGGCAGATAGTTGAGTCCTAACCTATGGGTACGTCATTGGCTCCCATACCAACCTTTTCTCTTATCCGCAGTATCCCTGTCTCTCCACTACTTTGCAGTTACTGTGGACTCTAGGCCACTGTGCATAGGCCTCTCTGCTCTCCATCAAAGAAATTCCACCTTCCTCTTGTGCCCTCTCCCCCAACTTGCCCCCAATATTTAGGGCTTCTTGCAACAGATGATTCATTTTCTTCTGGCTTGTGGTGCTTCTTGCCACAGACAGCACAGCCCTCGCCCTGCTGAACCCCATCCCTGCTTCATTTCTCAGTTCTGCATGGGCTTTGCTCTTCCCACTCACAAAGGGAGGCCTCTCAGGGACCACCAATGTGGGACCCTCCTGAGACACCTCCACTCTGATTCAGAAACACACTTCTACCTCTTTACTGTTAACTCCTGCAAACGCAGCCAGTAGTTTTGGGGCACTTCTCTTAGCAGTGCCTCATGCTGGCTTCTCCACTAGGGTTTCAGGACAAACTACCAAGGAACTGCCTCAGCCTTCTCCCAGTCCGCCTACTCCCCCTTCTAGAAATCACTTTGCTTTATCATCCGGAACTGAGCAGGTCCAAGATCCAGGCTTCTACTTCAGCCCAGCCAGTACTCTTTGAGGTGAAAGCCTTAAAATGTAGCTCCCTGGCCCTTGATTGGAAGCAATGTGGCATGAACAAGCATGTTTTGATTTAGGCAGGGTAGCTTGGGATACCTTTAAAAAGAAACAAACCAGATATAAATATGTCTGGCAAGGTTAGATTCAGACTAGGTGATTTGCTTCTAAAAATTAGTTTCAGTGAGTCCCAGGGACTAAGGTTTATTTAAAAGCGTCCGCCTTGGTACGCAGCCACCTCCTGCATGCTGTGCATGTTACTGGGACTCGTATTACAGGAAATGGTATGTGAGGGTCCAAGCAGGACTCCATGCTGCCATCCTCCTTATTGCCTCTGGTCCGCATCACTAGACCCAGCAGCTCTTCACCTGCTCCCTGCCACCTTCCCTGCACCTGTCATTTATAGAGGCAAGTGGGTCTCTGGCCACAGAGTACAAAGTCTCAGGCTTAGAGGAGTCCACTCTTCCCTGCCTCCCCTTTCCTGTCCCCCCTTGAATTCTCTCACCCATTAGTGATGCTGGGAAACTCCTAGAACAGGCAGAGCAACTATTTAAAGGCTTGTAACTGGGGCCTTGCCCCCCCCCCCCCTTTCCACCCCTCCTTCCCTCTTCCTTCAGTGCCCTCACCACACACAAGGAATTTTCCTATCACTGTGAACTTTGCTGGTACAGAGGAACATCTGCCTTCACCTGTTTTTGGACCATAGCCACCCATCCACTTCTTAAACTTCCCTTCCCCAAATTAAAAAGAAAAAAAAAAAGGAAAAGAAAAAAGCCTTATTGGCCTGGTTGTTCAAAGGATAAGAATAGCTTTATCCTACACTCAGTACCAAACCCACTTCAGTACCTTTACTGAGGCCCTGAGAGCCTGAGGGGTGTCTGCCCAGAATAGGAGCCATGGCATGTGGCGGAGACCAAACGGACCAGGAAAAAAGGGGTGATGTCCCCTTTCCCCACCACCTCCTCCAACCTCTGTCAGTGATGAACCACCCTGAAGGGGGGGGAGGCAGGCACCTCCCATCCTGCACATAGCTGGTCAAGGCGGAGTGCAGTCCTGGGGGCTAGAGGATGACCTAACCCAGCTGTGTCAGCTCAAAGGATCTGTGCACATTTTAAAAGAGGGGAGAGGTGGGAAAAGGAGCACCAATGAGTTTCGCCCCCAACCTTTTACAAATGGCATTTAATGGAAATCCGGGAAGCAGGTGTGATTACTTTTTTGCTCGTAGATATTGTCCTAAGTTGAAATTCTTCCACTACCCTAAGCCTCCTCTAGTAGTCTGAATCCCTTTCCCCCTTTCTTTTTGGTAGCTGTTTTCCCCATTCCCTCTACTTCCCCTCTTATCTAGGAGCTGTTGTTAAGCACGATTTTTTTTTAACAGTTTATATTGTACAGGATCAATATTTTGCTTTTTAACAAGGATATTTATGTAATAAGAAACTTTGCCTTAGGCAGGTGTTGGCCAGAAAAGTCCAGATTCCTCTGGGACCCCACCCTGGCCTCTCCTGGAGCTCTGAACCTGCTGTGGAAGGAATTGGCTATGACCTTCACCACTGGAGAGTAAGGTCTAAGGCAAGGGAAGGGGTGTTCTGGTTCTAACAGGAGGAGGATTCACCATGATAATCTAGTGCCTTTGTGGAGGGGTTTGGAAGAAGTATTCCAGCCCAATTTCTTCAGATGCAAGCTTACTTCTGTGGCTGCCTCTCTCCACTGAATATTCGGCACCAGAAGTCCTGAAACACCACTTCTCATTTGCCTCCCTCCCTCCCAGTGATCAAGGCTTTGGGGCCACTCTTTCGTAACGCCAGATTATTTAAAGAGAGAAAAATACAAGACAAAAACCTTCTAGCACTTTGTAAACACAGTGAATAACCTCTTGGAGTATTTTTGGCTTTATATAAAACAAGGTTTTTAATTGTAAAATATAAGTGCCATTAGAAAATGCACAGGGCGTATCTTTGTTAAAGTAGATTTTTCAATGTTTTACAGAATTACATTTTCAAAAAAAGTTTTTATAATGAAGTTGTTTATTAAAAACTTCTGAATGATGTGTTTGGAAGTTGTGAACCTGTCTGATTGGGAAAGGGTTGGAGAGAGCCTGAGGAAGAACTTGAAACTCCAGACATCTAGCATCCAAAGGGATGGTGAGTATAGGGCCAACAGTAACAATCCTTCACATTAGTACCTACAAACTTTGTACTTTGAAATGAAAGATCTTAATAGGATGTCTTTGAGGTAGGTGGCATATTATCACTTAAACTTGGATGTAAGGGTCAGGAAAATCAAATTGGCTTAATGAAATTTCATATAACTAAAAATGCCAGATGTAGTGCAGTTTTTAGAATTGGTTCAGCCCCTCAAACGTGGTTGGCCTTAGCAGTCCTATCTTTCATGGCCCTGTCTTCCATAGTTGGGACTTCATCCTCAGTCCCTACAAAGTGACTCGCCCCTTTGTGTAGTAGAATGCTGCCATCATGCCATCCCTGTCATTCTCACACAGTGCCGGCCAGAAAGAGAAAAGAGAGAGGAGTCCTCGTGTTCACAAGAGCCCCACTAGGCATCTCCTGTCTCACCGGCTTTGATGGGCCTCTGTGCCCTCCCCCAAACCAGCCAGTCATGACAAAGCTGAGAGAGAAAATGAATGGTTTCTTGAAGGAAATTGGGGCCAGTTAGGATGAAGAATGAATGCTGGTTGACCAGGAAAAGACCTGCCGTCCCCTGTCCAAGGTACATGGCTGGCAAGTACACAGCTAGGACCTGACCTTGCTCACACTTGTGCCTACCCACTGAGTTCAGACAAACTGTTGAGAGACTGACATGGCTTCCAACTTTGCCACTTGGCCAGTCTCTGACAAAGGTAGTCCTCCCCATCCTGAGCCCTGGAACTGGTAATGAGATCCTCTTGTCCAGATTGACCTTGTGTGATCTGGAGCCAGTGGCCATAGCCACACAGTGTAAGTCATCCCTGAGTCCAGAAGCCTGTGGGATAGTAACAAGTATTAAAGTGTGTACCAGGTGTTTTGTGTACAAAGGCAGTGGGCTGGTCTTTCATCTCTGGCTTTCCATTTACTTCACAAACATTCAGTTAAGACCCCAGTGGGTTCAGATCCCTGGCTAGGGCCCCAAGGGAATCCACCTTGCTCTCTAGGTGGAGAGGTGGGTCCAGGGGCTCAGAGAGCTACCTTACTCATTGGGCAGGAGGAGGCCGAAGGCTTTCTGGAGTAGGTGGCAGGACTTCCAGGCAAAGGAGGCTGACCTCCAAGGGCACAAGTTTAGGAGCCAAGACCGCAGGAGTGCAGCTACATTTGCAGCAGAATCAGGGCTGCATCGCCGGTTCATCCAACTTCATCCTATCCAAGCACATTTTCTGCAATTCAGACTGAAGTTCACATTTGCAAAATGTCTGGTATAGAGCAAGAGGTAGCCCCTGGGCTCAGGACAAGATGTCCACCTTTCCATCTACAAGCCCAGGAGAATACAGTTCTTACAAACCTGCCAATTTGCTCCAGGTTTGCAGCATTTGAGACATTCCCTTGCCCAGCATCCTTGTACTTCCAAGTTTGTTTCTTTCTCCATATAAATATTTCTAGTACCTCCATGTGCCAAGCAATTACCATCATCTGCAGCTCCCCGTTTGGGTCTGGTTAGTCTGTTCTCCATATGCTCGAGTAATTTATACTGTGCAAAACTGCAAGTCTCCTATAGCTGCCCCTAAATCGCAGTTGAAGGCGGGCGCAGGGTGGCCCCCACTGACCACTGCAGATGGTGGTGAGCGGTGGGGGGCAGTAATCGCTGCGTGTGGTGGCTGTGATGGAACGTTCTGTGTGTCCGTGACGGGAGTCCTGCCCCACCCTTGGTGCCGGCTCGGAGCTGCGCCTTGCTTGGTACACCCCTGCCCTTCACCCCGCTCCGACACCCTACTAAATCTGGGGCCAGTTCTGTCTGGCGCTCGCGGCCGCATCCCCACCAGGCGGCCCCCTGCCCCTCCGCCCCGCAGCCGGAGTGGGGCGCGCCCGGAGGAGCCGGCGCCGCCAGGCTGGAGGGACCCGCGGCGCCGCCCACGCGCCCTGCGAGGCTGCAGGCCCGAGGCTCCCGAGGGGAGGGGAGGGGAGGGGAGGGCGCCGGGGGCCGCGAAGCCGCGGCACGCCGGGCCCCACCGCCGGGAGCCCCCGCCGCCCCGGGGAGCCGGAAAGCGGCTCGTTGGGGCCGAGGCCCGCGGCACCCGCGGCGCCAAGGGGCGGGGGCGCGGGCGCGGGCGGGAGGCGGCGGGAAGGCCGAGGAAGTGACGACTGGCAGGGCGCCATCTTCACGCAAGGGCCGGAGGAGGAGCCGGAGCCGCGAGCGGCCGGGGCGCGGCAGGCGCGGAGGGAGTGCCCCGGCGGACCCGGACGGCCTGGGCTGCGGCGCAGGTCTGGGCGCGCCCGCCGCCCGCACCGGGCCCGGGGGGCTTCGTTATCCAGAACATTCGTGGCTCCTAGGTGACCGCTTTCTGAACCACCCGCAGCTGTCAGCCATGACGTGCCTCGTGATGAAGACAGCTCTGGTACCTGATGAATTTGGAGGTGAGGGAGCTCAGGTGTGCCAGCACCGTGCAAGTTCAAGTTACGCTTTCGGAACAACTCTTACTTTTGGAACAAGGTGCTCACGAATGAGTATGAGTGCAGATCTTCAGGCCCGGTGGTGTCGGTTGCAACTTGCATCCGATGGCACAGGGGCCAGGAACCCCCTGTTCGGATACCCTGGGACAGTTCTCAGCTTCTTCACCCGGTTCTCCCAGCACAGTGTCCCAGAGGCTGACGAGGTTGCCCAGATTATTAGAGGATCTGTGGCCCAACCCCGTGCAGTACTATGTGCTGGGGATAGGCCCCGCAGAGCCGGAGAGGTCTGGCAAGGTGGCCCACAGAGGGCCTCCTAGGCTCTACAGGTTCCAATCTGGCTAAGTCCCTTGCTGGGACCTGGCCCCTACATAAGACTCCCTTCTACCTGTGCTTAGGCTAATGACATAAATCTGCTGTCTGCTTGGTTTTCATGCACTCTGGCCCCTCTGAATATTCAGGGAACTCTGCTCCAAAGTTGTGGCCTCCGTGGCCATGCTCTTCTGTTTCCATGTGGCCTTCATGCATCACATAGCTGTCACATGCCACGTGTCTTTCCAAGCACCCAATGCTATGGATATGTACTGCCATCATCTTCGTGGTCCAGGCCTACCTCTGATCATGGCCTTCTCACTAATTTGTTTAAAGTAAGCTCTGCACCTGTCGCGGGGCTTGAACTCAAGATTCTGAGATCAGGAGTCCCAGGTTCTACCACTGAGCCAGCCAGGTACCTCTCCTCACCTATTTTTGACATGGGTACCCACAAATCATTGCTAGGAGGACTAGTGCTTTTTTCAGCCTGCTACTTCAAGGCCACAACATGTTTGGCTTCGTATTTGTGCATCCAGAATATTAGCTGTGGCAGTCTCATCACCCAAGAAGAAGTGGACACATTTGGTGCTATCAGCCAGCCTTGGACACTCCATCCTCAGGGCCTCAGGACTGCAGGATCACAGACCAGGCTACCCCAGGCTACTGGCTCCTGGGCATCTGGTAGAATGGTCACACAACCATAGACAACTGCTGGGCATGGGTGAGGTCAAGGGCATGAAGCAGTGAGTAAGGCATTCTTTGTAATCACGCTGCTCTTCTTACCCCTGTGTTGGTACTACCTCAGAGCCTGCCATCTGCTTGTCAAGATCTGTGGTACCATGCCAATGTCTAGCCATCACCTTTTCTGAGTTGTGCTCAGGCTGCCACCAACACTATTGCCTGCTCCCAGGTCTGTCAGGACCTCAATAACCACCTGCAAGGCACAAGAAAGTCCCCAACTCCCTAGGAACTCTGGCACACTGGCATATCTGGGCATGCACTCTGGGCAGGGGCAATGATGGGGGTCCCTCCCAGGAGCCTACCTTCCTGAGCCTCAGTCACTGGGCTCACACACAATCCAGCCCGCCACCCACCCCACCCCCAGTCTCTGTCTGTTTTCAGGCTGCCAGGCTGCAGGTACAGGAGGGGTGTTTCGAGTCATGGGGCCTGTCTACACCTGCCCAGATCTCATATCTTTCTTTTTATTTGCTTTAAAGTGACAGCTCGGAATCAAAACAACTGAAGAAGCAAAGTTTTTAAAAACAGCTAAGGAGATCATCTTTCTTATTGAATTTGCCACTCTTCGACAGCCTCTAGAGAGGGAGGGTTGAGCTGTAGACTGCTGCGGGCTGGGTCTTTGCAGGTCTTCCTCAAGCTCTGTGCCCTTCAGCAAGGCCCTCCCCAGGGGTGGGGCTTGTTCATTGTTTTGTTCTGTGCCCTGCTGTGTTCTTTCAGACTAATTCTAACCCCAGTCTACTTTCTTCTTCCACCAGAGATCCAACCCCTCACTGTGGGGTTGTGTAGGTAAGAGTTAGCTGCCTCCCCAAGTCTCCCTTCCCATGGAAGGCCTTGTCTTCTGCTTCTGAGGACTTGGGGAGCCCTTGAACAAAACGTGGTGGATGCTCTCCACAGAGGAATGCACTGGAAGCCAAAGGCAGCTGGGAAGGCTCTGGTGGCTGAGAGACCGTGGGGGTATAGGGAGCAGAGCCCCCTGATCCTTCTGAACTTTTCTGATTCACCAAAAACTTTTTAAAAAAGATTTTATTTATTTATTCATGAGAGACAGAAGGGCAGGGGGGTGAGCAGAGACACAGGCAGAGGGAGAAGCAGGCTCCATGCAGGGAGCCTGAGGTGGGACTCAATCCTGGGTCTTCAGGATCAGGCCCCGGGCTGAAGGCGGCGCTAAACCACTGAGCCACCCGGGCTGCACACCAAAAACGTTTTTTAATTTTAAAAATTAAATTTTTAATGGGACACTGAAACTCTGGAGGCTTCCTTGGTCCAGGTGTGACTTGTGAATGTGGAAAATGGACGCCATTTTTCATTTCACTGCTTTTAAATAAGATCCCATGTATCTTCTTCCTCATTTCCCCCCTGTGGAGAAACTGAGCTGTCCAGGCCTGCCTACTGCTTTTAGTTGAGAACATTCACAAGAAAGTACATGTAATTGCTCCATTTGGAGAGCCACGCCATTTGGAGACTTCGGTGGCTATTTGTGGTGGTTGCCAAGTTGTGGCCTGCTAATACAGCCCTGTACATAGAAGTAGTATGAATAAGGTGGTTTCGTAGGACCTAAGGCTGGGAGCTGTTACCACGTTCTGTGAGGATACCCTCCAGAAAGAAATCTGTAAGGTCCTGATGAGTCTGTGCCCTGGCGATCACGATGTCGTGGGCATTGCTGTATCTGATGTCTCTGCTTCTAAACAGACAAATATTCATGGGGTGGCTTTGTCCAATCAGAAGAGGATTTACGGCACTTTTATCTTCTATCTGCGTGGCTAACATATAAAAACCTTTCAGTCTGGGGAAAAAAATAACTCGATCATGTTATTCCCCCATCTGGAACTCTCCACCAGTAGGGGAAAAAAAAGTCCTAATTTCTTAACATGGCTGACAAAGCCCAGCACTGTCTGGCTCCTGCCAACATCGCCCATTGATCTGCTCTTCACTCACCCTACACTCGCCTCTCTGCTGCTACTTAAACACGCCAAACACATTCCGGCCTCAGGGGTTTTGCACTTGCCTTTCTCTCTCTCTTGAATTTTCTTCCTGCAGATATTCTCATCTCTGGCTCCCTCCATTCTTCCAGGCCTCAGCCAAATGCCACTTCTTCAGAGGCATTCCCCACCTTGCCTGTCTAAAGTCATTCTTTATCTGCTTCTGTCTCTTCTCCCCGCCCCCATGTGATTCCCTCCATATTACTGTCTCTGAAATGGTTCTGTTTTCCTCTCTTCTTCCTTCTCCCTATGACAGGTCAGGAGAACAGGGACCTACCTATCCACTGCTTTGCCCTGTTGCATCTCAGAAATTATTTGTGTGAGTGAATGACTATCCAGATGTGTCAGAGCATGATCCTGGGACCAACAGAACAAAGAACAAGGTATCAGTCCTGCCCCAAGAATTTTAGTTGGACAGAGAAGGCGGGCATGGCAGCTTGTCCAGCTGGCACACATCTGGGAATGAAAGGGGCATGACTGACAGTCACCCCAGGATAGGAAGCCTAACTGGTACAGAACAATCACCCTAGAGAGACAGAACCCAACCAAGTCCAGCTTTGCATACAGCTCCTCCCAAATGTGTGTGATGGGGGATCAGAGGGTGGACATTCTCTGGATTTGGGACATGGGAGCTGGGTGCTGAGGAAAAGACAGTAGTTTAGGTAAAGTGGGGCTGGAGAGGGAATTTCTGAGAGAGTACACGGCATGACCAAAGGCTGAGATAGAAGATGCGTGATGTGTTCAGGGCACGGCAGGTACCTTGAATGTGGCTGCTTGGAAGAGGCAATGCTAGAAGGGTAGGGTAAGGCCATTTTCTGGAAATTCAAACTCTGAATACAAAGCTGAGGCATTAGCCCATGGATAGTAGGGAAGGGTATCAGATATGGTTCAGAGGTAGGAGAGCTCACAGGGCAGATGGAGGCAAGGGGAAAGGAATGTCTAGGAACTCTAGCTCTCTAGTATCTTCAGTTTGACCCCTGGCTGCAGCTCTTCCACGAAGCCCTCCATGATTGCCCTTGCCTGCAACAATCACTGCCAGCTCCCACAGCCTAGAACCCAAATTTTGGATACTACTGCCTGGCTGGGCTACATTCTCTTTTGTGTCAAACACTTGCTCATAATGCTCCCAAGGGAATCAAAGTGAGCCTCTAAACATCCGGGTAATCCTAGAAATTGGTGCCCCATGTCATTTGCCTGCCCCACACCTGTTGGTTGGCAGGTATACTTTGGTTCCTGCAGCCCAAATTTGGGCCCAGTCGTGTCCTGCATGTCCCAATCCATAATGGGCACTGGGGGTACAAGATGACTATTCTGATCTCTGCCCTCAGTGACCTCAAGAGCCCAATGGTGAGGCTGAAAGCAGTGATACTAACCATTGACATTTAGTGAGCACCTACTATATGCCAGGGACTTACATGGATACAGCAGCCAGAGTAGCTCTCTAGACTTGAGTCAGGCCACATCCTTCCTCTACTCTAAACCTTTCAAAGGCTCCAATCATATGCCAGAAGAAAAACCAACATTCTCCTTATGACCCACAAAAGCCTCATGATCTGACCTCTTGTCACCTAACTTCATTTCTTCTGCCTTACCTCCTCCAGATCACATTTCAGCGACACCACCTCCTGTTAGTCTTCACACCTGGCTCAGAACCTTGGTTGCTCTTCCCTCTGCCTGGCCCTTCTTCTCCACATACAAGTATGCATGGCTGGCTCTTCTATTCATTAACGTTTCTCAGCTCAACTGTTACAATTACACCTCTTCAGGAAGCTTCCCTAATAACCCCTTCTCAAAACTGCCCTGTTGGAGCGCTTGGAGTGGCTCAGTCAGTCAAGTGTTGGACTTGTGATTTCAGCTCAGGGTCATGATCTCAGGATCATAAGATCAAGCCCTGCATCAGGCTCCACACTAAGGAGTCAGCTGGAGATTCTCTCTCTCCAGCTCCCTCTATCCCTCCCCCTACTCTCACTTACTCTCCCTTTCTCTTTCTCTAACATAAATAAATAAATCCCAGGCAACCCCCGTGGCGCAGTGGTTTAGCGCCGCCTGCAGCCTGGGGTGTGATCCTGGAGACCTGGGATCGAGTCCCACGTTGGGCTCCCTGCATGGAGCCTGCTTCTCCCTCTGCCTGTGTCTCTGCCTCTCTCTCTCTCTCTCTCTCTCTGTCTGTGTCTCTCATGGATAAATAAGTAAAATCTTTAAAAATAAATAAATAGGGATCCCTGGGTGGTGCAGCGGTTTGGCGCCTGTCTTTGGCCCAGGGCGTGATCCTGGAGACCTGGGATCGAGTCCCACGTTGGGCTCCCTGCATGGAGCCTGCTTCTCCCTCTGCCTGTGTCTCTGCCTCTCTCTCTCTGTGTGTCTCTCATGAATAAATAAATAAAATCTTAAATAAACAAACAAACAAACAAATAAATAAATAAATCGATCAATCAATCCCGGGATCCCTGGGTGGCGCAGCGGTTTAGCACCTGCCTTTGGCCCAGGGTGCGATTCTGGAGACCCGGGATCGAATCCCATGTCGGGCTCCCGGTGCATGGAGCCTGCTTCTCCCTCTGCCTGTGTCTCTGCCTCTCTCTCTCTCTGTGTGACTATCATAAGTAAATAAGTAAATAAATAAATAAATAAATAAATAAATAAATTCCCTTGGTGCTCCCTCCCTTTCTGTGGTTTGAATTTTGTTAGAGCCCTTACAACCACCTGACATTATATTCATTTATTCTTTTATGTACTAAAAGAATAACTAAGAATAACTAAGCTTTTAGTACTAAGCTTTTTTCTCCCCTGGTGGGGACATTGTTTTATTCACTGCTGAATACCCTTCACCTAAATAGCACCTGGCATGGCTGGGGGTTCAGAAACTCTTGTGTAATCAGTGAGTACATGCGCGAGGGTTAGGAGGATCTTCCAGGTGGGCAAGGGGAAGATTACCTCTAGGGATAGGAACTCTGTGTGACCAGGGTAGCCCTTTTCCAGTGAGTGTCTGTGCCCATTCCTGATCCCTCCTACAGAGAGATGGCTGCCAGGCTTACCCCTGCTCCAAGGGTGGAGAAAGGAGGTGAGAGCGAGGAGGGGCTTCCTGCTCTGGTGTGGAGAGCAACACGAGCATCTGATCCCAGGGCTTTGCTTACCTCTGCTCTCAGGAGTCTGCCCTGTTCTGTTGACCTGGGAGGAACTTTGGACAAGTTTTTACAATCAGAAAAATCTGTCCTGAAACTATAGCAATTAGTTGTTACCTGTAACCGCCCTGATTACAGTTTGGGGAACTTTGAGTTTTCTCCTCCAAGGACATGATTTCAGCACAGAAATTCAAGGAAGTCCCTGGTATCTGCTTGCTCAGCAGAACTGAATGTTGACTTGGGTTGGTGAACTTTGAGGCCCCCACCCCATAGCCCCCCCATCAATGCTGACTCAGGATCTCAAGGGCATGGGGCCATAGTGGAGCAGGCACCAGCTGGAAGGCTGGTAGGCCTGTGTGCTCTTAATTCCCCACTGTGTGGCCTTGGGCACATCTTTCTGCAGTTCTCACCCTGTTTCTCATCTAAAGGAGAATTTAGAAGTCTTTAGCAGTGGGAAAAAGTCCCTGCAAGGTACCCCACCTCCATTTATAGTTCCAGCCCGCCAGGTGGCTGGGTCAGCAACAATGCTTCTGGTTGCATCTAAAAGAAACTCTAACTTTAGTAGACCTAAACTCTTTTTTTTTCCTTATGTGAACATCCAGAGGTGAGATGGGCTTTGGGGCTGTTGGATTCAGCAGCTCAGTGATGTCTTCAAGGACATAGACCTTCTCTGATCTGCCGTCCTTGTTGCTTCCAACCTCAGCTTGGTGCCAAGATGGTGGCACTAGCTCCAAGAGTCACTTTAGGAAGTGGCAACTCCAGAAAAGGTTGATTGTGTCTTCCCATGGCTCCCTTAAAATGGAGAAAACCTTTTACAGAAACTACTCTAGACTTTCCAGATCCTGCATCTAATTGGCCAGAACTGAGTAACATATCCACTCTTGAATGGGTTTTTGGCCGGGGGAGCACAAAGCTTGGAACAAGCATCAGCAGTGAAATGGGTGTCTGCTCACAATGTCCAGTGGGATAGCTAAGATCATTATCTCTAGGAGCTTACAGTAATTATTCAGCTCTTCTATGGGAGCCCTCAAATGCCACTTTCATCCTATGATGGCCCTCAGGGTCTGAGGGTGCTGACTTCTGGGCTAGTACAGGTCCAACGGCAAGGTTTCTGGAGCTAGAGAGTTCCTTAAGTCTAGCCAAATCACTGTCAAACTAAGATTCCTGTGTCAGGGTCTTTAGACTCACCTTTGGTAGATTAGGAGGGGATAAATGTGTGTGTCACTACTGTGTGAGTGACCCTTTCACTTAACAGAACTGATAGAGTTCTTCAAAGACACCCTCTGATCTTATGGGTACAAAAGCCAGCAGAGACTTCTGCTTTTAGCCAAGATGTAATAATAAGGATCAGATTTATCCTCCCACCTGAAACAATCAAAAAACCAGATAAAATACAAAATATAAGAAACAATGGCTTTCAAAGCTCTGAACACTGATCAATTAGTATTCATCAGAATACTAATCAGCACATGTGAGGAAACTACCTGAGGCCAGGTAAAGAACCACCAGGAAGGATTAAAGGGAACAGTGCCTAGTGCTCACATGAGTGGGGAATAGTGTCTATTCCCACAGTGACGGTATTGCGGAGAGTATCATGAAGTGTTAAGGAGAATACTCAGAAAGGTCTTGCCTTGACAGTGGCCAATAAGGGGCACCTGGCCAGTTCAGTCAATAGAATATGTGGCTCTTCATCTCAGAGTCATGAAGTTCAAGCCTCACATTGGACATGGAGTCTACCAAAAAAAAAAAAAAAAAAGTGGCCAATAATTAGCCCTAGAATGAGCATTGCTCTGGAATTGCCTTAAAAATCTTATCAGCAAGACCTAAAAAGAGAGTAAACTGTTTCTGAGAAACTGAACTGTCACAGAACAAAGCTCAAGAGTATTTGCAGGATTACAAAGATATCTAGTACCTAACAAGGCAAAACTCACAATGTCTGGCACCCAATCAAAGATTATCAGGCCTATGAAATGGCAGGCAACATGATCCATGTTGAGGAAAACAAGCAATCAAAACCAACCCACAACAGAAACAGATGTTAAAATGAGCAGATTAAGGACATTAGAAGTTATTGCTGTATTTCATACATTAAAAAAATTAAACAGGAGTACCTGGGTGGCTCAGTCAATTAAGTGTCTGCCTTTGGCTCTGGTCATGATCCTGAAGTCCCAGTATTGAGCCCTGCATCAGGCTCCCTGCTCAGTGGGGAGTCTGCCTCTTCCTCTGCCCCCTACTCTACTTGTGCTTTCTCTTTCTCTCTCTTGCTCTTTCTCTCAGATAAATATACAATCTTAAAAAAATTTAAAAAGCTAAACAGACTCTCACATATACAGATGACCCTGAGATCAAGACCTGAGGCTTAACCAACTGAACTACCCAGAGGAACCTACAGTCAAATGATTTTTGGCAAAGGTACCAACCATTCAATTGGGAAGGGACAGTCTTTTCAACAAACTGTGTTAGGAAAACTGGGTATCTTTGTGCAAAAGAATAAAGTTGGACCCTTACCTTATACCATGTATAGAAATTAACTCAAAATAGATCACAGACTCAACTGTAAGACCTAAAACTATGAAGTTCTTAGGGAAAAAAAAAAAAAAAAAAAACAGGGGAAAAGCTTCATGATATTGGATTTGGATTTGGAAATGATTTCTCAGATGTCACACCGAAAGCATCAGCAACAAAACAATAGATAAAATGGGCTTCATCAAAATTGAACTTTTAAAAAAGATTTTATTTATTAAAAAAAAAAGATTTTATTTATTCATGAGAGACACAGAAGGAAAGAGGCAGAGACCTAGGCAGAGAGAGAAGAAGGCTCCATGCAGGGAGCCTGATGTAGGACTCGATCCTGGAACTCCCAGGATCATACCCTCAGCTGAAGGCAGATGCTAAACCACTGAGACACCCAGGCGTCCCCAAAATTGAACTTTTGTGCATCAAAGGACATTATCAACAGAAGGGACAGGGAACCCAGAGAATGGGAGAAAATATTTTGAAAATCATTTATCTGATAAGGGATTAATATCCAGAATATATAAAGAATTTCTTTAGCTCAATAACAAAACACAACTCAACTAAAAAAATGGGCAAAGGACAAGAATAGACAATCTCCAAAGACATACAAATGGCCAATGAACAAATGAAAAGATGTATAATATCACTTATCATTAGATAAATACAAATAAAAAACATAAGATACCACTTCACACCCACATGGATGGGTATTATCAAAAAACAGAAAATAAGCGTTGGCAAGGATGTGGAGAAATTGGAATTTTCATAGAATGTAAAATGGTGTGGCTACTATGGAAAACAATATGGTGATTCCTCAAAAGATTTAATATAGGATTACCACATGATCCAGCAGTTCCACTCCCCAAAAGAACTGGAAAGCAGGGACCTTAACAGATTTTTGTATACCAATGTTCATAGCACCATTACTCACAATAGCCAAAATATGGAAACAACCTAAATGTCCACTGGTGGACAAATCGATAAACAAAGTGTGGTATATACATATAGTGGAATATTACTAAGCCTTGAAATAGAATGAAATTCTGAAAAAGGCTACAGTGTAGATGAACCTTGAAGACATTATGCTAAGTAAAGTAAGCCAGATGCAAAGGGACAAATACTGTATGACTCCACTAAAGTAGTCAAGTTCAGAAGCAGAAAGTAGAATAGTGGCCACCAGGGCCTACAGTGAGAAGGGTATAAAGAGTCAGTGTTTAATTAGTACAGTTTCAGTTTGGGAAGATGAGAAAGCTTTGGAGATGGCTAGTGGTGATGGTTGCACAACATTATGAACGTACTTAACACCACTGAATAGTATACCTTGGGATGCTTGAGTGGCTCAGCAGTTGAACATCTGCCTTCAGCTCAGGGCATGATCTCGGAGTTCCAGGATCGAGTCCCACATCGGGCTTTGTGTAGGGAGCCTGCTTTTCCCTCTGCTTGTGTCTCTGCCTCTCTGTGTTTCTGTGTCTCTCATGAATAAATAAATGAAATCTTTAAAAAATGAATTAAACACTTAAAATGGTTAAAACAATATATTATTATATGTTATGCATATTTTACACAAAAAGTTAAGTAGACATATGGAAGATATAAAAATATCAAGTTTCTAGAGATTCAAATTCATGAGATGAAGACCATACTGCATGGGATTAATGGCAGAGCAGACATTACAGAAGATTAGTGAATTTAAAGATATAGCAAAAGAAACTACCCTAAATGAAACCCAGAAAAATAGATTAAAAAAAAAACAACAAAAGAAAAGAAAAATCCTCAATGGGTGGGCATCAGTGGTGGGATAACTTCAAGCAGCTGAACATATAAGCAATTAGAATTGCTGAAGGAAAGGAGAGAACTGGGGGACAGAAAAAATATTCAAAGATATAATGGTCTAAAACTTTGTGAACTTACTGAAAATAAACACACAGTTCTAAGAAGCTCAATGTACCCTAAGCATAAGAAGTATGGAGGAGACTACATTGGCATCTGTAATCAAAAACCTCAAGACGGGTGACAGAAAAGCAACCAGAGAAAAGAGACTTGTTACATACAGACGGGACAAAGATAAGGACATCAGATCTGTTGTTGGAAGCAATGCAAAGAATAAAAGACAGTGGAGTAACATCTTTAAAGTAATAGGAAAGGGGGGAAAAACTTGTCAACCTAGAATTCTATACTCAGCAAAAATATCTTTCAACAACAAAGGTAAAATTGAGACGTTTTAGACATACAAAGGCTAAAAGAATTAATCATCAGCAAATCTTCACTATAAGCAATGTTGAAGGAGGTCTTTTTTTTTTTTTTTTTTTTTTTTTTTTTTTGAAGGAGGTCTTTTAGGCAGATGGGAAATGATACCAGATGGAAGTCTGGATCTATATAAAAGAATGAAGACCACTGGAAATGGTATCTACCTGGGTACTTACCTAAGATATTTCATTATTATTCAAATTCTTTAAAGACAACTGTTTAAATAAAAATAACAACAGTCTATTGTGGGTCTATTGTTGGAGTTATAAAGTAACAAGGAATGACAACCATAACATGAAGACTGGGAAGAGAGAAATGGAAGTATACTATTTTAAGATTCTTATACAAAAAAAAAAAAAAAAAAAAAAGGTTCTTATACTATATGTAAAGTGGTATAATATAACTTGAAGGTAGACTGTGATAAGTTAAATATAGATATATATACACAAGCCCTGGGGCACCTGGGTGACTCAGTCAGTTAAACGTCTGCCTTCAGCTGAGATGATCATCACAGGGTCCTGGGATTGAGCCCTGAGTCAGACTCCCTGTTCAGTGGGGAGTCTGCTTCTCTTTCTTCCCTTGCCCCCTCCCCATGTTCGTGCTCTCTTTCAAATAAATAAAATCTTTTTTTCTTAAAAGCCCTAAAATAATCATAAAATATCAAAACAAGAAGGCATAGTCAATAAGCCAATAAAGGAGATCAAGATATAGTAGTCCTGGGGTCTCTGGCTGGTTTAGTCGGTAGAACATGTGACTTTTGATCTTGGGGTCAAGAGTTGAAGCCCCATGTTAGGTGTAAAGTTTTACTTAAAAAACAAAAACAAAACAAGAAAACCCCAAAAAACAGTAGTTCCCCCTTATCTGTGAGGGATGTATTCCAAGACCCTCATTGGATACCTGAAACCATGAAGAATACCAAACCCTATATATGCTATGTTTTTCTTACACATACATATCCATGATAAAGTTTGATTAACTTTAAGATTTTATTTATTCACAACAGGTACACACAGAGAAAGGCAGAGGGTAGGCAGAGGGAAAAGCAGGCTGCCTGTGGGGAGCCTGATGTGGGACTCAATCCCAGGACCCTGAGATCATGCCAACTCTGAGATCATGCCCTGGCCAAAGGCAGACGCTCAACCACTGAGCCACCCAGGCATCCCAATAAAATTTCATTTAAAATTGGGCACAGCAAGAGATAACAATAAAAACTAATAATAAAATAGAACAATTACAGTAATATACAGTAATAGTTATGTGATTACAGTCTCTCTATATCTCAAAATATCTTATAGTACTGTACTCACCTTCTTGTGATGGTGTGAAATGATAAAATACCTATATGTTGAGATAAGGTGAAGTGAATATTGGAAGCATTGTGATAGCATTAAGCTACCACTGACCTCCTTTTTTTTTTTTAAGATTTTATTTATTTATTCATGAGAGACACAGAGAGAGAAAGGCAGAGAAATAGGCAGAGAGAAGCAGGCTCCATGCAGGGAGCCTGATGTGGGACTCGATCCCGGGACTCCAGGACCACGCCCTGGGCTGAAGGCAGAAGCTTAACCACTGAGCCATCCAGAGATCCCCTACCACTGACCTTCTGATGATATGTCAGAAGGAAGATCATCTGCTTCCAGACTATGGTTGACTGTAGGTAACTGAAACCATAGAAAGCAAAGCCACAGATAAGGGGGTCTACTGGTACTTGATTTGTCCAAAAGAAGGCAGAAAAAGAGGGAAAATGAAACAATGGATGGGACAAATAGGAAATAATTGGAAAGATTATACACTTTAACCTAGCCAAATCAATAATCACATAAAGTGTAAATAATCTGGGGCAGCCCCGGTGGCACAGTGGTTTAGTGCCGCCTACAGCCAAGGGCGTGATCCTGGAGACCCTGGATCGAGTCCCACGTCGGGCTCTCTGCATGCAGCCTGCTTCTGCCTCTGCCTGTGTCTCTGCCTCTCATTCTCTCTGTGTCTCTATGAATAAATAAATAAATAAATAAATAAATAAATAAATAAATAAATAAATAAATAAATTTTTAAAAAAGTGTAAGTAATCTAAGCACTCCATTTAAAAAGCAAAGGTTAGGGGTGCCTGGGTGGCTCATTTGGTTAAGTGTCTGCCTTTGGCTCAGGTCATGATCTCAGGGTCCTGGGATCAAGCTCCACATCGGGCTCCCTGCTTCACGGGCAGCATACTTCTCCCTCTCCCTCTGCCTTCCCCTCCCCCTGCTAATGCTCTGTCTCTCAGGAATAAATAAATAAAATTCCCAAAATTAATAAGAATAAAAAGATTACAAAATTGGATTAAAAAGCAAGACCTGAGATGCCTGGGTGGCTCAGTGGTTGAGTGTCTGCCTTTGGCTCAGGTCATGATCCTGGGGTCCTGGGACTGAGTCCCACATCAGGCTCCCAGTGGGGAGCCTGCTTTTCCCTCTGCCTCTGTCTGTGCTTCTCTCTCTGTGCCTCTCATGAATAAATAAAATCTTAAAAAAATAATACAAAAGCAAAACTAAACTACATACTGCCTATGAAAAAAACCTATTTTTTAAAAAAGATTTTATTTATTTATTCATGAGAGACAAAGAGAGAGAGAGAGGCAAAGACACCGGCAGAGGGAGAAGCAGGCTCTCTGCAGGAGCCCTATGTGGGACCCGATCCCAGCCCCCAGGATCATGCCCTGAGTCAAAGGCAGACACTCAACCACTGAGCCACCCAGGCGTCCCGAAAAAAAACTTTAAATATAAAATCCAAATAGGTTGAAAGTAAAAGGATGGGCCAACATACACATGAAAAGTTGCTCAACATCACTCATCATTAGGGAAATGCAAATCAAAACCACAATGAGATATTACCTTATACCTGTTGGGAATGGCTAAAATAAAAAACAGAAGAAACAGCAAGTGTTGGTGAGGATGTGGAGAAGTAGGAATACTTGTGCACTGTTGGTTAGGAATACGCACTGGTACAGCCACTGTGGAAGACAGTAGGGAGGTTCCCCAAAGAGTTAAAAACAGAGCAACCCTATGATCCAGTAATGCCACTACTGGGTATTTACCCAAAGAATATGAAAATGCCAATTCAAAGGGATATATGCACACCTATGTTTATTGCAACATTATTTGTGATAGCCAAATTATGGAAGCAACCTAAGAGTCCATCAGTGGACAAAAGGATAAAGATATGATATGTATACAATTATTATTATTCAGCCATAAAAAAGAATGAAATCTTGCCATTTGCAACAACATGGATGGACCTACAGAGTATAATGCTAAATGGATTAAGCCAGTCAGAGAAAGACAAATACTATATGATTTTACTCATGTGGAATTTAAGAAACAAAACAAATGAACAAAAGGAAAAAAGGAAAAAAGACAAACCAGAAAACATACTTTTACCTATAGAGAACAAACAGATGGTTACCAGAGAGGAGATGGTGAGGGAACAAGTGAAATAGGTGAAGGGAATTAAGAGTACACTTATCTTGAGCATGGAGTAATATACAGAATTGTTGAATCACTATATTGTACACCTGAAATGAAGATAACACTGTATATTAACTACACTGGAGTCTATAAAAAAAGTTGTTAAAAAGAAAGTAAAAGGATGGAAAAAGATATACTGTGCTAACATAAGTCAAAAGAAAGTGGGATTGGCTATACTAATATCAAAGTAGATTTCAGGGCAAAGACTATTAAAAGGAATAAATTCATCCAGAGGACAATATGCACCTAATAGAGTTTCAAAATATATACAGCAAGAACAGAACTGCAAGGAGAAATATACAAGTCTAAATTATAGTAAAAATTTTCAATACCCCTCTCTCAATCATTTATTAAACAAGCAGGCAGAAAATCAACAAGCATATCATAGACTTGAACACCACTACCAAACATCTTGCCCATAGCACTACCAACAAACTTGCCCTGATTGACATTTATAGGACAGTCCACCCAAGAAGAGCAGAATACCCATTCTTTTCGAGTGTCCACAGACTAAGACCATATTTTGGGCCATAAAACAAGTCTCAATAAATTCAAACATATTCAAGTCATACAAAGTCTCTGCCCATTATGGTTTCTGCCCACAACAGAATTAAATTAGAAATCAGTAACAGAAAGATCCTTGAAAAAATACCCCCATATTTATAAACTAAACAATACACTTCTAAATAATAAAGAAAGCAAACAGAAATTTAAAAGTATCTTTAATTGAATGACAATGAAAACATATCAGAATTTCTGGGATATCACTAAAGCAGTACTTAGGAAGAAATTTATAGCACTTGATACCTATATTAGAGGGAAAAAAAGGACCTTAAATAAATGGCCTCAGTTTCCACCCTAAGAAACTAGACTAGAGCAATAGAATACAGCAACTTAAAGAGATATGTTTACTCTCACCACTTAGCTCTGTAATGGAAGTTGTAGCCAGTGCAATAAAGCAAGAAAAAGAAACAGAAGGTATTCAGATTGAAAAAGAAGAAGTAAAATTATCCTTATTCACAGACAACATGATCATTTATGTAGAAATCTGATAGAATCTATAAAAAAAAGCTACTAGAATTAGTAAGGGAATCTATTAGCAAGGTTGTCAGGCTATAGGATCAATATGTAAAAATCAATTGTATTCAATTGTGTAATGAAAAATCAGAAATAAAAAATACATTTATAATGGCATCAAAAATATGAAATACTTGGGAAAAATCCAACAAAAATATGTGAAAGACCCAAACACCGAAGACTACAAAATATGGCTGAGAGAAAATAAAGGCTTAGGCCTAAATGGAGAGATATATTTTGTTCATGGATCAATTCTTCCCAAATTGATCTATAGATTTAACAGAATCCTGACTGAAATTCCAGCAGGTGTTTTGTAGAAATTGACAAGATAATTTGAAAATTCATGTGGAAATCAAAGGGCCTAGAAACCCTGCAAACGAACAAAATTGGAGGGCTAAAAACACCTGATGCTACAGTAAATAAAAAACATGATAAAAATAGATGATCAATGGAACAGAAATTCCAGAAATAATCCACAAATATATGAGTAACTGATTTTTGTCAAGGGCACAAAAATAAAAGAGAAAAGGTAACCTTTCAACAAATGGTAAGAAAAATGAACTTGGATCCATACTTTGCATCATATACAAAAATAATGGATCATAGACCTAAGCATAAAACCTAAAACCAAGGAAGTTCTAAAAAAAAAAAAAAGAAAGAAAAAAAAAAGGAAAAAAATCATTGTGACTTTGGGTTAGACAAAGATGGCTTAGAAAGGATACTATAAAAACCAAATCCATAAAAGAACAAATTGATAAATTAGCCTTATCCAAAATTAAAATTTCCTGCTCTTCAAAAGACACTGTTAAAAGAATGAAATTCAAGCCAGAGACTGGGAGAAAATCTTTGCAAAGCATTGATAAAGGTCATGTATGCAGAATATATAAAGAACTCTCAAAACTTAATTTAAAAACCCCCAAACCCAAGCAACCTTTTAACTGAAAGGCAAAAGATTTGGACACTTCTCCAAAAAAGATATATGCATGACAGAGAAGTACAGGAAAAGAATCAACATAATTTGTCACTAGGGATCTGTAAATTAAAATCACAACATGAGAGGGATGCCTGGGTGGCTCAGTGGTTGAGCATCTGCCTTCGGCTCAGGGCATGATCCTGGGGTCCTGGGATCGAGTTCCACATCAGGCTCCCCGCGGGGAGCCCGCTTCTCTCTCTGCCTATGTCTCTGCCTCTCTCTGTGTGTCTCTCATGAATAAATAAAATCTAAAAAAAAAAAAAAAATCACAACATGATAGGGGGTGACTGGCTGATTCAGTAGAAAAGCATGCAACTCTTGATCTTAGGGTCATGAGTCCAAGCCCCATGTTGTGTATAAAGATTACTTAAAAAAAAATCGGGGATCCCTGGGTGGCTCAGTGGTTTGGCGCCTGCCTTTGGCCCAGGGCATGATCCTGGAGACCCGGGATCGAGTCCCACATCAGGCTCCCTGCATGGAGCCTGCTTCTCCCTCTGCATGTGTCTCTGCCTCTCTCTCTCTCTCTGTATCTCTCATGAATAAATAAATAAAATCTTTAAAAAAAAATCACAATGGGATTTTATGCAACTGTTAGAAAGGCTAAAATTAAGATTACCCAAAGCAAGAGTTAGGATATGGAGCAACTGGAACTCTCATCTATGAGATGGGACTGTAAAGTGATAGTCATCTTGGAGGAAGCCTTAGCAGTTTAGTTTACATGTGTGATCTAGCCATGTCACTGCTTTACTTATTCACAACTTTATTTGTAATAGCCTCAAACTAGAAACAACCCAAATGTCCATCAGTAGATGAGCAGATAAACAAATTATGTCACATCCATACGATAGAATACTTGGAAATAAAAAGGAATGAACTATGGATACATATAACACCATGGATGAATCTCAAAATACTTATGCTGAATAGAAAAAGATGGGGGGAAAAGCATACTGTATTTATACAAAAACCTAGGAAATGCAAACTAATCTACAGTGACAAAGTAGATGGGTGGTTTCTTGGGGATGGTTAGAGGCTGGAGGGCAGAATTACACAGGACATGAGAAATCTTGGGTTGATGGGTATGTTTGCTATCTTGATTGTGATGTTTCATCACAATTGTGATGTACCACAGTTACATTATATATATATACACACACACACACACACACACACACACAGATGTACAGTTCTTTTAAAAGGCGGCTATGGTAGTTGTTGGAGGAACACATTTGGGAGTGTGCTTCAGCTGAATTAACACTCTAGCACATACCTGCCATGGGACTCCCAGCAGGCTACTTCAAAGACAGGGTAGGTACCTCAGTTACCTCCTCTGTAAAAGGGGGGCTAATAACAGAAAATGCCTTAGGCGATCATATTCAAGAGAGAATGGGCTAATACATGGAAATGCAACAGTTGTCTGAACACTCAAAGTATTCCATGAATGGCACCAGCACCCTTCTCACTGCAAATGAGGAAATTGAGGCATGGAGTTGGAAGAGGTGGGGTTACAATAGGCAACTTGTTCGTTTGCTTTGTATCCCTACTGTGGGAATTGTTCTTTCCACCCATTCCTAGTGATTCGAGCGGGTCTAAAACTCACAGTACCCAATATCCTTGGAGTATGCAGCCTGTAACAGAACAGTCTTCCTGAATAAATGACTGGTCCAAGGTGTGCAGTCATCCAAACTGGGTCCATCAGAAAACTTTTCTGGGATTTACCTGTATTAAATATACTGAAGTAGAGAAGGAGAGGTCTTTTTCCTTTAGGCTTTCCAAGCTGGCTAACCTAAGCCTGGAGTGATCTGTGACATGCCCTCATCACTTCCCTCACAGGGAAGATTTTTGACAGTGGAACAGAATGGGCAGAGAAAAGCAGTGGAGAAAGGGAGAATCCTAGGCTACCCCTTGAGCCCCTGGATCTATCTAGGCCTGAAATCAAACACTCCTTTCCTCGATGACTTATGAACCAATCAATTTCCCTTGGGACATAAGCTAGTTTGACCTATGTTTCTATTTGAAGGATTCTTAGATGACAGAGAGATGAAATAAGTTGGCAGTAAAATACTGGAGCTGGGATTCTAAAACCAGGTCTCACTGCTACCAAAGCTCACACCTGACTGCCCTTTCCTACTCATGGAGTGGGGCAGATGCCTGTGATTCAGGATGGAAGGACTGAGCAGATGGAGCTTTGACGGAAACCCATCAGCTCCACCCATCTGGGGAAGTTGTCTCACCTCAGGCTTTTAACCCTTGCAAGAGATTCCAAAGACATGACAACAGGACAATGGCATATTTATTTACAATTGGACCAAAAAAAGGCATACAGGCATCTTTTAATTAAAAATAATAATGATGATGATTAAAAAAGTCAGAAAAATTGATGACATCTGAACCCTTTTTGAGGAGTCCATTTCCCTACTCCCCCACCCCCCAAAAGAGAATCTCTTAGGGAAAAAAATCCGAGATTTGGATGAACAAAAGCCTGCACTATCATTCTCCACTGCTTGGGTTCCCTTTTCTCCAACCTGATTCTTGGTGGACACTGCCTGGAGCTATGGAGTCGCTGTGAGGAAGGTCGAGAAGTTCACTGGTTTGATTGGTGGAATTGGTAGGGGCAGCTGGAGGAATCTGGAATCGGGGTGCAGGGTGTTGAGGGGGTGGGATGTGTTCCTAGCATCCTGAGCTTTGTCTTGTGGTGGGAGTCCCAAAGGGCCGAAGCAAGGGTGAGTGGCTGTTACTTAAGCCTTAATACCAGGGTGGGTCTGGTCTCTTGCAACTTAAGAACAAATGTTTTGACATGCATGGGGTGCGCAGGGAGTTAAGTGCTGACACAGGAGCCAGGCCTGCCAGGTTAGCAACCTCTAACTCAGCTCCTTGCCTATTCCTGGGAATGGGGGACAGAGTGACAGAACTGACCTTCCCTCTTCCTTCCCACAAGCAGTTTTCTGGATGTCCCCCAAAGGAGGCAAGAATCAGATGGGAGGTGGAGGTGGAGGCAGAGGGGGTGGAGCTGGCTAAAAGAGCTGGGTACGAGCGCTGAGGTTGGGGATATCAGGGAGAGAATGCCTCTCCCCAGCCACCTAAAGGAGGGCATGGGGCGGGGGGGGGGGGGGGCGGGGGGCCTCCTGGCCTTATTCTGCCCAGGAAGTGGGAGAGAAGAGGGCCCGCCACCAGCAGACTTTGCAAAGAGCAGCAACCCCCCAAGGAAAGTACTGGGGAGTAATCCTGAGGGGGTGAGGACCCTCATTCCAGAAAGACATGTGGATGCTTGGCTTGACTGTAAATACTCAGCCCTGGATCCAGGGTTTCTTGGCACGAATAGTTCACTGCAAGTCTCTTCTCTTCTCTAGCAAACTCCCACTGCTCTGAGCAGGGGTGAGTCTCGCTGTCCTGGGGGCACTTGGCCCCAAGTACTTCCAGGGGATTTTCCTTGGTTGATCTGGAGGCCTGGCTGGAAGCCCTGCCTTGGGCAGCCCTGGGAGGAGGCTGGAGGAGAGAGGAATGAGGGACTGGGCTGGTAGAGGCTGGTTGGCACGGAGGATGTGCGTCCAGGCTAGAGCTGTGCTCCGTTGCAGCATCAACGACGAGGCGGGGCCATGAGAGGCTTAGAAACCTCATCGAAGCCCTAGAAGGCCAGGCATTTCATCTTCCAGTTAATCGTGGGGTGGCCAACAGCCTGAGGAACTGAGGTGGAGACAGTGACCAAAACCCAGTGTCATGGTGATTTATCCATCCTGGATCCATATGTTAAAAAACTAAGGAGAAAACCCCCAACCAAAAAAATAAACCTGAATAAACAGGTCTGAGAATTCCTGCTGGAGGGAACTTTCTTAGCACGGAGGAAAAAACAACCCACAAAAAACTCATCCCCCACAGAACTAGAATAAAATGATGAAGAAAAGTCCGAGATTTATCTACAGGCCTTCCCGCCCCCCACGCAGCCCCAGGATCCAGGAACACTGTCAGGAGTTACATTCCCAAGGAGCAGGAGTTATTTTATTTGCGTGCCTGCAGTTCCCCACGCAGAGTGGCTTCCTGTCCGTGAATGGAGTGGGCCTGGCCATGGTCCACCCCATCAGTCTATTTTCACAGCAGCGTAGATCTTGCGGACAAACATGTAGGCTGCATAGAAGCCGATGGTGCCCGTGAGAAGCCAGAAGGACAGGACCATGAGGGCCGTGTAGCCAAAGTACAGGAGGGAGGGAATGAACTCCACGATGTCCAGCTAGGGCACAAGCAGAGAGAGAAGAGAGGGGTGGACACTTAGTGCCAGTCTACCACAGCCAACTGGGGGCCCCCAACCTTCTCACTGATCCTGTGGAACAGCTGAAGGCTGGCAAGGGGAAGGGGCTCGCTCCAGGTGGGCAGTGAGGGGCAGGCAGGGCTCAGAGCCATGGCGAGCCTTTGTCAGCACCAGGGCCCTCATAACCACCGTGGTAGACTATTAACCCCACTCACAGAGGGGGCACAGAGGGGTCTGGTGCCACCCACAGTTACAGAGCTAGGAAGCAGAAGGACGTGGGCCTCAGACCTGGGGCTGGAGGGGTGGGGGTCCACTGCCCAATTCCACTGACCCAGGCCACTTCCTGTGGGGGACGAAGGGGCACGAGTCATCCCGGAGCATCCTGGGTGCTCCCTGGGAGACAAGAGGAGACTTCAGGGGCCAGGGCCAGAATGTCTTAGACAGGAATGGCCACAGCTATGTCACTTCTTCACCCTCCACAGTCCCCAGAACAGCACAGCGACATTCCTGGATGGCTGAAGCAGCTGCCAGGAGTGGAGGGAGGAGACAGGCATACAAGGGCCCCAGCTTAAAAGAGCAGAGAGCCAACAAAGCCAGCCTATGGTCCTCACCTCCTGACCACGCTTCTGCCACTACTGTCAACATCTCCCAGGGATTTAATCTTGGAGCACACTGGACTCCTCTGTAGAGTCAGTGGCCTGGCAGAGATGTCAGGGACCTGTGTGGTGGCTGTATTTGCTGGTATCAAGACCTGCCTGGCACACCGGGGTTGGAGTGGGGACAGTGCCAGGGCTCGTGAGCAGACGCATGGTCACAAATGTCAGGAACTCAGAAGAAATCAACAAAGACCTTCTCCCCAAGGCCAAATATCCTCAAACTTAGGGGATGAAGGCCATTTTTTGTAGGCTCAATCTTCCCGTTTCACAAGCTTTCTCATGGCTGGAGAGGGCAAGAGGGAGGCAGGGGACATCGCAGTGGTAAAGCCAGTGATTAAGACCAGGAAGGAAACGAGGTAAAAAGGCACGGCTGGAATGGCCCTCAGAATTCAGACAGGCCAAGGCTGTCATTTTATAGACAGACTCTGGGACTAGGGGTGGTCATTAGAACAGAGAAGACTGGGGCCCAGGGAGGAAGAACAGGAGGTCGTGAGATGACCCTGGGGGCAGTCTAGGAGGCCATGCAGCTCGGTTTTGTTTGCCCAACACTGTCCCTTGTCTTCTATCTTCCTGGGTTTTGGAGTTACCCGCTCCTTATTCCGTGGTTCTGCTGGGGCTGTCAGTTTTAATACAACACTGAAGCTAGTCGATCAGAGTGCACCATCTCACTGGACCTGAGGAACAGTGAGATGAGCCTCTTCCCTGGGATTGGTGACTTGACAGTAGAGAAAACATGTTCTTTTGGCTCTAGGGCAGTGAAGCTGAAAAAAGAACTAAGGCTGCCACTGGCATCTTTCCACTTGGAGGCAAGATCCTGCGTACAGACAAAAGCCAAGAAAACACGCAGAGCTGAGGCGGGGATGCAGAGCCTCAACAACATTTGAAGTGCTGGGTCTAACCATGCCTGAAGCTAGACTCTTCCAGGTATACCAGTGAATACGTTCTCTTTTTGATTAAGTCAGCTGGAATTCAGTTTTAATCACTTTCTGCTTGAGTTCTGATGAATGTGGGCTTTAGAGGAGGGAAGTTAGATTTGTTCTGGATGACTATGGCCTAAAGACAAAAGTTACAGGGTGGTAGATTTCAGTGTGAATCAAGGAAGACCTTGATAATGACAGGAGATAGCCAGAGAGACTGAAGATACCAGGAGGGAGTGTCTTTTGTCACTGGATGTGGCAGAGCAGGGGTCAGCAAATTTTTTCTTAAAGGGCCAGATCATACAGTTTAGGTTTCGCAGGCCGTGTGGCCTCTGTCACAACTACTCTACGCTGCCACTATAGTGTGAAAGCAGCCATAGACAATATGTAAATGAATGAGCATGCCTGTGTTCCAAGAAAACTTATTTATAGAAATAGGCCCACCAGCACATAGTTTGCTGACCCCTGAGCTCCATGAGAAAGAGGAGCACGGTCAGCCAACTGGAAGCAGGGTGGAGAACCACTGATGATCCACGCAGTCCTTTCTGACTGACGATTTTGTGAAAGGGCATTCTAAGTTTCAACCACTGACCTCTGACTCTGGTTTGGGAATATACCCTGGTTGCACGCAGAGGACTGCCTGTTTTTGGGTTCTGGAGACCTGAAGCACAGCGGGTGAGCCTGTCTCTAGTGGCAGCCTTGGAAGTGAAGAGTCCACCACAGTGATCCTACACCCCTCCAGTGGCCCATCTGGCTTATGTGTCACGCATGAACCTACCACAACTATCGTGGTGAGTGGGCTCTGTATTCTTACTCAAGCCACCCTTGGGGGCAGTGAGCTCTGTGGGTGTACCTGAGTTCCTAAATTTGGGCACTAAAGCCCATTTCAGCATTTTCTGCTTATATCTTTATTAGCTCCTTCTCATCTACTTTCTGTATTCTTTCATATTACTGCTTTTTTTCCCCCCTAGCTTGAGGTAAGTACCACCTTCTCAGCCTCTCTTATTTCTTATGAGTAGCAATGCAAGGTGAGAGATTTCGTATAAGTTCTGCTTTGGCTGTATCTCACAGGTTTTGCATGTAATATTCTGTCACTTATCCTAAAGGCTTTTGTCTCACAAACACACAGGACATAAATTCTCTCTGTCCTAAAAAGATGCATTTCCTACAACAGAATGTCTTTTGGTCCTACTCTTGGTAGGAGAGACTCACACTCGGGCTTTTCCCCAGCACCCTCCTCTCCACCAACCTGCCCTGAATGGGATGGGGGCTTCCTCACACAGGGCAGTACCTTGTTAACAAAATAAAAGATGGCATAGACGAGGACATAGAATGCAGATCCCCCGGAGACTAGGAAATTCCTCCACCACCAGCGGTAATCCTGAAAAGGAAACAGAGCAGAGTCATTATCTCCAGGTGTAGAATCTTCCCCAAGTTTCATGGTTGCCTGAGACCTAAAGACCTTAGGCAAGAACAGTCATATTTGGGGTGATGGGAATGTTTTATATCTATATCTATAACCATAGTGGTTACACAACTGTATGCATTTCTAAAAACTCATTGAAGGGACGCCTGGGTGGCTCAGTGGTTTAGCATTTGCCGTCAGCTCAGGGTGTGATCCTGGAGTCCTGGGATCAAGTTCCACATTGGGCTCCCTTCCTACAGGGAGCCTGCTTTTCCTTCTGCCTATGTTTCTGCCTCTCTCTGTCTCTCATGAATAAATAAAATCTTAAAAAAACAAAACAAACAAACAAACAAAAAACAACTCACTGAAGACTAAAAAGGGTGAGCTTTACTGTTCATAGATGAGATCTCAAAAAAAAAAAAAAAAAAATCACCAAAGACCACAGCAAAAGAAAGTAATAACATTTCTTGAGCAAACGGTGCCTGCCAAGTGCCAGGCACCATTCTAGCGCTATACGTGAATCAGCTTATTCACTCCTTGTAGCAGCCCCGAGTTAGGTACTATCACTGCCCTGTCACACAATGAGGGAAGAAAGGTGCAGACAGGTTAAGCAATTGCCCAACCAGAGATATTAACGGAGGAGTCAGGGCTTCAGCCCAGGGCTTCTGTCCCAGAGCCCTTGTCAAAGGGCTCTGCCAAGAGCTGATCCCCAGAGGGAAGGAAGGTCACCTAAAGTGCGCCAATTACTAGAGAAACCACTACTGGAGTGGACTCCACTGACATACCTACTGACCTTTTCTCATGTCACCATGACTATTACACGTGACTATGCTGTAAGGTAGGGATCATGAACACCAGTCTACAGCTGAATAAATGGAGGCTCAGTGAAGTACTTTCCCAAGACTTCATCGCAGGAGGGGAGCCCACATGGGAAACCCAGACAGCTTCATTGACCCATTCAATGCTGGACCAACTGTCCTCACCCCCAACTCCTGGCCCCATTCCCCTCACCTCTGCACATAGCTGGAAGTACACCATGACGATGCTGATTTGTGAACACGACACCACCAGGATGATGAAGACAAGGAACAGGAAGCCAAAAAGGTAATAGAACTGATTCTCCCAGATTGCCTGTGGACACATCACAGCTGACCTTCAGCTAGCCTGCCTCCCCCCGGTGACCCCTTCCCTTGGCATAGGCTGCCTGTTCTCAGAAAGCCATCCCTCAGTTATGTGTGGCACACCACCTGCCACCAGGGCAAGAATGGAGACACCCTCATGATACTACTGGGGCCTGTGGGCCTGGCATGTGGCTCTGACTGGCCTTTCCTTCCTAGAGCAGAGGGTGAGCCAGGCTGTTCTTAGGGAGGGGCTGAGGCATGGCTGACCCTACAATGAGTGGGCCCCTGCCTAAACTCAACAGCTTGTGGGAAAATAATGAATCCCACTCCAATCAAAATCACACAGCAGCCACCACCACTTAGGGGCAGCCTGCTGCAGGCCAGGCATGGTGCCACATGCTTTATGTGCATCTCCAAACGTAAGCCATTTACGGATGAGGAAGTCAAGGCTTAGAGAGGCTGGTGATTGGCCCAGGGTCACACAGAGTAAGGTGGCCTCCGGGGGTGGGGAGCAGCCAACCTGTCCTCTGACCCTTTTCCTAGGCAGAGCTAGACTACTCCAGAGCAGTAGCTGCTTGTCCAGTACAGACTTGGTGCAGGGGACCAAGTTCAGTCAGCTAGGTGCAGATGGCTCTGAGGAGCCCTTCTGCCAACTTCAACCTTGGCTTGGCTATTAACATTATCCTCATGATAGCCGCTATTTAACAAGTACTGCCTGAATGCCAAGCATGTGCCTTTTACAGTCTCACTCCAGCCTCACAGTGATCCTGAGAATTAGGAATCATTCCCCACACTTTCCTGAGAGTTCTGAGTAGCAGGTCAAGATGAGTGGGGAACTGGAACTCCAAGCAGAGGCCATGATATTACCAATGGTGGAGCCTGGCTGCAACATTATTGAAGTAGCTCCTATTTCCTGAGCACTTCCCACATACCAGACCCCCCACACATGGCCTATCTCATGTATCCTTCCAAGCCATTCTGAGGGGTGGGCGTGTTAGCCCTATCTCGGCATGAAGAGTGTGGACCCCGACAGGTGAAGGGGCCTGTCTGAAATCTCAAGGGCAGTAAAAGGCAGAGCACATAAATGGAGGGACTAGGGACCAGGCAGGCTAGTAGGGGGAAGGCAGCAGGCTATGTGTGGAGGGATGGGGAAGCACCCCCACCAAGCCCCTGGGGCTGACCCAGCCCTGGGGAGAAATGCTACTCACACTGAAGATGAAGAAAAGCTCGATGAACATGGCACCGAAGGGCAGGATCCCAGCCATAAGAATGCTGCAGCAGAAGGTGAGGGTTAACACTACTGGGGGACCCAGACTCCTCCCAGGTAGTATAAGGAACTGTGCTCACACAGCTGTGGTGGTTCTAGTTCCCTGGCATGCTTTCATACCATTATAGCCTCCTGAGAGGGTGGCAAGGTGGGCATCGTTCTCTGCATTTTATAGATGGGGAAGCTGAGGTATAGAGAGCTGGGGTGAGTTGCCTAGATCCAAGTGATGGTCTTAATCTGTCTCACCTGCAATTTTCTACCCCTCCCTTCCCTGTCCTGGTTCCTAGGCCAATACCAGGTCTGGCTGGAGTGAAGTTAACCTGGTGCGAAGTTAATTTTCATAAAATCTATGAGAGCACCCTGGAGCTGCAGAACATGTCACAATATCCCTCAGGGAGGGTACCCATTCCACGTCCTCCTAAGGAAAGGCTCATGGCAGTGTCGGCCTTGCCCCCACCAGAAACTCACCCAACAAATCGGTTCATGTACCATCGCTGTTCAGGGATCTGCCGGGGAATCTGGTTGGTGCGCACAGGGTTGTCATATGGCTGCTTGCGGAAGCCGAAGTAGTAGCCCAGGTAGACGAGGGGCAGGGAGATTCCAAACCACATGCACAGCAGGGCCACCATCGTGGGAAAAGGCACCTGCGGGCACAGCACCGTGAGGCCCCACAAGGCACTGATGCCTGGGGCCAGGGATAGTGCAGGAGGAAGGAAGACCCAGTGAGTCCCCTGGAAGGAGGGTCACCATGGTGGGGAAGGTCCTGCAGACATGCCCCCCACAAGGCTCCTGGCCAGAACCTCTGGGGGCTGATGCAGCCCCAGGGAAAAGCAGAGGGCAGATGGAGGACCATTTGGGCTGTGAAGTGAAGAAGAAACCACAGCATCCCAGAGGAGCTTGTCATCCAGGGAGGGATTGGGGAAAGAACAAAGAAGGACTGAAAACAAGAGGGGAAGATGAGGCCAGAATGAAGGAGAATTATGTGGTATATGACCTGGAGACAAAAGGGAAAAGACCAAGTGCACAAATTGTGTCTTCCCAATTTTGTTAAAATAAAAAACCACAAATATACTATGAAGTAAAAAAAGCAGGTAATAAAACTGTATGTATAGGACTCCATTTTAACAAAAACATCTCAATCCTTGTATTTTATGTGCCTACGAGGGCTGTGCCAAAAAATTAATAGTAGTTCCTCCGATGGCATGTAGGGGTTAGAACTTATTTTTCATTTCTTTAAACAGTACTACATTTTTTCAAGAATTATGCAAACTGGAAGAAGCAAATTAACATGTGCAAAGTGTTTTTAGGATAATACTTATTCCAATGTAAGCACAATACAAATGCTTGCTATTTTGTGATAATTTTAAAGTTACATCATTCTATTTTAAATATAGCTAAAAAGACTGCAAAAAACATATACTAAAAATTACATCAACTTCTCTGTACTTTCCAACATTTCCACAATGAGTGTTTATCATAAGTGGTTGGTAACTGGGAGGAAAATGTTGAAAGAGAGAAGGAACAAAGGTATAAAAGAGGAAGTGAGAGGAAGAGCATGACTCTGTCTTTCCTGAAGGTGGCTTCCCAACTGCTGCAAAAGAGCCAGTCCTCTGGCTCCCTGGACTCTGCTTCACCTGACAACCTTAATAAATGGGCAACTGCAGGTGAGGGAGGCAGTTCTATCCGCTACAACTGGGCTGGCAAATGCCTGCCCCACCTCCACTGCAGCCCTGCTCTGGGATCTAAGCCCCCTGTCCCCACCCCCACTCAGTGAGTCCTGGGCAGCTGCTAGCAGTGACTGCGGCTGGCAGGATCCCTGTGCCAAGGGGCAGGGCAAGGAAGAGGAGAGCCTGGTTTGGGATCCTGACCTAATAAACTCACCCGAGGCAGCTTTCCCTTGGCTGAGGCACAGGGAGATTCCCCAGCTGGCCCCCGGACTGTGGAAGTCTCCCTTTAGAGAAGTGAGCTTTGGCCAGCTGTCTGCAAGAGCCCATATGAAGGCCAGGGCCAGAGCAGAGGCCATAGGATGGGCAGGGAGGGGGAAACCCTGGGTAGTCCTCAGACCCTAGGGCTGGGAACAGAACTCTGGGGATTCAGAAAAGGGAAGAGAACAGTGGGAAGTGACCTGCTGGGGTGGGTCGGAACACAGCTGGCCCCCCCCTTACTTACTGCTCCTGATGAGTGCTTTCCCCAGATGAAGCAATTCAAAACAAAGCAGATGCCAAAGACCACACCAGGGTAGAGTGTTGCCGTCTGGAAGCAAAAGAGACCAGGCTGGGGAGCTGCAACAAGGGAGCTCCCAGCTGTTCCCGTGGGACCCCCAGACTTGAGGCTCTCAACCCTCTTTGTCCTTTAGGTCCCAGCACTCCAGGATCATTACTTCCAGAAAGCATGCCCTGAACTGTCTGTTCCTTGCCCTCATCCTAGTCTGTGAGTAGGGACAGTTACCTGGTTGATGTCTGCTTACCCCCAGAGACTGTAAGCTCCTTGGGAAGAGTGTTTCCCCCCCGTTCACTGATGTACACCCCGCATTTAGAACACAGTAACTGCTCTCAACAACCATTTGTTGAACAGGAATGAATGAGTAAAAGTTCTACAAAACATGGGTGTGTGGGCCTCAACCCAAACTGCCTAGAGAGGTGGGTGAGCTTTAATTGAGGCTTCAGGGTGGCAGGTGTTGGTCCCCACACACACCAGCTCACCTCATCCTCACTACGGGCCTGGATGGAAAGGGCCTTTTAAAGAAGAGGACACTGGGACCCAGCAATGTTAAATATACACCCCAACTTCATACAGGAAAGGGTGGATTGGAGGTTCAAAACCAAGCAGTCTGACTCCAGAGGCCAAGCCCCTACCCCATATTCCATCCTGTCACCATCTCTTGGGCTGGGGCCCAGGCACTTGGAACCAAAGCCCCAGATCTACAGGAGCCTCCTTCACTGCTGTGGCTGCCTCAGCATCCGGGAAGGCCCCTGACCACAATGCCCGAGGCCCCCTGCAATCTGGCACTCAACCTCCAATGCCAATTTCACCTTTGACTCAGAGCCACTACCCCACACCTGGTAACTGGTCATTGCCCCTTCATGTCGCCGCTGTCCCTGGGCTGTCATGTAGGCAGAGTTATCAACATCTCAGGGTATCTGCCACCTGAGTATTAATGTTGGGCCAAGGGCCTTACACGCAGTCTCTTTCTGTCCACATAACAACCCTGAGAGCAGGTGCAACCATCCCCTACAGGAGAGATGGGGAAACTGAAACAGAACAGAGCCAGGGTGGGGATCTAGGAGATTCCAGAGCTCCAGGCCACCCTGCCAGCTGCTTCTTTCCATCTGAAACCCTCCTCTTCAAGGCCTGGCTCAAACGTCATTTCCTCTCTGAATATTCCTGCTTTACTTTGCTGTATAGGAAGGCATTCCTGTCTGCCCTCCTGGCCAAAGTTAGACTGGGCACTGTACTACACACCGGGAGTGAGAACAGGAAGAAAGTTCCAGTGAGGCCGACAGACTCATAAGTGGAGAACCACTTTCACAGCACTACCTGTAGGCATGAGGCCCCTGCCTGGGCTCCCTGGGAGTCAGACTGGGGAAAGAAGGGGCAAGGCTTCTAGAGGGTGACACTGGAGCTGAGACCTACAGTACGAGGTGAGGGGAGTAAGGGAGCGGTGTGCCTGGCACAGGCTAGAAGGGGATAGGAGTGGTGGGGTACCCCCATCGCTGCAGGCCACGGCACGTGCCCACCTGTGGACGGAGGCACAGCACCAGGGAAAAGGTGCCAGGGATGCCTAGGACAGTCAAGGGTCTAGGCAAGACCTGGGCAAGAGTTCCAGAGCCAGAGCTGGAGCTGGGAGGGAATTCAGGGACTATTTGACAGGAAAGCCCTCAGCACTTGTTGTCTGAGAAGAGGTCGGCCGAAGGGAGCAGGAGGTAAGGAAGCAACCCAGCTCTCTGGCCTGACGGTCTGGGTGAATGATGCAGGGAACAGGTGTAGGGCAGAGAAGTGGGAGTCTGGTGTGGGGTTGGCGGAGGGAAGATCTGGGGCTACCTGTGGGAGGCCTCCCAGGGAAGAGTTGTGCTGGGGGGACATTGGAACTGGGTTCCACAGCTCTGTAGCTGTACCACAGCCTGAGAAAAATGCTCGAGGCATCAACAATTCAGGGCCTTTCTCTGATCCTTCCAGAAGTCACCTTCACAGCTCTCTATAGTGAGGACTCTGTGCCAGGGGTGTGGCGACCAGACCAGAGACAGCCTGGTTTTCCTAGGGCTTTCAAGAGAGGGGGAATGGTTTTAGCACATCAGGACCACAGGCTTCTCTGAGTCTGGCACAGGGGTTTCTTGGGGTCTGAGGGGCCTCGTTTGTCTGGGAGAGCGGCACAGGCTCCCTGGGAGGTGGGGTCAAGTCCCAGGCATCTGCCAGTGTCTAGTCTTTGCTGCTGCCCCAAACTCTCTTGACTACCAGGAGGACAGAGCAGGGCACGGACTGTCCTCCCTGAAGAGAAAACAGAGGTACCAAAGTCTGGAACATGGGCTGAGAGCAACATGGGCCTGGCCTCTTCTGCCCCTGGCAGGCAGTTCTCTCTACTCTGGGTAGGGTGTCCTCCCAGCAGCCCAGCTACCAGTTTGGGGCCTTAAACTTTGACACAGAGGGTTGCTGCCTAAATCTTGTTATTCTGAATCCTCTATCTCTTCTCTTGTTTGAGCAATCAGACAACGTAGGCTAAAAATCACCTATATTCAATCTGCTTCTCTCACGGATGTAGCAGCAGAGGCCTTCAGAAGTCCCAAGATGCCTGTGTGAGAGCCCAGTGTTCCCTACCCTGGGGCGTGTGCTCCCCCACTCTATCACGCTGCTACTCTGGTGCTAACCCCCACCACAGACTGCCTATACTGCTGAGGAGCCCAGGAAGAAGCTTCTCAGCTCCACACCAACACTGGCAGGAAGTTAGCACACTTACACAGAAGGCTCCTTTCTTCCACCGATGGCCTTTCAGAGTGCGGTACAGACGGCCAGCAGAAAATCCACCAAACACCCTGTGGGGAAATCGCAGGGGTCCACACCAAGGGGATTTGTTAGCCGGAGGGCAGGCAGCCTGGGCCAGCCCCGGAGTCCATTCAGACACACCTACCCCATGAACATGAAGAGGAAGCAGGCTGTGGTCATGAGAGCTCCCCGGCTGGAGGGCGACAGCATCCCGAGCATGGCCACGACTGTGGGGGAGCGGGAAGGAAGAGAGACAATCAGGGTCCCTGGCCCCAGCCCCCAGGGCAGATGAGGTTTCCTTCTCCCCTGGCCCTCCTGACAGCAAACTCCCCTGCTCTTTACAGGAGAAGACGGGTCTTAGCTGAGCTCACTACTGCCGAGCACCAGCTGGCCACATCTGCACCACCGCTTCCAGCCCACAGAGCACTTGCGACCAGTCAGGCACTGAGCTGAGACCACTACAAATACCTGCTCACTCTGTCTGCCTTATCAGCCCTGTGAGGCAGAGCTTGGTTACCCATTTCTCAAATGAGAAAAATGAGGTTCGCAGAGGTTAAGTAACTTGTCCAAAGTCACAAAGCTTAGCGGCATGAGGCTGAGATAAAAACTTAGGCAGATCAACTGCTAAGAGATTAGGTCTTAAACGTTCTCATCACAAGAAAAAAAAAATTATGTAACTATGTGTGGTGATGTTAACTAAATTACTGTGATCATTTCATAATATATACATATAGCATATATATGCTATATACCTTAAACTTATGCTGTGTCATGTCAATTAAAAACTAGTAAAAATGGTTAAAAAAAAATTTAGGTAGACTGATTTCCCCTCCCAATCCTGGTGCTGACTTGCTGAGTCACTGAATACCTGACCACGGCTTTGCAGATGGAGTGGACATAGTAGGTGATCAATAGTACTTGCTGGAGAGCTCTGAGGGGCACCAAACTACCAAGGCCTGGTGCTGAGAGGACCCAGCCATCCTGCTGGCAAGGAAGACTGTCTTGCCCAGTGATGCCAACATGTCTCATTCTGCAGTGGGGGAGGCCACCCCTCTCTCAGACTCATCAGGCCTGTGCTGCTCTGGTGACAGGACCCCATGCCCAGCCCTCCCAGGCCCACTCACAGATGACGATGAGGATCATACAGAAGAGCTGAATGCCTGAGCCCAGGAGGGAGCTGAGGATCATGGGATACTGCGGGGGCCTGAAGACATCACCATGCACCAGCTTCCACCCAGACTCTTCCATGGTGTCTTCCTGCAGCAAAGGGTCAGGAGTGAGGCTGCTTCCTGGGGTCCAGAGGAGACAGCTCCTGCATAGACCAGCCCCAAGGACCCACGCCCCGACTAGGGCTGAGGGTCCCTCAGGTGTCAACCAGCCACCGCCCTGACAGGAGTGTAAGTAACATGAGACAGTGCTTCCCAGAGAATTATCACATGGAAAAGGAGGGCACAAAAATGAGGCTTACAGCTACTTAAGAGGCAAACCTCCTCCCCAAATTCCACAAGCCTGGTGCACAGAAAAATAATGTAAACATCAACACACTGAAATGTTAATTGTGAGAATTTCTGAGTGGTAAGATTCAGAAGCAACTTTTTAACTGATTATAAAAGTAATATGTGCTTTTATGTAATAAAAAAGTGAAAAAAATTATGGCATTTGGCATGATATTCAAATGAACAAAAGGCAATAAATGTTTATAATAGAAAATTGTTTAAAAATCTGGAAATACTGAACAAAAGATCTAAAACTCATAAGTAAACATTCAAAAATTAAAAAAAAAAAAACAAAAGACATAGAAAAGACAGTAATTTATACCCCTGGCATTTATTTATTTTTTTTTACCCCTGGCATTTAACGATACCAATGTTTTGATGCACTTCCTTTAACCCTTTGTGTATGTTTATGTGCATATGTATATATAATCTTTAAATACTAAAATTGGAACCAGTGTTTTTACTGCATACTTTGTTATTTTTCAAATGATGTTTGATCAAGAGCATTTCCTCATTTCTAATAAGTACTCTTTGCAATTGGTATTTTAATGTCTGTACAATTTCCATTGCACAACTCTACCGTAACATCCATTATTATGGAATACCAGGCTACATTCAGTTTATTTAAAATATAAATAAAGTTGTAAGAAATATTTCTGGAGTCCTTGTGGTTTTGATGTTTTCCTTTGAAAATTCCAGAAGAATTACTGGGTCAAAGCAAGTTAACTATTTGACAGTTCATGGTATGTACAGCCAATTCATAACTTTTCAGAAAACTACCAATTTACACTAGCATGGGTGGCATGTGCAGGGCCTTAGCTCACATAAACCTTGCTGACAATGAGTACTATATGAAAACACACTTGGATTGATTTGAAGGTCCAAAATTGTCTTCTCATAATTGTTTGAATCTGTCCTTTGGGAGGGGAGGGTGGTTATCCCTGAGATAAAAATGGTTTTTCACATGTTTATTAGCCATGTATAGTTCTTAGTCAGTAAATTTTTTGTTCATTCTCAAATTAGAGATTTGGGGGCTTTTTAAAACCAGCTCTCTTAACTACAACCTTTTTCAAGTTTGTTATAAGTAATCTCTGGCACTTTTCTGTTTTAGCTATATATTCTGACATGCAGAACAGTTTTTAGATTTTTTTTTTTAAGTAGTCCCCATACCTAATATAGGGCTTCAACTCACGACCCAGAGATTAAGAGATGCAGGCTCCATGACTGAGCCAACAGGTGCCCCTAGTTTTCAAATTTTTAATGTATTCATTAAGTTTTCTTCTTGTGATTTCTGCTATTGCTTTTATGTTTAGAAATTAGAACAACACTTATCTCTATCATTTTGGGTCATTAAACATTTTTTTTTTCCTTTTCAAACTACTCTATGAAACACACATACATCACCAACACCATCACCACCACCACAACCACCCTGTCCCCCAGTCTGGTAGCCCAGAACTCTACTGCTAGTCTGCCCTCCCTCCCCAAGTCCATTCCTCCCCAGCCAAGACCTCGTACAATGTCATCCTCCTTGTTATAGTTGGCAATGTCCTTCCGGAGGGTCCGAATGATGATCATGCTCAGGATGCCTGAAAAAGACGGGTGGGGAGGAAGAGGCGTTAGCACTGCTGGTGCAGTCTCCTGGGCTACATGCCCTCCTGGGCTTGGAGTTTTGCTGGGGGATGGCTGGCGTGCATGGCTTCCTCCAGTGGGAACTGGCTGTGCAGCTGCTCTGGGACTTCTGCTGAACAGAGCTCCACCCCAGCTATCCAGAGAGGGGCACACGGAGGGTCACTCCTCTGGTAGGGGAAGGAAAGAGCCACTGGGATGCATACGGATAGCCAAAGGACATATCGTTTTTTATTCCAGGGAGAATAGCACCACAGCGGCTCGGTGTCTGGGCCCCCCTGACGTCCGCAGCCTCACATCCACCCAAGGCTTACCTCGCTGCCCCTGCTTGCTTGCTACTTTTGTCATCAGTTCACAGCCTCCATACCTCCACTGGGGCTGTTTCCTGTTCCCTTTGCCTGCAATGCCCCACTCTGCCCTAACTCCCACTCCTACTTCAAGACTTATCCCAGGCATCTTTGCCTTCAACAACCCCCAATGGTTCAGAGCCCCCCCCCCATGTGTACCTCCACATCACCCTGTTTCCTCTCCAGGCAGCACAGCATAGTGGTTAAGACAATGGGTTGTATGACCTCAGCTAACTTAAAGCTCGTAGATCTTGACGGATTAACAGGTCTGTAAAGTACTTATTAACATAGTGGCTGGGCCCTCAGTAAACATTTAATAAAAAGTGGCTAGTATTATCTTTACTTCCCATCTGATACTGAAATGATTGGTTTCACTCCACCTCTGTCCATGACCCTCCCCTTGGCTTGCAAGCCAGCTTCTCCCCAAGCTTGTCCCACTGCAGGGCCATGGCCCTGGCTGGACTAGTCTTTCCTTGGGTCTCTGAATGGTGGCTCCTCCTCACTCACAGAGGTATTCTTTAAAGCAGCCTTCATCCTTTCTCAATGGCTGTGTATCTGGTCACCCTGTTCATCTGCTCCTTTGCACTTATCACTATCTGGACTCAACCACTTCTTTGCTTTTTTCTCTCTCCCACCACCAGAACAGACTTTGTGAGGGCACAGACTGGGCTGGGTTTGCTCAACACCATATCCCTAGGATGTGGCATAGCACTTGTATGGGATAGTTAACAACGAAATCTTGTTTAATGAATTGGTGAAGGTGTCCATGAAGAGATATATCCATCTTTCCCTAGGGAGCTCCTCAAAGTAGAGACTGAATCTTATTCACCTTTGCATGCCTGATGCCTAGTACAAGAGCCTTGATGTCTGTTTTTGACCTATACTCGGCCCCAAGAGCACTCTAGAAGTCCCCCTTGAGTCATATGATACCTCAGACCTTCATCCCTCACCCTCTTGTCCACTCCCCCTCCCATCCCATCAATCTCTCACCTGACAGGAAGAAGACCACCACAACAGAGTTAATGATAGAAAACCAGTGAATCTGCACATCACTCATGGTCAGATAAGTATCCCAGCGAGATGCCCATTTGATGTCACTTTCCTGGAGTGGAGGGAGGGAAAGTGGGAAAGCAGCACCTAAGAGTCAGGATTCTTCCTAGACAGCTCCTGCCAGACCAGAACTCCCCTCCCCTGCCATGGGCTCCAGCCCCTTCTCACCTCCCAGTGTACAGAGTAGGTGAAGTACAGTTGGTTCTCCTTGGTGGGATCAATTTCTTGGGGCGAGGAGTTGGTACCCTCAGGCAGGGTGCATGAACTCTTCTCATCTGCTTTGATGTCTGTGAGAGACAGAGACTCAGCGTGCTCCTGTGGGGGCCAGTGCCTCTACCCAAAGGCTGTTTGGCGGTGGGGGTGGGTGCCCTCAGAGGCCTGCTGCTGGAACCCAGGGTCTGAGTATAGGCAACACAGTTGTAGAACTTCCTCCCCAGAGCCCTGACCATCCTAAGAGCCTTTGTGTGCAAGGGGGTCTGAGTCCCACATTTAATCAATCTCTCTTTGCTCAATTCAAACATTCATATATTCACTCAATCAGCTCCACTGAGGAAAAACCACCACCGACTCATGCTATCATGAGTTTACTCATTCATGCAGTCCCCAAAGTCCTGGCATTTCAGCAATTCAATCACTCAGATGCTTCTTTCTTCATTTATTCATCCTGTTACCTGTTCATCCATTCAACCAACAACCATATAATGTGCACCTACTATGTGCCCAGTACTGTGCTGGAGAGAAAATGGTGAGAAAAGGAGATGGAGTCTCTAAATTCGAGGAAATAGTTGAAGGGAGAGATGATGTCAAAATCATCAGGCAATAAACATAAAGCTGTGTTCATGACATTCATCAGACAGAGAGCAGTATACTGCTCTGAAAGCACAAGACCTATGTCTTATTATGAGATTTCTGGGTATGATTTTGTTTGAAAACTAGGGGCAGTCCCGGTGGCTTAGTGGTTTAGTGCCGCCTTCAGCCCAGGGCATGATCTTGAAAACCCAAGATCGAGTCCCGCATTGGGCTCCCTGCATGGAGCCTGCTTCTCCCTCTGCCTGTGTCTCTGCCTCTCTCTCTCTCTCTCTAAAATAGATAAATAAAAAACCTTAAAAAACAAAACAAAACAACACAAAACAAAACAAAACTAGGTTCCATAGCTTTAAAAAAAAAAGGCCAGAAACCCACCAATACTGTGGACAAAGGCCAAGCCTGCTGAGTTGAAATGTGCCCTGTGGGGAGAAAGGGCAGACAGGTGAGAAGCCAAACCAGCTCCCTTTGGGCCCGTAGGGCTAGGCTCTCAGATTCTTGCACATCTATTGACCCTGGGCCAACTCTAGTCTGTGCCAATGACTTAGTCAGAGGAAGAGGAAACACAGAAAGCAGCTACCTGACTGCCCTGTCTGTATCCCTTCACCTTGCTCTTCAGCCAAGGGTAAGCTGGCTGGCTCTCATGAGAGGCCCAGCCAAGTCACCAACCTCTCTGAGCCTCTGGTTCCTTGTCTATAATCACCACACACTTTCAGGGGTTGTGAGAAGCAGTAAACCGGGAAGGTGCCAAGCCAGGACATAACAGATGTCAGCTCTCCTCTCACTCCTCACCTTGTTTCACGGGAATGCAGCGACCCTACCTTGGCTGGGCCCATACGCCACACTGTGGCCTATCAACCATCTCAGAATCAAGTGTGAGAAGATCCTGGGTATGGAAGCCCAGGCCCATCCAGCCCTACCCCTCTGGCCATACCTCCCCACTCACCCTCCAGCCTGATGCTCTGGGGAATCACCTCGAAGCGGACGACTCGGTATGTATGTTCCTGATCCTCTTCTAGGTCCTCCCGGTGGTAGTAAAGGATAAACGAGAGGTGATTGTGCAGGTAGATCTAAAACAGCAAGGGAGAAAAAATACCTAGTAGTCGAGAAACAACCAGAAAATCATCCCAGATATCAGATTCTTCCTCTTGTCCAGTAGGCCCAGCTGTTTCCACCTGCCAAAAACACTGCTCTCACAGCACTCCCCACTCAGAAACCCTCCAGGGCTCCCTGGGGCTTACTAGATAAAAGCCCGGATCCCTTAGGCCTTCCATCATGTTCTCAGACATCCAGTTCACCTGATCCCCCCCAGCCTCCCCTGCCCCATGAACAGTCCCCACGCAGCAGCTCTAGCCCTGGCATTCACTCTGGCTAGAATGCCAACCCTGACTCCACTCCACTCAAGCCTTCCTATTTTCCGAGGCCCCCCTCCTCCACGACAACCTGAATGTACAACAGGCTCCTCTGAACTCTGCTGGCCTTGATCGTCATGGCACTAGCACCATCAGCAAATGGCAACTGGGACTTAAGATGCAGGGTCTTACATGGTCAGTTCTCTTCCCCATTGGGATCAGAAGCCCTTTGAGGGCAGGGCCTATGCCTCAAAAGGTCAAATTTTCCTTTATTCCCTACGTAGAAGGTGTTCAGTTTAGAATCAGAAAGGAGAATCACTGTTAACTATCATTGCCATTATTAGCATATTTCTCAGAGGCTGCGCACTATAAGTAGCAGACACAAATTTTCTGTTTCACTCTGCATAACAAAAAGGGCAGCTATGGACACTGCATCTTTTTTACCGATGAGAAATCAGAGGCCCAGAGAGTTAACAGGCAGGCTCAAGGGCACTCAACAACCAGGAGCTAGTGGATGTGGGACCCAATGCTCAGGGAGCCAGCACACTCCTGACTGCTATACTACCTCGCTCTCTCTCCTCCATACTGATGAAATCCTTTTTTTTGTTTTAATCTTATAAATATGGAATCTTCCTCTGAGGGACTGGGCCTTCCACTTCCTGCCAAAAGCAGCTACTCTAACAGACCACACCCAGGGGCACAAAGAGAAACCTGTCTTGGCCATCCCACCTTTTGTTAGAAACCTAGAGCTAAGTATTTCCCCCTTCCCTATGGCCCCAAGTGCTCATGACTTACCAGTGAAACACCCCCAGCCCTTCGAGCACGCAGAGACACTCTACCTTGTTGACATCCGTGAAGCCGAGCCGGTAGCCGTGTTCAAACTGCACATCTTTTTCCTTCTTCTTGTCATCACCGTCGCGGTTGGAGTAGAGCTCCAGCCGGGTGGCCACAGGCAAGTTGTCGGCAATGCTGGAAACCCAAGGCCCCACTCAGTCCCTCTGGACTGCCTCTCCCATCAGTGCCCTCCCCGACACCAACTCGAGGCTGGCAGGGAGAAGAGGACAACTTACAGGTGGACATAGTAGTCTTCAGTGATCCGTTCGGCCACAAGCCGGCTCTGCTCCACGGTCAGGGTCACTGGCTTGTTGGTCTGGCTGCATAGAACCTCACACTTCTTTTCGCTGTTCATTAGCACCTGGAAAGGGGTGTTGACAATCCGGTCCCCTCTCAGCACCTCTCCTGCCGTAAGAGAGACACATGGATCTCAGAGCTTCAGCCCTGAGGTTGCTGAGGTCAGCAGAGCCGCAGAAACACAGTGCTGACTCGCGGGGCCCTCGGCAGTTCTGTAGCTGGCATTCAGTGCTCTACGCTACCTGCAGAGAGCTGGCCCATCCATCTCCCACATGTCATCCTCTCCGCCCCCTTTGTGACACCACCACCAGACTCCAGGGCACATCAAAGTTGCCTCTGGGCCTCATGTCATCTCTTTTGCCCGGAGTGCCTCTTCCTGCCTATGTTCCTGGGAAGTTCCTCCTCACCCTTCAAGCCCAGCTTCTGTTTCCCCCTCCAGGAAGCCCTTCCTGACCTCTGGAGCTCGTCACTCTCTCCAGCGATTTCCCTCTGCGTAGAGGCAGTGTCATGCAACAGTGAAGACAAGACTGCCTAGTGAGCCCTGGTTCTGTCACTTACTATCTTAGCAGTCTTGGTAAGATACTTAACCTCAATGAGCCTCAATTTCTGTATCTGTACAATGGGGATAATAATAGTATGAGGAACAAGGCGCAGAGCAGGCTGGCAACATACACTATCTTTATCATGAGCATCCCTGCTTCACCTTTGCACACACCAGTGATGTGACCGCACAGCACAGTGCACTGCCATATTAAGTTTCTGCCACCTCGTAGGCTCTTTTAAGGGCAGACTATGTTTCCCATTGATTTCCCTGCTTCAGATCCCAGTTCAGGCAGGGAGGGAAGTGAGGTAAAACCCAGCACCTGTGATTTTTAGCCAAAACATGTTCTTACTTAACGAACTTGCAGCATACCCACTGCAAGCATACTGCGTCAGAGTTGCTCCAAGGCATCACACTAGCAGGTGAGGGAACAGTGAGGGACTGGCAACGACAACCAACGGCACTTTCATTCTAAGCTGTTCTAACAATTCTACTGGGATGATGTGAAATGGGAAGACTGAAGACTGACCAAAACCAACAGGCGGGACCAGTGCCTGCATAGTCCCAGGGTCTAACACTGGCCTACTGGGAAGGACTGCCTGAGATGGCATGCTGTGACTCGTCAGCCATTCCTTCCTTCGTCCCTTCGCTCATTCCCAGCAGGTACCTGGTACTGGTTATGTGCTGGGCCCTGAAGATGCAATGCTGAACAAACATATTCATGGAGACTACATCATGTAAAGAGAGGAACTTGTTCTAGACACAGGGAGCAGGTCTAGGAAAGTTGCTCTGAGGAAATGATGTTTGAAGTGAGCTCTAAACGAAGAGGGGTATTCACTATGTAGAGAGAGGAAGAACATTCTAGACAGCAGGAACAGTATGTGCAAAAGCTCCTTGGGGTGAGAGAAGTGTGATGAGCTTGAGAGGCTTGTGTGATTGTAGCACAGAGAACAAAGTGAGAAAGTGACCTTGGGTGAGCCCACATGATGAGCCAGAGCTAGACCTTGAGGCCCATGGGCTGTGCTGGAAGTCCGATTTTTATCTAGAGAGCAAGAAAACCCCAGGAAGGGTTTCTAACAATGGAAGAAGACACTACCTGATTGTGACGACACAAAGATCACTCTGGCTATTTTGTGAAGAAAACACAGAAGATACAAGGGACTGGCTGGGGCGATGCCAGTCATGCAAGTGAGCGAGGATGGGACGGTGGCTGGCCCGTACTAGGGTGGAAGCAAGCACGTGGACATAGGAGGTGACACTAGGGGACCTGGTGCTGACTGATACACATTTACACACAGAGGAGCACATTTACCCTTAGCCATTTTTTCCACCATTTGGATATGTCAAGCAGGTGATTAGATATCCAAATTTAGGGCTTGAAAGAGATTAGGGCTATGGATGGAAGCTGTGAGCTGTTGGCATACATACAGCCAGTGGCAGGGCCCAAGTTCCACTACTGCACAAAGTTGCAGCCTGGTCAAGTGTGGATGAGGCTGCTGAGGAGAGGGGGAGAAGAGGGACTCCTCTACCCCCCATTTCAGATGCCTAGTGATGCAGCTGAGTCTACAGAATCCCAGGATAGACTGGCCAGTGGAGAGTGAGGATCCCAAAAGACATCTGCATGGTCTGCTGTGAAAATGACTCTTGGGTCACCCTCTTCATTTTCCAGAAGATGACACTAGGGCCAGACAGGGACGGTGACTTGCCCATGACCATATGAGGGGACTGTCATAGTGCTAAGATCTTGGGCTCCTTCCTCCACATCATTCCCTACTGCCCACTTCTTTTTTAGTGTACAAGGAGCTCACATGAGGAAAGGAAGAACATGTATGGAGAGGAACGAGGTTGTAGACCAAGTAAGTAGGTATCACTTCTTGGTATTTAGAAATTTACACCAAGGGCAGCCCTGGTGGCTCAGTGGTTTAGCGCTGCCTATAGCCCAGGGCCTGATCCTGGAGACCCAGGATCAAATCCCATGTCAGGCTCCCTGCATGGAGCCTGCTTCTCCTTCTGCCTGTGTCTCTGCCTTTTTCCTCTCTCTCCTCTCTGTGTATTCTCATGAATAAATAAATTAAATCTTAAAAAAAAAAAAAAAGAAATTTACACCAATTAAAATTTACACCAAGAAAGACATGCTGGTCTGGAACAGCTCATTTCTAATATGCAAATGTTCCCTTTAACTTTTTTTTTTATTTTATTTGAGAAAGAGAGAGAACATCAGTGGGGAGAGAGGCAGAGGAAGACCAAGAATGAGAAGCAGACTCCTGCTGAGTAGGGAACCTGACATGGGGCTCGATCCCAGAACCCTGGGATCATGACCTGAGCCAAAAGCAGACATTTAACAAACTGAGCTACCCAGGGGTCCAGCCTTTTAACTTTTTATGGCTGGAGCAGATAACCATCCAGGCTAAAGGAGCAACAAGCTACAAATGTGGACGCTCTAAGGGAGTCCGATGCGTACTCCAGTATATCTGTCACAGACACTCCCACACACACCGTGATACAAATCTCCATCAGTGTGATCACTAGGAGCACAGCCCTCAGACAGCCCAAATGAACCTCTCTGGAGAAGGCAGCCTGGACAACAGGAAGAATTTTGTCTTTAGAGTAAAAAAATCCACCTGGAGGGATCCCTGGGTGGCGCAGCGGTTTGGCGCCTGCCTTTGGTCCAGGGTGCGATCCTGGAGACCCGGGATCAAATCCCACGTCGGACTCCTGGTGCATGGAGCCTGCTTCTCCTTCTGCCTATGTCTCTGCCTCTCTCTCTCTCTCTCTCTCTGTGACTATCATAAATAAATTTTAAAAATTAAAAAAAAAAAATCCACCTGGATTAATATGTCAATTTCTCTACCTATTGGCCAGGTGACCTGTGGAGCAAGTCTTTTAAACCCTCAGAGCTGCTGTTCCCTCTATTATGAAACAGGAGCAATCATATTGGTGAGTGAGTAGGGCAAGGAACTGTACCTTCTTTTGCTTCACTTCCCATACCTATGTTAAACGGACAGTAAGAGGAGCTACTTTGTAGGGCTGTTGTGAGAATTAACGAAGTTAAAGCACAGAAGTGCCTAGAAAAACGGCTGGCTCACAATGAGAGCCCCTTGAAGTATTAACGGTGGTGATGATGAGAACATATAGCATAAGGCCTGCCATCTAAAAGGTACTTAATCAAGGATGTATCTACCTCAACAGGATGTATCTACTCCTAGTACCTAGGATACTAACATTGACTGAGAGGGGGAGAGAGGGGAATGTAAAGCATGTTCTCTCCACTCTGAGAGCCCATAGGCTGTGAAGGCAGGCACTCCACAAAGACAGAATGAGATACAAATGGCAATATGAGATACTTTCGTACATAGAAGGTCCCATTTCTATGAGACAGGAACATTCCCCAGCTTAATTAAGGAAGATGCTGCAGAGGCTCAGAGAGCTGAAAGTCACCAGTGTCACACAGAGGTGAGGTGAGCCCACCTGCTGGCCAACAAATCCACACCAGCTCATGGGCAAGGAAGGAGCTGTTCCGAGAGTCCCGGTAGCAAGAGGCCCGGAGGACAAAGCCAGTCAGGTTTCTCAGGCAGAGACAAGGTGGCCAGAGGACAACATGGTATGGAAAGGGAAAAGAAGGGTAAGTGACAGGCAGGAGGAGCAGCCCAGATAGTCAGTGGAAGTCAGCCCATGCTCCGAGACAACAGTACAAGGCAAGATGAAGGGATAGGAGGATCTGTCTGCTTTTGGTTAAGCTGATTGCAAGGGACACCTAATACCTGGCCATAGATATACCTGCCAGCTAGGTTCTGGAAATATCTGAGTCATGGGTAGTTCTGACAGAGAAGTCAGTCCTTTTAGAGGCCTGCTCAAGAACCAATTTTCTCCTTTCTAAGCTCTAAGAGGAAATTCTCTGAAGTTCCTTGAGGTCAAGGACAGCATCTTTCCACATTCATATCTCCAGGACTCAACACTGAGACAGGCATAGGGTAAGTACTAATAATTGTGTCGGGAATAGAGGCTTCTGAATGTCTTTTGCTTTAAGCCTGAAATTCTACCAAATGGAGAATTATTTTAATTAGAATAAAAATGGCTACTATTTATAGAACACACATGCCAGACACTGTGCTGGGTGCTTCACACATTACTTGAGGCAAGTCTTGCACAGTCACTTAGCAAGAACTACATTGATGTCTCTGCTTCCTTCAGGGCCAGAGGTAACCACTCACTCTTTTAAGTAGAAGCAGAGGAGGTAACAGAAGCCATGAAAGGAAATCTAGAATATCTAGAAATCAAGGGAGATGGTCTGAACAGAAGCCAAGGGCAGAAACTCTGAAGTCTGACTACGTGGACTGCAACATTAGTTTAACCATTAATTAAAAACATAACCAGAGGCAGGTCACTGGACCTGTAAAATGGGCATAAAAACAGCAACTACCTCCCCAGGGTTGTTATGGGGCTTGAATAAGCTGATATGTACGTAAATTATGTAGAACGATGTGTAGCATGCAGTAACGTCAGGGTTAACTGCTATCATTTCCATGTAAAGATGTGGCTTCCCCTCTGGGACAGGCTGACAGTGAGAAAGAACTTACCCAGATTCTCTGCCTTGTAGGTTATTTTGCTGGGCTGGCAGAAGGGCAGCGAGTAGTATTCATAAGGTAGCTGGGTTCGAGAGCTGGTGAGCTTCACTGCCTAGTGGGAGAAGAGAGGCTGTTGTTCCTCAGTTCAGAAACCCAGATGGCAGTTTCAATAATCCTCCCTGCCACCCACACATCGTTGGTACACTCGGTAATATTATCAAATAAGCAAACTAACTGCAGCAGATTACAACTGTAGAATAATATGTACCATATGGTCGACAATTCTGAATTATCTAATGTTTCATTAGTTTTAGACTACATGATAGATTTTAAGATCACAACCAAATTCAATATATACTGAGGGTCTGATAGCCTTTGACTCTATAATTTCACTTCTGGGGGTCTTTCCTAAGGAAATAATTCCAAATGAGATAAACCTTAGGAACAAAGAGGTTCACTCCTTTCTCATAACCCCAGTGCTCTCCTGCCTGCAGTTCCTCGAGCCTGTCTAGCTCTCTCCTGCCTCAGGTTCTGAGCCTGCTGTTTCTCCACATCTGACTCCACGCCTGTCTGGCTCCTTCGCACATTCACGTCCCAGCTTAAGGTTCCTTGTCTGGAAGTCCTTCCCTAACTAGCTCATCTAAGGGAGTCCCCCCAGTTTGCTCTATTCCAACACATGTAGTTTCCTAGGTAACATATCTGATAAAACATATTTTGTTTACCTGTTGCTTTTTAAAAAAATCAGTCTCCCTCACTAGAATTTAAGCGGCTCCATGAAGGCAAGGACCTACAGAGCCAGGTACACAGTAGCGCTCATTAAATGTTTGCTGAATGACTGAAGAAAGGAAAAAATGGGAAAACAAGTATAAGCCCCCACCACTTAATAAGCCATAATATACTCATTCAATGAAATATTATGCAACCATTAAAAACAAGGTTTCAGAAGACCATGAAGGAGAACGTTTAGGAAGTGATGCATGCACACAGAATATAGCTCTGAAAACAATGACAGTCATGGGCAATGCCAAACCATTGATCAACAGAACTGATCAAAATGTTGCAAAAAATAAATTCTGGTCCACATGCAAATGAAATTATCTTTGGTATTTAGAAACTACCAACCATTCCTCGTGCAACATCTAAAAAAGTAGAAATACTTTTTAGAATCCAGGTCCACAATCCTTATTTAAAATTCATTTGGTTTTAAAAGGACAGTATGGACAACATCCCCAGCTGGGTTTGGGGCAGTACCCATATTTAATGACTACTTGTGCACAGAAATGCAAAAATACTCACTCTACATGGGATAAATAAATAAAGTCAGACATTTCAGGTCAAGTCTTGTCTAGGAGGAGTTTAGAAAACTGGGTTTCCGAGGTTTTTAGATGTTGGACTAAGGGACTGAGGACTTCTATTAAGCATTTCATGAACTGCTTGTGCCAAAATGGCCAATAAGTTACTGTCCCATCTTTATGTTCCCTTCGCCCCTCCCACCTCCAACCAAAGTGTACGCTCTTACATTCCCAGCCTGGCAGGACTGGAAGCCAGAGCCACCCTCTCCTCTCTATGCCACAACCTTTGCTCTGGAGAGGGGCTTTTGGCAGAAGCACTAGAAGAGTCCTGCAGAAGTTAAGAGATGGAATAGTTAAGAATTAACCCTCTCTTCCTCACCACAAGACCTTGGGCAAGGTCGTTTACTTCCCTGGGCCTTGGTTTTATTGTCTATAAAATACACAATAAATCTGTAAAAAATACAAGTGGCTACCTCAGAGGGTACTTGGGGGACATCTGAGTTAAGTCATGAATAATGCCTGGTATGTAAATAACCCTCAATAAATTTTACTTTAATTACTCCTTCTGAAAGTTACAAGTCTGACCTGGAGGAAGAGATATGCTCACAATAACGTGACATATGTAACATTGTGTTTCCTTGATAATTACTGCTTAGTGGTAAATGCACTGTTTAAAAGAGATTTTATTTATTTATTTATTTAGAGTCACCAGAGGGAGGGGAAGAAGGAGAAAGAATCTGAAGCATACTCCACGCCGAGCATGGAGCCTGATCCAGGGCTCGAACCAATCACCCTGAGATGATGGCCTGAGCCAAAATCAACCGACAAAGCCATCCAGATGCCCCTAAATCAGATGCTTTTTAACAGCTATTTGTAAGACATATTTATCCACCATACCAGGCTATGTACTAGGAGCTGGTAACACAGCAGTGATTGGGACAGAGAAGATCCCAGCTGTTTTAGAACTTGGTTCCTAGCAATTTTCTTTCTTTTTTTAAACAAACGTATTATTTATATATTTATCCTCTTAACTGGTTAATTCCCACTGGATAATCACAAGCTGCTTGTATGTGATGCCCCAAATAAGCATAACATGTAGCAATTTGTAATTTTGCTAATATGGTGGCAAAGGGGCATGTACATGATGGCACATCTGTGTTTGTGACCCTGTATTCTGCTTCTCCTTTTGAACACTGCAATGCTCAGGAAAAGATAAACACTTGATCTTCATGCAACCTTACTGCTTTGGTTCTACAGACCAGTAAAAACATGGTTCATAACAACACAATAACGAGGCAGAAAAGTGTGTTTGTTTTAAAAGCAGAATTTATTTTCATAACTTTATAAGTTTCGTTAACCCTTTTTACATAATCACTAAAGATGTGAAGGACTACTTAAAAATTTCAACTACACATTACTTTGCCGAGGGAGGAACAGTATGGTAGTCAAGTAGTTGGGGACTTACTGAGGTGAGAGAATGCCAAGGGCGCTATACTGTAAACACTGCACAGGAAAAAAAACAAAAAACAAAACCCAACCCAGAAAAATACCAAAGCATTAAGAGTGGTTTATATTTGGGTGATGACAGAGAAGAGTCCCTTTGGCTGGGAGCCCTTATGCAAGGTTACACCCCTTCCCTAGTGGCAGTCCATATCCAATGGCTGGTTCATGGAGGGATACAGAGAACCAGTCCTCTTGCCTCAATCTGGAACAACTCCAAAGGTCTGGCCATTCCAGTTCCAGAGCTCCCCACAGGCCTCTGTCGTATAGCTCAATGTCTCTCTCTGTCTAGTCCTGCTTCCCTCACTCCTTCCCAAGTGCTGACCCTGTGAGCCTACCCAGTAAAACGGCACCGTATCTCTGCCTTGGAGTTTGTGTCCTGGGAAACCAGATCCAAGAAGATCCACCACCAACTCCTCCCCCTGCTTGGGGCTCTAAGAATGCCACCAACACAGTGCACTGTTAAAGAGCCATTAATCAAGGTGCCAGCCCTGCCCACTGCCCGTAACCATATATTAAGTGACTCCTTCTCCACCTTTGCCAGTTGATTGATCCACGGTAGGCATCTAGCTTAAAAAGCAAAGGTGCCAGGGATCCCTGGATGGCTTGGTGGTTTAGCGCCTGCCTTTGGCCCAGGGCGCGATCCTGGAGTCCCGGGATCGAGTCCCGCATCAGGCTCCCGGCATGGAGGCTGCTTCTTCCTCTGCCTGCGTCTTTGCCTGTCTCTCTGTCTATCATGAATGAATGAATGAATGAATGAATGAATAAATAAATAAATAAATAAGCAAAGGTGCCTGGTTGGATGGCTTCTCTCTTGCCTTAAATTGTTCATGCACCAGTATGCCTTACCTATGTATCACTGATTCTCCTCTTTATTTGGATCTGACTCATTTCTAGGGAAATACATTTATTTAAGGAACTAATACTATATCACCATTAAAAATGGAAAACTGGGACAGCCCGGGTGGCTCAGTGGTTTAGCACACCTTTGGCCCAGAGCCTGCTCCTGGAGACCCGGGATTGAGTCCCACGTTGGGCTCCCTGCATGGAGCCTGCTTCTCCCTCTGCCTGTGTCTCTGCCTTTCTCTCTCTCATGAATAAATAAATAAAATCTTAACAAAAAAAAAAACAAACGGAAAACCAACAGCAGCTGTAAAATCATGAGTTAAAGTAGCAGCTATATTTCTTAGTATACATTAAAAGAAAATAGGTATGAAGATAAAATAAATTTGTCAACTACTTAAAATCATTTCATATACTACCACTCAGACAGGCAGGATGCAGTCTGGAAAACTTGAACTGGAGCATCCAGCTGGTGGCAGAAGCTGCAAGTGAAAACAGAGGCCCTAATAGGCTGTGCGTGCGCAGACAATCTGAGTCATGCGGAGAGAAGCTGGGAACAGAAAGGAAGATGGAGCCAATGAAATAGGGAGGTGGGTTGAGACAGACAGACAGATAGATGTAACTAGAAACAGAGACACGTGTGAGGTTGAGAATGAGAAACACAGACATGGAAAGAACCAGAGCCAGAGCCAGAGCCAGATAGAGAGGGACACAGATCAAGAACACAGTCACATGGGAAAACCTGCGGAGGGGGAGAGAGGGATGAAGAGGCAGGGCTCCTGGAACCATGGGCTCCTGAGGGCACTCCCCTTCCAGCAGCATAGCATGTAGCAAACCTGTTTTTGCCAGTCACCGGCACTAGCTTTTGTTCTCCGCAAGCATGGGACAGACAGGATCATCTCACTGGGGTCCTCCAGCCAGACTGCCCAGCACAGAGGCTTCAACAGTCTGGAAATGCACCTACCTTGATTTCTACAGGGTCGTTCTGGTGGAAGTTGATTGGTGCGACCCCAGGAACATAGAAGGCGCGTGTATCACATGTGAGAGAGAAAAGCAACAGGGACCACAGCAACCAATCCTGCTTGGAAGAAGAGAGATCATAGTTGGAATGGAGGAAAGTTGTAAATCTCTCTCTGAGGCAGATCAAGTCATAGCACCTTTGCACCTGCTTTAACTGACCCAGCCTCACCCACACTCTGTTAAGTGTCACCTTCCAAATACCCCTGAGTCCCACAAGGCACTCCTTCTGCACTTCCAGAAATGAGTCACAAAGTGAGTGAAGTAATTACCACGGGGGCAAAAGGGAAGACTGCTATAGTAGCTGTGGCTTCCCACTTCCAGACCAATGTTCTTTTCACCACTATATGTTGTGTTGCTTTCCAACATAGCTAGCAGGAAACAAAGCTCCACAATATTCCACCGATTCCCTTTTCTCTATACAGGAATAGATTCACTTGGTCAGGAAGCTCCTATGTTACAAATATATTTTCCTATAAGCCATTCCCAGATTGTACTGACCCCATCACTCACCACACTCCTCCTGACTTAGCCCTAGCTATGCTGGCCTTCTTGCTGTCTCTAACCCTCAGGGCCATCACCCTGACCAGAATGCCTTTCCCATAGACACCTGAGGGGCTAATCTCATCCCTTATTCATGTCTCTCTCAAATGTTAGGTCCTCAGAAAAGTCTTCACCGACAAGCCTATCTAAAACAGCACCCTCGGAACTCCCATTACCCATTTTCCACTCCCATACTTCATTTCTCTTCCTGGACTTATCTTCCTGACATATTCAACATGCATTTGTTTCTTTGTGCAGTCTGTCACCCTCTGCTTGAATGCGCTCTCTGTGGGAGCAAGGACTATGTGTCCCCACTGCCTGGCACTCAATAGGCACTCAGTAAATGACCTGCATGCAGGAGAGTCATCTGGGGATTAAAGGCAAGAAAAACCAGCTATGGGCAGCCCTGGTGGCTCAGCAGTTTAGCGCCGCCTTCAACCCAGGGCCTGATCCTGGAGACCCGGGATCGAGTCCCACGTCGGGCTCCCTGCATGTAGCCTGCTTCTCCCTCTGCCTGTGTCTCTGCCTCTCTCTCTCTCTCTCAGGAATAAATAAATAAAATATTAAAAAAAAAAAAAAAAGAAAGAAAGACCAGCTACGGAAAAAAAAAAAAAAAAAAAAGAAAGACCAGCTACGGGCCTCAAGAAACACACTCCATCAAAACCTCTCTTTCCCTTCATTCACATGTGTCAACCCCTCAAGGAACTAGAAGAGCTTCCTGATTCCCTCTCTCCACCTGGTGTGAAAAAGGAACTCTTATCCAGACACCTGGATCACGGACTCCCTCTATCCCCTATACTGGTACAGCACTTCAGACCCTCGTTTCCCCTCACTGGACACTGGTCAGTGGCCTTCTGATCACCTTGCCTCCACAGCCTCTCTATCCTTCAAGTTATTGCCATACACACACACAAGCGCACACACCAGCACACATATGTGCACTCAGATGACTTTTATTGGACTCAGTTTCATAAGGAATCAGAATCATTCGTGGGGCCTGCCAAAAATGTAGACTCATCTCCATTTTTACCAACAGCACAAGCTAAGAAAAAATGGCTTTAATAGTTTAAGGTTCTGGGGCACCTGGGTGGCTCAGTCAGTTAAGCATCTGCCAGCTCAGGTCATGATCCCAGGGTCCTGGGATGGAGCCCCACATCAGGCTCCCAGCTCAGGGGGGAGCCCGCTTCTCCCTTTCCCTCTGCTGCCACCCCCCCCCCCCCCCGCATGTACGCATTCTCTCTAATAAATAAAATTCTTAAAAAAAAAATGTTTAAGGTTCTGAGCTTGGTGTACTTTTTGTAGATACATAGCTTGGTCAAAGTCTTAAAAGTAATAAATTCAGAATGTTTCTCTCTTGATTTGCTAGGAATGTTTATAAGTGTCTGCCAGCTGATGTTCATTATGAAATAAGAAACAACAGTGCAATAAAAACACTGAAAGATGACTAAGACATTGTATTCAGTAATCAAGGGGTCAGCACAACTCAGAGTAGGTAAAAGCAAGATCTTTAAAAGAAATGACAAGACTGGACGTTAGAAAATTATATCATGGGGTAAGATTCTATATAGGAAAAGAATACTTTCTACATTCTGTCCCTTAAAACCTTTTCATTTTAAAATAAATTCAGATTTACAGAAGAGTTGCAATGATACTATGAGAATTCCCATATACTCTTGACCCAGTTTCCTCTAATGTTAACATCTCATATAACCACGAGTGGGCAAGGCTTTTAAAAAATAAACTAGCTTAGGGGCATCTGGGTGGCTCAGTTGGTTAAGCATCTGCCTTTGGCTCAGGTCATGATCTTTGGGTCCTGGGATCGAGCCCTATGTCAGGTTCCCTGTTCAGTGGGGAGCCTGCTTCCCCCTCTCATCCTGCCTGTCGTTCCCTCTACTTGTGCTTTCTTTCTGAATAAATAAAATCTTTTTTTTTTTAATAAATAAGAAATAACCAGCTTTAAAAATGTTTTGAAAAAGTAGCACAATTATAGTAAATAATTCAAACACAGTACAAATGGGTATACCATGAAAAATAAATCTTCCTCCCACTTGGGCTCCCCACAGACAACTGCTAACACCAGTTCCTTGAAAATCCCTCTAGAGACATTTTATGTATTCATAAGGGGAAGGGCTTAGTAGTATGGGTTTGCCTTGAATGCAATAACAAAAACAGAATTTATTCTTTCTTTCTGTGATGGAAAGTCTACTGACTGTGGGCTGCCTCTAGCATCTGATTTCCTTTCAATCAGATTATTTCCTCCAACTGACCTGTTGTCAGAAGATTCTGGCCCACCCTTCCTGGAACCCTGTGCGAGGCCTCACTGGTCAGTCTTTAGAAATATGAGTGTTTTGAGTAAGAGAAATAAGCCCTATCCTCTTTCCCCTAATTCCTCTTTGTACCTGAATTCCAGTTAACTAAAATACAAGGAAAACAAATCCTGCAGTACTGGCATAAACTGCCACACAAATTTTGTTTTTTTAAAAAAACAACCCAACTCTGAATTTTTTTTTTTTAAGATTTTTATTTATTTGAGAGAGAGAGAGAGTGTGAGCGAGAGAGAAAACACACAAGCAGGGGGAACAGCAGAAGCAGAGAGAGAAGCAGGCTCCACACTGAGCAGGGAGCCTGACTTAGGGCTTGATCCCAGGGCCCTGAGATCATGACCTGAGCTGGAGGCAGACACTTGACTGAGCCACCAAGGCGCCCGAACTCTGAATTTTTGAAAGATGATGCAGAAAACAGACAATCCTCACACAAAGATACTACCAGTAAACCACAAATCAATTGATCTTAGAGCAAGGATCTAACAGATGAAAAATAGCAAAGGGTATTTCCTTAATGTGCTATAATCTTTGAATAATATAAGGTGATAACCAAAAAATTCAGAAGTCCAGTTTAGAAATGACTGCATCAAAATGACACTGTCGGGATCCCTGGGTGGTGCAGCGGTTTGGCGCCTGCCTTTGGCCCAGGGCGCGATCCTGGAGACCCGGGATCGAATCCCACGTCGGGCTCCCAGTGCATGAAGCCTGCTTCTCCCTCTGCCTATGTCTCTGCCCCCTCTCTCTCTATCATAAATAAATAAAAATTAAAAAAAAAGACACTGTCAGTTTTATATATGAAAATGTCACTATTCAGATATTCTCATAGGGCTGGAGGGATAATTATTTAGAACACTCCTTAGGGGGGCAATATGGCACTCTATCAAAAGCCCCCCCCAAGTGCATACTCTAACCTGCAATTCTACTTTGAGACATGTTAAGAAAAATATGGCAAATACCCCAAAATGTACATAAAAGGATGTTCACCATAGCGTTCATTTATTTTTTTTAAAGATTTTATTTATTTATTTATTCATGAGAAACGCAGAGAGAGAGAGAGAGAGAGAGAGAGAGAGAGGCGCAGAGACACAGGCAGAGGGAGAAGCAGGCTCCATGCAGGGAGCCTGATGTGGGAATCGATCTCTGGACTCCAGGATCAGACCCTGGGCTCAAAGCGACACTAAACCCCTGAGCCACCTGGGCTGCCCCACCACAGCGTTATTTAAAATAGTGAAATCAGGGGCACCTGGGAAGCTCAGTTGGTTAAGTGTCCAACTCTTGATTTTGGCTCATGTCATGATCTCAGTCAGGGTCATGAGGTCGAGTCCTGCATTGGGCTCTGTGCTCAGCATAGGGTCTGCTTGAGATTCTCTCCCTTTGCCCCTCCTCCTCCTTCACATAAATGCATGCATGTTCTCTCACTCTCTAAAAAAACACATAACATAAAAATTAATAAATAAAATAGTGGAATTGTTCACTGCCTTTAATAGTAAAATATCCATTATTAGTGGAATGGGTTACATTATGGTATATCCACTTACCTATTCATGTACTCAAAATATTTCTTAAGTACAAATGTTTAAGCTTTAGATTTAAGTAGAAAGAGCAGGGGATAGAACACTGCATAGTAGGATCTGCCCTTTTTAAGACAGTTATGTTTGAGAGAAATGTTTAGCAGGCAAAATGGGTTACCTGAGTGATGGACCTTCTTCCTTTCTGTATATCTCTATTTTCTAATTTTTCTTAGGGGGTTATAAAGCGATTTTATCATATCAGAAAAAATAGTAAGATAAATCAGGCAAAAAACAAAAAAGACAAAAACAAAAACAAACAAACAAAAAACCCTCCATCATTCTAAACATGGAGTAATTCTAGCTTGGTTTGGAAGGGCCTCCACCTGCTGGTCCCAAGATACCTTTCTATCAGCACCTTCTACCTTTCCCTTCTAAGCCTTCAGGAAGATCATCTTGGCTTTTGGTAAGCATACTTGTCAAGTGAGGCTTCCTTCAAGCCTCAGCTCAAGCTGTTTTTGACACGTGCCATCACCCTATTCAAGTTCTCTCGACCCTTGAAGGCCCAGTGGAAATGTTTCTTCTTTCAAGAATGCCTCAGATCTCCACAAGGGGAATTATTCTTTTCCTTTTTTTCCCAAGGCACCTTGTAAATATCTCTATGATGTCACTTGAGGCAGAAGAATGGAAAATACCCAATACCCAACTGAACTTTCACAACTATACATGTTCAAGGATTAGTGTTTAAGTTAGACATATTTAAATATGCACTAATCTAAGGCATTACTGTAGTACATTTCATGTTGAATTACAGTCATTTAAGTTTCTGCCATCTCTCTATCTGCACTAATTGCTTGCCTAGCTTTGTTATGGGAGTAGTCAAACAAATTAATAATAAACACCAACCAACCTCTGATCTAAAAAAAAACTATCCACTCACACAAACTGAATGCCATAGTTTTTTTTGTTAAGTTCTATGCCTAACTATGCTGGAACTCATGACCCTGAGGTCAAGAGTCACATATTACACTGACTAAGCCAGCCAGGCACCCCTGAATACTTTGGTTCTTAATCTTTGTTGTGTCCCCTTGAGAATCCGGTTTTTTTTTTAATCCTCAAATTTAAGGAGTGCTTGATACCTCCCACCTTTCCACCTCCCAGAACCTAGTCTGAGACTCCCTGAGAACATCTATTATCTCATACTCTATCTGTACATCTAGGATAGTGGTTCTTAATCCTGATGCATATTAGAATAACCTGGGAAGTAAATGTATTAAATTCTCAATCCAAACACAGAGAATGGCTGAATGGATAAAAAAAAAATAAGATCCAGGGATGTCTGGATGGCTTAGCAGTTGAGCATCTACCTTCGGCTCAGGGCATAATCCCAGAGCCCGGGATCAAGTCTCGGATCAGGGAGCTTGCTTCTCCCTCTGCCTCTGTCTCTCATGAATAAATAAAGAAAATCTTAAAAAACAAAAAACAAAAAACCAGGATCTAGCGATTTGCTGTCTGCAAGAAATTCACCTTATATCTAATCGCACACATGCGCTGAAGATAAAAGGACAGAAAAAAGATATTCCATGTAAGTGGTAACCAAAAGAAAAAGCAGGGGTGGCTAAACTCATACCAGACGAAATAGACTTTCAGTTAAAAACTGTGTCTAGAGGGGATCCCTGGGTGGCACAGAGGTTTGGCACCTGCCTTCAGCCCAGGGCGTGATCCTGGAGACCTGGGATCGAGTCTCACGTTGGGCTCCCTGCATGGAGCCTGCTTCTCCCTCTGCCTGTGTCTCTGCCTCTCTCTCTCTATTATGAATAAATAAATTTTAAAAATCTAAATTAAAAAAACTGTGTCTAGAAATAGAGAAAGTCATTATATAGTGACAAAAGAGTTGAAACAGTAAGATATAACAATTATATGCATACCTAACATCAGAGCACTAAAGGTATAAAGCCAATCAATATTGACAGATCTGAAGGGAGAAACTGACAGCAATACAGTAATAGTAGGGGATTTCAATACCCTATTTAAAATAACGGCTAGAACTTCCAGACAGAACATCAATAAATAGCTGACTCAAAAATCACTACAGACCAAATGGACATAACAGACATACATGGAACCTTCCACCTGATAGCAGAAGAATACACATTCTTCTCAGGTGCACACAGAACATTCTCCAGGACAGATTACATGGTAGGTTCACAAAATAAGTCTTAACAAACTTAAGATGACTGAAATCATTCCATGTACCTTTTCTGATCACAATGGAATGAAACCAGAAATCAATAACAAAACATGGGGAAGATGAAAACGCAAATATGTGAAAATTAAACAACACACTCTTGAACAATCATTGGGTCAAAGAGGAACTCAAATGGGAATTTAAGTACTTTAGACAAAAGAAAATAAAAATACAACATACCAAAACTTACAGAATGCAACAAAAGCAGTACTAGAAGTAAACAACTACATTAAAAAAAAAAAAGATGCCCCCCAAATCCAACTTTACACATTAAGAGATCAGAAAAATAACAAATGAAGCCCAAAGTTAGCAGAAGAAAGGAAATAATAAAGATTAGGCAGAAATCAATGAAAAGGAGAATTTTAAAAATAGAAAAAAACAAAACAAAACAAAAAACCCCAAAAAACCCTAGGCAGCCCCGGTGGCCCAGCGGTTTAGTGCCGCCTTTGGCCCAGGGTGTGATGATCCTGGAGACCCGGGATCAAGTCCCACATCGGGCTCCCTGCACAGAGCCTGCTTCTCCCTCTGCCTGCCTGCCTGTCTCTCTCTCTTTCTCTCTGTCATGAATAAATAAATAAAATTTAAAAAAAGAGAGAAAAAAAGAAAAAAGTCCCTATAACAGAAGTTGTTTTTTTTAAAAGATAAAAATTGACAAACTAAATGAAATGAAATAAAATTTAGCAGCACCGACAAGAGAAAAAGAGAGGGAAGGCTCAAATAAAATAAAAAGAAGAGACGTTATAACAAGTAGTTCAGAAACAAAAAGGATTATAATCAATTATACATCAACAAACTGCATAACTTAGAAAAAATGGGTAAATTCCTAGCAACACATAACCCCCCAAACTGAATCAAGAACAAAACATCGAAGCAGACCAATAAAAAAGGGGGATTGAATCAATAATCAAAGACCTCCCTTTGGGATCCTCAGGTGGCTCAACAGTTTGGCGCCTGCCTTTGGCTCAGGGTGTGATCCTGGAGTCCCGGAATCAAGTCCCACATTGGGATCCCTGCATGGAGCCTGCTTCTCCCTCTGCCTGTGTCTCTGCCTCTCTCTATGTCTATCATGAATAATAAAAAAAAAAACTTAAAAAAAAAAAAAACCTCCCTTCACAGGTGAGTTCTTCCAAATGTTCAATAAAGAATTAATACTAATCCTTTTTAAACTCTTCCAAAAATGAGAGAGGGAATACTTCTAAACTCATTTTATGAGGTAAGCATCACTCTGATACCAAAACCAGACAAAGATACCACAAGAAAACTATAGGCCAATATCCTTGATGACCACAGATGCAAAAATTCTCAGTAAAATAATAGCACACTGATTTTTTTTTTTTAAAGATTTTATTCATGGGAGACACAGGCAGAGGGAGAAGCAGGCTCCACGCAGGGAGCATGATGTGGGACTCGATCCTGGGACCCCAGGATCATGCCCTGAGCCAAAGGCAGATGCTCAACTGCTGACCCACCCAGGTATCCCTAGCACACTGATCTTAACAGCACATTTAAAGGAGCATACACCAAAATCCAGTGGGATTTATCCCTGGGATGCAAGGATGATTCAACATATACAAATCAATCAGTGTGATACGCCACAATAAAATGAAAGAAAAAACCCACATGATCATCTCAATAGACACAGTAGAAGAATATGACAAAGTTCAATATCCACTCATGATTTAAATTCTCAACATAAAAGGTATAAAATGAACTTACCTCAACACAATAAAGGCCATGCCATATATGAAAAGCCCACAGTTAACATCCTTATTTCTTGCTAATCAAAAATATATGTGTTCTGACCTTCCCCTCCCAGAAACCCAGACATCAGACCTTTTTGCCTTTTCCAATATGTGATTTGAAGCCAGGGCAGAGGATTACAATCTCCTGTTGTCATCAAGCCAATTAAATCTAAGAAGTTGCTCTAGTTTTACCTTCTTCGAAACAGAATCCTCCAATCTTAGGAGAGAGATGCTGCCCCAGACAACTGAAGGGCTCCCTGAGAGCTTAGGTTGCAGAAAGATGAAAAGCAAATCCTGAAAGACTTCAACATGCTTCTGTTTCAAAGTCTCAAACCAATAGCACAAACACACACACACACACACACACACACACACACACACACAAACCAAAACCAAAGGAAAAGACACAACAATGAGGATAATACTCACCCTTGTGGAAAACAACACTAAAAAGCAACAAGAAGCCATAGAGGCACTGAGCACTAGCCAAGTAAGTACAAGGCACTGTGGTACCCAGTCCTTTCCACTCCCTACTTTGTGCTAAGCACTTATAAACACTCACTTGCACCATTCCCACAATGACAACTGCCTGGGGATTTCTGTCACCATTTCATGGATGACTGCTAGTTAACCTGAGATCCAGAGATGAAATAAATTGCCTGAGGTCAGATGGCAGAGGCACAGATATGCTCTTTCCAGGCAAGTGAGCTGCCTTAAAAGACAATGAGCATGTAACGATGATCCTGATATAATGGCATCTAACACTGAATGATGACTATGTTCTATGAAATATTAAAATATAGAGCTATCCAAATTAGTACTGGAGAAGACGGAAAAGACTTATACAAACTGAAATAGAAGTGTTGGAAGCAAACTTTTAAAGATTTTATTTATTTTTTAGAGAAGAAGGGAGAGAGAAAGAGAGAGAATCTCAAGCAGACCCCATGCCCAGCAGAGCCCCACATGGGGCTCAATCTCACAACCCAGAGATCTGGACTTGGGTCAAAATCAAGAATTAGATGCTTAACTGACTGAGCCACCCAGGCACCCCAATATACTTTTATACAATCTTGACATGGAAAGTTTCCTAAGAATGAAACAAAATCCAGAAATTATAAAGAAAAAGGATATATAGGAAGAAGGAAGAAAAAATTTTAAATATATACATTATAAATAAAGAAAAACACTATTTGGGTAAAAATATTTACTACACATCTGACAAAGGACTAATTTCTTCAGTATACCAAGAGCTCGTATAAACCAATCAAGGACAAATAACCCAGAAGAATATAAATGGCAGTTAAGAAAAAAGGAAAAGTTCAAAACGCCAAACACAGAAAGATGGTCAACATCATTCATAATTTAAAAAATGCAAATCAAAATGACATCTGATTTTTTACCTATTGGGGATCAAAAAGCTTTAAAAAATCTGAATACACTAGATATAGGTAAACTGAGGAGGGCAATTTAGCTCTCTAGACCCTAAAATTTATATGGAAACACAAAGGACCCAGAACATCCAAAACAACTTTTAAAAATAACAAATTCTAACCTTATTCTATTTCTTTTTTTTTCCTTATTCTATTTCTACACTTACTGATTTTCAACAAATTGCCAAGGCAACTCAATAAAGATAGTTTTGTGGGTTTTTTTTTAAGATTTTATTTATTTATTCATGAGAGAGAGAGGCAGAGACACAGGCAGAGGGAGAAGCAGGCTCCATGCCGGGAGCCCAACGTGGGACTCGTGGGACTCGATCTCTGGGCCCCAGGATCACACCCTGGGCCAAAGGTGGTGCTAAACTGCTGAGCCACCCGGGCTGCCCAAGAAAGCATAGTTTTTTAACAAATGGTTCTTGGGACATTTAGGTAGCCACTTGCAAAAGGAACCTCACACCATACACAAAAATTAACTCAAAATGTTTCTTAGACACGAATAGAAAAGCAAAAACTATAAACCTTCTAGAAGAATAGCTATGAGAAAATCTTTGCGACCCTGAATTCAGCAAAGATGTCAGATACAACATCAACAGCACAATCCATATCTAAAAAATTGATAAAATAGATTTCATCAAAATTTAAAACTTTTACACTTCAAAAGCTATCATTAAGGAAATTAAAGACATGGACCTAGAGGGCATTATGCTAACTGAAATAAGTCAAACAATGACAAATATCCTATGATTTAATTATATGTACAACCTAAACAACAAAACAAATGAACAAAACAGAAACAGAATCTTAACAGAGAATAAACCAATGGTTCCAGAGGAGATGGGATGGGAGGATGGGCAAAATAGATGAAGGAGATTAAGAGGCACAAACTTCTAGTTATAAAATAAATTAAGTCGTGAGGATGTAAAGTACAGCATAGGGAATACAGTCAGGAATACTGTAATACAGTCAAGAGGATAACTACACTGACAATGGTAAAATGACAATGGTATTTTATAATGTATAGAAAATATCAATTCCCAAGTTGTACAACTGAAACTAATATATAGAATGTCAACTATACTTCAATTTTTAATTAAAAAATAAATAAAATGAAAGGTCACAGACTAGAAGAAAAATCTTTGTGAATCACATATCTGATAGAGAACTTCTATTCAGAATACATAAAGAATTCTTATAACTTCACGATAAAATATACAACCCAATTTTAAAAATGGGCAAAAGACCTGTATAGGGGATCCCTGGGTGGCTCAGTGGTTTAGCACCTTCCTTCGGCCCAGGGCGTGATCCTGGAGTCCTGGGATCGAGTCCCACATCAGGCTCCCTGCATGGAGCCTGCTTCTCCCTCTGCCTGTGTCTCTGCCTTTCTCTCTCCGTGTGTCTCTCATGAATAAATAAATAAATCTTAAAAAAAAAAAAAAGACCTGTATATATATTTCAACAAAGAGGATATTATACAACTGGCTAATAAGAACACAAGAAGATGTTCAATATCATTTGTCATTAGGGCAATGTGAACCAAAACCACAATGAGGGACACCATACATCCATAAGAATGGCTAACCTCAAAGACACAGACGATGACAAATGTGGACGAAGATGTGGAGAAACTGTAAAACCCTCATATACTGATGGGAATGTAAAATGGTACAGCCACAGGAAAGTTTGGCAGTATCTTTAAAAAGTTAAACATAAACTTACCGCGCTATCTGGCAATTCCAATCCTAGGCATTTACCCAAGAGAAAATGAAATAGTTATCCATACAAAGACTTGTACATGAATGTTCCTAATAGCTTTGATCACAAAAGTCCAATGCTGGAAACAATCCAAACACCCATCAATTGGTGAAGGAAAGAAATGTAGTACAATCATGCAATGGAATAGTATTCAGCAATAAAAAGGAGTTAACTCCCAATTCCTGTGACATTGATGAACCCCATAAACGTTATGTTAAGTTAAAGCCAGATGCAAAAGTCTACATGGTGTTTGGTTCTACTTATGGGAAATGCCCAAGAAAGGCAAATCTAGAGACGGAAAGATCAGGTTGGCTGGTGTGGGAGCAGGGACTGACTCCAAGTGTAAACTCCTTGGCTCTAAGGAAACCTACTGGGGTGACAGAAATAGTCTAAACTTTGTGTCATTGGGATGATGGTCGCACACGTCTACACATTCACTAAAACTCATTGAACTATACACTTAGAATCAGTTATTTTACGGTGTTAAATGGCACCTTTATAAACCTGAAGAAAAAAAAATAACCAGTTCAACAAAGGACTCATTAGAGATTAAACAAGTCTGGCAATGTAATGGTAATTACTGAAGGTGGGTGATGGGTTATAGAGATTCCTTATACTATTTCTTCTACTTTTGTAGATGTTGAACATTTTTTATAGTAAAAGTGGTGGGTTTTTTAATGATTTTTGAAATTTATTTGAGAGAGAGAGCAGGGGCGGGGAGCAGCAGAGGGAAAGGAAGAAGCAGGCTCCCCGCTAAGCAGGGAGCCTGACACAGGGCTCAATCCTAGGACCCTAAGGATCGTGACCTGAGCTGAAGGCAGACATCAAACCAACCAAGCCACCCAGGCGTCCCTGTAATAAAAACTGTTTTTAAACAGACACTTTTATGTGTACAAAAATATTCTGGAGAAAAGAAATTTTTAAATCAAAGACTATGTACCTCTGATGAATGGACTGGGAGTAGCTGGGTGACCTTTTCATTTAAAGCTTTTTAATCCTAACTTTATTGCATGTATATAGATCACCTATATTCAAAATAAATATTTACATTTTAAAAAGGAGAAGGAAATGGGCTGCCTCTGAAAATACTTGGGCAAATTCCCCCTGAAAATGTACAGAAAATGGGAGCAATAAGATGAGAATGATGCACAGGGGATTCTGGCAACAGATGTGTCAGTAACCAGTGCTTGTTTCAGCAGTACATATACTAAAATTGGAATGATACAGAGAAGACAGCAATGGCCCCTGGGGCAAGACGTGTGAGTAACCAGATCAGTAATAATCCCTAACCTTAGAGAGAGGACTATAGAACCCCCTGAGAATCTTATGTCACTAGATGAAAGGTACAATATACAGAGTACAGTCAATGATATTTTAACAGTGTTGTATGGTGACAGGTGGTAGTTACACTTGTGGTGAGCATAGGTTTAGAGTTGTTGAATCATTTTATGTGTGCCTGAAACTAATACAACATTTTGGGTCAACTACAATTTAAAAAAAAAAAAAAAAAAAAGGCTATAGACCCTGTTCTCAGAAAAAAAAAAACAATTCAAAACACAGATTCCAGGAAGATCAAGGACCTAGAAGTTCCTAGGCCTCAAATAAAACCCTTGTACTGGTTACCATTCCACTTTTTATGACTCTGATTTCATTATCTCTGCAGCTCAGACAGCCTGCTAAAGGATGTTTGTCCCATAGTTCGTTTCTGTAGGGAAGTTAGGGAGTAGCTGCTTCTTGGGAAATTCCTTTGTATCTTCCTTTAATTTTTAATTGGTCATCATAGGAACTTCCATGTGAAGTTCAGTCTGAAAAGCCAATTAAGTATTTAGCAAATACCTGTTCAGAGCCAAGAAAGGAGCGGGAGTCCTAACATGTGAACCAGCCCATTCAATGTTATTTTGCTTCATTTGGTTTCCAACTCACGAGACAGCATGTCAAGAAGCAAAGTGATAGCAATCTAGAAGCCCTTCATGCTGTAATCTAACACCCCATCACTGGCAAAGATATGGGTGACCTGGAAAGTTATAAAGCTCAAGAGACCCAAGAATCAAGGTCCTGCCCTCCCTATCTATTTTATTCTAGGGGGGGCTGGGCATGCAGAAAAACTCTCCTAAGAGTCCAATGAAGAAGTGCTAGGACTAAAAAGTACCCCTCACCTCCTAAAATTTGCTCCACCTAGTTTAAAAGGTGTGAATAATTCTTCAAAAAGAAAGGAGGCGGGGGGAGAAGAGGTTTCCTGTTGAGATCTAAAAAATCAGTTCATTCACTCCCATCTCTCTGTGGCCAGAAGTTAACCTTTTATCTTCTGGAGGCCCCTGCCTTGTAGTCTTCTTTCCCATTAATAGCATCACCTAGCGACTGAATCTGGCCTGTCTGAACAGCCTTTTTGGTTCCTGGTTCCCATTCCATGTTTCCTGCCACAAAAGCAGCACCTTCCTATACAGTAAGCTAGATTCTTCTATTTCCTTCTCAAAAATAGTTGCCATTTTAAGATCATGTAGTAACTGCTCCCCAGATTAAGAAAAAAAGAAAAGAAAAAGGCTGTGGGGCACAGTTTGCCAACAGTTAACTGGAATCAATTACCCAACCAGGTGAAGCTCCCCAAGAGTTCAACCACACTTGCATGAGGGCTAATGACAGCTAAGGACCACTTACCAAGCAGCCCCCACAGAGCTAAGGAACTCAGAGGCCAAAAAGAAAAAGAGGAAGGGAAAAAAAAAAAAAAAGAACCAAATTAGCCTTGGGAGGCTCTGAAAACGTAGAGTTCATTTCAGAGCCCACAGATACAGAGTTGCCGTTGAGCAGAGATACAGAGAAAGACTCAAAGCTGCACTTTGGGAGTAGGGAAAAAACCACAGCTAGCTGTGGAAGTCCCAGTGAAAGTAACTACCCTTCACCAAGCAACAGACCACTGGATCTAAGCCTTCAGGCCAGAAAGTGCACAAGTAAAGCACAAGAACTGCACTGACCTTCCCCTCTGGGCATTTATAAAAGAATGCTCAGTTAGTTGAAGCAACAGGCTTAAGTTGTTCACCTCTGCAAGACTTCAAATCTTGGAACAGAAAAATTACACAGAGCTTTGTGCCAGGCACTCTCCTCTTTATATATATATATATATTTTTTTTTTTTGAGATTTTATTTATTTGACAGAACACAAGCAGGGGAAGCTGCAGGCAGAGGGAGAAGCAGACTCCTTGCTGAGCAGGGAGTCTGATATGGGGCTCCATCCCAGGACTCCGGGATCATGACCTGAGCCGAAGGCAGACGCTCAACAGACTGAGCCACTCAGGCGCCCCTCCTCTCATATTTTAATAATCACAATGATCCTTTAAGGACAGAGTCACTCCTCATTTTAAAAATAAGGAAACTGAATCAGTACGGGATGATAAAAAGTTCTGAAGATGGATGGTGCTGAGGGTTGCGCAACACTGTGAATGTAATTAATGCCACCTGATTGTATACTTTAAAAACTTAAAATGATATATTTTGCTATATATGTTTTACCACACATGCACAAAGATTTTAAAAATGGTTAACTGCAGTTTTTTAAAAAAAAGCTTGTCCAAAGTTATGAAATCAATCACAGTATCAGATTCTAGCCCAGGGTCCTTAGACCAAGCCTTAGTTTTTTTCACCTGTAAAATGGGCTTTTGTAGGGATCACATGAAATATTGGATGGGCATATGGTTTATCAACTGAAATGTATTGTGTGAGTAGAAATTTCTCCCTTGAAATCAGGGCTCATAGGGGATTACTATACACTTTTAATAGCTTTTGAATCAGAATGTCAGAGTAGGAAACACTTTATAGAGAAACTAGTTTATTCAGGGATTGCAAAATCAAACACTTAGCGAGATCATGCAAGTGACCTAAACGGTGATACTACCCTGGGGTGATACAGGAAGGTGCTGAGAAGGAAGTCATGAGCAGGGCCCTGAATAGGGAATGCCCCTAACAGGGAATCTGGGCCCAAATTCTCAGGAGAAAATGAAAACCTAGAAGCTTTTAAATGTGAAATCTCCCAATTAAACGTTGGCAACCAGGGTGCCTCGGTGGCTCAGTCAGTTGGGTGTCTGCCTTTAGCTCTGGTCATGATCCCAGGGTCACAGGATTGAACCCCGAGTCAGGTTCCCTGCTCAGCAGGGAGCCTGCTTCTCCCTGTTGTCCCAGCTCATGCGCTCTCTCTCTCTCTCTCTCTCTCTCTCTCTCTCTCGTGCGCGCGCGCGCAAATGAATAAAATTTTTAAAAAGAAAATGTTGGCAACCAACTCAAAAACTTTTAAGTTCTGGGTCAGTCAAAACCAAACCAAACCAAACGAAACAACCTCCCCTCCCCACAAATCAAGTCCATGTTAGGATGTGGTCCATGGACTGCCGAACTTATAATCTGATGTACCATGAGTAGAAAATGAGGCCCAAAGATGCTAAGTGACTTGCCAGGGCACCCAAACTCCCTTCTAAATTGCCATAAGAATTCAGTTCCAACTTGTGCTTTGATTTTGTTTTTTAAGGACTATAAGTAGCACTTAGCATATCCTCAGAATACAAACCCTGGGGATTTCAGACAGTGGGAGGCCTGTCAGTTTAATGCTCATGCAGAGGTGAGAAATCATGTTAGGAAGGCAGAGAAGGAAGCAATGAAGAGGACTGAGATGGAACTGAGAAGTCCTGGGTGTCCCCAACAGTGCCCCATTTGGGAAACACTAGTGTCAGCAAATGGTTCAAGGATCAAAGCAGGTTGGGGTGTGGTAGGTGGCTATCATTCGTCTATGGCCAGATGGCCCTGCTCATCCTGGGTCCTTCCCACCTTCCTGCCAGTGCCCAGAGATCAAAACTCAACCTTCTCCACCATTCTGCGATTGATTCTTTTAATGCCAAGATCAAAGGGGAACTTTTGTCCAAGTTGTAAAAGAGAAACCAAGAGGCAACTTAATGTTGTTTCAGCCTCCTCTGTACTTCCTGAGAGGATTAAGACACTTCTTTAAAGGGACTGCTAGGAGAAACACATCTGAACCAGGGCCTGGTATTGGCACCTTAGCTCCAAGGAACACCGCGGCTCCTGCAGAATTCATGCCAGGCAGGGCAACTGGAGAGATCAAAAAGCACAACCAATAGACAGTAGCTTGGAAAGACTACAGAAACTATGATCATGGGGAGAAAAAGAAAAAAACAAAACAATAACCCTTAAATTTGAGTATTCTAGGGATCCCTGGGTGGCGCAGCGGTTTGGCGCCTGCCTTTGGCCCAGGGCGCGATCCTGGAGACCCGGGATCGAATCCCACGTCAGGCTCCCGGTGCATGGAGCCTGCTTCTCCCTCTGCCTGTGTCTCTGCCTCTCTCTCTCTCTCTCACTGTGTGCCTATCATAAAAAAAAAAAAAAAAAAAAAAAAAAAAAATTTGAGTATTCTAAACTACAGAATTTTCAAATTTAAATTTTGAAACCATCAAGTTCCACTAAAGTAATAATCCCCAGAGTATGTTCCATATTTTCAGTATTTCCATAAACAATGAGATACGAGCCTACCTCTCACCTAAGACCCAGGTGGATCAACTTAGTATCCTGTAACTTCATAAAGCCATCTAAATCCAGGGGTAGGAGGAAAGCAGGAAAACTAGAGAGAAATTCTGCTTACACCAGCTAATCAATCTACTGCCATGGTGGGAGAAGTCTTGCCCTGCAGGTTTAGGAAACACCCACTATGCTAACACAGACCTGAGAGGTGGCAGCCCAACCCCTGGGGAAGAAGAGCCATTCACTATAAAAAGGGAAGGAGGGAAAAGCCCATAAAATATTTCTAAAAACTTGTACCCATAACCCTAACTTTCGAAATAAAAGGACAAACCAAAAACCCAGCCTGTTCCCATAGTCACTAAATCCACTAGCTTAGTACCTCTTTGGTTGTATGAATTGCCAAACAAATTCATATATCCCAAAGCAGATCCACAGCTCCCCATCCCCACTGGTTGTGAAACAGTTAACAAGGGTGTGGAGACTATTCTGACTTCCGTTTGACAAAGTGCTTGACACAGGACAAACTCCAGTCTGTATGTGACCTCATTTTGCCTATTACACACATCCCTCCGTAATAAATTCACTTCCACACATCTTCACTATTGCATCAAACATGAAGTTTCTCATGCACTGGCCTATGTGGGTCACTGTATACATGATATCTTCAGTTTTTTAAAATCAGTTACTGTATCTACCACGAAAGCACAGGGTAACACTCCCAAGTGACAGGACATACACTGAATCGCTGTGCTTTTCACTGAGCTTAGAATAAAATCCCAACTCCTTCTCATGGTTTCTCTGCAGGCTGAAAACAGTTGACTCCCCTAATGTTCTGGAAGGGTGGGAAGCACCTATAGAGCAGTTTATTTCAAAATGCAGCCCTTAGACAGCAAACTGTAGACTACAATCCACTGCAATTATAAGCATGCTTTTAGAAACACAGCTGCTCCTGCCTCTCCAGTTTCATATTGAATCATCCCTCCCCCACCCCTCACCATGCTTCAGCCCCTCCAGCCTTGTGTTCCTCAAATATACCAAGCTCTTTCCCACGTTGGTCCTTTACGCTTGCAATTTCCTTTACTAGGAAGACTCTTTGCGTTGCTGGTTCCTTCTCTGACCATTTAATCCAAAGTACTTGCATCACTCCATTGCCTGCAATCACTATCACTTCGCCTTGCTATCTTCAGGGCATTTACCACTATCTACATTACCTTGTTCATCTACTTGTTTACTTGTTCACTGCGTCTCCTCAGACTAGAAAAGCTCCACAAGCTCCATCTTGACCCTCTAATTCACAGCTATACTCCTAGGTCTTGGCACAGAGCACACACTTTTGTTGATTAAGTCAACGTGTGACAGAAATATGTACTGCTAACTTATTACCTCTTAAAAACCTCTGAACAGGGCATGAAATATCCAGTGCAATGTTACAAATGCCACTTTAACTTTTTCCCTATGGCAAGGGAAAGTGTGACTTTTCCTGTTATATTCTTATACCATTCTTGTTCTGATTGTGGTCCAGAAAAAAATTGGTTTCAACATATCACTCATGGTTTAAATTGAAGTCTGAGACCACAGAAATCAAGCAAGGCTGGGATATCTTCTACCTGACCTCAGGTTCTAAATAAGGAGTCCCCTCTTAAGAACGCCTGGTGGCTCAGTCAGTTGAGCGTCTGCCTTTGGATCAGGTCATAATCCCAGGGTCCTGGGATCGAGCCCTGCATCAAGCTCCCTGCTCAGTGCGGGTCTGCTTCTCCCTATGTTCTCTGTCTCTCTCTCAGGTAAATGAAATAAAATAAAAAATAAGGAGTCCATTGGCAGCCCCGGTGGTGCAGCGGTTCAGCGCCGCCTGCAGCCCAGGGCATGATCCTGGAGACCCTGGATCGAGTCCCGCATCAGGCTCTCTGCGTGGAGCCTGCTGCTCCCTCTGCCTGTGTCTCTGCTACTTCTCTCTCTCTCTCTGCATCTCTATGAATAAATAAATAAAATCTTTAAAAAAAAAAGAATAAAAAAAGAAAAAAAAAGGAGTCCCTCATTAAACAAAAAGGATGTTATCTGTTGGTTAACAGAAGGAGGCAACTCATTGTCCGCCAGTAACCTACCCTTATTTGGAGAAAACCAACACCAAAGAATTTAAACAAGAATCTTCCTTTGCTAAAGTCAAATGTCACCTCCTTTTTTCCCCTGTGTTTTCCTTTACATTCACTCTTAGGATGAAAGTATCTGCTGAGGAAGCAACACACAGAAGATCTAGAAAAATCACTCAGGACGAAGTGACTTCAATTCTGGTTCTGGTCTCTAGACAAGCAGAATGTGAGCTGAGCTTCTGGAAGAAAGGCCACTCCTTCATAGGTCTGCTTCCAGGGTTCTATACTAGGAGCCAGGAAGTTCTGACCCACTTTCCAGGCACAGCTCTTTCACCCACACCCTCATCCATATACAGCCTTCATTCATCCTAACGAGCTCCATTCTAATGAACCTTCTTCCTAAAGAGCTGTGTGGGGCATCCAAGGGGAAGGCAGCCAGACAAGGCTAGGAGAGTGTTTTTCACAAATCACCTGCATCATACTCACTGGTGTGCTTATAGAAGTGCAGGTTCCTGGGCATCACCTAGACCTAACGAACCAGAACTTTGGAAGTGGGGCTCAGGAAACTGCATTTTTTAACATGCCTCCTCCCCACCCCCAACACACACACACCCCCAGAGTCTCAGGCACAGAGAAGTTTGAGAACCAATGGGATAAAAGCTCCCCAGGAGAGAGGTAGACGGCTGATTTACAGAAGACCAGATAAATGTTTAGAGGGAGGGTCTGGAGATAGAAAATGGAGGAGAGGGTGTAAGGGCATGCTCCGGGTAGCGGGGGTCAAGACCTGTGCGCGGTGGGAACCAACGGCTGGAGGTGGACAGAAGACAGGGAAAGGATCTGAGACGGGTCAGAGGTGAGGTCGCGTCCGCGGACTGGTCAGGACAGGGGGAGGCGGACCGCGGTGAGCGCAAAGTCTGGACGTAAGGAGGAGGAGCAAGGGCGGGAATAATAGGGCGGCTCTTCGGAGGGACCGAGGCTGGCAAGTGAAAATTAGCAAAAGGGGGTCACAGGAGGCGGAGACCAAAGCAGGAATAGGAACCGGCGGAGACGGTAACCGAGACCTTTCCTCCGACCGGGTGCCTCCCCCAAAACTCCGGGCCTTGACAAGCCTGAGTGCGGGGCCGGGGTCGGGGAGGGGGAATTTGGGAGAAACAGGCCCAGTCAGAGGCGTCCCTAAAGCCTGAGCTAGGGGTCCCGGAGGTGGCTCGGGCCAGGCATGGGCCGCTGGAAGGTCCTGGGATCCCCCGAAGGGCCCCGCTCCAGCTCTGACTCCCGGAGTCTCCTTCACTCACCATCGCAGCCGCCATCTTGGATCCACGTGTCGCCGTAATGACGTCAGCGGAAGTGGTGTTTCCCTGGTTACGGAGTTTAACTCCGCTGGGTGCTGCCTGGCTTCAGTCACTCCTGTAGTCGTGGTCAGCAAAGGGGCGAGAAGAGTTAGCTGCTAGTCGGCAGCCTGGTCTGGGCAGTGTGGTCCCTGATTAGGTGACGAGCGGATGGTGTAACTATGGGAGCCATATTAACTCCTGGCAGGGACTGCTCCTCCCCCCCCACCCCACTGTATGGTGGGTAATGGAGGTGTGCGTAAACGCGTCAGCTCTCTGGACGCCATATTTGCTATTGGCGTTGCCAGGGTTACCTGAGGCCTTGATTTGGTGCGTGGGATTGGTACCAGGGCTCCCATAGAAACCTAACTCCCGGAATCATTTGTAATTAAATATCTAGTTATTTGCTTGACTATTTTATATCCTCTCTAATAGATTGTAATCCCTATGAGGGTAGGATCCTGTCTTTTATTTAACTTTACTCTGTCTTATTCTCATTTGCAAAATAGGTAAGGAATTATAATAGGTTTATGATGAGGATTCAATGACGTTACATAGCGTGTATTCAATAAATAATTGTCTTATATACTTATGTATACTTCTTTGGGTAGATGGTAGGTGCCCAGTACAATACACTACTTATCAAAGGAATGTATGAAAAGCAGCGTATTTAGTGGAGGAAGATATCTGTGAATGTGGACTACACCATGGTCTGGTTAGCTAAAAGTGTGACTGAAGTAAATCTTCCTAAGCCTCAATTTACAATATTTGGAAAGGGACTCAAAGAGTCATGGTGTTAAAATTGGGAGAGACCAGAAAGTTCATTTATTCCATGTATCCCCGTAAAGTGGATACAGTACCAGTGCTACCAGTAACTGTTTCAAAAGGTTGTTAAAAGAATAATGATGATTAAAAAAAATCAGTACTTACTGGGCATTTGCTGTGTGCCACAGTCCTTAGCATTATGCCAAAGCCATTCGTAAGACTTTCATCTAGTCCTATCTCTTCGCAGGGGACAGTTGAACTCTGACCCCCACCTATGGGTGCCAATGTAGTGGACTGTCCACAAAGATGGCCGCCAACAAGTCTTCCCATCTTTGGGTGATCACGCTGTTTCCTCTATCAGGAGGTAGACTATTTCTCTTTCCTTTGAATCTGGCTGGTCATGTTACTTGCTTTGACCAAAGAATGTGGTACAACTGACTCTGCTAGTTCTGGACTAAGCCATAAGAGGCTTGGTGGCTTCTGCTTCTACTGTCTTCCACTCTCTGGCTACCCCGTGGGAGAATCACATGGAGAGGGAGGGAGGCCCAACCAACTCCTCAAGATATTCTAGAAACTCCAGCTGAGTACTACACATGTAAATGAAGTCATCTTGGACATTCCAACCCAAGCTGAACTGCCAGCTGAATGCAGCCACATGAATATCCTCATTAACATCATATGGAACAGAAAAACTGCCCAGCCGAGCCCAGTTGTTTAAGATTTTGGAGTGGTTTCCCATGCTGCAGTAGATAATTGAAACACACATCTGTTAACTCTTAGGATTCACAAAACCATCCTGAAGAATAGCAGAACAGTTATCATCCCCAAGGGTGCGGAAAGATTGATAACCTAGGAGAGATTTGCCTGGAGTCACATAGCTAGTAAGCCATAGATCCCAAACTTGCAATCAGTTCTTCTGGTGATTGAATCCTGGATGCTTCCTACGATTTCTAGACACATGAAGAGGGATGACTGATAAGGAGCAAAACTCCATGAATGACCTATCATTCCTCAGTATTTCTATTTCTATTATTCCTTGTATTTTCTATTTCCCTGGAAGGCTTTCATATCTCAATCTCTTTCAGTAACATACACCAGAATCCTAGAGCTAGACTGCCCAGGTTCAGATCCTATCTCCACCGCCCAATAGCTCCGTGACAAGGACACATTTCTTCTTGAAAACGTTTTATTGTGGTAAAATTTATATCATATAAAATTTACCATTTTAATCACTTTTAGGTGTACAGTTCAGTGGTATCAACTACATTAATGATATTGTGCAGCCATCACCACCATCCATCTCCAGAACCTTTTCATCATCCCAAACTGAAACTCTGTGCCCATTAAAACTAACTCCCCATTAAGGCTACCCCCAACCCTTGGTAACAACTAGTCTGTTTTGTGTCTCTATGAATTTGCCTATTCTAGATACCTCATATAAATGGAATCATGCAATATTTGTCCTTTTGTATATGGTTTATTTCATTTAGCATAATGTCCTCAGGTTTCATCTATGTTGTACCATGTATCAGAATTTCCTTCTTTTTAAGTCATTTGGGTTGTTTGCACATTTTGGCTATTGTGAATAATGCTTCTGTGAACATTGGTATACAAGTAATCTGTTCCAGTCCCTGCTTTCAATGCTTTGAGTATATATGAAGAAATGAAATTGCTGAATCATGTGGTAATTCTATGTTTAACTTTTTGAGGAACTACCATACTGTTTTCCACAGTCACTGCACCATTTTAAAATCCCACCAGCAATGCGCAAGGGTTCCAATTTCTCCACATCCTCATCACCACTTGATATTTTCTGTTATTTTTAATAATAACCATCCTAATGGAAGTGAAGATGGGCAAGTTTCTTAACCTCTCTAAACTTTGACTTCCTCATAAAAGACCTTACTTCATATGATGGTTATATGTACTGAATAAGTTAATATATGTCAAAAGCTTAGAATAGTGTCTGTCACACGGTAAGTGCAATATATGTGTTTGCTGTTATTGTTTTGTGGTCAGCAGGGTGGGCCTTCTCATCTAGAATGATGAAGAGGCTAAGATAAAGAGAATTAAGGAAACTGGACAAGTAACCTGATGAATTAGAAGGGGTCTAAGGCCAGACTAAAATCCATTAAGTTGTGTCCATGCCTCTGCTGTACAACCAGACAGACAAAACCAAGCCCAAATCAAAGGGCTCTTATAGTAACACCAGGGCATGTAGTTCCCGGTACCTGCAGAAATGCTTCTCCAAGGAGAATGGGAAGGTAGAGCTGGGGTTTAGGGCAAATCTGATCCTCAGGTATCTCCAAGGAGATACCTGTGTTCTTTTCACATTTATTTCAGTTATTTGTTGTTAAATAACCCACTATAAAACTCAGTGGCTCAAAACAACAATAATTTATTATTTCTCTTGACTCTGTGAGTTGGCAGTCTGGGCCATTCTGATAGTCTTACCTGGGATCTCTCACGTATTTTTAGCAGATGGTTCAGCTGGGGCTGTAGGGTGCATGGTGGCTTCTTATGCCTGAGTGTTTGGTGCTGGCTGTCAGCAAGGCCTCTCTCTCCATGCGGGCGCTCATCCTCAAGGACGGTCTCAGGTTCATGGCGGTGAGTGAAAGTTGCAAGGCCTCCTAAGGTCTAAGCTTCAGAACTCCCACAGCATCAGTTCTGCCATATTCTATGGGTCAAAAAAAGTCACAAGGTCAGTCCAGAGTCAGAGTGGGAAGAGACCACACAAGGGCATGAATTCAGGGGGGTATGATTTGTTGAGGTCATTTTGTAACAATCCACTGTGCCATCCTTCCTTCACACCCCCACCCCCTGTCCATGAGGCCTCTCTGGAAGCCTTCTATGTGGCTTCCTACTGCTTGCTATCCCTGTCACCTCTAATCTTGATTCTTCACTTAACAGGCATTGTGATAACATAAAATCTCAAGTCCTCACCATGGCCTACAAGGTCCTGCGTGATCAAGTTTGTCTTCTACCATTTGCCCCGTCATTCACTGGGCTCCAGCCACATAGATATCCCTGGCCCTGCTTATCTGCACCTCAGGACCTTTGCACTTGAAGTTCCTTCTGTCCAGAATACTCTTCTCTCAGCATTTTGTTTTGTTAGCTCCTTCTCATGTTTGGGTCTCAGCTCAGCTATCACCTTCTCAGAGATGTGTTCCCTGGCCACATATAGATACAGATATAACTTGGTCATTTGTTATTGTCTATCTCCCATCAAAACCTGGACTGGATTTATGTTGTTACCAACTGTGTTCCTATTAAGTATGTGCTCAAAAATTTTTTTGCATGTTTACATTAGGAATTGATCTCAAGCCTCAGTGTATCAGTTGGGAAAAGATCCAGCTATAAAGAAGAACCATCCCCCCTCCCACCAAAATAATAGTGGCTTAACAAGTTGGAAGCTTACTTTCCTCTGTCTTAGCTTGGTTTCCCTAGAAGCCAATTCTGAGACAAGGATTCAAGTCAAAGTAGTTTATTGGAGAGGTGAAGGGACACCAGAAGGCAATGATGTACAAGAGCTGGCTTATACTGTTTGCAAGTGCCAATAGTTAAATTTTTTGGAATTTTGTAAGCCAATTGTTGGCTGTAGGCATTATTGAAAATTAAGTTATGTAAATTTTAAATTAAATAAATGATATTAAAATAAAAAATATGAAACTCTACCACTTAATCATTTTACTATATTTTACTATTATCTATGCTCTTGTGCTCGCTTCGGCAGCACATATACTAATATTATCTATGCTCTTGAGGTTGTTCATACCTATTTTATCTGTATGATAGAAATATTATGAAATGGTGTACTACTGCACATCTTTCCCCCATTCTGAGCTCAGTAGCATTGAATTGGTAGCAGAGCCAGCTTATCCATTAATGCAGTAGGCACATATACAAGGCCCACTCCACTTTTAGAGGCCATGAAAAGAAATTAATTTCTTTATTTTTTAAAAAGATTTTGACAGAGAGAGAGAGAGAGCACAAGCAGGGGGAGCAGCAGGCAGAGGGAGAGGGAGAAGCAGGCTCCCCACTGAGCAGAAAGCCCAAATGCAGGGCTCAATCCCAGGACCCTGGATCATGCCTGAGCTGAAAGCAGATGCTTAACTGACTGAGCCACCCAGGTGCCCCAAAATCAATTTCTTTTAAAATCAGAAGGAAAACATGAATTTTGGGGTTGGAGGGAAAGTTTTTTTTTTGAAAGTTTTAATATGTACTATTATTATATATAAATAAGTAATTTATATATTAAATATGTAGATATTGAAATAAAAAAATACACACACACACACACACAAAAGTGCCTAAGGCTTGTGAAAGTCATAATGCAGTTCTGGTTGGTTGGTAGCTTGAAATTGGCAATGGTGGGAATATTTATACCACCCCAAATCAGCAAATGCTACAAATCAGAGCTTGAATATTTATTTTGCTAGCAAACATTTTCTGTAAAGGGCCAGGTAGTAAAATATGTTAGGCTTTGTAGATTGTGTGATTGTGTCATAATTCTCAACCCTGCCTTGCAGTACAAAAGCCACTACAGACAACAAATAATGGGTGTCGCTGTGTTCCAATAAAACATAGTCTAGTCTGCCCTAGTTTCCCATGCCCTGGTCTAGACTTAGCATGCTAAAGAAAAAGCCAGTAGTGCAGATTCAACGTTAAGTGTGTTGTATCTGTAGCTGTTACACACAAAAATGTGACAGTATTTGAAACTCTTACCTGAGTTAGGAAAAAAGTTGGTCATGTCCTTGACTAATGACTGAAGTTCCAGTGTACATCTTCATTATTTCATTTTCATTTTATTCATGAATATAAATAAAACTATCAACCCACAGTCATGTCAGAGCTATACTTGGAGAGGGTATGTTGTCAAGCAAGTTACCTCTGTGAGTAACTGAAGTGTAATCCTATGGGAAAACTCTAGAAAACAACCCCAAACACACACCTCACAGTTATCCCACTAAAAGAGCAAGGGAGCTGGGATATTTATACACCAACTTCCAAAAGTCGTTAGTGAGGATTTATCCAAGAGAAGGTTAATTTCTCAGCACTTGACCTTCTGAGAACACTGGCAGCTGAGGCTTTCTGCAGCGTTAGGAAAAGAGCCCTTAGACTCACAGTGGTGGAATTAATGGCAGCTAAAAAAATCTAGCCCACTTTAAGGGATACTGACAGTGCATTCCACACTCTCTGAAGTAAAAGTCTGGAAGACCCTTCTAGTTGCTGTGCTGGCTGTGCTTAAAATATTGTCAGATATCTAGGCCCCATCTGGCTTTGCCATCCCTAGAGTTAATTCATGTTCCTCAGGGTCCAATATGATAGCTAGAGCTCCAGCCTTCACATGCACATTCTAGGCACCAAGATAGAGGAAGAGATGAAAAATAAGGAGCAAAGTGTCCACATCAGTTGTCTTTTAAGGGAGGATATTGAAAGATGTTTTAACACACTTCCACTTACAACCCATTGTTCAGAACTTAATCACCTGGCCTCACTTAGCTGCAAGAGGGAGTGGGAAGTGCAGCCTTCATTCTGGGTAGTCACACACCCCCTGATAAAAATATTGTTTCTCTGGAAGAAGGAGGAATGTGGAAATGGCGACAACTAGCAGTCATTGCCAACTCCCAAAAGGGAAGAGATGCAAATGGAATGCAAATTGATATAACCTTATGTCAAAATATACTGTGATGAGGATAGACACATATCAAAACTGAGGACCCAGGTCAGGGAATAAGGAGGTAGTTTTACTGCAATTCACAAGGGAAAAATGAAACAAATCCTTTCCCTATATTTAGACTCAAAGCCACAGCTGGATACTAGATTACAGCAAGTCATTGATACTTAGAGTGGAGGCACCTTATTTGTGCCTTCCTTTGCCACCTTCCAGGGGAGGAGTGCATCAGTTTTCTCAAAGTATTGGTGGCACAAAATTTATCTCCATGTTTTTGTTTGCTTTTTTATTTAACAGACTTTATTTTTTTAGAGAAGTTTTAGGTTTACAGAAGGATGAATAGAAAACACAAAATTACCAAAATTACCGTTATACCCTCTCATCCAGTTCCCAGTTTCCTCTATTATTAACATGTTGCCTTAGTGTGCTACATATGTTACAGTTGATGAGCCTATTATCATTATTAACCTAAGTCCTTGGTTCACATGAGGATTCACTCTTTGTGTCGTACACTGAGTTTTGACAGATTTATCTACCATTAAGAGTATCATACAAAATAGCTTCACTACCATAAAAATCCCCTATATTCCATTCTATTCATCTCTCCCTCTCTGCCAAACCCCTGGCAACCACCAATCTTTTTATTATCTCTGCAATTTTGACTTTTCTAGAATGTTCTAGAGCTGGAATCCTACAACCTTTTCAGGTTGGTTTCTTTTACTCAGCTATGTGCATGTAGGTTTCTTCCATGTCTTGATAGCTTGTTTCTTTTGACCACTGAACAATATTCCATCGTATGGATATACCATAGTTTGTTGATGGACATCTTGGTTGCTTTCAAATTTTGACAATTATAAGTAAAGCTGCTACAAACATTAGTGTGTATGTTTTTATGTGGAAAAAGTTTTCTTTTTTTTTCTTCTTTTTAAAAAATATTTATTTACTCATGAGAGACACACAGAGAGAGGCAGAGACACAGGCAGAAGAAGAAGCAGGCTTCATGCAGGGAGCCCGACATGGGACTCGATCCCGGGTCTCCAGGACCACGCCCTGGGCTGAAGGCAGACGCTAAACCACTGAGCCATCCAGGCTGCCTCTGGACAAAAGTTTTCAACCTGCTTGAGTAAATATCAAGGAGTACAATTACTGGATTGTGTGGTAAGACTATATTTAGTTGTGTAAGAAACTATCAAATGTCTTCCAGAGTGGCTGTACCATTTTGCATTCTTGCCAGCAATGAATGAGTTCTTGTTGCTCCATGTCCTTGTCAGCTTTTGGTGTTGTCAGTGTTTGGATTTTGGCCATTCTGAGTAGTGTGCAGTGGTATCTCATTGTTATTTTAATTTGTATTTCTCTAATGATATATAATGTTGAGCATCTTTTCATATGCTTATTTGCCTTCGGCATATCTTCTTTTGTGAGGTGTCTGTTCACGTCTTGGACTATGTCTTTAGTGGGTTGTTTGTTTTCTTATTCTTGGCTTTTAAGGGTTCTTTGTATATTTGGGATATTGGTCTTTTATTAGATATATTTTGCAAATATTTTCTCCCAGATTGAAGGTTTTCTTTTCATTTTCTTAACAGTATCTTTCTCAGAGCAGAGTTTTTAATTTTAGTAAAGTCTGATTTATCAATATTTTCTTTCATGGATTGTGCTTTGGTGTTGTATCTGTCCTCATGTTTTAATCTATCTTTCCTGTGGCCCGAGGGATAAATCACAGCACAGGACAGTGTAAACTAAAAGAGCAAGAGGATGGGAATTGACTCCTGGTCTTTTCCGTGTAGCAAAAGGCTCCCTCGTATGGATTACTGAACAATGTACCACAAATCATGAGTGGAAATTCCTACTGTAGGAGCCTGAGCTCTGCTTTCAGATACCCAAAGACACATCCCAAATGAGAAAGCAGGAGAGAAATTCAGTTACCAACTAGGTACGTTGAAACACTGCTAGCTTCATTTTACACTGCTTATACTCAGTTCCTCTGTGCTTCTCAGAGGTACAGAACCAATTCAGTATAGGGTTTCAGGAGACCCTGGCAGGTGCTGAGATGTAAATTCTTCAGGGGATGCAATAATATAGAAAGGAATCCTCTCACTGTCCACCTCTTCCCATAATTCCCCTTACAACAAAAGCTAATGCTTTCAGCTGAGAAGATATGAAAGAAGGGCTCACTGCCTCCTTGTCTTCTCTGCTTTCTTCCCATATCTCCTCCTCTACTGAGAGCTTCCCATGCAAGTTACCAGATACCTCTCAGCAGCCACATCTCTAGACCCTGGTATTCCTACAATGGTGGGTACCATCTTAATAACCATGATGGCTGCTTGGGCATGGGAAATGCCCAGACTGTGGACAGCCCTGCAGCCCTTGGGGGGACCCAGACTAACTAGCTCATGTATCAGTGTGGGTTGTCAGGAAAATCAGAGCCCCAATCATGAAAAAATCATTCCTATAATTTTGGCAAACTCAAGCTCTTTGGAGATAAAACCCCACTGGCATCCCAGTGCCAGTGTGATAGGCAGAATAATGCCCCTCCTCCTTGCCCACGATGTCACTGTCCTAATCCTTGGAACCTATGAATGTGTTGCCTTACGTAGCAAAAGAGGCTTTGTAGATGTGATTAAGGATTTTGAAATGGAAACGTTAGTCTGGATTATCGAGGTGGGCCCAATGTACCAACAGGTGTCCTTACAAGAGAAATAGGGAGGCAGTAGACAGACTCAAAGTGGGAGATGTGATGTCAAGCAGTTTGGAGTGATGAGTGTAAGAGAAGAATGAGTCAGGGAACATATCAGCCTGTAGAAGCCGGAAAAGACAAGGAAGTGAATTCTCCCCTAGAGGCTCCAAATGCACATAGCCCTGCTAAACCCATTTCAGACATCTGACCTCTGGAACTGTAAGGTAATGAATTTGTATTTTAAGCCACCAAGTTTGTGGTCATATGTTACAGAAGCCATAGGAAATGAACACATACAGGGACTATTTTGGGGCAGTTAGAAACCTTGGGAGACTTAGACCCCATTTCTCTTCATACTACCGGTTTTTGGAAGGGTCCCTTTCCCCTTTCTGACTCATCATCCAGCAAAAGGCGAATAGATATTCAGGAACTGGCAGGACAAGACAAGCCGATCTGTCAGTAAAGGCTTTAGCATTCATATCTTTTATTTAAATATTTATTTCATTATTTTTAAAAGTTTTCCATCCAAAGCACAGCTGTAACTGGAATCCAGCTGTCCTAGGCAATAGAAATATCAACTTGGGGTCTCCTGAGGATGGCGGATTATAGATTGCTAGAGTCAAAAAGAGATTGTCCAGTTCAACCCACCCACTTGACAGACGAGGAACTGTGGACTGGAACGAGGTGGGGTGTCTGGGGATGGGAAGGGTGAGCAGGTACCAGACAGATGGCATCAGCTGGGTACCTGGCCCCGCCCTGGTTCCTCCCATCATGGCTGCTGTTGGTACTGGCTCTCAGTGGCTGTGTAGAAGTCCTCCAGCACACTCTGGATATATTCAAAGGTGGGCCGCTCCTCAGGGCGGTTCTTCCAGCAGCGTGTCATAATGTTGTAGAGCTCCTCAGGGCAGTGCTCTGGTCGAGGCATCCGGTATCCGCGCTCCAGTGCCCGGATCACCTCAGGGTTTGACATCCCTGAGAAGGAGCCGTGGAATTAAAAAGGGAAGGATTGGGACAGGGAAACCCCAGGTGCCTCTCCAGCAACCATCACTTCCCACCTCCCCAGGGAGCTGAGCCCTTCCCACTATGAAAGCCAGGAACCCCGTCCCAGACTCTCCTACTAGGGCAGGAGCATGGCACCCAGTTTGGACCAATGAGAGCTGAGAAGCATTCTCCCAGGAGACTGCCAGGAAAAGTGTTCCTCCCTTGGAAGATACACCCTTCTTCTTTCCTACGACACTGAGAGACAACATGATCTTTGGAGCTGCGCAGCCTCCCAGGGAAGACCATCACAGACAAGCTAACCTAGAGTCCTGAGTGCTGTTGAGTGCCTGAAGCAGCCAGTCACCAATGCCAGACTCCTTGTCACGGAGACCAATCACTTGCCTATTGTTTCCACCACTCTTTATTATTTTGTTACTTATGGCCTAATGCTTCCTAATGGATATAGGTTCCATAACCCATTGCCTGGTTTTTACTGATGTACTCTCAAGACAAAACAGGAAGTCTATCTCAATGTCACTCTGTGAGTGGGACTATTTCCTTGTTCCATTGAAGTTTATGTGAGATATCCTTAAGAACAGTCTTCTAGGGTGACAGGCATTAAGGAGGGCAAGTGATGGGACGCCTGGGTGACTCAGTGGTTCAGTGTCTGCCTTTGGCTCAGCGCATGATCCTGGGGTCCTGGGATCAAGTCCTGCATCGGGCTCCCAATAGGGAGCCTGCTTCTCCCTCTACCTATGTCTCTGTCTCTGTCTCTCTCTCTCTCTGTATATCTCTCATGAATAAATAAAATCTTAAAAAAAAAAGGAGGACAAGTGATGAGATGAGCACTGGATGTTATACTATAATGTTGGCAAATCGAATTTAAATTAAAACATTAAAAATAAACACATGCACACATCTACATGTCTATGATGCCCAATTTTCTATTAACAGTCTAGAGATCCAAACTCATATATCCAAGTGCTTCCCTGAACATCTTTACTTGGATCTTTACAAGTCACCTCAATTTTAACAGGGCCAAAACAGAACTCTTGAATTTCTACCCCCAGACCATCACCCACCTGGCTGCTCAATTAAAACCAAGAGGATCAACCTTGATTCTTCTCTCTCTTTCTCTCTCTCTCACCTTCCATATCACCAAGTCACATTTTTACTTATTTTGAAACATAGTATCAATCCATCCACTTACCTCTGTCTCCATCACTTCTTCCTGTCCCACTGCTGCGACTGCTACCTTCTCCCCCAGCCCCCAATCCACTCCCATGCTGAATGAACCAAAGCTTCACTTAAAGATGGAAATCAGATGATGCCACTTCCCCTCCCATGGCTTCCATACACTTAGACTAACATCCACAGTCCACACTCTTCACCATGACCATGGGCCCTACAGATCTGGCCCCTGATGACCTCCTCGTTTACCATCTGCTCTCATTCCTTGTCTCCAGCTACCAGGCTTCCTTGCTTTTTCTTCAGGCACACTTCAAGGCCAAAGAGCTAGCAGTGCCTTCTACCTGGGATCTTTTCCCTAGTTCTTCACTAAGCTGTCTTTCAACTCAAATAGGACCTGCTCTGACAGGAGCGGGGAGCACCATAGGTGCTCCATTCACTCCCTCTCACACGCCCTGCTTCATTTTCTACTCAGCAGTGATCTCCAGTTGAGAATGTGTATGCATGTTCCTCCAGGCTAGAATGTGCTCATCTCACTATATCCTCCATGCATAACACACAGGAGAAATCTGATAATAATGATGAATGAACCAACTATCTATGCCTTTTATTTCTAATCTTCACAACCACTTCTGCAAAGTAGATAGCATTACCCATATTTTTAAAGGTGAAGACGCTAGGGTAGGAGAAGTGAAGTGAATTTCTCAAAGTGTGATTGTTGATGGGGCAAGATTCAAATTCAGGATGGTTTATATACAAAGTCAAGGATCTGCCTTTCTCCTTCTCCCCAGTGTTCTGGCTATAGATACCCAAGAGACATCTCAACCAGAAAGGAACAGAGAATAACATTATTTATGGAGTCTCAGGCAATCTACATACACATTGGGTATATCTTTGTACCTACATGGTCTACTCAGCATAGGGTGTTGCCCATAGGCATGGCAATAAATTCATCCATTCAACAAGTAGTTATTAAGCACCCACCATGTGCCAAGCACAGAGGTGGGCAGTGCACATATACTAGTGAGGAATATAGACATGATTCCTGGCCTCATAGAGCTCAGTGTCCTGTGGGAAAAATATTAAACAAATACTACTTATCAATTGCAATGAATGCTATGAATGAGACTGTATGGGGTCTTATGAATGAGAAGCGGGGGATGTATGATACTTTAGATGACTGCCTGGTGGGGTACAGAATGAGATGAAGCTGGAGAAATAGGCAGGGGCTGGATCATCCAGGACCTGCAGGCCATAATTAGAAGTTTGAGATTATGTCCCAATTATGGTGGGAGACCATTAAAGAGAGGTAGAGAAGGGACAAGATCTGTTTCACAATCCTAGAAGGATCCTTCTGGCCTCAGGAGAGAATGGCCTATGGGGGAGAAGGGAGAAAGCAGGGAGACTGCATAGGAGGCCACCACACCATCAAGGTTGGAGATGATATCGGCCTGAATGAGAGTGGAGGCAGTGGAATTAGAAGTAAGCCTGTATTTTGGAGTCAAGTGGCCAGAACCTTGGGATTGTTTCGATGTAGTAAGGGGTGAGAGAAAAGGAAGGGCCAAGCAAGCCCCCAGATTTTCAGCTTAAGAAACCCGGTGGGGGAGCCTGGGTGGCTCAGTTGGTTAAGCATCTGCCGTCAGCTCAGGTCATGATCCCAGGATCCTGGGATGGAGCCCCGCATAAGGCTCCCTGCTCAGTGGGGAGCCTGATTCTCCCTCCCTCTTTCTCTCTGATGCTCCTCTCTGCTCTCTCTCTCTGTCAAATAAATAAATAAAATCTTAAAATAAAAAAAAGAAACTAAGTGGATGGTGGTACCTTTAACTGAGATGGGGCAGGTGTGGGGTGGTTGAGGGCAAGGATCAAGAACTGTCTGAATGGACACACTGACAACAGAAGAGACCCAGGTTGGACCATGGAAGCAGCTACCAGCTGATGCCCCCTTCACTACCTGGGTAAGGGATCCGGCCGTAGGTGACGATCTCCATCAGCAGAACACCAAAGGACCAGACATCTGACTTGATGGTGAAAGAGCCAAAGTTGATAGCTTCAGGAGCTGTCCACTTGATGGGGAACTTGGCCCCTGTGGGGTTGGACAGGGCAGAGTCAGGAAGAGTCTGGGAACAGTCAGGCCTGGGTGTCTGCTAGGGTGAGGGAATAGATAGGACAGGGGCACAGCTGCTAACATTTGTCCTCAATCTGGTCTCCACAGAAGCAAGGGGTGTGTGTCTGAGGACAGGTGTCTAGTGTGGAGAGGAGTGGGCAGAGGGGTGCGTGCTGGGGGAGCTGACACTCCGTGCCACCTGGTTGATTCAGCCGATACCCCAGCGAACTACAGATTCTGAAGAGTAGAGTCCTTGAGGACTCATATAAATGGAATCATACAATATGCAGTCTTTGTCACTTAACATGATGTTCTGAAAGTTTTTCCACGGTCAGCACGTAGCTCAGTACTTCACCCCTTTCTTGTGGCCGAACAATATGCTCTTGTTTCTTCCACTTTTTTGGCTGTTATGAATCATTGCTATTCATACAAGAGTTTGCCTGTTTCTGAATTTTATAAAAGTGGAGCTGTCCAGCATCTGCTTTTTGGGGAGTCTGATCTCTTTCATTTCAATATTCTGTCCGTGAGAGCCAACCATTTTGTTACATGGGGCATTGGTTTGTAATTTTTCATTGCTGCGTCACATTATATTGCATGAATGCACCACAATTTATATATCTGTTCCACTACTCATGGATATTTGGATTCTTCCCGGTTTTTGTCTATTATGCATAAAGTTGCTCTCACCCTTAATTTCAACATGTGCTTGGCGAACTCGGTCTAGAATTGATCAGAGTCTATGGGCCAGGACACTCTATCCAGAAGGAATCCATCAAGCTTAATAACACACAGCTAATATGGAGACAGACACATATCTTAACTGTCAACTCTCACAACTCATCCAGGTGGGTCCTCTGGGTCCCCTGGCAGTGCTCCCTACCTTCCCGAGCGGTGTATTCGTTGTCCTCGATGACACGCGCCAGGCCAAAGTCTGCAATCTTACACACCAGGGACGCAGAGACCAGGATGTTGGCGGCTCGGAGGTCTCGGTGAATGTAGTTCCTCTGCTCAATGAAGGCCATGCCTTCTGCAATCTCCCCCCCAAACAGAGACACCCTCATTTTCACATCTGGCTCAGCCCAAGATGGGTCCCACCCAAGAATACAAGAGGAGCATCCAAGTTTGAGAAAACAGGAAAATGTGTGTGCCAGCTTTCCCTTTCTTGTGGAAGGATCCTGCTGTCATTTCTCTATCCCCTCATCTAGGCTGGGGGGAATCTCAGGTCCTAGGCTCTTTAGGGGCTACTCTGAGGTTCCAAGACTTCCAGATACTACTTTGAGGAAAAAACAATGGCATGATTTCCTCAGGACCTAGACACACACACACACACACACACACACACACACCAGAACACTATAAGATACTCTCATTCCCAACCCTCTTTCTGGGGGACGACCTAGGTTAACATCATATTCTGCTGTATCTCTTGTACTTCCTTCATCCTCAAGCCTGGGTAGGGAAAATTCATTTATTCATTCAACAAATATCTACTGAGTGCCTCATGGGTGCCAGACATATTATTTAAACAGGTGGTGAGCCAAGCAAGGCTCCTACAAGAAGTAGTAAATGCCATCAAGGATAAACCAGGATAGCAGGACATGAAGTGTAGAGGGCTGTTTTGGATTGAGTGGTCAGGGAAGGCTGCATTGAGGAGGTAAAATTTTAGCAAAGATCTGAGTGGTGATAATAATAAATGTATCAAATAAGAGCATTCCTGGCAGAGAGAACATCACGTGCAAAGGCCCGGAGGTAGGAATGAGTTTGGGTGTTCATGGAACAGGTGGCTGAGCAGAAGTTGGCCTAGGGAGATGGGGGCTAAGGTGAGGGAGGGGAGCTGAGGTTAAGAGGGAGGCTTCTGATTGTGATGAACCTTCTAGATTTGGAGAGGAGGTTGAAGGGATAGTATTCTGAGCACAATGGGAAGATGGTAGAAGTCCTTGAGCAGGAGTGTTGACATGGTCTGATGTATTTGAATGTCATCATGGCTGCTGAATGAATAATAGACTGTGTGGAGAATTCTTATTCACAAGGGGTGCCTGGAAGCCTCTGATGGAAAGATGTGGGGTATTTCCTTAGGGACCTTTTTCAAGGACTTGTTCATTAACCCTCATAAAGAGGCTTATAATTAACACCCAGACATCCAGAAAACAGCACTTATGGTTTACGAACTGGCCTTCGAGCTCCTTGAGACAGACGTTATCACAATCTCTGTTTTACCGAGGAGGTGTGGGGGGGGGGGGGGACACTTTTTCCAGATCATCCCACCAGGAAAATTCCCAATGTCAGACTCCAACCAGTCTGCGAATTTTCAGGCTTTCTGCCTCATGTTGCCTCTAATTACTGCAGAACTCCAATGCTCTGGAGCTGGGTGCACCCCACCGGGGTGGCGGGGGGGGGGGGGGGGGGGGAGTAGGGGGTAGGGTGGAGCCTGGTAAGACAAACCAAACACAAGGCTGCTCAAGGTGACAGGCGGGTGGTGCACTTGCGAGACGTGGCCAGCAGGGGGCACCCAATAGCTACCGGAACGGAGGTGTGAGGCTTCAGACTTTCTAACAAAAACTGGAGACTGATTTTGCTTTTGGAGTCGCAAGCCAGGGCGGAGAAGAGAGGTCTGGCCTGGGCAGGGGAGGGCGAAGGGCAGGGCGATTTAGCAGGCGTCCTCAAAGAGAGCAGCTAACAAGGGTATAATGTTAGTGGCAGACACTGTAGCTTAGTCATTTGTTACAAGATGATACCTGAGCTTAAAGAGCATTTGCTCTGCGCTTTGGGGGAGGTACTGTTGCTGTCAGCCATCCCAGGAGAGTCATCTACAGGCAAGAAGGCTGAATCCTAGAGAAATAACCGGTCCAAGTGGAGACCAGGAGTGGAACCCCGGCAGCCCCGCTCACAGTCTGTGCCCTGATCCATCACTCTACCTGGAGCTTTGGCCTTGGATTTGGCAGAGCAGGCACTAATGCTGCTGGTTTCCACTTTTTTAGTACCCGTGGGCAGATATTCACGTTATTGATTCTCGCAGGCCCTCAGTGGGGTAGGTGGGGTTAACCCAATTCAGGAGACTGCAGAGGATAATGCCCAAGTAGCTCTGGAGCTGGACCTGGGCTCTGGCTGAACTACTTCACTCCTCTGTACCTTACTTTTCTTCTCTGTAAAATGAGGACAACAATAGAACCTGCTTCTGAGGGGTCATGTGAAGATTAATCCTCTAAACCTACATCAAAGGTGTAGAACACTGGCACATAAGTATTCACTTCAGTCATGGCTATTAACGCTCCCTGTTGAAGAAGGTGGCATTCAGAGAGGTTAAGCAACTTGCTCAAAGCTACACAGGCGGAGCTGGGATCAAAACCAAAACTCGATGTGACTCCTGAGCCCCTACACTTTCACAGCGTTGCTTCTCAAGGGCTTGTTACCTGAATGGATGATGGAGAGGTTCACTGGGCTCAGGGGTTGGTCTGAGAACTAGGGTTTGATGAAGTGGTGACATTTCATGACCAGCGAGCAGGCTGCCATGATGTTGGGCATTAAAACTTGGGTTTGAAAAAAAAAACGAAACAAAACTTGGGTTTCCTTCTGATGGTATCAGGGAACCACAGAATCAGAGCTGGAAGGGCCTCATGGGGGCTCTTCAAACTGAATCCTGCTGATACCTCAGGGTTTCCGGGGGAGTATGGGGGGCAAAGCAAAAAGCACTCTCTTCAATCAGAGCAGCTGTTTTGACCTAAATTTTAAAATATTCAGCTACTGTGTAAGATTTCATTTGACCAACAGAGTTATGGCTTTATAAAAGACTTTTGAACTTGAAAAGCACAAATGTGGTCTAATTTCCTCATTTGACAAATGAAGACACCAAAGCCCACACAGCACGTGGGTGACAGGACTGGGGCATATTCTACTGCACCACCTGCCTCTCTCAGACTGGAGGTTAAGCTCTGGTCCCCAGGTTGCCTTCTTGGTCTCCCTGGGCCCTCTGCTCCGGGACATACAGGGGCCAGGAACTTCTTTCCCTCCCTTGGCTTCTGTCTTCCCCTCTGTGAAGCAGGGAGAATGGCCTTGCCCAGCCTGACTCTCCCCCAACAACATTTCTGCCAGTTTGATGGTTATAATTTAGTTACAGGCCAGGCTATTGTTTCCCTAGGGATGTGGCCCATTCAAGTGAAAATGTCTTGATTTCCATATGCCTCTGGCATTTCAGATTCCAAAATTTAAAGCCTTTTTTAAATACCACTGGACATTCCCTCCTTCTCCTGGGATTTGCATACTCAAATGAGTTCTGCATTAGGGATCTCTAGAAGGCACCGCCTTAGGCCGTTTCCCTTAACACCCTCTTGGCTGCAAACTACACCCCTCTTATCTATGCCAGCCCCAGGTACCAGCTGCCCAGGCTCAGTTCTTTTGCTTTTCCCCATGGGTTTTGCACTGGCTGTTTCTTCCATCTAGAATATCCTCCTCTCTCCAATTCAGCTGCCTAACTTCCACTCATCCTTCAGGGTTCAGCCCAGAAGCCAGTTCCTCTGGGAAGCCTTCTTGGGTTGCTCCTGGACCAGGCTGAACACTCCAGCCATGTCCTCCCACAGCATCCCTTTCTTCTCCTGTTTTCCCACAGAGAGGAGAGGATGAGAGAGGACAGATGCGAAAAGCACTCAAGCCGGGGGTAAGAGGAGCTGAAGAGAGTGAGAGGAAGATGAGAGAGAAAATGGGATTTTAAGAAGTGTTCCTGGGGTTTGTATACATTATTTATTTTGCTGGATACTGCATCCTTCAACACTGAGCCGGGACCACTTGCATAATGGGTGTCTTGGAGATTCAGTTGTCTAATGTCTATAAACTCTGGGAGGACAGAAATACTCTCCATTTCATTCACCGCTGGATCCCCTGACATCAACACAGTAATTTAGGCAAACTACTTCACCTCACTGGGCCTCAGTTTCCTCATCTATACTCAACTTCTTTTCGATGCCTTACTTTCCTATTCTGTAAAACGGGATGACAATTTCCTACCTGTGGGTGGACTGTTACATTGGTGACCCCCAATGGACTGTGCCTCCTGAGACTCATGCCCTTGTGCAGCCTCCTCCCACACTGACCTGGGGCTGGGCCATGGGCCATACTTTGGCCAATGAAACTAGCAAACATGATGGGAGCAGAAGATTCACAAGTACTTGCACATTAGGGCTTAGCCCCTGGGAACCCTCCCTCTTGGAACCTAGCTACCATGCTATAAAGAAGCTCTGGCTGGGGATCCCTGGGTGGCGCAGCGGTTTAGCGCCTGCCTTTGGCCCAGGGCGCGATCCTGGAGACCCGGGATCGAATCCCACGTCGGGCTCCCGGTGCATGGAGCCTGCTTCTCCCTCTGCCTATGTCTCTGCCTCTCTCTCTCTCTCTCTCTCTCTCTCTCTCTCTGTGACTATCATAAATAAATTAAAAAAAAAAAAAGCTCTGGCTGGACTACTGAGTGATGAGGAGCCACAGGAGAGACACCCCATGGGATGAGCCACCGTGTTGGACATTCTAACCCAGGCAAGCTCTCAACAGAATGCATCCACACGAGTGACCTCAGTCTCATCACGTGGAGCAGAAGAGCCACCCAACCAACCCCAGTCAACACACAACATACAAGAAATAATACACTGCTGTTGTTTTAAGCTACTAAGCTTTGGAGGAATCTGTTACATAAGAATAAATAACAAAGGGGCATCTGGGTGGCTCAGTCAGTTAAACATCTGCCTTCAGCTCAGGTTGTGATCCCAGAGTCCTGGGATAGAGTCTGCTTCTCCTCTCCCTCTGCCCTCCCCTCCTTGTGTGCATGCTCTCTCAAATCAATAAATAAAATCTTAAAAAAAAAAAAAAAAAAGAATAGATAATAAAAATCCCACTGTCTAGGGGATCCCTGGGTGGCGCAGCAGTTTGGCGCCTGCCTTTGGCCCAGGGCGCGATCCTGGAGACCCGGGATCGAATCCCACATCAGGCTCCCGGTGCATGGAGCCTGCTTCTCCCTCTGCCTGTGTCTCTGCCTCTCTCTCTGTGACTATCATAAATAAATAAATTTAAAAAAAAATTTTTTTTAAAAATCCCACTGTCTAAAGTTGATGTGAGGACCAAATGAGTTAATATCTGCAAGACACATACAAAAAAGTGGACATTTGACTCTTGAACAATGTAAGGGCTAGGGGTGCCAACCCCTGCACAGCGAAAAACCCACATATAACTTCTGATTCCCCCAAAACTTAACTACTAATACCCTAATGCTGATGAGAAGCCTCACCAATACCATAAGCAATTGATAAATATGTGTTTCGTATGTTATATGTATTACACTCCATATCCTTACCATAAAGTCAGCTAGAGAGGAGATGTTATTAAGGAAATCATAAGAAAGAGAACATACATTTAGAGTACTGTACTCTGTTCATAAAAAAAAAATCTGCTTATAGGTGGACCCATCACAGTCCTAACTCACGTTGTTTGAGGGTCAACTGTACACTCATATGGAGTGCTAAGCGCATGTTAGCTGTTACTGCTGGCACTATTATAGTGCCTGTCCAATAAACATGTGTTAAATAAATCATTGAATTCCTGTCCCCTCCCCACTGACATCCTCCTGTAGACTCTCACCTGGGCTGAGAAGTCAATGAGTTTTGGCAATGGCTGCTTGCTGCCCTCTGAACTTTTCAGGAAATCCAGCAGGCTTCCTATGGGGAGATGAGAAGCAACACATACTGCTCACACTGCTTTGGTCTATGGTTAAAATTGTTCAGAGTAATGGATTTTTTTAAGATTAATTAATTAATTAAATAATTAATCCATTCATGAGAGACACAGAGAGGCAGAGACACAGGCAGAGGGAGAAGCAGGCTCCATGCGGGGAGCCTAATGTGGGACTCGATCCGGGGACCCGGGGATCATGACCTGAGCAGATGCTCAACGACTGAGCCACCCAGGTGTCCCCATAGTAATTTTTTTTTCATAGTAATGTATTTAAATAAAAGTCTTTGGGACGCCTGGGTGGCTCAGCAGTTGAGCATCTGCCTTTGGTTCAGGGAGTGATCCTGGAGTCCTGGAATCAAGTCCCACATCGGACTCCCTGCATGGAGCCTGCTTCTCCCTCTGCCTATGTCTCTGTCTCTCTCTGTGTGTCTCTCATGAATAAATAAATAAAATCTTAAAAACTAAAATAAGTAGGGACGCCTGAGTGTCTCAGCGGTTGAGCACCTGCCTTTGACTCGGCGTGATCCCGGATTCCCGGGTGTGATTCCCACGTTGGGCCCCTTGCATGGAGCCTGCCTCTCCCTCTGCCTGTGTCTCTGCCTCTCTTTCTGTGTCTCTCATGAATAAATAAATAGAATATTTTTTTAAATAAGTAAGTAAATAAATAAATAAAAGTCTTTATTTACCAGTCCTAGTGTTTGTGAACTAGAATTTGAGTGTTTTAAAAATGACTTGGTGATTACTAGATAGGGGGTAATCACAATTTCTTTGACCGAGATCACTTTCTAAGTCTGGATGGCTGACTGGGGCCGTGCTTTCACAGCGCTGGAAGAACTGTGTATTTAGAACACCGAAAGCGTTTTTGAGATTTCAGAATTGCACCAAATGAGGTTGTGTGAGATGTTTGTGTTCATCAAAAAATGGGCAAGGATTGAAGATGGATGTGAAGTGGTGGCCAAAAAAAAAATCCCTTGGAAACCTTGGATTGTGGGCTGGCAGGGTGGGGGAAGCTCAAAACAAATGCTTTGCCAACTCTTAATTCCAGGGCATGGGTCTACCCCAGGAAGACAGCTTGTGAGGCAGGAAGCTGCCCCAAGCTTTGAAGGCTTATCGTGAGCCCATAGGCCTCTTCTACCTTCACCCAGTGGGGTTCTGGCCCCATTGCCCTCTCTTGTAATCCCATGAGCTCCCCTTCCCCTGGCATCCCCTTTATGGTTTCACCCCGTTAACCAGGAGGGCTGGGCCATTGCTTGTGAAGGCCCAAGTACTCAAGTTCAGTGGGTACTTGCTAGAAGGGCCCCTGGCCAGACTGAGGCATCTGGAGGGCAAGAACCATGTCAGGGTCACCTTTGAGTCTGCAGGTGACTAGTATGAGCCACAGCCCGCCCTCAGCCCCCAGAGTGCAGCACCTTTGGCCATGAACTCAGTGATGATGTAGATGGGTTCCTCTGTGACTACCGCGTGCAGCTTCACCAGCTTGTCATGCTGCAGAGTCTTCATCAGGTTGGCCTCTGCCAGGAAGGCCTCCACAGACATGCTCCCTGGCTTCATCGTCTTCACGGCCACCTTGGTGTGCTTGTTGTAGGTGGCTGGAACAGGAGAGGGGACAGGTGGTCAGAACCCTCTGCTCCTTCCCCCAGCCCTGGAAGGCCCAGCCACAGACCTGCTTCCTCTGGGACACCTTCCCTGCTCCTCTCAGCCCTCAGAGAGGGAAAAGGAGATGCAGGCTTCGGCCTTGGAAAGATGTAGGTCAGAAGTCTGGTTCACCACTTCCTAGCTCTGTGCCCTTGGGCAAGTCACTTAACTTCTCTGAACTGTGATTTCCTCATCTGCAAAGTGGAAATGATCAGCACTGCCTTTCCAGAAACTATTGTAGGAATTAAAGAATAAACTCAAAACATCACTCAGATTGTTACCTGCGTGCACACACATGCACACACACACCACCTTTGTTTGTCACTTACTGATATACACACATACCATCTCTGCTTAAAATATTTTAATCTTAACACTGCCCTCAATGAAATGACCAGTCTCACCATGGTCCACAAGGCCCTGTAGGATTTGGCCTCACCCACCTTGCCAGCCTCATCCACCAAACTCCCCCTTGCCTTTTGTGCACCAGTCAGCCTGCCTATTAATCAATCTCAAGCACCCAGATCCTGCTCCTAGCACAGGGACTCAACCCAACCCACCCCTGGTTCATCTTGTTGCTCTTGTAAATCTCTTAATTATTTTTGCTTCCATTTTTGCCTTGGCTGCCAGGAAACTTAAATCTAGATTTGGGGTCTTCCTGTAGTGAGAAGCTAAGGCCTAATATAATATAATATAATTATATAATATTTTTACATAATATATAATTATTTACATAATTATATAATATTTTTGGTTTTCCAACCTTATCACTCAGATCCATTTTGCATGCTTCACTATACTTTCTTTGCCACATTCTCTTATTCAATGCTTGGCACACAGCAAGGTCTTGGTAAATGTAGTTGAAACGAGTGGATTTTAAACAGATTTTTTCTGGCTGAATTGTTTGCATCTCTGTAAATTGTCTTCGCTCCCATGTGAAACATGGTGGAATGCATCAGGCCCTGGGCCAGGCACTGCATCTCCCCCACATTCTGCAAAGCAGGCATCATTGTTCTCAAGTTATTAGGAGCAGGACAGCAGGGGTGGCCCGTGCCTTTTGGGTACCCCACAATGCCCTAGCATGGTCCTGGGTACATGACGGGTGCTCAGAGCTGCTTACTCATCTGTTGCCAACATCAACTTGCCTGGAAATCTCCAAACTACATTTCCCTACTCTTAGTTTTCTTCATCCTAAGAGGTCTCTGATTATCTCAACCAAACTGGTGGGCCACCCCAGCTCCATACAAGGGAGAAGGAGCAGATCCCTCACCCAGGACTCCTCCTTCCCAGAAGGAAGATCTGGAGCCCAACAAGCCTGGCCTCAAAGGCAAATCAGTGTTTGCATAGCAGGACAATGTGATTACTATCAGAGGAATTGCTCCTTTATGGTTATTCAAATCTCCCCTTCTACCCTGGGTGGCATCCCCACTTTGCCTCAGGCTGTTCCTGAAAGCAAAGACCTCCCTCATCCCATCCTCCCACCACCCTCTGGCCCTGGGTCCTTACCCATCCACACTTCCCCAAACTGCCCAGCTCCGAGTTTCTTCTCCAGCTTGAGAGATTCCCGGGGGATCTCCCAGGCATCTTTCTCCCATGGCTTCTGGGGCTTGGAGGACACGCAGGGCACTGTCAGCTTCTGGCAGAGTCCATCACTCCCCTCTGGAACAGAGCTCCTGGTCAGTCGAGGGCAGCCAACCAGAGGCTTCCTCTCGGAGGCCTCCCTGCCCCGTCCACTGCCCGGGGCCAATGTTCCAATGGATTGCCACCACTGGGGACAAGAGCACAGAGCATGATGACATGCCACCTCAACCCTCCTGCTCAATAGGCCTAAGACTTCAGGAAAATCAAAGCAACTCTTTGGGGTGGGTCAGGAAGAGCTCAGCAGGCTCCAGAGGCTGCAGCACACCTCACCCTTCACTAGGATTCCGGGGAGACAGGTCCCCACCCTAGTTATGATGCATCCTGGGCAGGACTCACTCTTGTAGTGGGCCACCAGCTCCTGCAGGCTATTGAAGGTGCTCCGTGGGGAGATGTAGAAGCCTCCGCTGTCCAGGGTCCGGATCTTGTAATGTTTCACCGAGTCCCTGTGCTGGGGGTCGTAGTCTCGCACAGACAAAGAGTAGCTTCCTGTAATGGCCGGAGGGAAACCCCTCAGTTGTGGGATCTCAGAGCCCTGCCACCTCATGTCAGCATCCTGACACCTGCTCCTGGCACCCCTGAAAGGCCCCTGCTGGCACCGTGTGAGCCCCCAGGCAGCGGGGACAGGGTAATAGTGGGTTGTGGAGTCCGGCTGTCCGGGCTCTCGTCCAGCCTCCTCCATGTCCAGCTGTGAGGCTCTGAACTAGTGATTCTGTCACCACTTTGTGCCTCGACTTCCTTATCTGTATGATGGGCTTGGTCAGCATATCTCCGTATCTCCTCACATTACCTGATGATTAAAAGAAGTAATGCTCTAAAGCACTCAGAGTGTGAACACTCAAGCAAATGTTGGCCTCAATCAGCGTCTTCATTATCTCGATCTATCTATCATCTGTTGCAAAGGCCAACACACCACATCAGATCCGCAAATAGGTTACTCAGAAACAATGGAACAAACAAAAAGATCTGCAGCAACAACAAAATGCGGTCTGATTCTGGAAATGTAAACAACAAAATGTCAACAGTAGTGGTGGTAGGCTGAATTAATGGCCCCCCCAAATGGCCGTGTCCTCATCGCTGGCACTTAGGACTTTGTTAGCTTACACGGTTAAAGGACTTGGGGGATGTAATCCCGTTAAGGGTCTGGAGATGGGGAGGTTATTGTGGATTGTCCAGGTGGGCCTGATGGAATCACAAGGGTCCTTATAAGAGGAGGTGGGAAGGTCAAAGTCAATAGGAGGGGACAGCCCGGGTGGCTCAGCAGTTTAGCACCGCCTTCAGCCCAGGGCATGATCCTGGAGACCTGGGATTGAGTCCCACGTCGGGTTCCCTGCATGGAGCCTACTTCTCCCTCTGCCTGTGTCTCTGCCGCTCTCTCTCTCTCTCTCTCTCTCTCATTAATAAATAAATAAATCTTTAAAAAAAAAAAGTCAATAGGAGGATAGGTGAAGATGGAAACACAAGGTTAGAGGGATGTGAAAAAGGGGCCATGAGCCAAGGAATGCCGGTGGCCTCTAAAGCTGACGAAGGCAAGGAATCGGATTATTTCCTGAAGCCTCTAGAAGGAACCAGCTCTTTGGACACCTTGACTTGAGCCTAGTGAGATTTCAGACTTCTGATCTCCAGAACGTAAGATAATAAATTTATCTTGTTCTAAGCCATGAAGTTTGTGGTAATTTGATAGCAGCAATAAGCATGTAATGTGTATGACATCACATAGATCAGAAACACACAAGTGTTTTAGTGGGGGACCATGCTTCTGCCATTTGCAAGCTGTGTGTCCTTGGGCAAGCTATTAGCCTCTCTGGCTCTCAGTTTGCTCTGTGTGCAATGTGTGCTCTATGTCACAGGCTTTTGGGGAGGCTTAAATTGTTGCATGGATAACAAATGACCATACATGCCAGCCACTGTTCTAAGAACTTCAACCACATAAACTGAGTGCATATGAATAGTGATCACTCTAATGAATTATAATTATATGAATATAATGAATTATGTTATTCATTATAATGAATTAATAACCCCACAAGGTAGACATTTTAGATCACCATCATTTTACAGGCAAGGAGACCGAGGTCCAAGCAGATAAGCTAACTCACTTGCAGTCATGCAGTTGCGAAGTGGCAGAGTCAGAATTCAAACCCAGGAAGCTGGCTCCGGGCCCCACTCTTTGCCACTCTGCTTGGCCAAGATGAGGCTGGCTTGGCTGACACTAGATGGGGTGGGGAGGAACCCAAGAAGCTCTGGGATGGGATTCAGGGCACTTGTGGTGCCAGTTTTATTAAATTGGCTCTACTGGCCCCTCTGCTCCACTTCTAAGGAGCTGTGAGAGTGAACCAGGCTGACTTTCCTGCCCTGCAGGTCTGGGGGGGTGGGGTGGGGGGAGTGGGGGTCTGCGTTTCTTTGGCTTCCCTGTCCCTATCTGCAGGATGGACCAGCCTAGTCAACCCCCCAGCTATCCTGGGAGTAGCTGGAGAGTAGAAGCCGGGGCCTGTGTGTACAGCTTTGTCTTTTTGCCCTATTTCCCTTGCCCTGAGGCTTGAAAGGGGACTTGTTGGGTGGGAGCAAATAAAGTCTAAATATTCACTGGCTTGAAACATTGGTTGTGAGTGGCATTATCTTATCACGTTCAGGCTTGGTCAATTCGGGTATCTAGGGGTAGAGTAGAAGGCCACACAGATGCCTTTGATGGACGTCCGCAAGACTGTTTGCTCAGGGTACTGTGAGGTCACACTTTATACAATTTACTTGATTGATTGGAAGCAAGCAGCTTTGAGACTAAATGTATTAGAAAAGATGCACTCCATGTGTGAAGTCCGAAATCCCAAGACTCCTTATTGACATCCTTTCCTTTGGGAAAATTAGCCTCAACTGATGCGAGTTTGAGTTATGTTATGTTTGGGGGGTACTGTTCTTGCTTCCTGTGCACCAACTTGGCAGAAAGCCACCTTCCCAGCACAGGAATTTCAGGAAATAGTTTGCCAACATCAAAACATCCAAAAAACATCAAAAGAGCCAGTTGAAGCAGAGTCTTCCAGGAGGCTGGCCTGGGGCTCTTCTTGCCGCCTGGTCTACCCTCTCCTTATGGGAGGAGGGAGATCAGGTTTGCGGACAAGATCTATTGTGATGAGTATTTTAAGTAATACAAGCTACTGAAGATCAAGCTTCAACAGAATATTAGTTTTGGGGGTCCATGACCCCTTGGGCCTGCTTCCAGGGACCCAGCCAGGAACTACAGAGGCTGAGAAGACCCAAACCAGGCTCCAGCAAAGGGCAGGAGAAAACTTGACTGTCTGGTGCCTGGGGGAGTCACTCAGCACCCCCCTGCCCCAGGGCATTTACAGAGGGAGAGTGGTGGCCAGTCATGCTCAGGGTACCCCTGCAGGGCAGGGCAGGGTGGGGAGGGCTGGCGTCACCTTTGGTGGTCTCGCTGTCCCGAATCATGAAGGAGCCCAACACGTTGCCGGGGGCCAGGAGTTGGCGCTCTGCATCCTTCCGGCTGATGCCCTTGAAGAACCACCTGGTGGAAAGGGGCAGGAGTAGCATGTGAACCCAGGGTAGGCGGTCCTGGCACGGAGATACCAAGAACCTGGCTTCCCGCAGCATGGATTTTCCCACAAGATCCTTTGGGAAAAAGAACCATTCTTTTGATATCAAAACAGACATTTTACCAAGAGTGAAGCCAGTTTGCTGAGATGGAAACTTATGCAGTTTGGGGAGCTTTCTTTAAGAAAAATACCAAAATACCAAAGGAAAGAGGTCCCCCAAAACTCTTTGAAAAGAAAAGGAAAAACTTTTTTTCGAAAAAAAGAACACAGTATTACAAATACAAAATGCCCATGGGTCATTCCAATGCCACCCAATGTGAAGTATATGGTGATGGATAGAAAAACTGGTAAGATAGGGCAGCCCGGGTGGCTCAGCGGTTTAGCGTTGCCTTCAGCCCAGGGCGTGATCCTGGAGACCCGGGATCGAGTCCCACATCAGGCTCCCTGCATGGAGCCTGCTTCTCCCTCTGCCTGTGTCTCTGCCTCTCTCTCTCTCTCTCTCTCTCTCTCTCTGTATCTCTCACGAATAAATAAATAAAATCTTTAAAAAAGAAAAACTGGTAAGATAGAGCAGTCTTAACCAACTGTGGTCAAAATCTTGCTTTTGCAAATTTCACAGGCGCACATGACCATCCTCTCAGGGTCTCAGGTCCATGTGAGTGGGGAGGCTGAGGTTCGTAAACTTTACAATGTATCCTCTTCTGTGTGTGCAAAGTTGGATATAAAGTCAACATGAATTTTCACGCTAAAATGTGAGGTTTCAAAGAATTTTATACTTGGGGCCATATCCTTGGACCTTTTTGTTTTTCTCTCTGGATATTTGGGATATTGAGTGGAAAAAGTCCAAGCAGCAGCATCAATAGGAGTCAAATCCATTCCTATCCTCAGCTGGGTGAGGAGTAGTTTGTGTGCTGTAATGGAAAAACGTTCCAGACCCAAGGTCAGCTAGCCTTGCATCTGCCACAGATCTGCTGTGTGACTTTGAGCAAGTCGCTTTCCCTCTCTGGGCCTCTGCTTCCTCTGTATCAACTGGGGAAGAAAGACAGCTAACATTCATCAAGTTCTTGTTATCTACCCAACAACTACATGGAAATCATGGTCCTGATTATCCCCATTTTATAGATGAGGAAGCTGAGGAAAGGAGAGAGCAAGTTACTTGACTGGCGTCATAACAGCTGGTAAGTGGTGGAGGCAAGATTCAACTTCAGGCAGTCTAACTCTGGAGCCCACACTCTTAGTCACCATGTGACACTGCCTACTTGCCTTCTTTGCTTTCATCTGTGAACTGCGTCGTGCTGTGTGAAATAGTCAAGCAATGTAACAGGGTACCTGGTAAGAACCATCTTCCTGGCAATCCCACCCTTGGGAAGTTATCTCAGGGATCTTGCATAAGGAAGAAATGACAGATACACCGGAGAGTCACTATAGCCCAAGACTGGAAGCGGTTTCAGTGACCGCTAGTTGGGGACGATAGGACATCTACATGATGGACACTGCAGCTGTAGAAGGAAGGAGGCCACTCTAGGGGCTTCATGTAAAATCTGGACAGAAGGTGCGGAATGCCATGTGTAGTATCTGCTACTGGTGTAAAATAAAGGGAGATACATGTATTTTCTCACACAAGTATGAAGCATTTGGGAAGACTCATAAGGAACTGGTTGCCTCTAGGGAGAAGTGGCTAGGTGGGGACAGGGTGGAAGGAAGACTTTTCACTCTTTATTCTATATCCTTCCCCACCCTTTGCATTTTGAAACATTTGAAGTATTGTCTATTTCAAGGAGGGGGAGAACATAAGATCCCCACCCCCCTGCCCCGGCTTCCCAATGCCCTGACTCCCCTCCCCAAAGGCACCCTCTCTGTTGGTGGTTTCTTGATGCAGACACAAGAACCTGTGAGTGCATTCTGCAAGCCTGATATGTCTATATTCATGTCAGTGGTTCTCCAGGTGAGTCCCTGGACCTGTAGCAGCCTCCCCTGAGAACTTATTAGAAATGCAAATTCTGAATCAGACAGTTGCAGAGCAGGGCTAAGAAATCAGCCTTTTAACCAGCCCTCCAGGTGATGCTGACGCACTCAAGTCTGAGAACCACCATTTAGGTTATCCCCTTTTGTTCGCAAATGATAACCCATCATACATGTCTGTACCCTGCCTTTTGCACACAGCAAGTTTGTCGCCTTTGGGGAGTACCATCCAGATGGCGCCTCCTCTCAGGCTGCGGGGAGAGGTGTGGTGCAAGGATTCTGTGTGTGTTGAGATCCTGGAATCTGGGAGCAGAGCCCTGGGGTGGCCCCAGACACAAGGGTCAGTGGTAGGACAGGGGAGACTTTTCACAGCACTTTGTGTACCCTGTGCACTAAGAAGGGCATGACTGTAAGATGGGAAAAGCCCAAACATTTTCATTTTTAATTAGGTCGGCATTTCAAACCCTCAATACCATCTAGCCATACCATCTAGCCGGAGGGAGGAGGCAGGGGATATAAAACTCTAGGGACTGCCATGTCTTAACTTTTTGAATGGCTGGCTCTGAATGAGACCTGTCGTCGCCCTGCAGCATGGCCATTGTTTTACTTGCCACTCACCACCATGCTGTGAGCCTCTCCAGGGAGGAACCCTGTCTGAGTCACCTCGTGTCCCTAGAACAGGGCTGCTGGATGCTCAACAAATGTCTGTTGGATGGTGGGATGGATGCACACACGCCGTATAACTGTGTCTTCAGAGTCAAGCTAGACATGGAGAAGAACCTGCAGCCTAGCCCTCTGGGTTACAGGGAGCTCTATGAGGGCTGGGGTGTGCTGTGTCTTTTTGGTTCTTGCAGCTGCCTCTCGGGCACTGGTGCCATGCAGGCACATATTTACACTGAACCAAATGAGGGATGACTGACCAGGTGCGGGCAGCCTTGCCTCTCAGAAGTCCCTCTTTGGCATGACTTCAGTCAACAAGTATTTATTGAGCACCTACTGCATGCCAGCCTGTGCTGAGGATACACTTGCAGACAGACAAGGTCTCTGTCCTCAAATGCTCCCATCTAGTGGGGGAGGCAGACAGTGAACATGTGAGCAACCACAGAAACAAGATTGCTTTTGCTAGCGAGAAGTGTGCAGAAGGGAATAAAACAGGTCTCCCTGGGAGGCAGAGTCCCAGAGGGGATCTGCTTTAGACAGCGTGGTTGAGGAAGGCCTCTTTGAGACCTGAAGGGTGAGAAGGAGCCAGGCAAGTAGAGATCCCTAGGAAGAGTGTGTCAGGCAGGGGAGATAGTAAGTGCAAAAGCCCCGAGGCAGGAACAAACCTGATTTTGCTCATACTTCCTTCTGTAGGGCAAGAAAAATGGAATACTTACTCCTCTGTCTCCAGAGAGTCAACGCGGGCGACGTAGTTGCTTGGGATGTAGCCTTCTTTCCGGGTGGCCAGTGATCGAGCCTTCCACCACTCCCCAGACCTGAGGACAGGAAGTGAGCAAAGGAGTCAGGAAGCAGAGAGATTCCCCTGGTTCTTCTTGGGTCCCCCAGCCTTGGCCTAGGATACCCCCCAACCCCAGGAAGCTGATAGGGTAAAGGGCAGGGTCACCACTGCCTGGGCCCCCAGCATGCACTCCACAGTTAGGGTAGGGATCTTTACCACAGTCCCCACTGTGCATCTGAGGGTCTAGAATCAAGCCTGGTTCCTGCATTCACAGCCCACAGCCCTAGGTCCCTGGCCCCACTCTTTCCCCCTGGACTTGCAGGGGTCCGTACTTAGGGCATGGGGCCCTGTGCCCATGGAAGACTCATTGTGGGCCAAGAGCCACAGGGAGTGGTCTGACCAAGCATAACCACTCCCATTCTTGAGCTCCAGCACACAATGACACTACACCCACTGATGGTGCAGAATATAGGGGACTGGAGGTAGCAAACTCAGATCCAGAGATTTCTGAATGCAAAGGTATCTCAGGAGGGTCTGGTCCATACACCTGTAGCTTAATTACAGGAGCCTGAGAAAGGCTTCCCTGAAAAAGCACTTTCACCGGTTCATTGTTGCCTGGATGTACACCACTAGTAAGCACACAAGCTCCTTTGTGTACTTACTCTTATCCAGGTTAACCAAACCCTTCATCCTCTATTATTATCAGGTTTTTATCAGCCGTTATACTCCCTAATATAAGATAGCTCAGGTTCTTTACTGAAACACAAAAGAGAGCATGATTGAGTATTGGAGGTAGCTATGCCTTAGAAGTGGGATAGAGAGACTCACTCTTCCAGGACCACCATCTGATCTCCCTTCTGGAAACTGAGGTCTTCATGGTGAATGGCCTCATAATCATACAGGGCGATCACAATTATGTCATCAGGACCTGTTGGAAGAGAGATACATGGGATGGTGAGGCTTTATCTGAGCACTACCACAACCCTGAGTGTTTCCTATCCCAACAACTGGCACCCATCCCTGGACCCATTGACATGTCTGTCTTATGGTATAAGTCCTAGACAGTGTAATAGAAACAAAATAGCTTGCACAAAATACTTTGGGAGCAAGTTAAAGGGTTTGCAAGGGTGGTTTTGACTGTTTGGGATTTTTGCCTTAAACTCTGAGAACCCAACCTAATCCTCTATTTAACACAAGACTCCACCACATATTTGTCAGATACATACCTTCCTTGGACCCTGGTAGGTTGTCGTTACTGTGATCAGGACGCTGTGGGGAAGAAATGAGAGAAGGGGATGAATCTGATACTGTGTGGGGAGCTACAGAAGGTCTGTGTCAAAAAGGATACCCAAGAGTATCTCATCCCAGCTCTGTGTATCAAGGGAGGAAGACCCAAGAGGGTTGGGGATATATGGGAGGTCACAGCGCACATCAGGGGCACCACAAGGATCCAGGTGTCTTGGGTTGTAGCTTTGGCCTTGGACATCCTGGGGGACACTGGCTTGTCTCCCTCCTTGACATAATGGAGAAGGGGTTGGTCCAGATCAGTGTTTTCTAAGATATGTTTGAAGAAACTGTAGGTCTACCAACACATCCCATGCATAAAGGCTCCATTATGTGTATGAAAGGATCTAAGTGTTCATCCAGAGGGGAACTGGCTTCTTTCCCTTGGCACTCTCACCATGGTGCTCTAAACAGCCCTCAGGGAGATGGAACTTCATTCTATGCTCAACTAGGTCTTAAAAATACATTGTTGAGTGAACAAAGCTAGTTCTTCTGAATGAGAAACATGATATATTTATAGAGATCATGTACACACACATACATTCGGTGGACATATACTGTATATGTGTGAGTGTAAATTCTTGGAAACAAGTTTGCAAGGATCCACACTGACACCACAAGAGTTGATGCCTCTGGGGAGGGATGTGATACCACTGGGGAGGGGGACATAGGTCAGAAGAAACTGTAGCTTTAACTGTTATTTATGATTTTTCTTTTTCAAGGGCAATGTGTTTGTGTCTCACACAACTAAACTTAGAAAAACAAGTGTGGGAAACTATGACAGGTATGTCTTTTTAAGGGGAGACCCATAAAGCCCATCAAGATTCACAAAGCTTTGAGGACTCCCACAGGGAAGGAGCCTGTTTTGCCCCATGTTTTGTAAACTGATTTGGCCTGGGAACCCTTTCTCTGAAGAACACTTACTAACTTACCACTGAACTAATGCCCTGTAGGAGAACAACAAATGACTGATAATAGCATCCCTTAAGTCTGATGCTCAGGAGACAACCAAAAACTAGTGGGAGAAAACTCCCTGCCCTCCATTGGTGCCAAGCTAGAAGGCCTCAGAGAGCCTGAAGCCCTAACCATAGAGAGGGCCCAGGGCCACGCAGGTTAGGAAAGAACAGATCTGGGAGTGACTTAGGGCTTAGGATGTCAGTTCAGGACGTCACTGGAGTGAGAAGCTCATATAATCGGGAGGTATTAATAGAGGTCAAGTGTCAGAGGGAGGGAGGTGACTATTCCACTATTCCCTTATTCCATGAATTAGTCCTGTTCTAGATACCATGCCTGGAGAAGGGCAAGCAGAATGGAAGGTGGGCAGGAAGCCATGTCATGTGAAAAATGATTTAGAAGGAATGGGTGGTTTGGGGTAAGGTCTTTGCCTTCATTCTCAACTGGTTGTCATAGGGCAAAGGGACTGTTTGTATTTGGTACAGGGCTAAGGGGTAGGTTTGGGAACAAGGCATAAGCATTATGAGACAAGAGGCTTCCCTTCCATCTGAGGAAGAACTTTCTGAGGGCCTGCCCCAGGAAGGAGTACACCCTTGCCCCTTGAGGCAGCAAGCAGAGGCTATGTTTCCCTAGATGAGCTCAGATAAGGGCATGGACTGCAGGATTCCAGAGAGAGCCCCGGCCTTGGGGTTAGAAAGACCTGGCTCTGCTGTTCCCAGCTGTGTGACTCCCAGAAGGCATTTCCCTTCTTTGAGTCCTAGTGGCTTTAAAGTGCCATACCTCCTGCCTCTCAGTTTTTTCTACTAATGATATAGAAGAAACACCTTACCCCAGTGCCTCAAACATGGCAGGTGGTCCAAGAATGGTATGATTATTACAACCGTTCCTGCTGCTATAGTACCATCACCACCTTCACTAGTTCTGTTACTGTTAACACCACTGTTCGTTCTATTGCCACTCTTGTATCACTCTCACAACTACAGGACAAGTAGTACCACTGCCGTGACAACTATGGCTCCCATTATCACCACTAGTACTGCCCTAACTACTTTCCTCATTAACATTTGGCTTCCGCCTAGTTTTTCCTGCTCCATCCACTGGTACTTTGGAGCTTGCACTGCCAGGTTTGACTCCTGCCCCTACCCCTTACAATCCATGGCCTTCGGCAAATTATTAAGCTCCGGGTCTCACCTGTATAATAAGAGTCATGACCTAGGATTACTGTGAGGCTTTAAGATGTTAATAACCATACAGCATTTAGGTCAGCACTTGGTGCCTCATAAGCCCTGCATATGCAGAAGATAAGTAAGCAAATAGCCTCTACTAGTATGACCACTTCTCTTATTTACTGCATCTGCGCTTGCCACTATATTCCCACTGGTCTTGCTGTTACAATGTTGTTATGGTTATTGCTATGGCACTGATATTATCATTACTATCATTACTTCAATTGCTGCTGTTACTGGTCAGGTCACTGACTCTTCTCTGCACTGCTCATGCTACCACCCAGGCTTGGGGCCTCTGCTGTGCCCACTGGGACCTGGTCCCTGGAGCCGAGGCTGAGGGGCCAAGAAGGCCTGGACAGCTGGACAAGGAGGAGTGATGTCATTGCCCTAGGTCCTTGGTGCAGACTTGTCCCAGAGAGTTAGGGCACTGCTGGTGAAGAGTCAGCTCCATGTCACCCCAAACATACCCTGCTGACCCTCAGGAAAACAGGAGACTGTTAGGGCAATTTGGGACGGCATGGGGCAGTCCTTCAGGCTACTGACCCCCCTTTTCTTCCCCCACTCACCCGCTTGTTTGCAGATGTGGGATCTGGCACATACACAGGGCTGTGTGAGTTGGCGCTGGGCTCAGTTTTTGAGACCTTGCCTCTGTCCTGGAGAAACTTGGACTTCATACACCCCATCCTGCATCAGAGAGAAGGGAAGTGAGCCTGGTTTGCCCCGAGCCCCATACAGGGGAGTCTTGGATGCTGGATTCCAGGCCGCCTGCCCTCAGGCTGGCTCCCTTTCCCCTACCCTGTCTCCCCCCCACCCCCCAACCCATTGCCCCTGCCAGCCGCATTCAGTCCCACCCTTGCCACATAGAGCCCACTCTGCCCTTGCCACTGTTGGGCTTCCCCACGTCCATGTCTGCCATATACCCACACAGAGTTGGCAAGTTGTCATAGGATCATGCTACCAAGGACCTCTGCAATGGGGAGTTTATTCAGAGAATAAGTCATGAGGATCATCATCATTCAGCATGCAGAGCCTTAGAGCAGCATGGGTGGTAGGCACCACAGGTTCTGGGATTAGAAAACCTTGAGCTGACACTTGGCCCCTCCACCCATCAACACCTCATTCATCACTCTCCCTGCTCCCCAGTCTCAGTTCCTCATCAGCAAAGTGGAGATGGTAATGATACCACATATTCTCGAGGTATTGGAAGGATGAGAAAACATGTAGGTGGGGAAATACTTAGCAGAGCATGGAACTCAGAGCAAACATTATAGTGAAACTATACTATTATTATATAATATATTACCATTTTATATTAAATGACCAAGATGAGATCACATAATATGGCTCAGTCTAGCTAAATAATAGTCAAGGCATCATATTCCTTGTATCATTTTATAACTGCCTTATAATAGTTTCTTTCCTCCCTCCCTCTCTCCTTTTCTTTCTTCCTTCTTTCTCTCATTAGTTTATTTGGTTATTCATTCCTTTGTTTGCTAAGGAAACATTTATTGAGCACTCTTCTAAACGATGAATAAGACAGGCAAGTTCTTTCCCTTAAGGAGCTCACTCTGGAGGTGAATGGGAGACAGACAATAAACAGGTAAACAAATATGTAACAGGATAAATTTAGTCAGTGAAAAGTGTGAGGACCATTAAGGATGTGATAGGAAACAGTGCAGGGCTTTTTTAGACAGGGTGATTGGGGAAGCCTTTTCTGAGGAGGTGATGTCAGACCTGGGACCTGAGCGGTACAAAGCAGCCAGTCATGTAACACTGTGAGGGAACAGTGTTACAGGCAGAGGGAACAGCAAGTGCAAAAGCTCTGAGGCTAGAATGTGCTTGGAGAGAATGAGGTACTAAAAGGAGGCCATTGTGAATGGAGATCACAGGCAGGGAAGAGGAGTGCAGTTTGGGATAAGATTGCCACATCTTTTTCAGCCAGTGAGGAATCTGGGTTTGATTCTAAAGATGTTGAGAAACCATGGGAAGTTTTAAGCAGGAGAATAATAGGATTCATTTGCATTTCAAATAATGGCTGCTGGGTGGAGTATGGACTCCAGGAGGCAGGGCAGGAAACCCTGTCCACTGCAGGAGTCCAGGCATGAGCTGATGGTGGCCTGGCCCCTGGGTGGGAGTGGGGGGGTGACTGTCAAGGAGGTAAGCAATGGACAGATTTGGGGGAACATTTTGGAAGTAAATCTGACAGACTTTGCTGATGGGTTCACAAAATTTAAAGATAAAAGTCAAACTTCAGAGTCAAAACTTAATTGCAAAAGTGGCAGAAATGTTTTATTTCTTCTTTCAAAATGCCCACATGTATTTGCTGAGAAGATGAGCCATAAGCAGTCACATGAGAGAGTAATTGTTTTCCTTGGCTCTACACAATTGCAATTCTCCTCTAAAGCAGTGAGAACTCAGTTATACTTATCTTGTTAAAATAAACACATGTTTGTGGTTTAAGGGGAAAAAAAATCCATATTCCTGGCTTAGGGGAGTTACTTTTTTAAAAAAGATTCTTTTATTCACAAGGATGTTTTTGTCTGTCCTTGTGGGAATTGGCAACAATTTACTACTTCAAGACTTAGGCGGTTTCTGCTTCATTTGCCTGTTGTGAATAAAATAAAGAACTTGTTCAGGCTCCCAGAGTGCTGGATCATTAATTTGAAAAATTATCACAATTAATCACTGCTTTATAATGTACTTATATGCATTTAAAACACCTCTCTTTGACTTGTGATAAATATGTATTACAGTTCTGGAAATAAAACAGCATATTGTGTGGTTCTATATGGCATACAATCATATTACATTTCATATTTTTCGATTACATAAGAGTGTTCTGGGAAGAACACTGCTGTGTGATGCAGGGCAGTGCTTCTGCTTCTCTGAGCACCTACTGAGTATCATTTATACCAGCAATTTACATATTCGAGATAGCTACAGGGTCCTGAACATCGGGTCTCAGCGGTTCTCATATTCGTGCATGATCCGAGGCCACCTCTGAGAAAGGATGGTGGGCTTCTACCCCACAGGGTGGTGGTGAGCACTGAATGAGTTGATAAATGTAAAGATTCCTGGCACACAGCAAGCACTATAGAAATGTTAACCATAACCAGTTCTGTTTACTAGCAAACGTGGACCTACCCTGGAAGATAAAGCAGATACAGGTTGTAATTCCTCCAAATCACAAACTTAGAGATACGGCAACACTTAAGAAGTTAACTTTCTATTTTTATTTTATATTTTTAAATTTTTTTAAGTAAGTCTGGAGTCTAATGTAGGGCTTGAACTCCGAACCCTGAGATCAAGACTTGAGCAGCGGCACAGTGGCGCAGCAGTTTAGCGCCTATCTTTGGCCCAGGGCGTGATCCTGGAGACCGGGGATCGAATCCCACGTCAGGCTCCCAGTGCATGGAGCCTGCTTCTCCCTCTGCCTATGTCTCTGCCTCTCTCTCTCTCTGTGATGACTATCATAAATAAAAAAAAAAAAAAAAAAAAAAAGACTTGAGCTGAGACTGAGTCACATGCTTAACTGACTGAGCCACCCAGGCACCCTAAGAAGTTAACTTTTTAAAATAAGGGGTTCCCATCAGATCAATTTTTGCACAATAAAATGATTTTTTAAAAGTTACATACTGGCAGGATTCAAATTTGCATAAAATGTGACAGTCCCCCTAAACCAGGAGAACTATTCTACTGCTTGGCATAGAGTGACCTCAGACATACTCATTTTTGTGATCACCAGACCTGGAAATGTAATGGGAGCCATGTATATAATTTAAAATTTTCTACAGCCATATTTTTCCAGGTAAAAAGAAACAAGCGAATTAATCTTAAGATAAATTTATTTTCCCTTACGTGTCAAAAATTATTAACATGTAATCAATATAAAATTCTCATCAATCAATAGCGTATGTGACTCTTGATCTTGGGGTCGTGAGTTCAAGCCCCAGGTTGGGTTGAGAGCCTACTTAAAAATAAAAATACATTTATTTATTTATTTATTTATTTATTTAAAGTAAAAAATATTATCAATGAGATACTTTATACTTATTTTTTGCACACTAAGTCTTCCAATCCCAGTGTGTAAGTTACACACGTATATAGCACATCTCTGTTAGGACTTGCCATGTTTCAGGTGCTCAATAGGTACCTGTGAGGAAGGGGAGTTGGGGGAGGGGGTAAACTGACTGATGGACATTAAGGAGGGCACATGATGTAATGAGCACTGGATAGTGTATAAGACTAATGAATCACTGAACTCTACCTCTGAAACCGATAATATATTATATGTTAATTAATTGAATCTAAATTTTTAAAAAATAGCCACCTGTGGCTCAAAGCTACTGAGTGTAACAGTGTAGATACAGAACATTTCCATCATGAGCAGAGGCTTGTTCTACTCACATCTGTGTCCCTCAGAGCTTGGCTTAGTACCTCCCTGGCACATAGTAGGAGCATAATTCATAATTAGTGAATAAACTCATGCCCAGAGTCTGTCATCAGTTCAAAGTGAAAGCATCAGGACGTGGTTTCTGCTCCAGGGACTGAGTTGAGAAGGGAAGACTGAACATACAGAATGATATTCTAAAGCTGCATACAAAGAAGCTGTTACAGATGGGCAAAGACCGTAATTCCAGGAAGTACAGTAATTTTTTGACAGAAAAAAAAATATTTTGTGAACACTAAATTCAAACGGGAATTCATTATGTGACTCCTTGTCTAAAGGTTACTGAAGAACACAATGGACAATTTCTCCAGCTATGACTTGGCAGCTGAGTCTGCAGTATGTTGACAAGTTGGTTCCCAAATAGATGACGCTACTGTTTGGGTAGGTCTGTGGGCCATGGGATGGGAGGGGGTGAGGAGAGGATGAGGGAAGAGGTTATATAGCCAAGGCTCTCTCTGCAGGATGGGACTGCAGAGGCCTTGTGACACAAGGCCTTAGTGAGCTTAGAAATGTGAGCTTAGAAATGTAACAGAGCACCTGGCTACTGTGTGTGACAGTGTGAGGACCAGCGGCAGCATCACACAGGAGCTGTTAGAAATGCAGAATCGGGTGGCTCAATGGTTTAGCACCACCTTCAGCCCAGGGCCTGATCCTGGAGCCACGGAATCGAGTCCCATGTCAGACTCCTTGCATGGCGCCTGCTTCTCCCTCTGCCTGTGTCTCTGCTTCTCTCTCTCCTCTCTGTGTATTCTCAGAAATAAATAAATAAAATCTTAAAAAAAAATGCAGAATCATAGTCCTCCATCCATCAATCAGAATGTGCATTTCAACAAGGCCCAGATGATTTGTGTGATTTTAGTTGAGAAGCAGTCATCACCTTTTGCTCTGGCTTCCTCAGCATCTATCCCTCTTCTGATAACAGCACCTGGATTTTCCTTGAAAAACTAGCCTTTTCCCACTCAATGCAAGGCATTTCAGGAGGCTAATCCCTCCCTTGCTTTCAGGGATTGACAACTTGATACAGGTCTGGCCAACCAGAGAATTCCACATCCCCCTGACAACTAACAGTGGCTAATTCAATTATACATATGTATGTGATTCTAACTGAGGCAATCAGAACTGGCTTTGGGCTTTTACTGAAAAAATTAGGAAAAAGGCACTCTATTTATGTAAGGATTGCTGATGTAAATGTGGGGAACCAGAGCTCTTGGGACTCATTCTGACATCACAAAGAAAGAGACTGTCTTAGTGTAAAGCCATCATAGAGGCCGGCAGAGCTGAGTGATGGAGACAGAGTGATTCCTGAAGACATGTATGAACACCTGGATCCAGCTATGTCTGAAACTTGACAATCTCAGGATTTTTCCAGTTTATGAACAAATAAATTCTTAATTTTGTCTAAGATAGTTCGAATCGTATTTTTACTGCTCACATCCAAATGCTTCTTGGATATCCCTGGGCTATAATCTGGATCGAATGAACCAGAGGCTCTGGGGATGAGGGCCTGGAATTTGCATTTCTAACAATTCTTCAGGAGATTCTTACACACACCGAAATATGAGATCCTTCAATGTAGTGGAGTAAGGGCTGAACTGGGTGTCAGAATAACTTGCGTTTGGATCCTCGTTCTGCCAGTGACTGGCCATGTGACCTTAGGTAGGTCGCTTCCCCTAGTTTCATGTTCTGCTCTGTAAAATAGGAAGCCCTTGCTTCTTAGGCTTGGCCTGAGGTCCTGTGTGACATGGTTGTGAAAAGTTTTTAAAAACCTCTGAACACATGATTCTTATCTAACGGGGTTTAAAATCAGGCTCCGGGGCAGCCAGGGTGGCTCAGCGGTTTAGCGCCACCTTCAGTCCGGGGCGTGATCCTGGAATCCCCGGATCAAATCCCACATGGGGCTCCCTGCATGGAGCGTGCTTCTCCCTCTGCCTGTGTCTCTGCCTCTCTCTCTGTGTCTCTCATGAATAAATAAAATCTTAAAAAAAATAAAAATAAATAAAACCAGGCTCTGAGAGCAGAAGTTGCCTGGCTGGCCCCAGACTAACTTAGAACTGCTGACCCCTGGCAAAGATACTTCCTCAGGTCACTGCCAAACTCCTGGAAACTGAAAACTCGCTCCTTGCCCCCTCTGCTTCTGAAGTCGTTACATGAGAGGGCAATGAGAAGTGTCAGTTTGCTTGCCCTGGGTGCTTCCCACGGTCACCATGCGGGCTGTGGAGCCTCAGAGACTCCTCCTACATGCTCAGACTGAAGCCCCAAGGGGAGAGGCCAGGGCGCTGCCTGGGCATTCTGTGGAGTGAGCAGAAGATGGTTTTAAATACCCCAGGTCCCTCACCTCCACCTCCTGCCCATGCTCCTAACAGGAGCTTTTAGGCTCAAGCAGAGGCCTGTGAGGGCTGAGGCTGAGGAGCCCCGGATTCTGGTTTCACCTGTGCCACAAACTCTCTGTGTGAGCTCAGGCAAGTCCCAACCTCTCTCTGGGCCTCAGTTTCTCCAATATGAAGTGATATGTTAGATGATAAGTTCTCTGAAGAGGACAGCTATAGCTCTTTCCTGCATAGTCTCTGCTACCCCTTCTTCTGAGAACAGCACCCCAGTCTTCCTTTGGGAACCATCTCTCCCCTACCCTCATCTCATGGATTGGGGTAGAGCTGACTTCAACCTCTGGTTGTCGGTGTGTGTGTGTGGGTGTCTGTGACCAAGTCTGGCTGATCAGAGTTGCAGTAACAGAAGCAGAGGTGGACATGTGACATTGAGAGTCATCCATCGGCCTTTGCCTGGAAAAGAGTTGCAAAGCAGAGCCAAGAAATGGAGAAACACAGATTCCCAAGCCCTTGAATGCAGCCCTTCCTGAAGTGGATGTGTTCATGGACTTCCCAATAATCTCCCTCTTCTGCTTGGGCCAGTTTAAGTTGGATTTCTGCCCCCTCAAACCTCAGAGTGCTGCCCTGTTCAGAGGAAACTCTTATAAGGGGTTGCAACTCATACTTAAGTGTAAATGGTTATGGCAAAGACTTCATAGATAGCAGGTTTTGATGGATGAGAAGAGGGCATTAGATCTATTAGAATAGGTGAGAATGTATGGAATATGGACCCCAAGAAGTTGATGGCACGGACACCATGTCTAGAAAGTGCCTGGCATGTTTTTGGCCCTCCATATACACTTGTGGAGTAAATACATTGTGTTCAACTTTCTATAGGCCTGACCATATTTGATTGAAGTCAGCAGGATCAGAACGAGGAATCCATTTTACAGAGGGTGACATGGAGATCCAAGGCAGAAAGGTTTCCCAGATGGTCAGTGACAGGTAGAACGACAGCCCAGCTCTCTTGCCTCTCATTGTCCACTGGAGCCAGCCCCAGAGGCTGCAGTGGGGAACTGCAGAACGAGGATGAGGAACCCAAACAGGACGTTAGGGAAGGCAGACGTCTAGGGGCCCAGGGCTCAAGACTGTCCAATTAGAGGAACTTTCCCTCCTCAGAGCAGCTCAGCCATGAGGTGGGGAAAAGTTTGCCCCCATCAGGGACAACTTCCTAAAGAGTTTCCAAGCGTGCAAGGCCATATGGATCCCACTCCCATGGTTCCCTATTTTCTCAATGAGCCACCTAACCCTCCAAGTGACTATTATCCCTTGTGGACATGAGGGTCACCTCGGCTCCTCATGTCTCCCCTTTTCTGACCCTCAGCTTCTTTTTTATCAAAGAGCTCAAAATTTGGACTTTGCAAACAGGAAGAGGTTGGAGAGACCTTTGTTACACCGGTGGAGCAGCAGCCTCAGAAAGGATGAGCGTTGTGCCCTGGTTTACACAATAGCAAGTGACAGAGCAACATGCTGAAGAGGAACTCAGGGCCTCTGGTCATTCACCTGACTTGGCCAGAGGGCTGGCTCTGAGATGCATTTATTTTATTACTTGTTCTAAACATGTAGTAAACTCCTAGCATGTCCATTGTTACCTCTGGGTCACCTGTTCAAGTCTGGATTCAAGAGCAATTGTGAACCTCCTCAGGATAATTTTATCTCTAAGGTAAGCAGGGGGCAGGCAGGTTTGAAAACTATAGGATGGGATTTGATGTCACAAAGAGCTGGGTTTGAATCCCCACTCTGCCTCTTATAGATCAGCAACCCTTTTAAGATATAAATCAGGTAGGGCAGCCCTGGTGGCTCAGCGGTTTAGCGCTGCCTTTGGTCCAGGGCCTGATCCTGGAGACGTGGGATCGAGTCCCACGTTGGGCTCCCTGCGTGGAGCCTGCTCCTCCCTCTGTCTGTCTGTCTCTCTCTGTCTCTCATGAATAAATAAATAAAAATCTGTAAAAAAAAAAAATTTAAAAAAGATACAAATCAGGTAATGCCCCTCCTCTGCCCAACAACTCTGCTCAACAACTCCTGGGGATCTCATCTTACTTGGAATAAAAGCCCAAGTCCCCTCTGTGGCTGACAAGGCTCCAGGATCTGGGCTCCCCCCAACCTTGCAGTCCTGTCATTCTCCCTGATGCTTCCTTTGAGCCACACTAGCCTCTTGCTATTCCTCAATTCACCAACCATGTTTCCACTTCAGGGCCAGCGCACATGCTACTTTCTAGAATGTTCTTCACTCAAAAAACTTCTTTCATATCACCCAAATCTCTTTGCTGATCTCACTTGTTCAAAGAGGCCTTGTCTCATCACCCTGATTAAGAATAGGAACACCCGCCCCCAAATCCCATCACTTTCTAACCCTTCCCAGCTGCCTTCTATATGGCTGTAACCAGCAGCTGATGTGGCAGCCATGAAGATGAGCCTATCATCTTCTGCAGAGAGCGGAATGGATCAATGGCCCCAACTGCTGTGCTTTAAAGTCCCATTGCCATGGGCTGTTCCCAGCCAATGATGGAGTGTGTCAGGGATGCTGAGGCAGGCCATGCTAGGGGGACCTCTGACAGAAGGCTGTGGCTAAGGGCTCCTCAACAGCCTTGCCAAGCCTTCCTTGGAATTGCACTGGAGACTAAGACAATTCTACCCCTCTTTCCTTTCTTCCTTCCTTCTTTCTTTCCTTCCTTCCCTTCTTCCCATTCATTTGGAGTCCAACATGCCCTGCCATTTACTGGTTTTCCTAGCCTCTCCTAGTTGCTCCCACATGCATTCCTGCTAATATATTTCTTGCATATTTAATCTCTGAGATGAGAGTCTTCTTCTTAAAGGACCTAGACTAATACACTAACGTATTACCTAAGGATCTGTTTATCATATGTCACCTGGAGAATGTAAGACACACGAGGGTAGTGATTGTTTTGTGCACTGCTGCATCTCAGTGTATAAAATGAGGACACAATAGGTGCTCAATAAATTCTTGAATAATTGAATGAAGTCTCCTTCTTGGGTGCCCTGTTTTTTCCCATTGAAACCAGTTACAAAAGTTTGTCTAAACTGAAAAGGGATATTCGTGTTTGTTTATCTCTGCTTGGAGAGGAATGAAGCCCCTCCTTGACTAGAACTGAGTGGAGGTTGCCCTCTTCAGACAGGACATGGTGACTAATTCCCCTCCCCCCCTGCCCCGGGGGCAACTTTTAACTCTAACTTCCCATCCTGCTCCAAAGTCAGCTGTCCCCAATCTGCCCCCACAAATAGAAACCTCGAAGCCACAATAACGCATGCTCTGACCCTTTTACAGCTGCTTTTTTATAGTTGACAGAGTCTCAGTTTCTTTTCTGTTTTGGAGGTATGTATTTTTTTTAATTTTTTTAAAAGATTTTATTTATTTATTCATGATAGACACAGAGAGAAACAGGCAGAGATACAGGCAGAGGGAGAAGCAGGCTCCATGCCAGGAGCCCAATGTGGGACTCGGTCCCGGGACTCCAGGATCACGCCCTGGGCCAAAGGCAGGCGCCAAACTGCTGAGCCACCCAGGGATCCCCCTGTATTTTGTTTTTAAAATTACCTTCCATCATGTGGTAAAACAGCACATCGTCCTTATTAAAAATGAAAACGTTACAGATAAATCTAAGGTACTTTTGGATTACTCCCTTTACAGGCTGTCCATGGCCACCACTTTCCCCCCACAGCCACCTCTGCCTCTGCATTTACGCACAAGCCTCTGGGCTCAGGGGTATCTGTCGATGTGCCACCCCATCACTCTGTGCTTTACCGTTTCAGAGCACTCCTGCTGGCAGCACATGTATTTCCCTCCCTAAAAGATTTCTCTATGGCCACTGGCACCTGCTCTGCCCGTGAGCTTGGCAAGTGGAAGTGCTAGAGAAACAGCATCTCCCAGGAGCAGTCTTCGACCGGTGACTGACAGGAGCAGGTGGATAAATACCCCAGGTCCCTCACCTCCTGCGCATGCTCACTGGCTCCCGGGGCTCCCCGCAGAACTGACCTCCTGGTGCCCACAGAAGTGACTGGCATGATAACACACCTTTAATGACTGCCTTCTCTTCTGTCTCACTTCCCCACTCTCCTCCCAGGGGTTTCTGGGATCCTCTCCCAAATAGACAAAATAGTAATTGCACATGGCCCCTTTCCTAGGGTCTGCTTCTAAGGAAACTCACACTAAGATTCATAGGAAACTCACATAAGATACATATGTACATAGATACATATTTTCCACAGAAAATATGGAGTATCGTTTTTTTCCGTGTTGGCATCAAAGGATTTTTACTACATGACTTGGGGGGTAGTATCCTTATTTCCATTTTTCAGATAAGGAATCTGAGATTCAGAGAGTGAGGGGATTTCCCAAACGAATTACAGCTCCTTTGAGGCAATGTGGGCACTCAGACGCTGGTCTCCTGGGCTCCTGGGCTCTGGCAGAGGTTTGGGAAGGTCTCCTATGCACTTGGCTGCACCTAAGTCTCCCAGGCCAAAGGATTTCAGGGTGACATTGTGAACTTCAGTGGGTGTCTCAGGGTAGTATTAGGAATGCAGGCCCCGATGCATTGCCATCTGGAGCATTGCAGCAACATGCATAGGGTGCAGCATGTGTGGCCATCAGCACCAGCCAAGAACAAGGGCACATCTTATATTGGAGCAAGGGTTTCTTCTGCATCATTACCCGTGTCCCTGGAGGTACACTAAAACTCCCAGCCCTGGGATGGAGGAAACTGGAAAAATGAGGTGGGGATCAAAGTACAGTAGGGGTTGTTTAGAAAGATGGAGGCTAAGAGAGATTGTACCACTAACATGCTGTGTAACTTCGGGAAAGCTACTCACCTCTCTGGACCTGATATTCCTTTTTTATAAAAAGGGAGGCAAAATTGGGGGGAAAGACTTGAAAAGTCAAATGGCTATAGGGGCCTATAGGGACACCCACATGAGGAAAGTGATCCAAGGGAGGGTGGTGCAAACCGACAGCTCAGGGATAGTGAGCAGGGTAAGCCCTACGTGGCTTAACCAGTGCTGCCATGAGTAATAGCAGAGAGGATGAGAGACAGAGTCTCTAGTCTCACTATTGCCAACTCGGTTTTTTGAAAGACAGAAATCCAGGGTGCCTGGATGGCTCAGTCGTATGAGCCTCAGAGAAACTTGGAATGTAGGAATGTAGGAAGTATCTCCCTTGCCTGAGATACTTCAACACACAGGTATATTTCAGTTGGCTCCGTGTTGTGATTCTTTTTAATTAGTTGCCAACTTTCAATATCAAAAGAACCCCCACCAATCTGGATTTCTCTCTCTTTTTTTTTTTAAAGATTTTATTTATTCACGAGAGACACACAGAGAGGCAGAGACATAGGCTCCTGCAGAGAGCCTGATTCTCTGAGGCCCTACTAGTAGTGCCAGGCACCTACTATGTGTTAATGATACAGTGGTTTAGGAGACTGACACGTCTTTGCCCTTACTTTCTAGAAGAGTTTAAAGTGCAAGATCTGGCTGCAGACAATTTTCTCCTCACTCTCAGGGGTAAGGGCCCCCAGCGAGCAGCCTGATGGGGGTGAGATAAAGGTCCATGCTTCCCATACCCACTAGATTACTATAATGATAGTAATTTTTTAAAAAAGGAAAACAAGCGTTGGGAAAGATGTGGAGAAATTGGAATCCTTCTACATGGCTAATGGGAATGTAAAATGGTGCAAAACAATCTGGCAATTCCTCAAAAAGTTAAACATAGAATTCCTGTACGACTCAGTGATTCCATTTCTAGGTATATACCTAAGAAATTGAAAACAGGTTCTCAAACAAATACCTGTAGGCACATGCTTACAGTGGCACTATTCATAATAGCCAGAAGGTGGAAACAACCCAAATTTCCATCTACAGATGAATACATAAGCAAATTGTGGTATATACATACAATGAAATATTATCCAGCCATAAAAAGAACTGAAATACCAATACATGCTATAACTCGGGTGAACTTTGGGCTGGAATGGGAGTGATTGCTTTAATGGGATCAGTGCTTCGAGATGAAACTATTTGAGGACCATACAGAGGTGGTGGTTGCGCAACTCTGTGAATGTACTAAATGCCACTGAATTAAGATGGCTACATTTATAATGCTATGCCAATTTCAACTCAAAAAAATTTACAAATTGAAAACTACATAAAAGTGCTTTCCTAGGATGGTTAAATTATAGTGCATCCAAACAGTGGAATAATATGTAGCCATTAAGAATATCCAAGGATAGGGACACCTGAGTGGCTCAGCGGTTGAGCGTGTGCCTGCAGCTCAGGGTGTAATCCTGGAGACCTGGGATCAAGTCCAACATTGGGCTCCCTGCATGGAGTCTGCTTCTCCCTCTGCCTATGTCTCTGGCTCTCTCTCTGTGTGTCTCATGAATAAATAAATAAATAAAATCTTAAAAAAAATGTCCAAGGATATTTTGGGGCACCTGGCTGGCTCAGTTGGAGGATCATGCAGCTCTTGATCTCAGGGTCATGAGTTCGAGCCCCACGTTGGGTGTAAAGATTACTTAAATACATAAATAAACTTAAAAAATAAATTGACAATTAAAAAAATCCTAGGAGATTTTAATGACATAGATAAATGTTTATAATATAGGGCTAAGCAAAGAAGTAGGATGAAAATTGTATACCACAGCAGTTTACTGATTACGTTAAATAAAAAGCACACAGAAAAGAAGACTACACAAAAGTAAACTAAAATATCTGTTATCCAAAAAACTTTTTTAAAAAGATTTTATTTATTTATTCATGAGACACACACACAGAGAGAGAGAGAGAGAGAGAGAGGCAGAGACACAGGCAGAGGGAGAAGCAGGCTCCATGCAGGGAGCCTGACATGGGACCCGATCCCAGGTCTCCAGGATCACGGCCCGGGCTGAAGGCAGCGCTAAACCACTGAGCCACCCTGGGCTGCCCCAAAAAACTTTAAAAAGGAGTCATTCTTCCATTGTTTGAGTTTTTACCAAGTGTCAGGCAAATGAAGATCTTTGCTCTCCTGCAGTGGAAAACAGACCTGGAACAGGAGGCCTGGGAGGTCAGCAGAGCCAGACTCTCTGTCGTCTCTGATCCAGACTACCTGGGTGACCCTTTCAGGTCTCAGTCCTCCTTGCACACAAGAGAGGTTCACAGATGCCCCCTCTGGAGACCCATCCAGCCCTCAGTGTTTTCCCAAGAAACACCTGCACCCTCCCACCTTCACCAGGGCCATACATCCAGGATGGTCCCAGCAGAATAGTTTATTGTAGTAAAAGCCTTGCTACACATCTGAATGTCCAACAACTGGGGGATGAGAAATAAGATAGGATGGTCACTTGCAGAAATACTGCCCTGAGAAAGAATGAACTATGCATGCCTTTGTTTCTCATCCTGGCTAGACCTTGACAACTTAATGATAAGGCAAGGAATAGAAAAACGATATTGCAGAAGAATCTCACAGCTGGATAGCGTTTTTGGAGATCTTTAAAACACAGAAAAACAATTCTATGTATTATTTATGCATCCATATCTATGTAATAAATTCATAAAGGCACAGACTGGAAAGGACTATATTTCATGACTGGTTGCCTCTGGGCAGAGAGAAAAACAGGACTGAGAGAGACAAGTGGAGAGGCTTCAGTATTATCTGTTACTTTTAAGACTTTTATTTTTTAAAAAGCCAGAGGGAAACATTTAATTCTGGGTGGTGGGTTCATGGGATATTTACTATATTATTTCTTTCACTTTTCTTTATTTTAATATCCTCCCCCCCCCCCCAAAAAAAAAAAAGGATAGTGAAGAGAAATCCATGGGATAAAGGAACCAATATCTATTGAAGTCTTTCTCTGTGCTGGCCAAAGGCTACAGCAATGGTTCTCAAAGTGTGGTCCCTGGACCAGCAACAGCAGCATCACCTGGGAATGTAAATTCTCAGATTCCCCAGCCAGACCTACTGAATCAGAAACTCTGGGGTCAGGGCCCAGAAATCTGTGTTTTAACAAGCCTCCCAGGTGTACTGCTAACATTTGGGAAGCACTGGCTAGACGGTAATAGCGACAATAGTTCACGAGTACTAAGCACCTATACCTGTGACCTAACGCTCCAAGAGCTTTCCATGAATAACTTAACCTAACCTTCAAAACGACCCTGGGAGGGAGTCATTATTATTAATATCCCTATCCTATAGGTGGAAAAGCAGAGGCCTAGGAAGACCAAATCCCTTGCTAAAGGTCAACAGGCAGGTTGCTCCCAGAATCCCACTTCCCCTTGCATGACCCCCACAGACTCCAGCTCACTGTAGCCTTGGAGAAAGAATCTAGCCCTATCTGACGGAGGAGAAAACTGGAATTCGGAAAGGGAGCACGACTCGGCCCAAGGTCTCACCGAAGCGGAAAGGAGGCGGGGAGACACCCTGTGGTCTGTCCAGGAGGTTTTGAGGTTTGACCCAGACCTGCTGGGGATCAGGGCCCAGCGCGGGAGGAGGAGGGAGCGCAGAGTGGGCCCAGCTGCAGGCCCGCCTGGGTGTGGTTCGCACCGCACGCCTCCGGCCAGCTGTCCCCCTCCCCACCACGGGCTGCCAACCCGCCGCCAACCTGCCGTGACCCGTCACCCACCCCCACCAGGGGCCGTAAGGGCCTTCCCTTCTCGGTCGGTAGAGCCTCATCCCTTCCTTCTCGTTTTTTTCTTTTGCAGAAGGGGAACCTGGACGGCTCAGAGGAGCGGAGGCTGGACCCAAGTCCGTCGGGGGCCGGGGCTCCTCTCCCCTAGGGCTCCTCCAGGCTCGCACGCAGCCCGGCCAGCCCGGCCCTCGTCGCGGGCCCCCGGTCCCTCCGCGCGTCCACCGCTCCCGGACCGCCCCTTCCTGCCGCCCTCCAGCCGGCCCTGCCCCCCCGCTGGGCTCCCCCCACCGTCCCCCGCCGCGGAGACCCTCCCGCTTCCGCCGTCCGCGCGCCACTCACCTGGGCGCCCGCTCCTCCTCCTGCGGGCAGCCCGGATCTTCGCAGCTCGAACGCCCCCCCAGCTCAGCAGCCCCCGGACTCCCGGGGCGCCCGCACCCGAAGGGAGACGGGCTGACTTTGGAGAAAAGGCAAAGGGCGGCCTCTGAGGGGCTTGGGCGCCGCGCGGCTTCTCGGGCTCCCCTGGCGCTGAACCCCCGGCGCCCCCTCCTGCTCGCCTCGGCCTCAGCGGTGCGCTCGGGCTGGGACCGGGGACTCGGTGGCACCCACAGGCCATCTGGGCTCCTTAGCCGCGCCCTGAGCGATGCTAACCCCACCCCCGTGTATCCTAACCCCGCCCCTGAAGACTCTGACCCCACAGCGTGGACTCTCATCCCAGGCCCTTCCTCCCAGCACCCTAATCCCACCGCTCAAGGATTTTTTTTTTTTTTTTTAAACGCCGCCCATCAGAGGCTTCCAACCCTGCCCCTAAGGATCCTAACCCTGGCCCGGAAGGATAATAAACCTGCCCCTAAGAATTTTAATCCGTCCCCCAAAGATCCTAACCCCACGCCCTCTTCCAAGCACTTAACCTAATGCATTATAATCCCCGCCTCCCCAAACCTTAATGTGGTCGCCAAAGGGATTAAACTCGTCCTCCCAAGAACCGCAACACCGTCTCCTGCCAAGATCCTCGTTTTGCCCCCAAATGATTTTGAATTTCACATTTGAAGGATTTTTTAGCCTCACCCACAGGAGATTTCTAATCCTGTCCCCCAAGGATTCTAATCCGGCCAACGGAAGGATTTTATCCCTTCTCTTCAAAGGATTCTGACCCAGCCCTCCAAATTCATAACCCTAACCCCAGGGATTCTAATCCTGCTCCCGAATAATCCCAATCTTGTTTCCAAAGGATTTTAATCCCCCCTCGGATTCCAATCCGATCCATCCAAAAATTCCAACCCTACCCTCAAGGACTTTAACCCCTCATCAAAGGATTCTAACGTGACCCACAAGGATCCTAAACCTTTACCTCGGCACTCTCGCAGGATTCTAATCCCCCGCCCCAAGCATTCTGATCGGTTTTCTCTACACTCCAATCCACTCTTGGAGCCCAGGCCCCTCCCCCACACCGTGTCCCAGGCCTTCCTGGTCCTTCTGTGGTCAGCGGTTTCCGCTCCACAGGCCCCGCGCTATTCAAACGGCAAGCAAAGTTTCTCACCCGCAGGCACCACCCTGGCTCATTCTTGGCGGTTTCCGGCAGCTGGGAAGCTCAGAGGACTTTGAAAACTGAGGAGGCAGGATGCCCAGCTGGAGGGCACCTGGAGGCCCCACATGAATGAGATGTGCCCAGCACCAGGCAAGGGCAGAGCACAACTGCTTCTGGAAAAAGAGCTTTGTCGCACTAAAGTCTGCCAAGCACACAAGATGTGTAAGAATTTTACAGCTTTTCTGTATTCCCTCTGTTACCAGCCATTTCAGGCCACCGTCATCTCTTCATTCACTCATTCATTCATTCATTCATTCAGCAATACTGTGCTGAGTGCTGGGCTACACAGGGTTTCTCAACTCCAGTACTGTTGACATTTGGGCTGCATAATTCTTTGTTATGGGGTGGGGGGACTGTCCTGGGCATGGGAGGATGATGACCAGCATTCCTGCTAGGTCATCGTCTACACCCTCCACAGTTTGTCAATTCCTATAGCTATGGACACCTAGATGGCGTGCAACTTTGCCCTAAAGACCTGTGTAAGGATTTTGTAAAGACTTGCTTTGCCAAGAATGATGAATGCTTGCAGAATGGCTGCTGCCAAAATTCTCCTAACATTTCCCCACATTTAAGAAAATTTAAATTCAATTAATTAACGTATAGTGTGTTAGTTTCAGAGGTAGAGTTCAGTGATTGGTCTTATATAATACCCAGTGCTCATTATATCACATGCTCTCCTTAATGTCCATCACCCAGTTACCCCATCCCTACAAGCCCCTTCCACATTTCCCCACATCATGATTGACTCTTGGTACCATCCATTAGTCCTTTTTTTTTTTAAAAAAAAAAAAGGATTTTATTTATTTACTTGAGAGAGAGAAAGCAAGAGATGGAGGAGGGGCAGAGGGAGAGGAAGAAACAGACTCCTAGCTGAGCAGAGAGCCCAACGTGGGACTTGATCCTAGGACCCTAGAATCATGACCTGAGCCAAAGGCAGATGCACAACTGATTGAGTCACCCAGGCACCCCTCATCCATTAGTCTTTAATTTGAGTTCCCCAGAAGCAGACCCTAGACATGGATTCAAGTGAAAGTGGTTATTTGGGAGATGCAGAAAACACTGGTAGGGGAGTAGGTGGATAAGACAAGACAGGGAATAAAGAGAGCATTGTCAACCAAGTTATAACTGTGGGCTCCTGGAATTCACTCCTGCTGGAGAGGGAACTCCGGAGACAGTGTATTATTCCCAACTCATTGTTATCCTTCCTGGAAATTGAAAGAGCTGGGGCGTTTATGTACCAACTCCTGGCAGAGTTGGATGAGGGATGATCCCAGGAGGTACTAATCCTTCAGCACTCCTAGCCTGCTCCATGAATGCTCCAATCACAAGAGAGAGCCTCCAGGAAGAGAGATACATGCCTGGAGACTCGAAAGGGTCATCATTAGCATCGGCTACACCTTCTTCCACAAGTTTGTCATTCTGATGGCAAAGGACCACAGTTGAAACATTCTCCTGTTAACAGCCAATTCCATCTCCCTTTTTTTTGCTATTGAAGTAATGCTGCAATAAAAGTCTGTGCATGTGTTTCCAAAGCTCCTATCAACTTTACTGAGGCACAGCTTTATACATAAAATGCACTATTAAAATATTCAGCTTGATGAGTTTTGGTAAAGGGATACACCTGTGTAACCCCACCCTAATCAAGATATAGAACATTTCGGGCAGCCCAGGTGGCTCAGCGGTTTGGTGCTGCCTTCAGCCCAGGGCGTGATCCTGGAGACCTGGGATCGAGTCCCACGTCGGGCTCCCTGCATGGAGCCTGCTTCTCCCTCTGCCTCTCTCTCTCTCTCTCTGTCTCTCATGAATAAATAAATAAAATTAAAAAAAAAAGATATAGAACATTTCTAGCACTCCAAAGAATTCCCTTATACCCTATTGCAGTCAATTTCTCCCTGCTCCATTGCCTTAGATAACCAGTGTTTGGCTTTTTGTCATTATAAATTGGCTTTGTTTTTTTTATAATTTTATATAAATACAATTACACAGTGTGTTTCTTTCATGTCTGTCTCCTTTCACTTACATATTGCTTTTGAGATTTTCCATGTTACATGTTGCAGTATTTTGTTCCCTTTCACTGCAGAATAGTATTTCATAGTATAGATGTATCACTATACACAATATCAATAACACTATATAATATACATAATATCTATAATATATATCACTATATAATACCAATAATTTGATAATTTGGTATTATTATTCTTTTTAATTAAAACATATTTTCCATCTAACTCTTATTCGCATCAAAGAACATTTATACAATTACAAATTTTATCCTAAAACATTGCCTTACCAGTACTGGGGCGGGGGGCAAACATTTTATCTATTCATTCACTCATTCAACATGCAGAACATAGCTGTCCACAAGAAGTAGTGCTAAATGCTGCATCTTTGGAGCCAGTCTGGAGTTCAAACCTTGGCACAGCCATTTATCAACTGAGGGATAGTGAGCAAATCAATTAGCAATAATCACACCTCAGATAAGCCTCACTGGCTATGACACTGCCACTAGTGAAGCTTGATCTTGAGCAAATCAAATCACCCCTCAGGGTCTTAGTTTTCTCATCTCATCAAGTGGAAATAATAATAGTGTTTATCTCAGTGAATCATTGTGAAAATCAATTAACATCTTATGTGCAAGGGTGATAGGATTACAAGAAAAATAAATCAGGGCAAGAGAGTGGGATGTAATTTGAGACAAAATGGTCAGGGAAGACCTCTCTGAGGAGGTAGTGTGTAGCAAGACCTGCTGAATGGGGGAGTGAGTCATGTGATAATCTGAGGGAAGCGTGTTCCATGGAGAAGGAACAGTAATGGCAAAGGTTCTGAGGTGCAACTGCGCTTGGTATGTTTAAGGAATAAGGGATCCAGGGGATCCCTGGGTGGCACAGCGGTTTGGCGCCTGCCTTTGGCCCAGGGCGCGATCCCGGAGACCCGGGACCGAATCCCACATTGGACTCCTGGTGCATGGAGCCTGCTTCTCCCTCTGCCTATGTCTCTGCCTCTCTCTCTCTGTGTGTGGCTATAATAAATAAATAAATAAATAAATAAATAGGAATAAGGGATCCATGTAGCTGGATCAGAGTAGGTGCAGAGGAGAGTGACGGAGATGATGTTAGAAAGGTAGTGAAGTCAGATTGTAAGGCCAAGAAGTCTTGGTGTTGATATGAGACTTTAATTGACACAAGATGGGAGCCATTGAAGGGTTCTGAGCAGAGGAGTAAGCCACACTGTGTTTTAATAGGATCTGTCTGGCTGTTGGGTGGAGAATGGATTGGAGAGGCATGAGGAAAGCAGAGAACTCAGTGAGCAGGATGAGGCAGTCATTCAAGAATAATATGATGATGGCATGGGCCAGGGGGGTGGCAACTGACAGTTGTAGGAGCTCAGAGAGACAAAAGAGCAGAAAATCTGAGACTTCATGGGTATGTACAAGGAAAGTCAATACTCTCCTTTTTTACTAGAAAATGATTGGAAATAACCTAAGATATCCATCATTTGGGGACTGGGAAAATAAATAATAATACAATAATGGAGTACCAAGGTGTTGTCAAAAAGAATAAGGATGTATAAAAACTAATTGTATGTACGTTTGTATGTATTTTGGGGGGGAGGGGCAGAAAGAGGGGGAGAGCAAGAATCCTAAGCAGGCTCCAAGCCCAGCACAGAACCCGACGTGGGGCTTGATCTCACAACCCTGAGATCACAGCCTGCGCTGAAATCAAGAGTCAGATGCTCAATTGACTGAGCCACCCAGGTGCCCCACAATGAACAATCTGAAAATAAGGTTAAGAAAACAATTTCTTTTTTCTTTTTTTAAGATTTTATTTATTTATACATGAGAGACTCAGAGAGAGAAGCAGAGACACAGACAGAAGGAGAAGCAAGTTCCATGCAGGGAGCCCGACGTGGGACTCGACCCCAGGACCCCGGGATTACACCCTGAGCCGAAGGCAGACGCCCAACCACTGAGCCACCCAGGCATCCCAAGAAAACAATTTCATTTAAATATTACCAAAAAGAACAAAATGCTTGGGAATAATTTTAACATGAGTTGTGCAACATCATTCAAAAACTTTTAAAAACGCCCTTGAAAGAAACTGAAGAAGACCTAAGCAAAGTCATCTCAGGGGATAGGAAAGATAACTCCTGGAAAAGACATTTCTTTATAGATTGGAAGACTCAATATTTTTAAGGTGTTGAAAGTCTTCAAATTGATCAACATAATTGCCATCTATTAAAAAAATAGACAATCTCATCCTAAAATTTATATGGAAATGCAAGGAATCTAGAATAGCCAAGCAATCTTGAAAAAATAAAACAAAGCTGGAGGACTCACAATTCCCAAATTCACTACAAAGTTACAGTAATATAGGCAGTGTGGTACTGTCATAAGGACAGAAATATATAACAATGGAACAGAATTGAGAGCCCAGAAGTAAACCTTCACCTTATGGCCAAATGATTTCCAACAAGGGTGCCAAGACACTTTAATGCAGGAAAGAATAGTTTTGTCAATAAATGGTGCTGGAACAACTAGATATCCCCATGCAAAATAATGAAGTTGGATCCCTACTTCACACCATCCACAAAAATAAGTCAAAATGGATCATAGACCTATATGTCTGAGCTAAAACTATAAAAATCTTCATGACCTTAGGTTAAGCAAAACCTTAAATGTGACACGAGTAACAACAAAAACTGATAAAGAGGAGCTCATCAAAACTAAAAACTTGTGCAGCAAATGACACAATCAAGAAAATGAAAAGACAACACACAGAATGGAAGTGAATACTTGCAAATCACAGATCTGCTAAGGGACTGATATCCCAAATATATAAGTGACTTTTACAACTCAATAATAAAAAAATAACATAATTGAAAAGTGGGAAAAAGATCTGAATAGACATTTCTCCAAAGAAGTTATACAAATAGCCCACAAGCACATGAAAAGATGCTTATTATCATTAGTTATTGGGAAAATACAAATTAAAGCCACAATGAGGGACTCCTGGGTGGCTCAGTGGCTGAGTGTCTGCCTTCGGCTCAGGGAGTGATCCAGCAGTCCCAGGATTGAGTCCCGCATCAGGCTCCCTGCATGGAGCCTGCTTCTCCCTCTGCCTGTGTCTCTGCCTCTCTCTCTTTGTGTTTCTCATGAATAAATAAATAAAATCTTTTTTAAAAAGCCACAATGAGACGTTGTTTCACAACCATTAGAATGGCTATAATAAAAAACACAGATAATAACAAGTATTGATGAGAATAAGAAGAAATTATAACCCTCATACATTGGTGGTGGGAATGTAAAATGGTACAGTGCCTTTAGAAACTAGTGTGGTGGCTCCTCAAAAGGTTAAGAATAGAGTTATCGGGATCCCTGGGTGGCGCAGCGGTTTGGCGCCTGCCTTTGGCCCAGGGCGCGATCCTGGAGATCCGGGATCGAATCCCACGTCGGGCTCCCGGTGCATGGAGCCTGCTTCTCCCTCTGCCTGTGTCTCTGCCTCTCTCTCTCTCTCTGTGTGTGTGACTATCATAAATAAATAAAAATTAAAAAAAAAAAAAAGAATAGAGTTATCATATTGCTCAGATATCTCATTCCTAGGTACATACCCAAGAGAATTGAAAATATATATCTACACAAAAATTTGTATATGAAATTCTCATAGCAGCACTATTCATCATAGCAAGAAGTGGAAACAACTTCAATGTCCCTCAATGGACAAATAAAATGGAGTCTATCCAGGGGCGCCTGAGTGGCTCAGCGGGTTAAGAGTCTGCCTTTGGCTCAGGTCATGATCCCAGGATCCTGGGATCTTCTCCCTCTGCCCTCCCTTTGCTCATACTGTCTCTGTCTCTGTCTCAAAATAAACAAATGAAATCTAAAAAAAGGGGGAGGGTCTATCCATACAATGGAATATCACTTGGCAATTGGCAATAAAGAGGTATGAAGTATTGATACATTTTACGACACAAACTTTGAAAATACTATGTTAAATGAAAGAAACCAGTCACAAAAGACCACATATTGCATGATTTCATTTATATGAAATGTCCAGCATAATTAATCAAATCTATAGAAACAGAAAATGGCTAGTGGCTTCCTGGTGCTGGGGGTTGGCAAGAAATAAGGAGTGATTGCTAATGGGTATTTTTTTTTTTTAAGAGTGAGCAGTGGGCAATGAAAATATCCTAAAATTTATTGCAGTAAGTGTTGCATAACTCAGCATATACCTAAAACACCGAATTGTACATTTCAAATGGATGAATGAATGTATGCTACATGAGTTATAATTCAATTTTAAAAAGTTCTTTTTTTAAAGAATGAAGAAAACTCCTTATGTTCTAATGGGGACAAGTGGATAAGTGGATTGGGGAGGAAGTAAGGTGCACAACAGCTTGTACTGTATTTTACCATTTGTGTAGAACAAGAGAACAAACATGTGGGAATTTACTGGTACATGCTGAACTGAGTCAGGAAGAGCTCCTGTAAGACACAGTCCCCATGTTTTCTTCCAGGGAGGGAAATTATACAGCTGAGTGACAGAGCAGGGAAGGAGACTTACTGATCCTAGTATACTTTGTATTCTTGAATTTTGGACCACTTGAAGATATTAAAAATTAAATGTCAATTTAGAAATCAGAGACTTCAGGGTCACCTGGCTGGCTCAGTCAGCAAAGCATGTGACTCTTGATCTTGGGGTTGTGAGTTTGAGCTCCATGCTGGATGTAGAAATTACTTAAAAAAAAAAAAAAAAGATCTTTGAAAAAAATCAGAGACAGAGATAGACTTGAGGGTGGGTACGATTTTTAGAGGATGAAAAAGTCAAGAAAAGTTCTTGGTGTATACTTGACAGTGGGTCAAGGATGGAGGACCGATGGAAGCAAAGGCATTGAAGCTGGACTAACTACTTTTCTTTTTTTTTTTTTTTTTTTAATTTTTACTTATTTGAGAGAAAGCACAAGCAAGAGAGAGAGCATGAGCAGGATGAGGGGGAGAGGGAGAAGCCGACTCGCTGATGAGTCTGACCTGAGCCAAAGGCAGATGCTCACTTAACTGACTGAGCCACGCAGGTGCCCTGCACTGACTACCTTCCCTAGCTGTGATTTTGTTTTCTCATCTGCAAAGTGGAATGACCTTCACCAGGTCATTAAATTATTGCATTAAAAGCTCTTATTATTCTGCCCTCACTTAGTTCATTTAATCTCTTTGAGATAGAAATGCTTAGAAATGGATGGCTTAGAGAGGTAAAGACACCTGCCCAAGGTTGCACAGACAGCAAGCAACAGAGCTGGAACTCAAACTCAGGTCTGTGAGACTCTAGTGTACTTCCAGAGCTGGTGCTTATAATGAGTACACAGACTCAGTAAGTGTGCTCTAGAGACTTGAGAAGTAGAGAGACAAATTCGGACTAAAAGACACATCCAGGGCTCAGTCCTGGAGGGAGGGCAGGCACTGGGGAACAACGCGGGCTTCACTTAACAGTGAGTCAGATGATGGCTCTTTCAAAAATATATTTTCCTATTCCCAGGGGGCATTTGCATTCCATATTTCAAATTCTTTGGGACCACTGTTGATTGTTCTATATTCAAAACAGGATGGGGGATGGGGAAGAGAGCCATAATAATTATTTCAGGGCTCAGATATTTCCCCTTTTATTTGCAAAGTAGCCAGTGTTCATTTCATAGCAACACCATCTCATGCAGGTCACCACTGCCCCCATTTCTCCAAGACAGGCAAATGAAAATCTGAGAAGACTTGCCCCTGGCAAAATTCTCAACAACCCCAGCAGGTCTTTGAATCTTCTTCCTAAAGTTCCTCCATTCTCCATCACCTCTAGCTCCTCCTCCCACTCTGTATTAGTTTTCTCCAGAGAACTTGTCATCACAAGGCACTATAATACATATTTATAATAAGCTAATCTGTTTATTGTCTGTATGTTCTGCTTATTTGTAAGTTCCATACAGATACTACTCATGTGCCCATTTTGCAGATGAAAAAACTGAAACTCAAGGTTTGTAAGCAGCCAGTGAAGGATAACACTGAGGTCCAAACCCTTCATTCTTTAATTCTATTAATATTTGTTAAGGGCTTATTATGTGCTTCCAGGGGCTGGAAGCACAAAATGATAGACAAGATAATCTTGGCCTGCAAGCCACATTCCTAGCTCATTAGAGAAACAAAAACTTAAATCAATAACTTAGATACAGAGGGGAAAATGCTGTGGGGGAGAGTGAGAGGCCCATGATATTGTAGGACCAAGTAGAAGGGATGCTGGTCCACCACTGGGTGCATCAAGGTGGACTTCTTGAAAGAGGTGAGAGGCTAACATTTAAAGGACGCTAACTAGAAGATCACGGTGAAGGGTCTTTCAGGAGAGACAGCCTGACAAAGACTGGAGGGAGAACAGCCTGGCCTAACTGACCAACCACAAGTACTTCTGTGTTGTTGGTGCCTGAAGCTCCTGGGCACAGCCAGGTGGAAAAACAGGCTGGAAATGGCAGCAGAAGCTAAGGAGCTGGATGTCTTGGAAGTTTACCTATGCCAGGTATCATCCTAAAGTCAGCTGGCCTCCTGCTCAGAGGTGTGGTGGGACTGAGCAGGACTGGGCAGGAATGGGGCTGCTGAGGGGAGCCCCAGAAGTTGTTTTTCTGCCCCCAGCTGCGTGGCCTCCTCCAGCTGACGGGTTTCCCGCCTCCCCCCCAGGGGGGTTGGGGGACAGTTCAGTTTCACAACCCCTTGCCTTCCCCCAGCGTCCCGGGAGGGCAAGAAAAGAGGAAGCACTTATCGGACTTCCTCCTGGGTCCGGGTGCATGGGTGCATGGGGCACGGGTGCACGCAAACCCATCAGGTCCCTCGGGCAGGAGGGGGTGCTAAGCCAGATCTGCACCCCCCAGCATTTCTGGATCCCGGCCTCGCCCCTACTCAGCGGCGGCGGCCACGCTCCCACGGGACGCACCCAGGCCCCAGAACCAGGCGGACGAGTTCCCGAACCCGTCCCAGCAATTCTGATTTACTGTCTGCTCTTGAACAAGACCTCCTCTCTGGGTTGTGCATCTTGAACAAGGCACATCCTACTCAGCAATTTAAAACTGAGGCAATGTGCGCTAATTGACGTGGAGAGGTCTCCAAGACACGCTTGCAGAATGGTATGAAAATCCGCTCATTTAAAAAGTAACGTGGTTCTGTATTTCCCTCTATAGGTATGTAAGAGGGTAGAGAAAAGTGTGGAAACTATACAGCCAACAAGCGCAGAAGCTGTCATGAAGAAGAAAGGAACATTGGAATCAGAGGGAAGAGATGGTGACCTCTTTCTCAGGCTTTTTGTTTTTTCATTTTTAAACTAGATTGTTTTTATTTGTAATAAAAATAATAATAATGAGAGGACTGATATATGTGGCTATTGAAGGTCTTTTCCCCAAACATTTTGTTATGAAAATATCCAAATATACAGCAAAATTGAAAGACTTACATCAAAATTTCTACAGTACTTACCATTTACATTTCACCATTAACATTCTACTTGATTCACCACGTCTGTCCATCTAGCTATCCATACAATTCATCTTTTTAAAATAGATTTTATTTATTTATTTGAAAGAGAGAGAGAGCATGAGTGGGAAAGGCCAGAGGAACAGCAGACTCCCAGCTGAGCACCTGTCAGGGTGGGGGTGGGGGGCTCCCTCCCAGGACCTTGAGATCATGACCTGAGTCGAAGGTAGACACTTAACTGGCTGAGCCACCCTGGCACTCCATCATCAATGCATCTTTAAAAAATGCATTTCAAAATAAATTGCTTTAGCCCACATATTATTAACTAGAGTTCAATGTTTGTTTACAATATTTTTAGAGGGGGGAGGGGCAGAGGGCGAGCAAGAGAGAGACTCAAGCAGCCTCCACACAAGTGAAGAGCCCCATGGGGGTCTCAGGACCCTGAGATCATGACCTGAGCAGAAACTGCCAATATTCTGAGTCAGCATTCAACACAGGGCCAGGTATATAGTAAGAGCTTAATAAATGTTAGCTGATGGGCGCTTGGCTGGCTCAGTCAGTGGAGTGTGCAACTCTTGATCTCGGGGTTGTGAGTTCAAGCTGCATGTTGGGTGTAAAGACTACTTAAAAATAAAATCTTAAAAAAAAAAAGATATTAGCTGAAGGAATGAATGTGCACACGGCCTGCTCCCCTGAAGGCAGGAGCATGCCTTTTTCTCTTGCACTCCCCTACAGAACTGAAACTCAGTAAATGCTTAATAAAGACTTATTGATTGTATCAGGTATATATTGCTGTGGAACAAACTACTCAAAATTTAGCAGCTTAAAACATTATAAAGAATTATTATCTCACACAGTTTCTGTGGGTCAGGAATTGGGGGACAGCTTAGCTCAGTGGTTTGGCTTGGGGTTTTTCATGAGGTTGCAGTCAAGATCAGCCTGGAATCATCTGGAGGATTGACTGGGGCTAAGGATCCATTTCCAGGGTGCCTCACTCACATGACTCTTGGCAGGAGGTGCCCATTCCTCACCAAGCAAACCTCTCCATAAGGCTTGCTGAGTGTGCTTATGACATGGTGTCTGGCTTCCCCCAGAATGAGTGATCGAGGAGAGCAAGGCGAAGAACCACACTGGTTACACAGGTCATCCTTATTCAATGTGAGAATGGTCTACACAAGAGCAGGAATACTATGAGGCTAGACTAACCGTGGTCTTCTTGGAGAAGGTAGTCATTATGAATATGTATTCAAATTTTCTGAGCATTCGCTTTGTGTTGGGTGCTATGCTGGGCTCCGGAGTGCAGGAATGAGTCAGAACTGGCTATCTTTCTTCCCCTCACAAGATGTGTGTGTGTGTGTGTGTGTGTGTTGGGGTGGTGGTTGGGGAGGTGATTAGACAGACATGGAAACAGATGGTATTACAGAGTACAATAAATATCACAATAGTGGTTTTCAAAAAAAATTGCTTTTCTGTAATTCATACCCATGGTACAACATTTAAGACACAACATGAAAGAAAGTTTTCTTCCCTCCTTATTAAATAGCTATACACTCTTCCAGATCAGAGGGAACAACTAGAACCTGTTTCGTATTTCTTTCCAGAACTATCCCATGCATGTGCACAAAGACATTTCCCATCCTCTTTATTTATTATTATTTTTTTTAAATTTATGATACTCACAGAGAGAGAGAGGCAGAGACATAGGCAGAGGGAGAAGCAGGCTCCATGCACCGGGAGCCTGATGTGGGACTCGATCCCGGGCTTCCAGGATCGCGCCCTGGGCCAAAGTCAGGCGCCAAACCACTGCGTCATCCAGGGATCCCTCCCATCCTCTTTAAACAAAAAAATAGCACTATTCAAACTGCATTGCTCTGCACCCTGCTTTTTCCCCCTCACTTATTTTATCTTGGAAATAATATCTTATCAGTTCATAGACAGCTTCTTTGTTTTTATTAATGGCTGTATGGCATTCTACTGTCCGTGCAAGCCGCAGTTTATTTAACCAGTCTGCTATCGCTGAGCATTTGTTTATTTCTAATCTCAACGATTTTCCTTGCACATCCATCACCTCTACTTGTGAGAGTGTAAATGTTGGAGAGATTCCTGGCAGTGGAATTACTGCATCAAGGAGCCCATGCATTTAAAATATGGCTAAATAGGGTTTCTACCCTTCTGCCAGCAATGTGTGACAGCACCTGTCTTCTCACACCTGTACCGCGTGGTAAGTTATCAGACTTTCCAAACTTAGCTCAGTAACTGAACAATGTTCTCTTGATGTAGTATTAATGTGTGTTTCTCTTACTGTCGGTGAGGGTGACACTTGCCACAGAGTTACTTGTGTCTTCTATGAACTGTACAAAAAAGTTGCCTATTTTTCTATTACACTGTGGGTGTTCATCATTTATTTGACTGTCCTCTTTACATATCAAAGGCACCACTCCTTTGTCTACATGGTAAGCTTCAAAAATGGGTTTTTTTTGTTTGTTTTCTGGGTTTTTCGGGACAAGTAGCTCTTAGACAGAAATGAGATGCTTCTGCAGGTTGTGTCATTTTCTGAGCATTGCTACAGAGCTGCCCAGGGCCTTGAAGCTGGGCCATGTAGGGTTCTAAAAGAACCTGGTGGTGGGAGGTGGGAGGTGGGAGGTGGGATGGGCAAGGAGGCAGTTTTAACTCTTGCACTGGATGGAAAGGGCTATCACAGAAGACAGTGAAATCAGCATCACAGGAAGTGGGCAGGACAGGCTGGCCTGGCTCTAAGACCCTCTGCCCTTCATCTGAAATGTTCGAGGATAGACAAGAAACGGGAGGACACCACAACAGGACTGCCAATTTCTGATTGATTTAAGCCTGAATGGGTGGATACTGCATCCAGAAGCTCCGAGTTACATTATTTAATAGTAACATAATCTTTCCAGAATGTAAACACGAGGCCAGGGTTCAAATGCTGAATAAATAGTTGTGGAATGAATGAAGGGAGGAATGAATGAATGAATGAATGAATGAATTTAATCCAAGGATGTGAGAGGCAGCTGTTTCTGAGCAGAGCAGGAGCCCTCTTACCCCATCCCTTCCTGAATGTGCCCTCTCCTCTTCCTTCCTCCTACCCCATCTAAGTCAGGTCTCAGCCTCTGTCATCGGGTCCTGCCCCAGCCCCCAACACCCAGGGTCTCCTCTGGCCTCCACTCAACCCTCTTCTCCAAGCAGCTAGACCCGCTTCAGTGAAATGCAAGCCCTTTTGGTCACTCCCCATTACCTGCACTTCAAGGATCTTCTCTATCTGCCCACTCCTCTGCTTTCCTCTTCTATGAGTCCTGCTCATCAAACCCCTGTGTGCCTCCAGCAATAGTAATGGTCACATTTATTGAGCACTTACTGTATGTACTTTTACATGGATTATGCTGAAGTCTTGCAACAATCTATAAGAACTATGAGGGTAATGCTGTTATTATTCTCATTTTATAGATGAGGAAACCAAGACCAGAGACATTTGGGAGCTTATCCAAGGTCATCCACCTAGCAGATGATAGAATTGAGATTCAAAACTCAGAAAAAAACAAAACAAAACAAAACAACAACAAAAAAAACCTCACTCAGTCTAACCCCTAGGGCCATTGTGCCTAACCACTGAAGTAGAGCTAACTGGTTACCAGTCTTGGAGTGTGCCATGCTCCTTCGAGCTCCCTGCCCTTTGCTCCTGATGGCCCCACCTGGAGGGCTCTCCTGTTTACCTTCCTGTACCTGCCAAAAGTCTTGCTCACCCTCCAAAGTCTTGCTTGTGAGTCATCCCCTCTACAAAGCCTTTTCCTTCTCCCCTAGGAAGAGTTAGTTGCTCACTCTTTGATTTTACAAGTGAGAACCTTATGCTGTAATGATCTGCGGACCTGTCTCCCCCACCGTGCTGTGAGCCCCCCAGTGGACAGAGACTGTTCTATATCTCCCTCTTGTCTAGCACAATGCCTAGTACAGAGGGCATGCTCTATAAATATTTGGTGACCGAATGACAGTGGCCTAGGGACTCCTCCCCCAACACACAGGTGTTAAGTTCTGCTGGGAGTCTCTGGCTGGAAGCTGGGAGGGAGTAGGAAGTCTCAGGGCCCCACACTGTAAGGGGAAGCTGGAGACGATTTCACTAACTTCACCACTTGTCCACGAATCAAAGCTGTCCCCGGGAGGTCTAGCTGGTAGGGAAGTCCCAGCCTTACACCAGCCCTAGAGGTCTCTGGGAAGCAGCTGTCCCACTTCCAGGGCTTTTCCCTCTCTTGCAGTGCCAGGGATGAAACCATAATGGGAAGTGATCCTGGAAGGGTCTCTGGATGCTACAGGAGGAACTGTGACCAGAGTCCCCATGCTCAAAGCCCAGACCATCCCAGACAGGGCCCTTTGGACCTCAGAAACCAAGGGGTTACATGGCTTTGGTAAGACGGTAGTTCCGGGCTGGGTGGGGACTTCCTCAGGGTGTGAGGGAAATTACTCCATCTCTGGAGCTATGGGGTAAGAAGTCCCAGTGACTCTCATCAACTCTGTCACTGTGCTTCTTTCTCCCTCTGTGTCTGCTTCACTCAGGAACTTAGTAAGGTTCCCCATAGCCTCAGGACAAATGCCTCAGCCTGTGGTCACTACATCCCAAAAGCTGGTGGACACCATAGCGGAGCACTTAGGGGTATGGGCTCTGGCGTTGGCCAGCAGGGTCCAAATCCCAGCTTACTGTGTAACCTAGGGTCATTCACTTTACCTCCTTAAGCTCCAGTTCCCTCACTCATAAAATGAAGATAAATAAATGTGAAAACATCAAAATTAAGGATTTGGGAGGTGCCTGGGTGGCTCAGTCGGTTAAGCATCTGCCTTTGGTTCAGGTCATGATCTCAGGGTCCTGGAATCAAGCTCTGAGTCAGGCTCCCCATTCAGCAGGGACTTCTCCCTCTGCATCTCCATCCTGCTCTTGCTCTCTCTCTCTCTCTCTTAAAAGAATAAATAAAAAATCTTTTTTAAAAAAAGAATTTGTTCGATGGAACAAATTTGTTGAAAGGAAGGCACAATAGGCCAGTGGTTTGCAAAGTGTGCTCCCTGGACCATTAGCATCACCTGAGTACTTGTTAGAAATGCAGAATCTCGGGCCCCAGCCCTGCTCTATTGAGTCAGAAACTCTGGGGTGGGGCTCAGCGATCTGTTTTAGCAAGTCTTACAGGAGATTCTGGTACATGGTAACGTTTGAGAACTACTGTCACAAAAAAAAAAAAAAAAAAAAAAAAAAAAAAAGAGAACTACTGTCACAGCCGAACCTGACATGAGCAGCATGTCAGGGGATGATATTGGGAACATCAACATTCAAAAGGCATTAATATCTAAAATTTACAAACTACTCCTGGGATCCCTGGGTGGCGCAGTGGTTTGGCGCCTGCCTTTGGCCCAGGGTGCAATCCTGGGGTCCCAGGATCGAGTCCCCCGTCGGGCTCCCTGCATGGAGCCTGCTTCTCCCTCTGCCTGTGTCTCTGCCTCTCTCTCTCTCTCTCTACGTCTATCATGAATTAAAAAAAAAAAAAAAAATCTTACAAGCTACTCCTGTAAATTGGCAAGAAAAAGACAGGAAACCCAATAGATAATGGGCACAAGACATGAATGGGCATTTCACTGAAGGGGAAGCCCAAATGCCTGACAAGTATAGGAGATTCTGAATCTCATATTAGCAGAGAAATTCAAACAATGAGATGCCACCTTACATCCAAAAATTACAAAGTCAGATAATGTAAAAACTAATGAAAATGTGGGAGACAATCATCTTTGACATGCCACTAGTAGAATTTAGTGACATTTAAAACATATATGTCCGGTGATCTACTGATTACACTCTTTGGTATAGGGTCCAAAAAAGTTTTCACATAGGCCCCATAGGGTCATGTACAAAGATGATCACAGTGTTGTTTGTGGTGAAAGGGAGTTGGAAGCCACCTGGATGTCCACATTGGGCGTTAGGAGGGATAAATAAAACCATGGAAGCTTAGCTTGGAATGCTTTGTGGCAATTTGAGGCAATAAGCTAGATTTTCCCACCGCAGCATGGGTTTATCTTAAAAATCATATGATGGAAAAAAAAATCATATGATGGGTGAAAAAAGAAAGCAACAGGATGAGATCTTTACATAACATCATTCATGTAGTGTAAATACACCCACAAAGCATTGTGTATTTTATGTTCAAGGACATACATCAACACATAGGGTGGGTGTGCACAGTGGGGAGGGGAAGGAGTGTGGGGAATGTGTGGCTAGAGGGGGGAAATAAAGCAAAATAAAACATTAGGGGGCCTTGAAGTACTAAGTATGATGGGATGGCCATTTACTACAAACTGAGTATAAATCGTGGAACTCTGGACATGTAGCCCTAATACTAATATTGCTTTAAAATTGGTAATAATTATACCTACCCTCTGTGCCTGTGCCATGTGCCTGGCCATGGAAGGCTCTGTAAAGTTTCATACATAAATTTAGCAGTTCTGTGTGAGGCTCTGGCCTCCTTTAAGGGTTCGTTCCTTTTAGCCTCCAAGCCTTTACTGAGGCTGTGTTGAATGCTGCCTTTCCGCTGACTTCTCTACCTCTCCAACCATCGGGTTCCTTTTAACTACCCTGGACTCCCATGGTGGGAGCCTGTGGTCTTGGGTACTTTTCATTTGGGCCTTGAGCTGAGAGCCAGGGTGTAATAGAGCTGTGAGAAACAAGTTCTATTTCCTCTTCATTAGCTTCCCCAAGGTGTCCTTATAGCCCACCCCGAACTCAGTTCCCACCCCACTATACCAAGCAAGACAGGGAGATCAAGTCCGAAAGCGTTAGATGTGGAAGTGAACGGCATTTATTGGGTGTCTATCATGTGCTAGACCCAGCACTAAGGTCTGGACTTTTGCTAATCCCCAGAACCACTCTGTGGCAGGGGCGGGGCCCACCTCATCCCACAGATTAGGGAATGGATGTCACCAAGAGGTGAGAACACGAACCAGGCAGGAGCCCTAGATCTGTGTGGCCCCAAACCCAAGATCTGAACAAGCAACTCGTTCAGAGCCTTAGGGCCAGGACTGGGGGCACATCACCTACTTCTGACTCAACTGCCAGTAGATAAAAACCTCTATTTCAGATTGATGATCCAGTTCTTGCCATCAGGGGAGGGGCGACCCTGCTGTTTGGAGTCTGAAAAAGACCCTCTACGCTATTTAGTATGCTTAGTTTGAGGTAATATCGAAGGAGAAACAGGACCTTCCCTCAAGTTCCTTTCTCTTCTTGGAACCTCAGTTTCTCAAACTGTAAAATAGGAGAAGCAGCCATCTGTGGGCTCTGGGAATTCTTTTCTCAGTCAGCCAGCAGGTGAAGCACCCACCCCTCATCCCTCCCTTGGCCTCCAGAAAGGGGCGGCAGTGGCAGGAAACACGGGTTGACCTGGGGCGGCGCCCGAGGCGGTCAGACAAAGTAGGGGGCTGCCCGCTGAAGTCTGGCAGAGGGGCCTGAGCCTCAGGGACTGCCCGCGACTTTAGGGTCCCGCCCCCTGCAGCACATTCTCGGTGTTGCAGGGCCTGGAGCCCCCAGGCCATGGACCCCGCGCCCCGGGGAGTGGAGGCCCGCGTCCGCGTCCAGTGCGAGGGGGACCCGGGGCCCAGGTCCCACGGGCGGGAGCCGGCGAGATGCAGGTGCGTCCCTGCTGTCCGCAAGGGCTGCGGCTACAGGTAGTTGTCTTCAGCCGCGTCGCCCCGGCCCGGGCAGTCCCGGGCCTCCTCGTCCGTGCTTTCGTCGTCGTCGGGGGCCAGCGCCTCGATGTCGTGCGTGATGTCGGCCAGCAGCCGGTGGAAGCTCTGCGCCTCCGGCCGCTGGGCCGCGCCGTCGTAGCTGCGCACGGCCGACGCCGACGTGGAGCTCATGCTGCGCTTGATGCGGCCGAAGCTGTCGGTGAGGATGCCGCCCTCGCGGATGCCCACTCCCTCCAGGAAGCCCTCGAAGTAGCCGATGTCCTGGTCCGGGATGAAGGGCCGCATCCCTGCGGGGCCGAGGGATGGGGGGGCTCCTCAGGGCTCAGCCCTCCCCCTCCCACGTTGGAATCGCCTCCTCCGGAGATCTGAGTTCAAATCCCCACCCCGCCGCTGGCTGGCTGTGTGGCCTTGCACAGATTCCCTGACTCTGCGCCAGAGAATACTGACCTAATGCTTGGCACAGAATAAACGCTTTAGCTTGTTGGTGTTGTTATTGCAACGGTTACCTTTCCATTTGTTAGTTGTGTGACCCTCATTTAAATAGCTACTCTGGGGCAGCCCCAGTGGCTCAGCGGTTTAGCGCCGCCTACGGCCGGGGGCGTGATCCTGGAGACCCGGGATCGAGTCCCACGTCGGGCTCCCAGCATGGAGCTTCTCCCTCTGCCTGTGTCTCTGCCTCTCTCTCTCTCTCTCTCTCCTCTCTCTGTGTATTCTCATGAATAAATAAATAAAATCTTAAAAAAAAAAATAGCTACTCTGAGCCTGACTTGACCTTGCCTCTAAAACTGAGATCATGGCACCTGTTCCCCTGGTAGGGATGTGAGGAGGTGCTTAGCACACACTGAGTGTCCCATACAAGTCAGCGGGTTTTGCTTCCAACTCTGCTCACGCGCTATGTGACTGCAACTTCAGTACTTTACTTTGCTTCTCTGAGCCTCAGCTTCCTCATCTGCAATATGTGGAGCCTCAGCTTCCTCATCTGCAATGTGGGGGCAATATGGTTCTACTTTCCAGAAGTGAAGCATTCAATGAGATGATGCTTGACACAGGGTAACTGCAAAATACCTGTGAGTCTATTAGTATTATCATTCTCTAGTGTCATTATGAGCCTTCCTTGCCAGCTGTGTGACCTCAGACAAATTCCTTAGTCTCTGTGAGCCTCAGCTGCCCCCTGAAGTAAATGGGGAGAATCATTCCCTCACCCAGCTTTGCTGTGAAGGTGAATGGTTATACTACTGCTCTCTACTTATGCGCTGTGACTGCAAGCAATTCCCTTCTCTGCTCTGCACCTTTCTCCTCAAATGCACCATGGATTTCACCATCTTGGTTTTATGGGAAGCTAAAGAAGAGAAGTGAATACCTCTAGCCTGATTTCTGATTGGGAGCATCATGGGCCATGTAGGGGCCTTGGCTAACCTTGGGGGACATGGGAGGGGGCTCACCAAGGAGGAGGAACTTGCGCCGGTCTCCATAGAGCTTCAGCAGGCCTGCACAGTAGTCCTGGATGGGCAGCCCCAGCCGGTACTCCCGCAGCAGCATCGCAAACTGCTGGATCTCAGGGGGCCCCAGTTTACTCCGTAACTACAGGAACAACATTCAAGATCAGTCCTGGGGAGCAACTCCCACCCAACCTTTGCCTAAAAGACCCAGAGCCCTCTGTAAGGGTATATTTGGCCAAGACTTCCTTGGAAATCCTCCCATGGACTATGGCGGTTGGGAGGGGATGGCCAGACCCTCTGGGCTGCATCTAAGCATGGGATGTAGACTCAAACTGCCTGAGTTCAAATCCTGACCCCTTGGCTAATCAGTTCTGTGGTCTTGGGTGGGTGACAACCTCCTTGACCCTTGCTTTTCTTATATATGGTGAGGATAATAGTGGCACCTCCCACTTTGGTCATTGAAAGGATTAAAATAAATGCATAAAAAGTGCATAGAACAGTGCCTGGTATACAGCAAACACTCAATTAATGCTAGCTGACATTGGGCAGCCCCGGTGGCGCAGCTGTTTAGCGCCACCTGCAGCCCAGGGTGTGATCCTGAAGACCCTGGATGGAGTCCCACGTCAGGCTCCCTGCATGGAGCCTGCTTCTCCCTCTGCCTGTGTCTCTGTCCCTCTCTCTCTCTCTCTCTGTGTCTCTCATGAATAAATAAATAAAATCTTAAAAAAAAAATGCTAGCTGACATTAACTAAGGCTTTCACAAGCTGGCCTCAGTTTACTTTCCTAATCTCATGTCCTGCCCTGATCTTCAACATCTGCTTCAGTTATGTCCAGGGTTACTCATGATTCCTGAACTACTCCCCATGCTTTCTCCAGCCCCCAGGCCTTTGCTCGTGCTGTTCACATTGCCTGCCCCAGCTCACCGTGACCATGTAATCCTGCAGCTGTTCGAGGCCCAGGCTGCTGTGGTCACTGCCGCTGCAGTGGGAGCCATGGAAAGAGGGCGTGGACGTGCCACTATAACACGCTTCAAATGTATCCTGGGAGCCGTTGCTGCAGAGACAGGCAGAGAGGGAGGCCCTCACTCATCTCCCTCCAGCTCCTTTCCCTGCAGCAGGTGGAGGAGGGAAAGCACAGCTACCAATGCTCTGGGCCTGAGGCCTCAATCTAGATTCCATTTTGGCCTCCAAGGCCCCACATTATCTGGCCTTGGCTGCCTCTGATGCCTCACCTCACCCTTGCTCTGTATACCCAGGCCACTCTGCCTTCTTTCTTCCTCTCTAATACTCCAAGTACCTCTTCACTCTGGGCCTTTGCACATGCTGTTCCCTATATCTGGAATGCTTCTCTCCCCCTATCTTTTGCTCAACTTACTCTTACTCATCATTGAAGCTTAAGTATCACCTTCTCAGCAAAATTTTCCCTGACCCCCTATCCCCATGACTGGGTTAGATCCTCTGTCAAATGTGGTCACAAACCCATAAGTCTGGCCATGACATGCAAGGCTTTCCAGATCGCCCCATCAATGTCCATGGTGGCCACCTGGCTGCTTCTCGAATGCACCAAGATACATCCTACTTCAGAACCCTTGTACTGTCTGCCCTTCTGCCTGGGGCACTCTTCCCTTTTCCTCCTCTGGGTCTCAGTTCAACTGTCATCAGCTCGGAGAGACCCTCCTGACTCCCCAGACGAGGAAGGCTCTCCATGGCCTCTCCCCCAGTACCCTCAGGGGCTTATTCTCTTTCGTGCTTATCACTAATGCTTATTTCTATTCAATAATGATTTCATTGTCTCCTGCGCTAGACACTGTAACTGTGTTTGCACCATAAACCATGCAAGATCAGGGACTTTAGTTTCTTTATCTGTTAAGTATCTGCTCTGTAACTTGTCTTGTTCCCCACTGTAACCCTACCACACAGCACGGTCTCTGGCATATGCTACATACTCCATAAATCTTACCTAATAAAGTCAACCTGGGACACCTAGGTGGTTCAGTCAGTAAAGTGCCTGACTCTTGATTTCAGCTCAGGTCATGAGCTCACAGTCGTGGGATTGAACCCCGCATTGGGCTCCAAGCTCAGTGTGGATCCTGCTTAGGATTCTCTCTTTCCCTCTGCCACCCGCCTGCTCCCGCACAGTCTCTCTCTCTCAAAATGAATAAATTATCTTTAAAAAAAAAAATCTCGGGATCCCTGGGTGGCGCAGTGGTTTGGCACCTGCCTTTGGCCCAGGGCGCGATCCTGGAGACCCGGGATCGAATCCCACGTCGGGCTCCCGGTGCATGGAGCCTGCTTCTCCCTCTGCCTATGTCTCTGCCTCTCTCTCTCTCTCTCTCTATCATAAATAAATAAATAAATAAAAATTGAAGATGCAATTTATTTAAAAAAAAAAAAAAATCTCGGGATCCCTGGGTGGCTCAGTGGTTTAGTGCCTGCCTTTGGCCCAGGGTGTGATCCTGGAGTCCCAGGATTGAGTCCCGTATCGGGTTCCCTGCGTGGAGCCTGCTTCTCCCTCTGCCTGTGTCTCTGTCTCTCTCTCTCTCTGTCTCTCATGAATAAATAAATAAAATCTTAAAAAAAAAATTTTCTCTCCCTCTGCCCCTCCCCCTGCTCTCTAAAAAAAAGTTACCTAAAAAAAAAAGTCAACCTGCCTCCTCGTTTCTAAATTGTTCCAGAACCATCTTGGATGGTTCATCGGGGTTATTATCTACAGAAAAGCAGTGTAGCATAATGCTTAGAGGATTTGGCCCTGGAGCTAGCCTGCTCACACTCAAATCTCAGACCTACAACTTACTAGCTGCTTGACCCTGGGCAAGCTGCTTAGCTTCTCTATTCCTCAGTTTCTCCATCTGTAAAATGGGATGACAAAAACTGACTTCATAAGAATTAGAGGAGTCTATTTATACAGCACTTAGAGCCATGGACTATAAACAATAAATAAACAATAGCCACTGTAATGTTGCTATGTTGATTTTTTTAAAAAATGAAGCGCTTTCCAACTTTAAAACCAGCTTTACCTGGCTGGTTCAGTTGGTAGAGCATGTAACTCTTGATCTTGGGGTCATGAGTTCAAGCTCCACGTTGGGGGTAGAGTTTGTTTTTTTAAAAATGAAGTACTAAAAAAATAAAGATAAAAATAAAATTAAAAATGAAGCACTTTATGGAACAGCACTAGGCACACTAGGCACACAGCAAACTCAAATATTAGTCATTATCATGATTGTCACCTCTCCAGCAGATGTCAGGTTGTTTAAGGACTGGCCCAAGAGCACACAGTATTAAGAAGGCAAATATATTGCCACCGAGAGGAAAAAAAAAATTGGGCATATGTTACTGGCAGAGACTGCTACCTGTCAAGCCAAAGGCCTTAGTTACAGAACTAGCATGACCACCTTGTCCTAGTTTGCCTGGGACTTTCCTGATGTTAGTACTAAAATTCCCATGTCCTGGGAACCCCCTCAATGCTGAGGGTAGGGGGTGGGGTTGGTCATACCAAATGCAGCCCTGGACAATGTTCCCAGGTGAGTTTGTTTGTTAATCCCACATTTTCTAGCCTTGCTGGCAGTAGTGGTGGCCACGTGACCAAGTTCTGGCCAATGAGACATAAACAGAAGTTGTATAGGGTGGGAATTGCAGCAAAGCTCTTTACAGAGGCCCCTGGCATGCCAGTGCAATAACTGGCGCTATGACCATCATCTTGGCCCATGAGGTGACTTTGAGGATGGGAGCAAGTGCTGAGGAGAGGGGAGAAGAAAAGTCTGGACTGCTGCTGAGCATACAACCATAAACTCCTGGTCTATTTTATACAGAAGACCGGGGGGAAAACTCTATCTTATTTAAAGCTTTATCCTTTTTAGGGTTTTCTATTACATGGAATTAAAACCAAAGTAAACCAAAATTATTTTTTGGCATCAGTTGTGATTTGGACTCTGTAGGCCAGTATGTCTGGATGACGGGCAAAGAACTATAGGCCTATATGGAGGCAGTTCTGGGTTCTGTCCATCTCCTGGGCCTCTCAGGGTGTCTGGGTCTGGATCCTCCGAACTCACTGAAGCCTGGAGGAGTCAGTTTACCTACCCCTCTTGGGCTGAGCATCTGCAGAAATTGAGGCGGGGTCATTTACTCCCACTCTCTCTTGCCCACAGGGAGCTCAAGAATGCCCAGAAGAGAGCCACTGTTTGTGCAAGGGTGAGGGGTGTGTGCAGGGTGGTACCCACAAGGAGCTGCAGCAGCTGAAGTCGGCATCATAGGCGTAAGTCCCATCCGTGCGGCAGCTCTCACCTGGGGTCAACAGACAGAGGGGCGGTTAGAGACAGTGGGCCAGGGACCGACATCCCCAGCTCCCCGAGGCCTCAACCTCAGCCCAGCCCTGTGGTTGGGATGATGGTTGGAGCAATTGGCCTTGTAAGGCCAAGGGATGTCCTTGTTGGATATCTGGCCTTGTAAGCAATTGTCAGAATGTTAGCTTTTACCCTGAGTGAAATTAGGCAGCCACTGGAAGATCTGGACCATGAATCCTACCTCCACCACCAATACACAGCCAACCTTGGGCAACTCACCTCTTCTCTCCTTGCCCTCAACTTCCCCAAGGTTGGGACAATACCACTTTCCTGCCTGCCTCGTGAGAGTCTTGGGGATAGCAGGTGAGGGAACAGGTGAGGTAATGTTTTGAAAACTGTGTTTGAGGCAAGAAGAAAAAAGGAACTTTGAGGGGAAGAACCCCAAATCTTGAGAGAATGGAAGCACCATTTACAGAGAACTTGCTCTGCACCCAGCCCTATTAACATCTCTGGCCTTACCCTTCTGATCTTGTCTTATGTGTTGTCACTTCCTTCGGACACCCCCCTGACTTCCCAGGTGAGGCTGGTTCCTCAGTCTGTGTTCTCAGAGTACAACGTGAGACTACAGTTTATTTGTATAGCTATTTAATTGCTGTGGACTTACCTCAACAATGCAAGCCTTATGAGAGCAGGGCCATGTCTCGTTTTGCTCACTAGTATATCCTGGTGATGGTAGGGGCTCAGTAAATATTTGTTCAATAGAATGCATTTGTTGATATATTTGTTGACTCATTGCATTTATTTACCCAGCATCCTGTGAGAGTTGATGAACTGTCTCAACTTCCCCAAAACCCCAGGTCCCACATGAATGGGAGTGCCTCTGGAAGGAAAGAGTTCTGTTGCTGGAGCTATGCAGACAGGGGTTGCTCTGAGGGGGCTGTGGCTGAGGAAATTCACTTAGTGGCCTCAAAGGCAGCCTGGGAGTCAGGCTGAAAGCTTTAGAAGCTTTAGAAATCAGACACACCTGGGTTTGAATCCTGATTCTGCCACTTGCCAGCTGGGTGACCTTGAGCAATTTATTGACTACTCTGAGCCTTAACGTCCTCATCTGTAAAATTGGAATCATAAGGCTTCAGAGAGTTCTTTTATCTATTCAAACAATACTTCTTGAGCATCTGTGATGTCCCTGGTCCTGTGCTAGGCATGGGGGATATAGTGGCAAATAGTACCAACCAGATTGCTATGAGGATTAAATAAGAGTTGGGCACATTGAATAAGACTGTGCTTGGCACATAGTTGTTGCTCAATAAATGCCTCTATTAGTTTCTTTCTCATTCTAGCCCTTGATTACATTCAAGAGTGGGCCTGGATATGTTTGCTTTGACCTAGATTCCTAGTGGAGCGAGACAGCTCAGTAAACACACAATGCATGTGCCTGGATTTCTGCAAAGCAAGGACATCAAAAATGAAAGAAAGGAGAAGAGTTCAGCTTTGAGGGGCTCATTCTGAATCTGGCAACCAGAACATCTGTGAGGAAGCTAAGTTTTTTGTTGTTGTTGTTTTTGTTTTTTTTTAAAGATTTTATTTATTCATGAGAGACACAGAGAGAGAGGCATAGACACAGGCAGAGGGAGAAGCAGGCTCCATGCAGGGAGCCCGATGTGGGACTCCATCCCGGGCCTCCAGGGCCATACCTTGGGCCAAAGGCGGTGCTAAACCACTGAGCCACCGGAATGCCCAGAAGCTAAGTTTGAGGTCATCATGAAAACTGACATTTTATTTTAACCACATAAGGGCGAGGGGTGGGGTACACTGTAATTGTTGTAGAGATCGGGACCCCTAACGGTTCATTGGCCCTGAGTCCTGGGGCAGGCCCCCCACCCCTGGCCTTTTGGGATGGTTCACAGGAGGGGCGGCCAGGAGTTCCAGTACTCACTGCGGCTGCAGAGCCACGGCCGCTCAGGTGTGGACGTGTAGTGGTAGCCGGCTCGGTCTACGCACTCAATGCTCTGGTCCCCGTAGATGATCTGGAAGACCTGACAGATGAGGGCACAGGACTCCTCGGCAGCATCCTGGCACAGGTAGGAAGACAGAGCACTCTGGGCCTCTCCAGTACCCAGGACACCACTGCTCCCTTAAACAGTGTGAGGAGGCTTGCGGGGCTGCACACGTACCTATGAACACCTTTAAATCGACTTGGAGGGCATTCCCCATTCACCTTCTGGGTCTTGGGCTCCTTTAAAGAGCCCAGCAGCAATGCTAAGTCTTCTGCTCTGAAAAATGTACCCCAAATTTCTGGGAGATTCATAGGACCTCCTAAAGTTTATCTAAAATAAGCCCTAGGGGCACCTGGGTGGCTCAATTGGTTAAACATCCAACTCTTGATCTCAGCTCAGGTTTCTATCTCACAGTTGTGAGTTCAAGCCCCATGTTGGGCTCCACACTGGGCATGGAGCCTACTTTAAAAAATAAAATAAAGTAAAATAAGCCCTAGTTTAGTTAAATTTACCATAGGAAGTTGAGGCTTAGAGAGGTGAAGTTATTAGTCAGGACTAGAACCCAGGACTCCTGATACCTACCAAGAGGAGAAAGAATTACACGTATGAAAATTTTAGGTTCAACATAGTTACTACTACTGGATGCCATATTTAGATATGAACTTCCTGGCACCCAGGGCAAAAATGGAAGTAGGATGAATACCTAAACTTTAGTTTCTTTTTTTTTTTTTTTAAGATTTTATTTATTTACTCATGAGAGACACACACAGAGAGAGAGGCAGAGACACAGGCAGAGGGAGAAGCAGGCTCCATGCAGGGAGTCTGACGTGGGACTCGCTCCCGGGTCTCCAGGATCACACCCTGGGCTGCAGGCGGCGCTAAACCGCTGAGCCACCGAGGGATCCCTAAACTTTAGTTTCTGATAGAAGGCATGAATTTCAATTCTTGGGTGAAAGTTTTTCAAGACTACAAATTTGAAGAGGAATTTGTCTTTCTAATTTACCTCTTTATGTCTTTAAGGAAGAAACCCAGAAAGACAATAACTGATGAGACCATCTTCATGGTACCATTTCCTATTTTGTTCCTCTAAAAAGCTGGGAATATAAATTAAAATGTAACCCTGGAGAGGCAAGATTGATCCTTACAATAACCCTACAAAACAAACAGGGAAGAGAGTATCCTTATTTTATAGTTGAAGGCACTGAAGCTTACAGTGACTAAGTCAGTCACCCAGCTCACACAACAAGTGCTTATTATTGGTTACTACTAGCACTCAGGTTTTTTGACCCTAATTCCTGTACCCTGCTCAGGACCACAATGCCTTTGATAGGAGGTCAGAGAATCCAATACTCCTGAAAAGCAACTCTTTATTTATTCACTCATTTTGCAAATTCTCATTTAGTCCTATTTTAGGCACTGGGCCAGACTCCAGGGTCTTAAGGGTGAATTAGATGAAGTCTGTACCCTAAAGCCCTCACAGTCCTAGTAAGATAACTGGGTACATTGTTCCCTCTGCCAGGAATTCATTTTCCTGGCTCTTCACCTTGCAGACTCCTTCCTCCCCTTCATATTTCAGTTTAAAAGGCACAAACTCACTTTCTCTATGGAAAATGGATCTCCTTCCTCATTATCACTACAATCTGTTTTCTTCTTGGTCTCCAACACAAGGTATAATAATATACTATGCATCACTTCATCCACTCATTCAATATTTATCATGTGACAGGCACTGTTTTAGGTGTTGGAGATACCATAGTGAACCATCCAAAATGCACAGATCTCTTGCACTCTACAAGGAGACCAGTCTGGCTGGACTGGAGTGCATAAAGGGGCATGTAGAAAGAGATGAGGACAGAGAGGAATGAGGCTTCAGCCACCATTAGAAGGTGGGTGGCCTTATCAGCAGTTGTAAGTACATTAGCTCCTATTCCAGTGAAATGGGGAGCCATGGCAAGATTTTGAGCAGTGATATGATGTGACTAATGTGTTAGCAGGGCTGCTCTGCCTGGGGAGAACAGATTATAAGGAAGAGCCAAATCCATGATCTAGATGAATGATCTGGATGATAGAAGTTGGGGCATGGGCCTGGGCGGGAACAGTGGAGGGTGGGGAGAAGTAGATAGGTTTGGAATATATTTTAAAAATAAGGCCAACAGGGTTTGCTGAGAGAATGGATATGTGTTGTGTGAGATTGAGAGGGGCTACGAATCTCTGGGAGGTTTTAGTCTGAGTGAGGGAAGGACAGAGTTGCCATTAATTAAGACAGGGAAACCAAGAGAGGAGCAGGTTTGAGGGAGAAGATTGGCTGCATAGCTTTGGGTGTTTTAGGTTTGAGATGGTCATTAGCCCACCGGATGGAGAGGCTGATTGGAGAAACGTGTCTGGAGATTTGCTGAGAGATAAAATTTGGTGAGTTCTCAGAGTTTTAGATGCCAGGAGATGGTTTTGTTCACTGCGATATATATGGGGGGGGGGAGGGAAGATGGGGGACTCAGGGCCAGAGGCAAAGTTTAGACAGCTCAGGACTTGAAAGTGTCTGATAGATTGTGAGCTCCCTAAGGGAGGGCACCAAATAGGTGTTGTCCATCTCTGCATCCATAGCACCTAGCCCAATGTCTAGGACAATAAAGATGCTCAGTAAAGATGGTCAAAAGAATAAAAGCAAGGGGGAATATGGAGAATGGGGGGAGGGGAGGGAAGGCAAGAATGGAAGACTTCTGCCTTGGATGACTGCCATAGTTAACAAAAGCACAGGCTCTGAACTTTCTGGGTCCCAGTGTTGAAACCGTCACCTGCTTCCTGTGTGACCTTCCACAAGTTACCTAGCCTCTGGGTCTCAGTTTCCTCCTCTACAGAATGGAGATGGTTGTAATGTTTGCCTCTAGGCGTTGGTGAGAGAATGAAATGTGTTAATGCTGGTTCCTGGTCTGGCATGGGCCGCATTCCCTTCGTACTGGTAATTAGTGTCCTCGTGGTTGTTACTGGGGTAGTGGCCGCATCTACGACGTGGGAGAAGGAGCAGGGCTGGAGGAGGGGTTGGATCAAGTCTGTTTGGGTTATTTTGAGTTTTCATCATTGGAACGACAAGGGGGAGGCGTCCAGGCTGGAGATCAGAAGCCCTTTGGCGTCGTGGGCACACAGGTAGTACCTGAAGTCCTCGATAGGGCCCCGGGGCCAGGGTAGACCCCCGGAACCGGGCGGGGCGGGGCGGGACGGGGCGGGGCGGGGCGGGGCGACGCCCTCCAACCCCCGACGCGCGGGGGAGGCAGGACGCAGGGGCTCCCGGCGCCCGCGGGCTCACCCTGTTGGCCACAGCCAGGATGACGAGGTTGCAATAGGCGTCGGGGCTGGGGTCCCGCGGGTCCAGCGGGTTGGAGCCCGGGTGGCGCCGCTCCCAGCTGCCGCCGCCGCCCGCCTGCCTCCGCTCCCAGCTGCCACCCGGCTTGCCCGCGCCGCCGCCGCCGCCCGCGTGCCGCCGCTCCCAGCTGCCGCTGAACGTCTGCCGCCGCTCCCAGCTGCCCGACGCCCGCGCCCCGGCGCGCTGGCGCTCCAGGCTGCCGCCGCCGCCGCCCCCGGCCCGGGCCTCCGCGCCCGCGCCCCCGCCCCACGCCATCCGCCAGTCCAGGCTGCAGATGGTGTGGCGCCGCTCCGTGGTGCCCCCCCGCCGCTTCTCGGGCGCCGCGCCCGGCGGGCCCGGGTCGCGCCCAGCGCCGCCGGGGCTGGCGTCTACGCCGGCTGGCACCGGGTCCACGCCCAGACCTAGGAGAGGCGGGATGGCGGTCAGGAGCCCCCTCCGACACCAGCTGGGGGCCATCCGCGCCTCGCCCCACCTCTGCCTTCAAGGCTGGAGGCCACGCCCGCCCCCCGGGGTGCCCTGACTCTTGGGGCTCGCGCCGGGCCTCGGCTCCACCCTAGTCTCGCTCGGGGTCTGACCTGTCCGGCCACTACCCCAGGAGGGAGCTCCGCCTCCCCGCCGTATGGCCACGCCCCCGGCTCAGGCTCCGCCCCCAGGGCAGACCCTGCCGCTCGCCCGAGCTCTCAGACCGCCGAGGTCTCGCTCTGCTTCACCTCGCCCTTCAACTTCAGGTCCCAGAATTTGGGCTGCTCCAGCCTTCCCAGCTCCGCCACCTGGCCTCAGGCTGGTGGGCCAGGCCATCCACCCTTCAGCTTCAGCCTTAGCCCTGGGCCACGTCTTCTCGCGTATATGGCCAGGGCCGGCCCTTAGTCTCAGGGTAGCCGTGCGGTCAGGCCTTTTCCATCGCACACCATCCATGCTCAGCCAGCCGCCTCCTCCCCGCCCCAAGTCACGCCTTTCCCAAAACTAGACGCTGGGCCCTTTCTCTCCCGGTTCACCTCCCGGCCCTGCCCCGGTCGGGCCCAGCCCGCTGTACCTACCGGTCTTAAGCACCAGCAGGTGCAGCGCGTCGTCCTGCAGGTAGGAGGCGGCGGCGATCTCATGCGTGGGGATGCGCAGGATTAGCTCCTCGTTGTCGCGCCAAGTGAGCAGCAGGCAGCGGGCCGACAGGCTCAGGATACTGTCCTGCTCCGCCGTGGTCTTCAGCGGCAGCTCCTTCAACTGCTGCGGGGCGGGGCGGATCTCTTGGGTCCCCCAGGGGCTCAGGTGGGAGAGGAAGAAGGGGCCAAGACCCAGCCCTGACCCTCCCCAGGACCTCACCCTGGCCGTGTCCAGCAGCTGCAGGAGCTCGTCGCGGCTGGAGGGGTTCAGTGAGGAGGTAACCCAGGTGAGGTGGCCCAGGAACTGGATAGGAAATGGGGGGTGGAGGTGGGAGAAGGGCACAGAGAGGTCACCTTGAAGCTTTGGATAACCCAGAACTCCTCATTGACCCAGTGTCTATAGACTGAAATAGAAATCTCTGAATTAACAATAACCTGATAATAACTGTTAAGGTGGTCACAGAAGCCAGACCCAAAATAATGATGCCCCAAATCAATATAATAATTCTTCATTCATTCTTAGTTATAACGCAATGTTATCACAAACTTTAATGTTCTTCAGTGTAAGAAATTAACTTTTTAAAATTTTCAGGTTTGTTCTTCTACCAAACGTTTTTCTTCTTTTATTCTCTATGGAATTTCAGTCCCCAATTTTTAAATGGAGTTATTGGTTAGCTTTACCCTCCATATATACAAGATGTCAGTTAAAATTGAATTTCATGTAAACAGTGAATACTTTTTCAATTTTTAAAAAAGATTGATTTATTTATTCATGAGAGACATAGAGAGGCAGAGACACAGGCAGAGGGAGAAGCAGGCTCCTTGCAAGAGCCCAATGCGGGACTCGATCCCAGAACTCCAGGTTCACACTCTGAGCCAAAGGCAGACGCTCAACCACTCTGAGCCAGCCAGGTGTCCTACTTTTTCAATTTTTTTACAAGTGCTTTTAGCCCCATGCAATATCTGGGACATATTAATACTCAACAAATACTCATTGCTTATCTGAAATTCACATTAGGGATTCCTGGGTGGCTCAGCGGTTGAGCATCTGGCTTTGGCTCAAGGCATGATCCTGGGGTCCAGGATGGAGTCCCACATTGGGCTCCTTGCGGAGAGCCTGCTTCTCTCTCTTCTTATATCTCTGCCTCTCTCTCTGTGTCTCTCATGAATAAATAAATAAAATCTTTAAAAAATAAATAAATGAAATTCACATTTAACCAGGCAGCCTATTTTTGCCAAATCTAACACTCCTACCCCCATATCAATCCTCCTTGGGTAGTGAGGATTCTCTATTGCTCCTTCACGGTGCTCAAGAAACAGTAGTAAAACTCTCCAACAACCTCAGTCCCCTCTGGCTTGCTGATTTGGGTTCCTTTACCAAGTTGATCTGCTGTCATTACTGTGGTGAAATCTCACAGGAAGGTATGGCTTTTCCCACCTGCTTTCCCCTGTGGGTAGGTTTTGAGCCCCATCTCAAGATGGGAACACTGAGGCTGAGCAGCTGGAGATCATTTGCTGAGGGTCCACAGCATAAGGCAGGAGCTAGGCCTTGAACCCAGGTCTCTTTCCCCTAAGCCTCCCCTGTGTGAGGCAGGGCTGGTCAGGGCTTGGTGTGAGGGAGAGGTACAGAGTTTCTTCTGATGGGATCCAGAACATATTACCCCAAAATATGGCACCTTGGCATGTCGAATATCTTAAGCTTGATGGAATTGAAGAAAACTGTAGAAGCAGGGAGGTCACTGTGACCTTCCCTCACCCCCTACCCTTCTTCCCTGAAAGAAGACACATACCCTCCCTATACCTGGAGGGAGACCTCCTTCTCACCAGACACAAGGAATTTAGGACCTAGAAGGCTGTTTAAACAAACCTTGTTATTTCTTCACCTTTTTTCTCCCCTAGCCCAAATCCTCTGCCTTGTCAGTTCTTCAAAAATGTATTGTTTGTCGGGATCCCTGGGTGGCGCAGCGGTTTGGCGCCTGCCTTTGGCCCAGGGCGCGATCCTGGAGACCCGGGATCGAGTCCCACGTCGGGCTCCCGGTGCATGGAGCCTGCTTCTTCCTCTGCCTGTGTCTCTGCCTCTCTCTCTCTCTCTGTGACTATCATAAATAAATAAAAAATTAAAAAAAAAATAAAGCTATCATTTAAAAAAAATGTATTGTTTGTCAAGAAGATATAAAAGCAAAAATAAAAGTAAAAAAAAAAGAAGGTATAAAAGCTTCCTGCTCTAGTCACCCAATGAATGGGTCTTCATTCTCTTGTGAAGGCTCTCATGGGCATGTTAACATTTAATAAAATGTGACACTTGGGATCCCTGGGTGGCGCAGCGGTTTAGTGCCTGCCTTTGGCCCAGGGCGCGATCCTGGAGTCCCAGGATCGAGTCCCATGTCGGGCATCCCTGCATGGAGCCTGCTTCTCCCTCTGCCTATGTCTCTGCCTCTCTCTCTCTGTGTGACTATCATGGAATAAATAAATAAAATCTTTAAAATAAAATAAAATGTGACACTCTTCTCCCGTTAATCTGTTTGTCGGTGTCGGCTTCATTTGCAGACTCAGCCAGGGACCCTAAGAGAGTTGAGGACCCCTCCTTGACTCCTCACCCCAAGATTCTGCCCACCTGTCCCCTCATTCCACGATGTACCTTGACCTCTTTCTCCAGGTAGTCACACAGTAGGATCTGAGGGTCGATGAGGTAGTCAGGAGGATAAAGGGGCATCGAGTGCAGAGGCCGGCGACTCACACTGGTCCGAAAGGCAGCCCGGCGCCCCGCCTTGGGGAACACCAGCCTCCGGATGGGGGATACGAAGCCCTGGGAGGGGGTGGGATGGTGGAGAGATGGGGGTGAGAAACAACAGTAATAACAGCTGCTGACTTTCTCCAGCACTTTCCGCACTTCCTCACTCAGCATTTTGCTTATTTACATGGTACATAATTTAATTCTCATGGACTCTGCAGAAGGGGTACCTCTGTGAGCCCCATTTCACAGATGGAGAAACTAAGCCTCAGAGAGGGAACTAGCTGATCCAGTCACTAGTGGTAGAACCATGAGTGCAGTCTGGCTCTAAAAGCTCCATTCTAAACACCCAGGGGAGGGTGGAGGGCCTGCCCAGGCCCAGCCCAGACTGAAGGAGTGGGTCTAGGCTGGGGCAAATAAGAAAAATGGTCAGATTTAATGTGGCAGAGTGGTAAGGGCACAGGGATTTGTTATGCAATTCCCTGTGCTTTTCCCTAAATTGGAAACAGCTAATAAGTACGTTTAAGGAGAATCCAGCAGGCACCTGCATAAAACAGGGCCTATAGCAAGGTTCAAGAAGCCAATTGCAGAGCTCCACTGAGGCCCAACAGAATCTAAATCTTGCCGGAAATTGTGAGCACTACTTTAGAGCAGTTCTCAGTGGGTCTGATCCCTGGATCTGCAGCAGCAGCACCAGGGAACTTAGGAGAAATGCACATTCTACCATTCTATCCTAGATATGCTGGATCAGAGCGAGGGTGTGAGACCCAGTAATCCAGGTTTTAACAAACACTCCAGGTGATTCTGACACATGCCCAGTTCAGATGTGAAAAGCAGTGTCTTGGAGCCTAGCTGGAGTATCTGGAGCTCTGAGATATGAGAACAGATGATCCAGAAAAGGGTGTTCAGGCAGAGGGCATGTGCACATGCAAACCCCTGGGGGACTACAAGGGCTGGTCCTGAGATTGAGCCCTGCTCAGCGGGGAGCCTGCTTCTCCTTCTCCCTCTGCTGCTCCCCCTACTTGTGCTCTCTCTCTCTGTCAAATAAATTTTAAAATCTTTTTTAAAAAATTAAGAGCTCCCTTCCCCACTATATTGTGAGCTCCAGAGAGGGTGCAGGGACCTTGTTTGACTTTGCTCACCACTATATGGTCCCTAGTACCAGGCATGATGCTTGGTAAATATCCACATAATAAGTGCTCAGTAGGGATGCTGGGTGGCTCAGCGCTTTAGCACCTGCCTTTGGCCCAGGGCGTGATCCTGGGGTTCCAGGATCAAGTTCCGCATCAGGCTCCCTGAATGGAGCCTGCTTCTCTCTCTGCCTATGTCTCTGTCTTTCTCTCTGTGTCTCTCATGAATAAATAAATATAAATGAAAAAAACAGTGCTCAGTAAATATCCGGAGAAGGTATGAACCCAGAGAGAAGAAGCACTATGTTGTGACTCCCTTGTGAGCCTTCATGATTCACACGGGAGCCCTTTAGACCAGCCTGACCCAGGTTTCTTGGAGGATAGGAATGCATGGGGGTGGGGGTGGGGGTGGGGATTTGGAATCCGAGGGACTTCCTGAATGACAAAGACAACCAGGTGAGGGGCCCATGGACCCAGACTAGAAAACTGATAGTGGGGAGGCATGAGGATCTAGAGGCTGGGGGGAATGAGCTTCAGGCTGAGGCCTTAGGAGCAGAGCTGTCTTGGCATAAAGATGGGGAGGGGGCAGGCTAGACTGGAACCCAGCAGGGGAGCAGGTAGGTGTCTCAACCTGGATAGGCAGCCTTATAGCACAGAAATGCCCTGGCTGAGGTCCTTCTGTCTGGGGAGGTAAGAAGCAAAAGAATGGGTATGTTGGGTGTCTGTTTGTCTCTCTGTCTGAGGAGCCCTCAGGAAAGCCATGGAGGCAGGTTGGGAGTATCTCCCAAAGCAATTTGTCTGGTGGGGTTCCCCTGTAAGGTGCTTGTCTGTCTATTCCAGGGATGGCAGATGCCACTCAGAGTGGGGAAACAGGTTAGGAAGCTTGAGCCCAAATGTCTGACTGCCCAAGGGTGGAAAGGACAGTCTTTTCAGATGAGAAGACTTTACTCCCGCCACTCACTACCCATAGCCCCCACCCCTGGCTTCCACCTTTACCAGCTCCAGGGACATTTCTCTACCCTGCATCCCTCCCAACCTCCCACCTACCTTTTTTCCTTTCTTGACTTCATATTCCATGGTGAAGTGTCGCCTCCACTTTTGCCACCCTCCTGGCCATCCCCTCCACCCTCTCCCCTACGCAGTTCCTTTGTTCTTTTTCCTGCCTGGTCGGAAACTCCACCAGCCCCAGAGTTCCTGCCCCGCCTGCCCATGCATGATAGCGAGCAGAGAGGTGGGGGGCTGGAGGCAGGCTAGAACGCAGGCTTGGGCCTCTGAAGCTGAAGAATGGAAGGAAGCCCAGCCTGAGCAACCGACATGGGGAGAATGCCTTAAGCCTCCATCCAGAAGGCTTGCTGTTGAGCAGTCTTGGGAACTGAGTAAGGCTGGGGAAGGCCCTCTTGCCTCCCCCCTCCCCCCTCCCCCCATGTGGAGTCTGAGAATCCCAAATTCCAACCCTACTTCTGCCACTGACCTTGTTGTGTGACCTTGGCAAGGCAAGTCAGTTCTGGCTTGCACAGCCTCGGTTGCCCCCTCCTCTCTATGAACTAGGAATAAACATTGTCTCCCTCTCTGGCTGCTGTGGTGAGAGATAAATGCAAGAGTGGGTAGGAAAAATGCTTCCTAAACAATAGAATACCGTGTCCAAGCTAGTTGTGATTTTAAAAATTAATCATTACTGTTAAGGAAGGCAGTATTCATGGGCTTTGCACTGCCTCTGGTGTGAGGGTCGCTGGAGCCTCCAACCACTCACTCCCCACTTCCTTCCCTTTGGGTGTTCTGTGCTCAGTGCTCATCTGGGGAAACGGTCCAGGCTGTTTAGAGTAAGCTCACAGAGCCACTCCCTCCTGTTCCCCTGTATCCGGTTTTCATGTCCCAGCAGCAGGAAGTGAGATCCTCATCAGTCTGCCAGGCCGACAGGAAGAGGCCAAGGATGTACAACCCAATTTCTGACTGCTTCAGACACCGAAACTCCCACTTAACAACTTGAGCAAGTCCTGAATTCCTCAGTTTCCCTATCTGTGTAGTGGGGACTTCTGTTATTGCTGAACTAACTCCAAGTATCACTGAAGTGCTGGGAATATCAAATAGAACAAGAAATGTTCTGAATGCGGCTAGAAATAGCAAACTCTCTTTGCATTCCCTGCAGTGCCTACCCCAGGGCCACAAACAGGTCAAGTGTTTAGTAAATGTCAGTAGAAGTAGGTGGAGACAGGTGGATATAGGTTCAAATGTGTATGACCTTGAACAGGTTCATTTCTTAGAGCCCCAGAGTCTCATGTGTCAAAAGCAAGATAATGATGATGCTTGCCTCATAAGGCTGTTGCAGAGATTAAATGGGAACAGAAGATATATGATGGTAACATTGATTATTAAAATTGGTTTGTGAGGATAAAGAAGTTGTGTATATATATATATATGTATATAATATATACTGTGTATATTATATATATACACAGTATATACTATATATTCACATATATATGCACAATAGAATATTACTCAGCCATAAAAATGTTGCCATATGTGGAATTTAAGAAATGGAAGAGATGAACATAGGGGAAAGAAAAAAGAGAGGGAGGCAAACCATAAGAGATGCTTTTTTTAAGAACATTTATTAATTTATTTATTAGAGAGAAAGTGTAATGAGTGGGAAGAGGGGCAGAGGGAGAGTATCCCCAGCAGACTCCCCACTAAGTGTGGAGCCAGAAGAGGGGCTCAATCCCACAACCCTCAACCCCGAGATCATGACCTGAGCTGAAATCAAGAGTCAGATGTTTAACCAACTGAGCTGTCCAGGCACCCCAAGAGACTTTAAACTGTAGAGAAAAAAATGAGGGTTGCTGGAGGGGAGGTAGGTGGTGGTGGGCTAAATGGGTGACAGGTATTAAGGAGGGCACTTGTTGTAATGAGCCCTAGGTATTATACTTAAGTGATGAATCACTAAATTCTACTCCTGAAAGTAATATTACACTATATGTTAACTAACTAGAATTTAAATATAAACTTGAAAAAAAAAAAAGGGGGCAGGGCACCTGGGTGGCTCAGTCCTGATCTCGGAGTCCTGGGATTGAGCCCAGAGACTGGCTCCCTGCTCATCAGGGAGCCTGTTTCTCCTTCTCCTGCTGCCCCACCCCCACTGGTGCTCTCTCTTTCAAATAAATAATAAGCAAAATCTAAAAAAAATTAAGGTGCCTGGCTGGCTCAATTGGTGGCATGTGTGACTCTTGATCTTGGGATTGCGAGTTCGAGCCCCACATTAGATGTGGAAATTACTTAAAAATAAAATCTTAAAAAAAAAAAACAGCTTGTGCATCAAAAAAATAAGTAAAACAAAGTCCTTGTTCTTGAAAACTTAATAGTTGTGGCAAATAGGATTCATCTTTTTTTAGCCATCTCCAGTTGATTGGGAGGGGCTGCCTAGAGCTCTATATAGATTATAAAAACTAGATCTACTCTCAGCATGAAAAAGGGATCGATTATCAGTGCCTGCCATGGAGGTGGGAATGTGGCGGCAGGTATACAGTGCATATGCTGACCCTGATCTGGCTAGAGAGAAAGACGTATATACGCAAAAACTCTGATATGGCCCAAGTGACTTATTTGGAGGAAGGCAGGATCAGGAGCCATTCACCAAGCCCCATTATATTCAAGCCAAGCCTTGAAGGACATATGGAAGGAAGGTCACTCTAGGCAGGGGAAACAGCTTGAGCAAACACACAGTGTCTGGATTGTGATGCTTTTGGCTGCAAAGAATAGACAGCCCAATCAAAGGGCTTTGACAATTAGGAAAATGTATTACCTCTCAAGACAAGTCCAAAGGGAAGTGATTTCAGGGCTGGTTAATCGAGGAGCCCAAAATGGCATCAAGTTCCATACATTTTCTAGTGTGCTACTGCTATGGGCTGAATTATGTCCCCCTAAATTTATATGTTGAGACCCTAACACCTAGGACCTCAGAATGTGGCTGTTTTCAGAAATAAGGCTGGCCTTTAAAGTGGCAATTAAGTTAAAAGGAGGCTGTCGGGTGGGCTCTAATATATTTTTTAAAGATTTTATTTATTTATTCATGACAGACACAGAGAGAGGCAGAGAAAGCAGCAGAGAGAGAGAAGCAGGCTCCATGCAGGGAGCCGGATGTGGGACTCTATCCGGGACTCCAGGATCACGCCCTAGGCCTAAGGCAGACGCTCAACCGCTGAGCCACCCAGGGATCCCAAGTGGGCTCTAATCTAATCTGACAAGTGTCCTCCTGAGAAGAGGAAATTCGGACACACAGAGAGACACCAGGGGTACACACACAAAGAGGAAATACTGCATAAGGACAGAGCCAGAAGGCAGCCACCTACAACCCAACAAGAGAGGCCTCAGAAGAAACTAACCCAGCTGACACCTTGATCTCAGTTTGCAGCCCCCAGAATTGTGAGGAAATACATTTCTGTTGTTTAAATCCCTCACACTGTGGTATTTTGTTGTGGCAGCCCTAGCAAACTAATAGAGTCGGCCAGATGGCTGCAGTGACTTGATGCCATTTACCATTATCCTGATTTTGATGCCATCAGCCATTGATGGGGCTGAAGGGTTTCCCCCTTCTTTTGTGTCTTTTTATTGTGAAGGAACACCTGTCCCACAGATGCTTCAAGAGACTTCCCTTAGGAGTCTAGGAACCAGATGTCTTAGCCAGGATATATTTGGGCTGTAACAAAGACACAAGGGTGGCTTAAACATAATAGAAGTTTCTCTCTTTTATTACCTGAGTAGTTCGGGGCAGCAGACCTGGGACTGTTGGGTCTGGGATCCAGAGGCTTCCTATCTTGTTGCTATGCCACACTGGGATTTTGTTTTCACCTCCGACACAGCTATGGTCCAGCCAGGGAGAGTACAACCCCACCCTTTAAAGAGAATACCTGTCAGTACAAAATTCTGTTCACATCCCACTGACTAGAATTTGTTTCCTTGGCCACACCTAATTGCAAAGGAAGTTGGGAAATGTAGTCTTCTATTCTGGGGGCCACTGGGCCCAGCTAAAAATTCCTTTATAGACAAGAGGAAGCATGGATACTGGAGAACACAGAATTGAATCATATGTCCCTGCCTCCACCAATCCTAGGTCAGGGGGAATGATCTTGGATCAATGGTTCTCAAATTTGAGTGAGTATCAGAGTCACCTGAAAGACTTATAAAGACATGCTGCTCTCCACTCAACCCTACAGGTAGCTGATTAGATGGGTCTGGGTGGGGGTTGAGATTCAACATCTCTAATAAATTTCTCAGTAACACTGGTCTAGGGACTGTGTTTTGATAACCATTGCCTTGGGCCAATTGTGACTTGCCTCCTGGGGCCAGGTTGGGGCTACATTCCCTGAGCACTTGGGATGAGGCTCCCTAAAATGGGGCTCCACCTGCATGAGAGACTAGTGAGAAAGGCTGTTGGGTGGCAGCCAGGAGAGGCTCACAAAAACAAGAAGATGAATGGTTTGGAGAGGCTACGAGCGCCAGGTGGGGTAATTTTGGAGATAAGGATTAAAAAGTATTTGGGGCCCAATAGTGAAAAGTCAGCAGCATGAAAAAGTCTGTCTTGAGGGAGGGAGGATGTAGGGAGGGAGGGAGGGAGGGAGGGAGGAGGGAGGGAGGAGTTGAGGGGGGAGGGAGGGAGGTAGGGAGGGAGGGAGGAGGGAGTGAGGGAGGAGAGGAAGGAAGGAATGAAGGAGGGAGGGCAGGAGGGAGGGAGGGAGGGAGGGGAGGAGGGGAGGGCAGGGGGGGAGGGAGGGACGAGGAAGCGGAGGTGTGAGGGCGGGAGGGAGGGAGGGAGGGAAGGGAGGGATTTGCTTCTCATTGGATTGATGGATTATGCTCTTATTTACTTCATTCTTCCTTCCTTCCTCGTCCTTCCTTCCTTCACTTCCGTTCCTTCCTTCCTTCCTTCCTTCCTTCCTTCCTTCCTTTCTTTCTTTCTTTCCTTTTTTTTCCCCCCAAAGTTGCAATCTTTATCCTGAAGGTCCTGGGGAACCATGGAGATTCTATAGCAAAGAACTGTCATGTCATGATCAGATTTGTAAGAGGATGAGGATGCATTAAAGCAGTGGTCCTCAAAGTGAGAGTCTCAAACTCCTTGCACCAGAATCCCCCGGAGAACCTTTAAAATGCAGACTTCCAGGCAAACTCTATCCACCTCCTATCCGAGTAGAAATCTGCATTTAAAACAAACCCCCTGGGGCAGCCCGGGTGGCTCAGCAGTTTAGCATTGCCTTCAGCCCAGGGCCTGATCCTGGAGACCAGGGATGAGTCCCACATCGGGCTCCCTGCATGGAGCCTGCTTCTCCCTCTGCCTGTGTCTCTCCCTCTCTCTCTCATGAATAAATAAATGAAATCTTTAAAAAAATTAAAAATAAAATAAAATAAAACAAACCCCCCTCAACCCCAAGTGATTCTGTATACTTTGAAGTTTGAGAACCACTAGATGGAGGGTGGAAACCCTGGAGGCAGGGAGATCTTTTAGGAACAGTGCTTTCTAGAAAGTAATCTCTGTGAAGGCAGGGACCATGTTTGTTTTATATCTTTCTTGTTCATGGTGCCTAGAAGAGTGCCTGGCACATAATATGTACTTAACAAATATTTGGTTTAGTGGGATTAGAAACTTCAGTCTGGGTTCTGACTTTGTCTAGGGTGCATCCTGGGACCCCTGGCAAATCTGTCCCCAGATGCTTTTTCCCCTTATCTGTAAAATGAAGAGTTTGGAGATAATCCCCAAAACCCGAGGGTTTGGGGTGGGTGGGTGGGCATTCAAGTTGATTGATTGAGGCTTTGTCCAATCATCAGGGAATTCTGTGTGCACGCAGGCTCCTCTGCCTCAGAACCGCTTGAATCTCTTAAGGGAGCTCAAGGGATTGTGGCAGAAGATATCCTTCCTTCCCTCTCCTTCCTTCTTCATCGCCTTCCTCTGGCCCCAAACAACCAAAACAATAGGACACAAGCAGCACGTACTGAAATGACTTTTAATATCTCATGTCGCAGCAAAATTAAAAATATACAAAAAGTTTGTGGTGTACAAAAGAGTCTCAGTACAGAAGCCCCCGCTTGGGGTCTCCTCCCCCTCCTGGGGGAAGCGCAGAGGGGTGAGTGGGGGCTGGGGTCTAAGGATGGCACAGATGTAGTAAATACCAGGAGGTGGGACCAGGAATAGGAAACAGAGGTGGGCAAGGGTGGGGGCCAGGTAGAGAGGGAAGAAAGAACCCAGAGGGGAGAATCACTGGGAATTGTGCTGAGGGAGGGAAATCAGCCCCTCGATCATGGCTAGTGGTTCCTGGAGTTGGAGACTTAGTGGAAGGGGAAGCATCAGTGCTGGGAATGTTCTGGTGGGGCCCCAAAGGACCTGGGCTCTGGTCCCACCCTGCTACCAACTGGCCCAGTGACCTTGGGCTGGCTGCCCCATGAGCCTTCCCCCTTAGTAAAACAGGACGCTGGATAAGTAAACCAGATTCCCAACTTGGGGTCCTAGACCCTAAGGATCGGTGGAGGCAGGAATGGAGGCCCATGAGAATTGTGTATTAAACACTCCAAAATAATACAGATATTCCCCCACCCTCAAGCCCTGAAAGCTAACTTGAGGCCTTGGGAGCATTTATCTACAATCAGAAGCTCAGCTTGAGTTAATTTAATGTGGGAAGATTAATTATTCTTCAAGAAGTGAGGCTTGTTTGGCAGAAAAATCTCCCAAACTATAGGATCCTCAGGGGTGAAAATTATAAGAGGGGGTGCTCTGGGAATCATTCAGGTCCTTTCTAGCTATTTTACTAGTCTGGAAAACCAAGGGGGTTGGTTGAGGGCTGTGTTTATCTGAGAGCACTCTCCCTCCCCCTGCCAAGGTGGGTTAGCCCATCGGAGACAGGTCTGGTTTAGGTTCTGGGAAATTCAGGTGAGAGATAGATGGAGGAATATCCTTTCCTCCTTCCACGCCCTGTGAACTTCTCCCTCATTTTTGTCTTAGGCTACCCTCCACTCTGGGATTATTGCAGGAACCCCAGGGCCCCCACCCCTTCAGCCTGGCCTGGGGGTGCCCTTACAATGATTGTGCATAGAAAAAAGGCCAGGATTGCTGGGGAGAGGGCAGCGCCCACCACGGTGTGATCAGAGAAGGGTGGATGAGGCCAGGCATCAGAGGGCCAGCCCCTCCCCATCCAGATAGGCATGTAGTAGTCCCTTTGCCCTACCCAGGCCCAGGGTCTTAGAAGGCCCTCTGGTTGAGAAGACGCAGCTTGGGCACCATGCCCACTGCTGCCCAGGTGGCCTGGCATCATTCAGTCCCTTCCAATGAGACCTTTCAAAACATATCCATATAGAAATTTGTAGCTCTTCCCCCTGCAGGACCTACCTCCAGCTTTATCTGGGAGGGAGACAGATGCCAAAGGGTGGCAGGAGCCAGCATGTGATGGCGGCAGTTGGGTCTTGGATTTCAGTCTTTTTCAGTCTTCCTCTCCCTGGACTCTGCCTTCACAGGAGGCAGGTTCCTCCTAACCAGACGCCCCAACAATGGAGAACCTCAGCCTCTAAAGTGCCCCCTTCAGGCATGGAGGGGCCTCTAGCCCTTATTAGATGATGGTTCCCCAGGCAGGGACCCTGTGAATGCCCAGGTCTCCCTTCCCTTTCCACTTTTCAGAGTGGGGGTGGAGGGAGGACAGCTCTCAGGGTCACCTTTTAAAGTCTCAGAGGGAGCCAGGCCTCTGTCCTTGACTTCCCCAGAGGGGTTATCAGACTCTGCATGGCTTCCTAGAACCTTCTCAACATGTTGAACCAGAGATTTCAAACTGGTGGCCCATGGGCCAAATCTGAGATTTATTTGGCCAGCACAAGGTTTTTCAAAACTTTGAATTCTAGGGTCCTATAGGCAGGGCACATACTCTCCTGTTTCCCAGAGTCTCTACCACTACCTACTATATAGCACTTGCTCTGCCCTCATTTTCTTCAGTACCTGAAGGCATTTGAACTTGCAACCCATATACCCCTTTCTGGGAACACTTCCTCACTACCCTAGGTTTCTGTGAGTGCCAAGCCCAGGTGAGCTCCAAGGGAAGGACCTGTGGGACTTTAGTCCTTAGGGCATTGGGTTGCCAGGTAAGACCTTCCTTAGATATTTCCAGCCCCTTTGGCCCTCACCAGGTCTCGCCCTCCCTGGCCTCTGCTTTCTCCCACTTTTATGGTGACATGCCTCTGTTGGACTCAGTGTAGCAGGGAGATGCCTGGGGGTAAGGCAGATTTGGGGGAGACACAAAGATGGGACAGATGAGAGGAGGGGACCAAGAAAACCTTCCCTGTGGGGGAACCCTTGCTAGGGAGGGGTGGAGGTTTGTGCTGTTCAATTGGGGTGACAGTTACAAGGCACATGGTATATAAGTGCATGGAGGTGTGATGAAGGGTGTGTTGTGCCTGGAGAGGTTTGGGGAGCACAGTCAACAAGCTGGGGGATCAGTTCCAGAAAACTGGGAGACAGAGGTCTACCCTGAAAACGGGGACAATGTCTCCTGGGTGTAGAGTCACTGAGGGCAAATTTGGTACTCAGTGTCCTGTTCTCTTCCTGGCAAAATTAAGGTGGACCCAACTACCTCTTAGCTCCAGGAAAAGCTTAACTCTGATACTGACTTTCTGTGTGACCTTGGGCAAGTCCCTGGCTCTCTCTGGGCCTCCATTTCTCCTCTATAGTAGATGTGGAGGACAGGAAACTTAGGGACCTCACGGGTCCCTCTGGGCTGTGGTTCTGGAATATTCTCTCACTGCAAGGACCCTGTAGGGGTTCTGGGAAGGACTAAGCAGCCAAGCTGGGGTACAGGACAGACAATGGGAAGCAGGAAGAAGGGACCCAGGGGGTCCAATTCTGGCAGGGAAGAGAGGGACTGGCTGAGGTAGATTGTGTCACAGAAAAAAAGCAACAACAAAATAACACAAATGGGATGATGCCCCTTCCCCTCTTCTGATTCCACTAGCCCAGTGAAACAAGAAGACTGATGAGGACCAAGTGAAGAGGGAGACAGGCCAGCTGAGAGCACGACCTCAGGACAGGAAGGGATGGGGTCCTGAGTTCCCGGGTATATGGTGGTTGGGGGTGGGTTCCTTGGAGGCTCAGCTCTTTCCTGAGGGTAACAAGCAGGAGAAGGTGCCTGTGGCCTCTCCTAGGGCCCCTCACTGTGGTCATTTCCAGGGCTTGGTTGTCCTTGGAGGCAGAGGTTTGAAGGTGGGTTTTGTGGAAAAGAGATGTGGAGGGTAGGGATGGAGGAAGGTCCAAAACTGTGGCCCTGGTTTCCCTGAGAGCCTCAGGCCGCATCTTAGCACTGCCGGCTCATTCCTATTCCCTCCTTCTCTGGTGGCTTTTGGAGCTGTAAGGACTTCCAGCTTCCAGGGAGGGTATTTTTAACTTTTCCTTCTAGGACGCTGGCTGATGGGACAGCCACTGGGTGGGCCATTCAAGGATGCTGGGGAGTAAAATAACTTGTCAAGGCTGACCTCATGTCACTTCTCTAAGCCTCAATCTCCTCCTTTGTAAACTGGGTTGTAGAGCTATTGCAAGCAGGGGCGAGTTTAGGGGAGATAACACTTGGCCCTGGAGAAGCAGTCATCCAGACTTGGGTCTGCTTCCCCAGCATAGTTGCCTCACCAAGGGCTTTAACATGTAACTGGCCCTGGAATTCAGTCTCTGGAGACAGATTTGGGCAGAAGACAAGGTGAGAATGAGGTGGTGAACCCACCAGAGGAGGCCTGGGTCAGCACCAGACCTCTTCCACCACCCATCACCTCAGGCCTGGTTCCTGAAGCTTCTCAGGGGTTGGGGAAGTAGAAGAAAGAAAGTAGTAAAAGCATTCTTATGTGTTGGTGGAGGGAATGCACACTCCATCTGGGCCCATGTGGATGTCTATGCAGTCGCCTGTGTGCTGGGGGGTGAGGTGACTTGTGTCACGGGTGTGACGTGTGCTTGTGTATGTGGGCAGTCCTGCCCTCTCTGCCTTTGGGGTCACCCTGCACCCTGAATGTGTCCCTCTCCTTGAATCCTCAGTAAATTCACCTCATCCGTCACTATCTGATGGGACAGCAGGATTCTGGGACCCGTGAGACTAGCTGCCACTCTGGGCCTCTGTTTCCCCATTTATAACCCAAGGGCGGCTGAACCAGAGAGAGCAAAGTGCCTCTCTAATTGCATAGTCTGGGATTCTCATGGGCCTCCTCACCCCCAGCCCAGGTCTGCAGGTGTCCTTAATATTGTCTGCTGTGCCCTTGTAGTGAACGGAACTTAGTTGGCATGGGGAGTGGGGACGTGGGGGGAGGCTCCAAGCTCTGTTTAGAGGCTCTGTCCCCTCACCCCACAGAACTGCCAACTTCTCTGCTCCCAGACTCCCCCACCCTATCCAGGACTGACTGTCCCAGAGAAAGGGGGAGGGGGCGTGGGAAGTGGTCCCATGGGCACCCTAGGATGTTAGGGGAATAGACTACAGGTCCTAGAAATTTGTCAGATCTGAGGCAAAAACCTGTCAGTTTTCCAGCTGCTATTCCAGGGAGCTGCATCTGCAGGGTGGCTGAGAGCCAAGATTTATGTCATGTCCCCAGAGCTAATTTTTTTCAGCTGGAAACCAGTTGGCGATTGAACTGTCTCAAGGGTTGTGAGGACACTTTTGTCTGGGGAAAACAGCTGTGGACCAAGGTGGATGAGGGCACAGAACTCCTATAAATCCCAGAAATCGAAACTGGAGTTCCCGTTCCTAGAACATCCCACTTACATGGGGTTCTAGAGTCCCCTCCCCACCACCATGGCAGGAGCTACAATCTCCCAGAGCAGAACAGCAGGGCTCCAGTGCCTTCACGCTCACCACAGAATCCAGATCAGAGTGACTCCCTCAGACATTTTATCAGGTAAGTGTTCTAAAACTTAATCCAGAGTTAAGAATGTCTCTCTAGAACAGTTTCTCTGCTAAATGTGCTAGAACCTCATGTATAATTGAGCCCAGAGTATCTTCCTAGACATTTTATCTGTTGTATTCAAGACCTTTATCTGGAAGAAATGTTCTAGATACTCATCTAGAACAAAGAATGGCTCCTGGAAACATTTCACCTGAGGTGTCTAGAACCTCATCCATAATAGAGCCCACAACAAAGGGTGTCTCCTGAACATTCTCTATGTGGTGGATTGAGGGTTCTGCTGCCCCCAACCTGCTCTCGCTTCATGCTTCTGCTGGCCTCAACCCCTCGGTTGTCTCAGGGTTCTTCCTCCTGTCCAGCTGCAGCACTGTTAGTTCCCACCCCAACTCCCCACGCCACCCCAACTCCCTCCTTTCATTTCCCTCCTGCCCAGGCTCCGGATCTTGGACCCCACGGGAACTGTACCAACCTTGCCCACCAGATGCTCCCACCTCCCCTCACATCTTCCATGACCTTCTCCATCCTTCTCAGAGATCCGTCCCCAAAGAAGCAGCACCCCCCCCCCACGCACACACATACACACCCCCTGAGGAGCACAGGGCCTAGGTCATGGGCCCCAGACAGTGCCCTTTCTCTGGAAGGTCCACCAGGAGCAACATGTGGGTGACTCCAGGCAGGGGAGAGGGTGCAGTGCCCCTGGCACCAGATGTGGTACGTAGGCCTTCATGAAAGTGGGGCAGCTAATGAGGAGTGTAGCACCAGTTAATTCCCTGGACCCTAGTTCGGGGGAGTTTAGGAAATGGGCCACAGGGCTGAAAACAGGGTCTAGGGCTGGGGCCTCCACAAGGCTGTCCCCTCCCCTGAAAGAACCCAATGGTAGGCCACTCTACCCCGGGACCAACAGATTCACACCCCTTTAGCTGGGTGGCCCTGAAATTCTGGGCTCAACACTGTGGTTGATGTGGGGTCAGCCAAGCCTATCCCTTTCTGCAGGGAGACTGTGGCCTACACCGTGGTCTCATACTCCAGCAGCTCCTGGGGGGTCCCCACACTCCGGTATTGCAACCGAGGTGTGGCAGGAGAGGAGTACTCCAGCGCCAGAATGGTCTTCCGGAGCCTGCGGTCAATAAAATGAGCATCCCATGCAGGGTACTTCTTCCGGGGCAGGTCAATCCGAATGACAGGCCCCTCTGTCCGCAAAGGACGAGCCACTGGTGTGGGAGGCAAGCCAGGCCGCACCTGGAAGACAGGTGGCGTGGGGGTCCCTGCACGCTCACCCCCCACTGAGGGCCCTTCCCTCTCAGCGCCTGTAGTCCTTGGTAGGGACCTCGGGGGACTTGTGACAGCATCGGCTGGTGGGCCACAGGGTCCTGGGGCCTCCGGGCAGATGCAGCCAGCTGCCTGGGGACCCAGCATGGGCCCATTGGGGTGCAGGAGGCAGTAGTAGACACACATGAAGAATATGCCCAGCGCAAAGCTGGAGGCCACCACACAGACCAGGATGAGCGAGTGGAAGTCGGTGGAGAAGTTGCGGCTAGAGTACCAGAAGCCAGTGAGCGCGGCATTCTCAAGCAGGACGATGCAGTAGTAGAGGGTCATGCGGCGGCGGCTGCGGCCCTCCTTGACATTGAACCAGCAGAAGATGTAGATGATGCCCACCACCATGTTGTAGATGATCTCCTCCCACTTGGACATGCAGAAGTCTGTCTCGCCCTGGATGACCCAGAAGGTCATGACGCACCAGTGAGCCACGATGAAGATGCCAAAGTAGAGCTTGTAGACACTGGCAAAGAGCGCGAAAGCCAGGCTGCGAGCCGCGATGGTGAACAGGTGCCACAGCACCTGGGCCACGGCGCCCTTGTAGGACAGCGGCCGCTTGTCGTCCCGCGAGTCCCGCAGCACCTTCTGGTAGGAGGCCAGCGTCCAGGCCAGGGACACGAGGGAGGCGGAGGTGGACAGGGCTGCAGAGACAGGGTGAGGGTGGGGTGGGCTGGGTTAGGGGTGGGTCTGGGTTGGGGTCTGAGGAGAGGGGGAGGGTTCTGGGTCAGGAGCTGGGTTCTGAGGAGGTGTGAGGGAAGGGTCTCTCTAAATCAGGAGGGCTGGGCAGAGGGCCTAGGTGGGTGGTCTTTAAGAGCAATGATGGGAGCAGGGAGAGTGGATGGGGCTGGGTACTTCTGCAGGAGCATAAAGGCAGAGGGAAGATGGGTGACTCTGGTCTCCATAAGGGACAAGGCCAGGTCTCTAAGAATAAGGGATGTTGGGATTCAGGGGTCTTGGTGGGAGGGTGGGAAATTAGGGTCCAGGATTCTGGGAGTGAAAAAGAAGGTGAAGAGTTGGGGGGGGTGTCATGATTAGGGCATGGAGGAGCCAGGAGGGGACTATTTGTAGCTACAAGCCACCAGGGTGAAGCTGGGGGGTGGAGAGGGGTATCCAAGCTGAACACAGCTGAGGGTATGAGAAGAAATCCGTGTTGGGAAGTTCTGATTGGGGCCCGGGAACCTGGGGAAAGGGTGTCCAGGAGCCAGAGGTGGTGATAGAATCTTTGAGGTCATTGAAGGTGGGATGGACAGTGTCTGGGTGGGAGGAGCATGGGTAACTCCGGGATATGGCTTTTCTCTGCCATAAAGGGTTGGCCTGGTCTATGAGAGGGCATGGGGACCAGGACTAAGCCTGGGAGGCGTCCTTAGGAAGTGAAGACCAGTGAGGGGGCTGATAAACAGGCTCTCTGGAGACTGAGGGTGACTGAGCAAGTCTGTGAGTTAGGGGAGGGTCCCCAAGAGATGCCATCTGGGATCAGGACAGTTTGGGGGAATGAGGGGTAGGGTCTGAGGTGTGGTGATGGGGTCAGGGGTGTTTTTGGACTTAGCAGAAATGGGGTCTGCTCTGCCCTGGCAAGGGAGAAGAGGGGAGGATGAGAGTGGGGACACCCAGGGGTCCCAAAAGGAGGCCAGGCCCCTCCCGACACGGAGGGTAAATGGGCCGCTGGAGGGGACTTGGGTGTCTCCAGAGGCCTGGAAGGTAGTGAGAGTAGCGGGGGTGGAGCCTCCAAATCCCTGACAGCAAGTGGTTAGTAGTGGGGGTGGTAGGAAGGGTAGTGGGCCCCCTGCAGCAGACTACGGAAGCGGGGCGAGCCCTGGGGCGGGGCTGGGTGGGCGGGGGCGGAGCTCACCGGGCAGCAGGTCGGGCTGGCCGCCGCGGTGCACCAGGAGGCTGAGCTGCAGCACGAGCTGCGGCGCGCTGCGCAGGAAGGTCTCCAGCAGGCGCAGCATGCTCACGTCCGCGCTCTCGAACAGCATCCGCCAGTAGAAGTGGCGCCGCAGCCGCTCCCCGCGCCAGCGGCTCTGCAGCCCCAGGTACATGGCGCGCAGGTACCTGCGGGAGGGACGCCGAGCTCAGGCCCCCGCGCTCAGCCCCCTTGAGGCAGGTGCGCGGTGTGTAAACGCTCCCTGCGCTGAGCACAGCCCGTATCCTCGGCTGTAAAATGCGCCTTTGTAAGGATCACCTCGGGGGCTGTCGTCGTCGTGGGGGGAGTGGGGATCCCCGAATGGGCTCCCTAGCTTAAAGCACTGGCACAAAGTAAACCCTTAGTTCAGCATTCTCATCATCATTATTGCTCTGGGGTCTGCTTTTTTTGCGGGATTCCCAACTCCTTACCGTGCACTGAAGTTCCCATTACTGTCCTCATTTTATAGATGAGGAAACTTAACACCTAGAGAGCTATACCACTTGTCCAAGGTCACACAGCTAGGAAGCAGGGGAACCAGGATTCAAAGCCAGATAGCCTGGTTCCTTCAGGAACAGTCCCTGGTGCCAACCCCCAGCTTCCTGACTTGATCCCCAACTACACCTCTCAGTGCCCAGTTCTTCCCCACAGGGCACAGAGAAGCTGCTCATAGGTCCCCTGGCATGTGAGACTTCGATGCTTCCTCATGAGCTGCTTCTTCCAGCAAATTTCACGGCTACAGCTGTGCTGCACAGGCCACAGACCCCAGCTCCGAACATGCTCCCTCACCTCTGGGCTTCTGCACCTGCTGTTCCCTCTGCCTGGAACACCTTGCCCTATCTTCCAACCGCGCTGCAGCCCCACACCTGGTAACTCCTGCTTTTCTAACAAAGCTCAGCTTTTAAACACCACCTTTTCCAGAAAGGCTCTGCTGACCACTTTCCACCTGGGGTAGGGACCTCTCCAGACAGGCTTCTGTCTAACCCACAGCGAGTTGTAACTGCCTGCTAATGCATCCATCACCCCCAGACTGGGAGCTCTGTGAGGATGACTCAGTCAGCTTGCTAACTGCTGTACTGTCTGTTCTTAGCACACAGTGGGTGCTCAATCTGTGTTGGCTCAAAGAGTGAATGCATGCATGATGGCAAGTTTGTTTCAATTGAATACAACTCTGGTAACCAAGTAGGGAGTAAGGAAAGGATTCTGAAGTCCTGAGTTCAAGTGCTCACTTTGCTTCAACTACTATGTGATCTTGAGCCAGAACCTCTCTGAGCCTCAGTGGAATCCCTCCCAAATTGGCTGTGAGGATAAAATGGGTTTTAAAATGCTCTCCACCAATGAAGTGCAGTGCCCATGTAAGATGAGAAGGGGCCTGCCACCCAGATCTCCAGGCGTGCTTTCCCCTCTCTGCCCTCGTTCTTTGCCCAGCAGATCTGCCCCAGGCTGTGCAGCCATAGACCTGCCCCCAACTCCCGAATTCTTTGATTCATGGGGCAGGCACACCCTTTGCTGAAACCAGAGAGCACTCTTCTAGATGTTATCTCCGCAGAAATCAGGGAAGAAAATCCCAACAGAGATTCAGTGATCCTATTACTTGAATCTGAAATTGGAGAACCAGGTTTGGGGAGGTCTACTCCCAGATGTGAAGTGCTGGCATTTTTAAGATGTTGTTTGGGAACCTGGGGACCAACTGTATTCAACTGTGTGTTGCCAGTTCAAGAGAGGATTCACAGTACTCCCTGGAATTTGGGATCAACTGACACCAAGAGTTTCCCCAAAGGAGTATTCCATCACAGAAATGGGGTGGCCCTCCCTAGGCCTCAGTTTCTCTATCTGCCAACAAGAAGGATGGGCTTGATGACTCTGGAGATCCTTTTAGAGCTAATGCTCTGTGACTCAATCTCTCCTTCCCATAACATGGCCAGAAACATCCCATTCAGGGCTCTCCTCCTCATCCCTGTGTCTTCCCGGCACCAATCAATGGTGTAGACACACCCTCGACATGACATACACAGTGTGGAACCAGCAGCTGGGAAGGGGAAGAGAATCAACAAAAGCAAAGGCTCCTCAGTCTAACTCTCCATTCTGATGCTAGCAGTCCTTCCGCAAACCACAGGCCTGTGTGTTTACACCTCCTGCTTACACGCTCCCCAGGATAGGGAGTCCCTACCTTATGAGGCAGGGCAGGGCCTTTGCCTTTTGAGCATCTCCAAGACTGGACTGTGTTTCTTCTGGTATACAGAAATTTGTTTCCCTGTACTTTTCATTCTCTGGGCCCCTGACTTCCTCCCACATAAGAATCCCAACAGCCAGAATCACTGATTCACATACCAAGTATATTTTGGATCACTTCTTGGGTGTCAGGCCCTGTGCTTTAAGTATCTCACAGTACAATGGGGCAGAGACAAGATAAGATCTGACTTGCTGTGGAACCCAGAAAAGAGATGGGTAACTTTAGCTGGAGCAGGGAGGAAATCAGGGAAGACTTCCCAGAGGAAGAAACATTTGATCTCAGTTTTAAAGCATAGGTAGGATTAGAAGGCACGCAGGAGGTAGAAGGGCATTCCAGGCAGAAGAACCAGCCGAGACCAAGGCATAGAGGCATGGCCTTTTAGGGATATGGCCAGTGATTTGCTGGGCATGGAGGGGTGGCTTTTCACAGGCAGGGGCATAGGAAGATTAGAATTGTGAAGGGCATTACATTCCGGACTGAAGCGTTCATATTTTATTTTAAATCTGAGTTCTATCCCACAGTCAAGGGGATGTGATCAGCTTGCTGGCTTAGAAAGCTCGCTCTGGAGGCTGGTTTGGAGGAAAGCCAGGAGAGGCTGGGGTTTGGTCCAGGCCTGGGCTGACAGGCTGAGCTAAGGCAGGGCACTGAGGAGGGGCAGACAGCAGAGGCAGAGATGGCCAGGAGTGGGGGGCTATGGGAGAGACCAGGATGGGCTGCAGGGCTTCTGGGGAGCCCAGATCACAGACCACCTTTCCCAGCCTCCATCTTCCCCCAGACCTGTTCCCTTCCCTGTTCCTGTGGCTCTGGGTTTGAACAGAAAGGAGAGACCAGCTGGTCCGACGTGAAGGGGCCTGGGGAGTTGGGGGAGGGCGACACCCTGGAAGTTTCTCTCAGGCTGGAGGACCATCTGTTTCCTGGCCCGGGTCAGCATGAGGGAGGCCCTGGGCCGGCCAGCATCCATCACCACCTGACAGGCTGCCTGCCCACCTCCCCGCCCACTCCTGCCCCCTCCTCTGCCAGCTTCCAAGGCCCCTCACCCCAGATAACCGCAGACAAAGGGCTCACCCAGCTCAGGGCTGCTGTGGGCTGAGTGGGGAAGGGGAGGGGAAGAAAGGAGGCCCCGAGTCCCCAAAATGAGGCATTGGGCAGTGTGGAAAGACCACGCTACAGTCCGGGGATGGGAGGACCTGGGTTCAGCCTCACTCTGCCCCTTTTGGCAACAGCACCCAAAACCGTGACTGTTCCTTCCAGCCGGTACCAAATGCTTGGTGCCAAGGGACTGTGAGGTTTTCATGGGCCTAGGAAAAACGTTGGAGGCCTGGGGAAAAAATTGGCTCTAATACACAGGGAAAAACTGCAGGATCAAAATTAATAAATGTTTAATTAAATGTCTGCAAAACAGAACATGATATCAGCCAATCGACTGCAATTTGGCTTTTATCTGGTTATATATAATTTACATTTGGTGTTTGATGTGGCTGCATTTTAATATGCTTGATAGATGTGGGGCTCACAAAGGTTTTAAAACAGCCCTGCCCAGGACATGTAACCTAATTTCCCTGTGCCTCAGTTTTACCTTCTTTGAGAAGGGGCCAGCACTCACCATCCTGCCTGTGTCACAGCCGCTGGGATGAGGATCAGAAAGGCAAGATGTCAAAATGCAGGGCTTGTGGGTTTGCTTCCCAGATGCTGTATGGCCTTGGGTAGTCTCTTTGCCTCTCTGAGCCTCATTTTCCTCTTTGTTGTGAGCATTGGATGAGGTGATGGGTTTGAAAGTAATTTGCACACTAAGAGGGGTGTGCATATAGAGATTGGGAGCACATGGTAGGTGGAGGCCTCTGGCTTCTCCAGATCACCAAGTAGCCTCTCTTGAAACCTCCTCCAGGAAGCCTACCTATTCTACTCTATTTGAAGGGAAGTTGGAAGAAGCTGATTTTCACCACAAACAGGACCAACACCACCCACAAAGAAGGATGCCTCATCTCAGGGAGAGGAATCCAATCTGGGGGTGGGGTGCATCTGGTTTCTAACAAAAGGCATCCCCGATGCATCCATTCTCTCCACTGCTACCACCTTGGTCCCGACCATTATCATCTTTTGCCTTCTTGGTGGGTTCTGGGTATCCACTCCTGCCCCCCTGTAGTCCATTCTCTACGTGGCAACAGGCAAGATACTTTAAAAACCAGTCAGATCATGTCATTCCCCTTCTCAAAACCTTCCAAGGGCCTCCCATCACACTTGGAATAAAGTCCAAGGGTTTTCCCTTGGCTTGCAGGCCCTAAACCATCTGGCCCTGCTAGTTTCTCTCCTACTCTCAAGCTACTGCTTCATTTGTTGTTGGCACTCCACCTGCCCTGGAGGTTCCTCAAACACAGCCTAACGTTCCTGACTCAGGACCTTTGCACTTGCTACTTGCCCTGCCTGGAACACCCTTCCCCAAGACCCTCCCATGGCTAGTTCCTCATCAGCTCCTGTGTCACCTTCTCAGAGTGGCCTCCTAGGTCACTCATCCCATGTGGACCCTGCACCCTCACTAAACCACTCTCAACTGTCACATAGCCCTGTCTGAACTTCGTAACATACATATCAAACAATCTTATTTATTAATTTACATATTGATTTTCTGTTTTACCACTGGCTCTATGAGGGTAGGGACTCAGTCGGCCTTGGTCACCTCTGTCTCCTCAGCATCAGTACATGTAGTAGGCACTCAATAAATATTTGTTGAATGAACAAAGGTGAAAGAGTGTTTGCATGTGTCTTTCTCTTGACCTTCAAGGCCCTAGGGCTCCATTGCCTGAGATTGCTTACTGCCGGGATACTCCATGGGCAGGCAACTCCTGGGCTCACGGATTCATTTCTGTCCTTCCTCCTCCAGGCAGGCTTCCCTGATACATCTTAGCCTGTTTGGGCCCCCCACAACACTGACTTAAACTGTCCAAGGCCAGTGTGAACCAGAACATAACAGACAGGTTTACCACTACCCCTTTCACAGTGTGGAAACAGGTGCTCAGAGATCTGTTTTGGATCTGATTTGCTGACTACCCTTCTTGTGCTCAGAAAAGAAGCATGTCCAGGAGGAAACTGGAAGAGCAGATAAGTGTGTATTGTTGAAGGTGGGGTTATGGGCAAAAGAACAAATAAAAAAACCCCACACAACCCTAGGGAAGGGAGAAGTCAGCAGGTAGGGTGTGAGGCATCCAAAAAGCTATCTTTTCTGGACCCCATTGCCTCTGGGAGCAGGCAGGAAAGTGTAAGAAATGGACGGAGCTCGTTCTCTGTTCCCCAGGTCTGGTTGCCTTTGTGACCCTGGAACATTCCAGCATTCCCCAGACCTGGGGGGCTCCTCTTATAGGTAGAAGGAAGGAGGAAGGATGAAGGTATCTCATGTCCCTGAGAAGCCAGGAAGCTTCTGGGCCTAGTGTCTAGGTCACCCTGTGTCTCTCCTGTTTTTGCTTCTTGTGTCACCTGGAGTCTCTAGTACCAGTCAGGATTTCTGGTCTGGGCCTCAGTCTCCATGCAGACGGCCAGCTTGGAACCATCCCTGGGTCTGCCCTCAGATCCTGGATCTGGGTCACTGTCTCTGTCTGTGGCTCAGCTCAGCCTGTTGTGTCTGTGCCTTGCATGCAGGGTCAGGTTAGCCTATTTATTCACCTGCTTCTCTGTCAATCTGGCTGTCAGACAGTCTTGCCCTGGGACCCTGGGTCAGTCTACCTCTCTGTCCCTTGGAATATGGGTCATGTGGTCTCGCAAATACTATGTCCATCTGCTAGACTGACCCTCAGCTCTTAGGTCAGCCTGTCTGTCTGCTCTTAGAGGCTGGCAACATCAGTCTGTCTGTACATTGGATGTCACGATAGCTTATCTTTCCCTTTTGGATACTGGGCCTACTTTTCTGTCTGTCTCTAGAACTCTAGCTAGGCCTATTGGTCCGTCTGTCTGTCTTTCAGTCTCTCTGCTGCCTGGTCCATCTGGTGGTCTGTTGCTCAGCTCGTGGCTCGGCACGACTGCCGACTTTCCTGCCGCCCTCCCCTGCCTTCCCCCCATCTCCCAACTCTGGGTCTCTGTCTGTCTGTGTCTCTCACATCCTCAGCTCCTCCATCTGTCGGTCTCAGCGTTTCCGAGTGTGTGTTCTCGCCCCTTTCCACTCCCCCTCATGGCTCTGGGCCAAAAACACAGCAGCTTCCAGCGGCTCCCGCACTCGGGCTCCAGCCAGGAACCACCCCCTACGCGGCTCGCTCTCTGGTTCCCCACCCAGGCCAGGCACCCCGCACAAGTGGAGCCTTACTGTTCTGTGGGTCTGTAGGGGGACGGTGTGCAGGCGGTCATAGTAATGGGAATAGCAGCTCACAGTTAGTGAGTGCCAACCGGACACTAACCTTGTTATACAGACTGTCCCTTCCTCACAGCAAATCCTTGGGGTGGGCACAATTACTACCCTCATTTTACAGACGGAGAAACTGAGACCCACAAAGGGAGAGGGGCTTGTATAAAAGTCACACACCCAGGTAGTGCCGGCCCTAGGACTGAAACTTGGCTCTCCCTGGGCCTCTGCCTCGGAGAAGGTGGTTTGGTTTCCTGGAAAGCGTGTGGTACGGCTGCCAGGGAAGACCCATGTTGGATGGGGATGGACCTAAAAGCTTTGCCTGGAATGGCAGGGCTTCAGAGAAAACCGGAGGATGGGTGACAGTAGTAACCAGACCAGGGGACCCAGGCTCAATCCTTCACTGGACTTTCTGGGAAAGTCTAAGTCCTCCGAAGCCCTCCATCCTCCTCTGCAAAATAAGCCCCAGGAACTGTATTCTTGCCTACACCCATCGCCCCACCCATCCAGTTCTGGTAGCATTAGGGCCCAACAGCAATATCCTGAACCCAAATGCTTCCCTCCACCAGGTGGCACCACTCTGGCACAGGCCACTAACTACAAGTGTTGGCTGCCTCCCTCCTCCCTGGTCTCCTTCCTTCCTTGCCCTCTCTGAACATATTCTTATCACAGCTGAGGGATCCTGTAAAATCCTAGGTCAGGTTATGCCACACCTTAGAATAAAATCCTCACTATGACCTTTGAGGCCTAGTGGGATCCAGGTTTGTCCATCTCTAGGACCCCACCTCCCTCCACCGTTCCCCTTCATACCTCTCCAGCTGTTTCCTGAATACCCCAGACCCTTTCCAGCCTCAGGGCCTCTGCATAGAAGGGGCTTCACTAATGCCTGGCAAATTCTCATTCTTTTCACCTCAGCTCAGTGTCATCTCCTCAGAGAGGCCTTCCCAGATCCCTCTTACTCCCCGTCCAAAGCACTTCTCCCTACCCCTCTGGCCACCTTCTGTCCTGTCACTCTGCTTTCTTTTCTCGATTAACACATATCACAACATGAAATGGTCTGATTTCTTGCTTACATATTTGTTGTCTGTCTCTCTGATGATGCGGGGATCCTGGTTGTCCTGTTTTCTGCTATGTCCCTAGTGCCCGGCATAGTTAATGTTCAATCTATATTTATTTCTTGAATGCATGAATGTGTGGATGTACTTTATACACTCTGCTTTATAAGTTCCCCCCAAGTAAAGGCAGTCAAGTGCAAAGAGAAAGAACTCCAGCTTGGGAGTTAGGGAGACCAGAGTTCAGATTCTGGATTCATCATTTACTGTCTGTGTAGTCTTGGGCAAGCTCCTTTCCTCTCTGAATGCCTCAGCTCATGCCCACTTAATTGGGTAGCTATGAAACCAGAAAGGGGTGGTATGCATAAAACTGACTCAGAGGACCCAGCAGGAAGAGGAGGCCTCATAGTTTCCAGTTTAGTTTCTGGCAGACCTGGGATCTGCTCCTAGGCTGGCTTTTCCAGGGGCTCATCGAATCTGTCCCCAGGAGGCAGAGGGTCAGAGAAGTCCCTTTCGGGGTGTCTCTGTCCATTCCCTGAAAACAACTGCCGCTCATGAATGTACTTGAATGTACTTGGCTAGAATTCCTCACTACAGCCCTGGGAGGTTTTGTGGGCACAAGAGTGAGCAAGACAGACCCAGCCCACTTGGCGTTGCCCAAGTAGGAAAACTGGATGTGGTTTAAGTCAGCATGTAAACTGGTAACGACAAACATTCCATGGGTTCCAGACAGGGCCTGGCCCAGCTTGCAAAGGCGTGGCAGTCAGGGAAAGCTTCTCAGGAGGTGGCTGCTGAGCCATGATCTGAAGCAGGCACAGGAATTAACCAGGTGAAGGAGGGAGAAGGGGAATTTCTGACAGAGGAACAACACGGGCAAAGGTCCTGAGTTTCAGGGAAGCAGTAAATGGTCAGAATGGCTATAGCTCAGAGAAGGAGGTGAGAAAGTGAGACATGACGGGGCCATGGTGAAGCATTTGGTCTGTATCTTAAGAGTGATGAGGATCCAGATGTCTGGGTGGCCCAGCAGTTGAGCGTCTGTCTTCGGCTCAGGGCATGATCCTGGAGTACTGGGATCAAGTCCCACGTTGGGCTCCCTGCATGGAACCTGCTTCTCCCTCTGCCTGTGTCTCTGCCTCTCTCTCTGTTGTCTCTCATGAATAAATAAATAAAATCTTAAAAAAAAAAAAAAAAAGAAAGAGTGATGGGGAGCCACAGAGAGGTTTTAAACAAGTGAACAATGGTGGCTGGCTAGTACCCGAGCATTTTAGAGGGAGCACTCTGCGAGGAACAGAGGGGAGAGAGGTGGAAGGTGGGAGATCAGTTACAGGTGAGAGTTGAATATGGACCCCCAACACCCTCCCCCAGGAGGGCATGGACTCCAGAAGCAAGTAGCAGACATTTGGAGAAGTGACTTCCCCAAGGTCAATAGCCAGAGTTGCATCTCAAATCCGGAATGGTGACTCTTCCATTTCACCACAGGGAGCAAATCAAGCTGAGTCAGGCCCTGCAGACCCAGATGCAGTCTGTTCATTCTCTGGGGAAAATGGCAGGGGGGTGTGTGTGTGTCCCCCTTACCTGCACTGGGACCTACCAAGCTCTTGTAGGGAATGGCCTTGAGGCTCCCTCCCCATCTGTCCACCCCTCAATGTTGAGCACTCCTGTAAGGATGCAAAATGGGACCTTCCTGGGGTTGGCAGCCAAATGAGTCATAAATGTCAGAAAAGAATGTGATTTTACACGTTTGGCTCCCATTTCGTGCAGTGCTGAAAGCTGGGCTGTTTCCCTCCTCCTTAGCAGCCCTCTACAGAGTCACGGCACCTCTTTTTTGCTGGGCTAAGGCCAAACATTTTCCTGCCACTAATTTTAGGCTCTAGCTGAAAAGCTGAGACCCTCTCCCCTCCTACCCACTGCCACCAGCTCCTCTTTTCACTCAGCAGGGAAGCAGGCAGCCCCTCTCCAAGCAAAGCATTTGGGACTGAATTCCTACCTCTTTTGTCCTTTACAGTATGAATACAGCCAGACTTCTTCCTCTCTCTGGGTCTCACTTTTCCTATCTGTGAAATGGGTGCAGAGCAGAAACTAAAGCCCAATACTTCCATACTCTAGCCCAGCACTCTTTGTCCTCTACCCTTTCTCTCTTTTCCTGATATCTCTGGGCAGAATTGTCCCTGTGTGGCAGGGCATGAGCCAGGGGGAAAAGGGGGTGAGAGTCCAGTCTCGTGGCATCTGAAAGTACTTGGAGACCAGGGAAGGGAGAAAGTACCACTTCTATCTGTCCCTGGTGTATGAGCTCCTAGAAGGTAGAGAGGCCACACTGTTATTATGGGGTACTCTGGGGAAGGATAGATGGGCCCTTGTCTAGAAAGCAGAACAGCTCTAGCTAATTGCTGCCCTGGGAGAATGTGAGCCCAGTGTGGATGGAATTTCAATCTTTCAAGAATAGATGGAAATTAGAATATTTGTGCAAAAAATGTCCAATTTGGATATGTTAGCAACTAATTTTTAAAAACACCATATGAATTTTTATTTATTTTTATTATTATTTTTTTTTTTTTAGAGAGGGAGAGAAAATGGGGGTGGGACAGAGCGAGAGTGAGAGAGAGAGAGAGAAAGAAAGAATCCCAAGCTGGCCTGGGTGGCGCAGTGGTTTAGCGCCTGCCTTTGGCCCAGGGCGCGATCCTGGAGACCCGGGATCGAATCCCACGTCAGGCTCCCGGTGCATGGAGCCTGCTTCTCCCTCTGCCTGTGTCTCTGCCTCTCTCTCTCTCTCTGTGACTATCATAAATAAATAAAAATTAAAAAAAAATTAAAAAAAAAAAAGAATCCCAAGCTGGTTCCACACCCAGCACAGAGCCCGACTTGGGGCTCGATCTCACAACCCTGAGATCTTGACCTGAGCCAAAATCAAGAGTCAGGCACTAACTGACTGAGTCACCCAGGCACCCTTACCATATGAATTTCTAAGAAATTATTATTCCTTTTTTAAGGTGTGATAATAGTATTATGTATTTTAGTTATACTTTTTAAAAGTTCATCTTTTTTAGAGAGGTACTGAAATATTTATGGATGCAGTGATATGATGTCCCAAGATTTGCTTCAAAGTAACATGGAAAGGAAAGAAATGGGCTGGGGTCTAGACACCTATGTTCTCCAATATCCATGTGTCCTATATTAGCCACATGTGTCAAAATTAAATGAAATTTAGGATTCAGCGTCTCAGTCACACTAGGCACACTTCAAATGTTCAGTAGTCACACATGGCTAGTGGCTACCATATTGAACAGGATGGGTATAGAGCATTTCCATCACAGCAGAAAGTCCTATTGGATGCTGCAGGCCTAGATGAAGCAAGATTGGCCAGGAGTTCATTGTTGAAGCAGGGTAGTGGCACATGGGGGATCATTATCCTGTTCTCTCTGCTTTTGTATATTTAAATTTTTTCACATAATGAAAAGTTTCATCAAGCAGTAGGAAAAAAAATACTGCGTGGGCCAAACAAACACATCCTCAGGCTGGATGTGCTCATGGGCCACTGATTTGCAACCAGTGATCTGGCAGTTAAGCCCCATAAAGCCTTCAAGCTCGATCCACAGGGTCTTAAAACTGTAAGGGGCTTTGCAGATCATCTAGTTTGCCCTCCAGACACAGGGCAGGAGGCCCTGCAACAGCTTCCCTGCCAAAGTCAGCCACTTTTGTCTGCATGTGTGTGGCCATGAGGAGTTCACAGCCTCAGGAACAGCCCGCTCCGTTCCTGGGCAGCTTGATTGTCAGGGTATCTTGACAATTCTAACTCCCTTGGACCTTGGGTTGTCATCTGTCCTCACACAATCTCTGGAGATACAGAAGAAGTCTCCTTCCTTGAAAGACTGTCTGTGGATGAGGATTAGCAAGCATTAGGACACCTGATGCCCCCTATCTTGTGACTAAGTAAGTGGACTGTGCTGCTACTTAGGCCAATAATAATAGTGATAGCAGGAAATATTTTCTGAGCACAGAGTATGAGAAAGCCCCGTGCATTTATGTTATCTCAGGACGTGTTTACAAGAAACTTAAGAGGTGGATACTATCACCATCGCCATTTCACAGATGAGACTAAAGCTCTGGCTGCTGAAGCAACTTACCCAGGGCCATGCGACTAGGAAGTCATAGATCCAGGAGCCCCCAGCACCCCAAGCCCTCAATTACTCTGCCGTCATGTCCCAGTCCTAGGGAACTCAGCCAGTATTCTCAAGCCCCTAACTGGATTTTACAGATGGGGTAACTGAACCGTAGGCAATGAAGTGTCTTGCTCAAGATTCTGATTTCAAAGATTCCATTCAGTTCACATGAACATTTATTGAGCACCTACTGGATCCATTTCCTAAGCCACCCAGCTGCCACGCCAGCATCCTCCTGGGAACCTAGCCCCAGGGCTGTTCCTGCCACATCTTGTACAAGTACAAAGGCATTGCCTAAGCCTGCATTTGTCCACTGACAATGTGGAAGTCTGTAGAAGTAGGCCAAGGAGACCCCAGCTGTGCCCACAACTTCCACTTCAATGCCTACACTGCCTTAGCACCCCCACATCAGCCATGGATACAGAGACTGCTTCAACAGACTTGTGTTCTAATGACTGCTAGGGACCTTGCCAAAGCTGGCCAGGTGCAAGGTCCCCAACAGCAACAGAGGGTCTGCTCTGGGCCAGTCACCATGGGGGCCAGAGAAAAGAAAGGGCAAGGCCTCACCACCTCCAGAGGCTTGTAATCTGGTAGGAAAACCAGCTGGGTGGGCAGGCGATCACAGCAGAATATGATCAGGACTGTGGGGCTGAAGAGGAATGAGTAATTGTGCCTGGAGGGAAAGTCTGAGAGGAAGAACCCAGCATGTTAACAGTGGGTACTTTATATTCAAATCAAAATTTAAAAATATCTTTCTGATTTTTTTTCCTCTTCCCAAAGCAATACATGATTGATTGTATAGTAAGAATATACTTAAGTAGCAGAAGGCAGTATTGCTTGGTGGTCACACATGTAGACTTGGGAGCCTGACTGCATCCCTTTAAGCCCTGGCTTTGCTACTTACTAACTGGGAGGCTGTTACCTCTTTGTGCTGTCATTTCCACATCTGTAATATGGACCGATCATGCTAGCTCACGCTAATTGAGCACTTATGATATGTTGAGTCCTGTGCAAGCCATGTTCCTTGTATTTATCACTAAGCCTTCACAACGGCCACTTGTCTAGCCATGGGACATTATTATTCCATCTCATAGATGAGGAAACTGAGAGGTTAAGTGACTTGCCTGAGGTCATGCAGCTCACACATGGCAGACCAGAGTCTGAGCTCCACAGTCCTTGTTCTTTATCACCACACCCCCTACTCGACAGAATTGTGGTGAAGAGGAATGATCTCATTGAAGTTTTCTAGAAAGGTAACTAAAATTTTCAGTAATATCTGGCTTTTTAAAAGCAGGCGAATGAATGTATACATGTATTTCTTGGCTAATTAAAAACCAGAGGAAATCTTTAAGCAATATAAGAAATATCTAATTAGTAAGTAGAAATCTCCCATAACTCCACCTCTCTCCCCCTCCCCAAGATAATGAGGGGAGGGGAGTCTTCTTTATACCTTTTCTGTGCTGCCTGAGGTTTCAACAACAGCATGTAGTTCCTTTATAAACAAACAAAACAGCTAAACAATTTCCACTTTAGATTAAAAACAACTTGCCTGACTGAGGAAGTGGGAGGTGAGGTCTGAAGAGTTGAGGGCAAAATGGGTTTGTTCAGGGAAAGCTTCTCAGAACAGGTGGCATTTGAGCTTGGCTTTGAAGGATGTGCAGAATTTCACCAGGAGAATGGGACAGGGTGTTGCTAGAAGGACTACAGGCAGCTGCTCAGAGGCATGAAGGGAAAAAGTGTGTGGCTTGCTTTTTAGGGGGCTGGAGCAGTGAGGAGACAAAAGGGCAAGAGGCCAAAGGCTCTGATGGCAAGCTAAAGCATCTGGACATGCTTGAGGGGCTGAGGGGAGCCTGGGCTGGCTCTCTGGCTCCAGAGTTGTGGCAAGGTCAGATCTGAGCATTTGAAATATCCTTCTGGCTGCAGGTGGAGGCAAGATGGGGTGGGGTAGGCTGGGGGGAACTGGAGGCTGATAGGATTTCCCAGGGGAGGAATTTCAAGACCCTAACAAAGGCAAGGTGGTGAATGGAGAAGCCAGTGTAGATCCCAACCCATCCTCCTTCTCTTCCCTAGGGACCTTCGCCCCAGCTGCCTGGGTTCAAAGCCATTTCCTGGCAGCCCTCCATCCTCCCCACAGGGCTTCTCCTGTGTGGTCTTTATAGATCAAACAGGGATGCTCAGCCCAACTGCCGCCGCTGTGTCTGTTAGGAGCAGCTCTAATGGCCTGTTGCAGCCGGATGGGCAGGGGGAAGAGGGTGGTGGGGGGTGGAACACCTCCTGGAGAGGGGTCTCCTCGGAGGTGGGTGGCGAGGCTGGCCCGGAACAACCTTACAAAGTCAGAACAGGGAGGAACCTTGTGGATAATCATCAAGTTCAGGGTGTTGTAGACATGTGTCAGCCATGCTACAGTGAAAACAAAATCCTAGATAGGTAACCAAAATATCAGAAAAGAGAAACTCAGATTTCAGTTGAAATGATGGTGTAAAGGCAGTGAAAGAGTTTGAAAACCACTATGGAATCCAAACCCTGACCCATTTTATAAATAATAATACAAATAGTAATGGCTAAAGAGAATTGCATACTTCCTGTGTTCTAGGCACTGTGCTAAACACTATGTATACATTATTTAATTTAACTACTCCCTCCAGCCATGTGTGATAGGTACTATTATCTGAATGCCCATTTTGCAGATGAGAAAACCAAGGCACGGACGAAGTTGCCATTTGCCCCAAATCACAGAAAGTGGCAGACACAGGATATGGCTGACTCCAAAGTGAGTTTTTAATCATTAACATCTTGGCCCCAGTGGGGAAAATGACAAAAGATGGAAAGATACCCTGTCCACTGAGCCTGAAACAGACCCCCACCCTTGCGGCTACTACCCTGGTCCAGCCCCCATCTTCTCTCACCTGGATCATAGAGCAGCATCCTCCCAGGTCTCCAGGCCTACCCCGGTTTCCCTCTGATCTATTTTCCAGCAGCCAGAGTGCATACTGTAAAACAGAGGTCAAAACCCTATTCCTCCTCTGCTTAAGTCCTCTGGGGCTCCCACTGCATGCAGAGTGAAACCCTAAGTCCTCCCATGGCCTATGATGCCCTGCATGATCTAGCTCCAGCCAGCCTGTCCACCATCATCTCCTTCACTGTCCCCCAACTCTGATTCGGCCACACAGGCTTTCTCTTTGCTCTTCTCTTTCCCTTTGTCCTGGACATCCTTCCCTCCACACAGCTCACCCTCACCTCATTCAGTCCTCTGCCCATATGGCATCTCCTGGCAAGTGCCTACCCTGGTCACCTCATTTCAAAGAGCCACACTCTCCTCCCTGGACCTCTGCAGACCCCTGCCCTGTTTCACTTTTTCCACAGCAATTACTAGTTGACCCATTAGATCTCATATTATGTTTACAATACATATTATATTTGATTTTACTTATTTATCAGCTTCCCCCATTAGACTATTGATCTTTATGAGAACAGGGACTTTGTCTCATTCACCACTCTATTCCCAGTATATAGCACAGTGCCTGCTATACAGCAGGTACTCCATAGATTTGTGGAATGAATGACTACAGACTAAAAGAACAGGTACCTTTGAGGCCCTCTTGCCATCCTGCCCCCTCCATGGCCAGGTATGAAGTGAATAAATCTCTTCCACAGAGAACAAAGACCAGGGCTGATGGTCTGCTCACCTCCAAGGGTCCTGAATACTTAACAATGGAACCAGCCCTTTGCTAAATCCTTGGTACACATTATCATATGAAACATAGAAACAACCCAAGAGGTGGCATTATTATGGCCCCTAGATTCCAAAGGTACAACTCAGGCACGGAGAGATTATATAGCTTGTAACGATCACATATAGGAAATGAACTGAGGACATTTGAATCCAGAGTCCGTACTCTTAACCATGAAGCCAAGAATATAGCTTTCTAGAGAGAAGAACCAGAAGCTGACTTTACACCCAGTTGGTCACTAATTCATTTCAGAACTTCTCTTGAGTGTAGGGTTTGTGAGGAGGCAGAGGGAGCAGTGCTGGGGCATAGATGGAGTATTTAGAGATAAGGCTTTCCCTCTGCAGGCCTGCCTGCCTGCCTGCCTGCCTCTTTTGAGTCCCCAGATCCTGACAGCCTCAGAGCAATCCTATGCCAGATCATCTCCCACTAATTGGCTTAGTAAACTATGCTTATCTGGGCAAAGCTTGAGCCCAGTGAGTTCAAGATTAGGGAAAGCAGGATTCATGGTTTACCGCTCTGCTGCCCACAGGGTCAGAGAAGACAGGCTTAGGGCTTTAATTGGCTTAACAACCCTGAGTGGCTTAACAGCTCTGAGGGTTGGGGTTGGGGAGGTGGGGAGGGATGAAAACACAGGTTGCTGTCCAGCTCACAGCCAGCTTCATGTCCCATCAAAGGATCTGTGTTTGATTTTCTCAGGGATCAATCTGTCTTTGTGCAGGGCCATTGCTCTGCAATCCTCCAATGCAGCCAGTGTGGTGGTGCCAGAGATAGGATTTGGGCTTGGGAGCTGGAGAAAGCTGGATTGGCACCTCACCTCCCCCCACTTCCTCAGCAGATGACCTTGGACAAGTTAATTGACTTCTCTGAGCCTCATTTTCTTTTCTGATTGGGTATATCAGTTGCCACCAGAGGGTGGATTTCAGAGTAAAACGAGATCCAGTGTCTGGAGTACATCATATGGGGCCTAATTGGGACGTGGTGGGTACACATGAATTCCTTCCTCTCCTCTTCCTCCTCTTCCTTGGAGCCCCATTTTGTAATTAAAATAATAATAATAACACCCATTTCACAGGGTTTTTTGAGAACAAAATCCAGCCCATCAGTTGAACCCACGTCCTGTCATAGATCTATGTTATCTGGCTCCTCAAAGTACTCAGACTTTTGATCCAGCATTGTGTAAGCTTGAGGAGTTGAAAGATATTTTTATAATTCAGAATTGAAGGTGTGGGATTAGAAGGTAGACTGGCCAGTCTCCCAGCTTGGGTCTTGTAGGGCTCACACACACCTCTCCTTCTTCATTACCCCAGGTTCTACCACTCAGAACATCTGCACCAAGACCTGCTGAACAGTGAACATGTTCATTGTGGGAACATTTCACGTGGTAAGCAAACATATGCCAACATTGCTTAATTTCTAGGAATGCCAGCCCCAGTGGCTTCTCTGTCTTGTCTGGGTTTTCCTCCATTTAGCCAGACTCTCAGCCATTTTAAAATCCAGAGCTTTAGGAACAGGGGTCCAGAGGCTTTAGCTCTAATAACCAGTTCCAGAGTCAGACTTCCAGAAAGGGAAGGCTCCTAAGGTCATCAGATCTAATATTCTCCTTTCACATACAGGGAAATTGAGTCCCAGAGGTGGGAAGAGTCTCACCCAAGGTCACCTAGCAAGCTAGTTACAAACCCTGATGCAGCTGTGGGTTTCCTGACTCCCGCCACCCAGCCCAGTCCTGGCACTTTCCCCACAATATACACTGTCTCCCCATCCTCGCCCACAATGTTCAAATCCCTCCCCCTCCTTTCACATTCTTATCTCAGTACAGCAGAAGCTCTGACTTCCTATCTCCTGGAATCTTGGGATCTCAGACTCATAATTCTTTGAGCTTGGGGGACACTTTAGTGGCAGAACTGCAAGGTAGATAGATTGAACCTGGGCTTTGAAGGCAGAGAGTCCTGAGTCCCAGCTCTTCTGCTCCTTAGCTGTGTGACCTTGGGCAAGGATGCCCCCTTTCTGAGCCTTCATTCCCTCAGCTGTTGGATAGGAATGATAATACAACCACATCGCAGGATTATTAGGAGGGACACAAGAGATGAAACAGGTAAAAAAGCAACCAATGGGCTTGGCACAAAGTGAGTGCTTAATAAAATAACGGTTACAGAACTGTAAATTAGGGTTCTCATACCCCTAACGCCTAAGTGAGATGGTCCAGATGTGATCAGAGGGAAAGGAACTGGACAAACTGAAGCACATATGCCCTGTCTAAATTGCTACAGGCCTGATACTGCTGGATTCCTTTTTTTTTTTTTTTAATTTTTAATTTTTCCAAGAGAAGCTAGAACTCTGGATTTTTGAAATACTATATAAGCCAAACAAGACTCTTCTGTAGGCCATATTCAACCCTGGGACCATTAGTTTGTCATCCCTGCAAAATCATCTCATCCCAACCCTCTCACTTTGCAAATGAGGGAGAGTGGAAGTAGCCCTTTTATCTGAGAAGCCATGGACCCTCGGTCATCTCCAGCCACTGCCCTGAGACCCCCACCCCTACCCCCATGGCCATTTTTTGCAAAAACCTGTTTGAGGGAAACTCAGTTTATGTTTAAGAAAAAAATATTTGTTTCTTGTAAGTAGATTCTGAACAGGGGGATAAGGAGGTTTGAGGTAGCCAGTGAGTTAAGGGGCAGCTGGCCCACTTTAGGCTAAAGGGAAAGGGGGATGAAGCTTTGGCTACCAAGAATAGGAAGTTACCATTTCAGGATCTAAAAATATCTATCACCATCTGTCCACTCGGGCACAGAATGATAAATGCAGATTAGTTCCTGGATGTAGACATGAATATTTTTATGTGTCAAGCTAATAATAATAACACCACCTTGTGTGGATAGAGCTCCACCTCCGTTTTCCCCCAGGGCAAGCTCAATGGAATATACACATCATCTCAGCAAGGCATGGATGGGGAAACCAAGGCAGAGAGAAACTCAGCAACACAACAAGGGTGACACAGCAAGTGAGCAGCTGGGAAACCCTGGGAGTCCTGTTTCCAACCCTCAGCCCAGTACTGAACCTTCTAAGTTAGGCAGAATGTGTTAACAAGTAGCAGAATAAATATAACAACAGCAGTAATCACCCTTTACTCTCTACGATGACTTTGACTTTTTCCATGCTTTCCCCACATCTGTGTTCATGATAATCTATTACATTCCTAAAGTACGTTACAGTCTGCATGGCATTCACACAGACCTTCTCTCACCTGACCATCTCTCCCAACTGGTAAGAAAATGTGATGGTAGACCAATGAGATGAGATAAGTAGAGACTATCCCTCATTGTGGAGGTGAAGAAACTAAGGCTTGGAGGGAGGTTTATTTAAGATCACATAGTGGACAAGTTCATTCTGTCAGTGCACAGTAGAGCCTAAGCTACCAGAGCAATTCTGATTCAAGAGGAACCCCAGGTTCAGAATTCCCCATGTCTCCAATTAGCTTAGCTCGGCAGGCAGCCTGGAAGTGGGCTGCTTGTACAAAGCCTCAGTTTTGTTTTACTGTCCTGGGGTTAAGGGACAGCTAGTGGCCGTCTAATCTCAGATTCAGGATCCCAAATCCCCTTGGTCTTGTTTGGACAAGGGAGACACTGGGGGAGTCCTAGGAAACAGAAGAAGCCAGACAGCTTCTCAGCAGGGTCTGGCACACCCTTAACCAGAAGTCCAAAAAGTTTGGGCGGGATATTCATTTAGCTGCCTCAATTCTGTTTCTCCCAGGAGGTTGGGAACGGACTGAGATTCCAAACTGGTGATCTTTTGAGAGCAAGGAAGGACTTCTGAGATCTTTCCTAAGCTGAAGCTTAGCATTCAAGCAGAGGAAGGGGTCAAGGCTGGATGGAGCCCTAGGGCCCTGTTCCAAGCTTCACACATCCCCTTCAGTCCCGGGCCCTCCTCATTCACACCCCTCTCCACCCCCACCCCCCCCACCCCCCCTCCCCGGGATTACTTTCTTTCTCTTCTTGCCCCATCCCTTCCTCCTTCAATGGCCAGATCAGGGGGTATGGCACTGGGGTTGGTCAGAGTTTGAGGGCAGAGGTCAGGGAAAAGCTGGCGAAGAAGAAATCAGAGCTGCAATAGGGTGGGGCGGGGCGGAGGTCAGGACGCAAGGGGCCCTGGAGAGGTCAGAGTAGGGCTGGGGCGGCAAGTAGCCCCTCGCCACCCCCACTCCTCGAGCTCAGCTCCCTCCACCTGAGCTTCTCCTACCTCCAGACCTGGCCGAGCTGCAGGAGGTGGACGAGGGTCTGCAGCAGCCAGACGCAGAGGCGGCAGCAGCGGCGGCGGTAGGCGCTGGCCGAGGAGGGCGCGGGCCCGGGACCCAGCTGGGGGCCGCCTTCTTTGGTCCGGAAGGCGGCGGCGCTGTCCTTGGTGCTGATGGAGGGCCCGCCGGCGCCGCTGTCCTTGGTGCTGACGGCGGGTCCCGGCGCGCCCGCGGGCTCCGAGTAATCGTAAACGAACCAGCGGAAGCTGAGCAGCTGCACGACCAGCGAGGGCAGGAGCACGAAGAGCAACGTGAGGCCGAAGTAGGTGCGCTGACCCTGCAGGTAGTAGGAGGCCGCCAGCCACAGGTCCGTGGCGCCGTCGGAGAAGAACACGAGCAGCGCGCACAGCACCCAGCAGCAGTCCCGCAGCTCGTAGCGCGGCCCCGGGCCCCCCGCCCCGGTCACTCCGGGGCCCCCGGCCGCCGCGGCCGCCGCCTCCCCGCGCCCGCCCGCCTCGCTCCGGGCTCCTCCGGCCGCCCCCTCCGGCCCCGGGCCGGCCGCGGCCGCCGCTCCATCCGACTTCGCGGCCATGTTGGCGGAGCAGGAGGCGGGGAGCGACTTCCGGGCGGCGGAGGGGGTGGGGTGCCGAGTGGGGAGGACCCTGTGCGGGAGGCTCCCGCCTCCTCCTCTTCCTCCTCTCCTCTTCTTCCTCCTCCCCTCCACTTCAATTATTCATTCCCCTCGGCGCCGCCCCCGTCCCTCCCCCACCCCGCCAGGGCTGCGGCCGGATGGGGGCAGCTCCCCCGGGAGGGGAGGGGAGAGCATCCCAGGTCACCCTCTGCTTTCTCCCTCAGAGGCGTGGGGCCCCAGCCTCACGTCTTCGGCCTCTCACCGCCACCCCACTGCACTTCCTTATTTCCTCTTTTCTTCACCGCCCCCCTCTGCATCCTCCCCTCTTCCATTTATCTCCTCTGTTTACCTCCAGTGGCCTAGGTCTGAGGAGGGTTGGGGACGGGGGACTTGGAAGCAAGGGTCTGCCTAGGCGGGCATCTCAGTAACACTTTAGCCATCATTGGATGCTAACAAGCTATTTCCTAGTTTCCAAAGTGTTTGCATATTGTTCCATTCTCGTCTTTGATCTTGCAGAGTCCCTTTTCCTATTGTCTTTTTCTTATTGGTTTGAATATGAGAAAATTGCAGCTCTGAGAGTTGCTGTCTCTTCCCCACTCTCCCCCTTCCCTCCCTCAGGGACTGCCTTCATTTGGCCACAGCCCTAGTAGAGTCTGGCAGGGAAGGGGGCAACCTCAGAAGGTAGGGGATGGGAGGAAGCACCAGGTGGAGGGAATAGCAAGTGCAAAGGCCTGCAGCCATGAGATTGGAGGGCACATTTTTCAAGGAATTCTGGACCACAGATCAGGGAGGTAGAAAGCTGGGAAAGGTGGACCCGAAGAGTTCTGAGGGATGTGATCCTAAAAGTCCAGGAGATTCACTTTATTCAGGAAGCAATGGGAAACCACTGCAGAATTTGAGCAAGAGACAAATGTGATCAAGTCAGGATTTGGAAAGAAGCCCCTGCAGCCAGCCAGAGGAGAGAAATGTTCACTGGGAAACAGCTTGGGGGTGGAGAAGCCGGATAGAGAATATAACAGTAATCTAGGAGAGGAGGAAGGGTTGCTTATGCATCCTGGATACCCCAGCTCACCCACAACCCCTTTGCTCAGATTGGATGTATCAGGGCATTTATTGCACAAACACTCATGTAGCGGTTTCTCTTTGCCTGGGACACTGGAATCACTGTACAATTACCAACTCGCTTTATCCTCACAATTTGTGAGGTAGTTTATGTTTTTTTCCTTCCAGTTTACAGATGAAGAAGTTGAGTCACAGAGAATCTAATTCATTTGTCTGGAGTTACACAGTTAATCAGTGCTAGAGCCAAATTCAAGCCCTCATGAGGCTCTAGAGCCAGCTTTGCTGTCTCATAAGGGGAGAAGGAGAGTTTGATGGAAAGGGAAGAAGGAAGATGAGGCGAGAGGAGGTTTGAGGATCATGCTGCTTCAGAGTAGCTCGGAAGGGAAGCGGAAGGGTGACAGCTGCCCTGGATCAGGAAGGAGCAGCCATCTGCAGTCCTATAGCTCAGCATCCCTTTCGTGTCCAGGGACTGTTTCAGTCCCAGCAATGCTCAGGAGGTTGGAGTGCCAGCTGTGGCCCAAGGCTGAAAACAGAGAAGGAAGAATTAGGGATTAAGGGAGTTTTCAATGCTGGATTCAAAGCTAACAGTCTCTATCCCCAGGCATGTGTAGACTAGTGGGAGTTTTTGTGAGTTGGGCTGGAGGGGAGTCTGAATCCCAGTGTGATTTAGTCAGGAACAGTATCTTTTCTCCTTCTTTCTGTTCTACAGCCCTAAGCAGGGATACTCATGGAGTGCACAGAGCCCTGGGCAGAGGAAAGCTCTGCCCTTGGACCCCCCAACAGCCAGGTCTGCACATGTCTGGATCTCTGCCTAGATAGAGCCCGACAGTTAGATTCTCACCTCTGGGCCCCACCCCAATGGAGGAAGCTCCTCTACCTCCTATACCTATCCACATTCTAGGATTAACGTGTTCAAACAGGAAGTAGATGACACGCTTTTATGTCTGAGACTCTAGAGCCAGGAAGCCTGGGTTCAAAACCTACTCACCTCTTCCTGGCTCCATGACCTTGGGCAGTCACTCAATTTCTCTTAGCAAAATGGGGAGGGGTAACCAATGCTTTCCTCTTGGGAATGGGGTGAGGATAATTAATGCTAATTATTAGCTAGGGTGATGCCTTCCACAGAAAGCCTTCCTGGATCTCCCACCCAACTATGCCCTGCTCCTTATCCCTCAGAGAAGTCTTCTTGACACTCCCCTATTATGAGCTTCTATGATAGTGTAGTCTTTTCCTTTTTAACACCAGTACACTGACAATTTATCTTTTTACCTTTGCCTGTTTGGAATTGCCTGGGAGCTTCATAAGAGTTGGGACAATTCATCTATTTTCTTCACCAACAAATTGCTGAGTGCCCAACACTGTGCCTGGCACCCAATAGGCATTTAATAAACATCATTAAATGAATGAGTGAGTGATCAACTCTATGAAATAGCTTCTGTTGTCCTCCCCATTTCATAAACCAGATTAGTGATCCAGACAAGGGCAGTGACTCACAGAATTATCAAGCCCTTCTGTGTGTCAGGAATTGTGCTAAGAACTTTATGGATATTACCACATGTTATCCTCAAACCAGCCCTTTTCTTGTGTGAGGAAACGGAGACCCAGGGAGGTACTGTCACTTTCCTAAAACCATTAGTTAGAAAGTAGCGGAGTTGGCATTCAAGAATTCTACTTTAGGCAATAGGAGTGGTGACAGAAGAAGGATTTGATGGGTTGTCTGAAGTGTGGGACAGGTGGGAGTGTCCCACCTATCAGTGATACTTTAGAGAGGGGGACCCTGACCTGAATGGTTTGGACTCAGTGTGTTCTGAGTGGCCTGAGATCAAAGGTCAGGGATTCAGACAAGGATCAATAAGGGAGTACAGGAAGGGTGTTCTAGTGGAAGTGGGGGTGGGGGTGGAGTGCAGAACATCTTGAGCAAAGACTCTGCAATGGGACTGAGTCAGGCTCATTCCAGGGCTGAGAAGACCCTGGGTGTGGCTAACGTGGAAGGAGAAGGTAGACCACAGCTATTTAGAACTGGACAGGCCCTGAGATCTTCTCCAGTTTCCCAAGTCCCTCTTTCATTTTACAGATGGGAACACTGAGGCCCAGAGAGAAGGCCCACATCTAGCAAGTGGCAGAAATAAATTTGGGAGCCTTTCCTTTCCCCAATGGCATGGTGCCTGAGCTTTGTTGGGAATCTTAGGAACAATCTTTATCATAGCTGCAAGCTCAATCCATGCCTACTGCACCTTCTGCTTGGACCAGTTTCTAATAATATTCCTTTAGTTCTTCTGTAAACTGTGTACAAGATAATTGGCACAGCATTGTTTATTACTGCAAATATTGGGAATGACCCAAATGCCCATCGGGAGGGGACCGGCTAAATAAATCATGAAATTTCTGACAACAGAATGGCATGTGGCAGTAAGGAAGGCAATGAATCTCTCCATCTCCTAATACAGAGGGGGCTCCACGGGGACAAGCAAGGGATAGAATGTGGGCAGGGGGAGGAGTGAAGCCAGGTGAAAGGGAGGATAATAATCTATTTTTGTATTTGTCATAAATGCATAAAGAAACTTTGGAAGTCTACATAAGAAAATGAGATTACTGAAGAAGGCACTGGGCAGAAGAGGAACAGGATGAAAGAGGGAGACTTCATTATAAGCCCATTTATAATTTTTTGGAATCATGTGAATGTATTTACCTATTAATAAAATAAAATAATAATGAGGACAGCTGCTGCTCAGCTATTGCCGAATGCTGTCATATGGGAATAAGCGGTCAGTATGGTCAGATTTTCTAATTATTCAAGAGAAGCCAGAAATCTGGATTGTATTGTACAATCTCTTGATTTTTAAATGTTGGCTCCATTTTTGCTCAGACATTTTTTAGGCCAAGTAAATAGGTCAGTGGGTCAGACATGGCCGGAGGGCCACCAGTTTCAGCCTCTAATGGCTTCCTGCTCCCAGGGCTGGAGTTCTCAGCACCCCATGCACCCCACCATGTGGGCAGTGGAGGACAGAAAGCATCCTGCCCCTTCTCCCAACACCCTCAAACCCTTGCCCCTTGGGGCTGTGACATTTGGGGCTTTTAACTCAAGATCTGGAAGGCAGAGAGGGGTTATGAACTCTCAGATAATTCCCTCCCCTGGGGCCCTGCAGGCTCCAAGGCCCAGCTGCCTCCCGCTGCCCACCCATCTGTCCCTGGGAGGTGGGGACCAGAGTGAGGCTGGCAGTGATGGGGGTGGGCAAGAGTCCCCGCTCTGAGCCTTGGATCACTGGGCTCTGTCCAGATTCAAAATCCAAAAGGAAAAATCTAGAGACTGTGAGAAAAGGAAAACAGGCTTGGCTGTATGTACTTGGTGTATGCTGAGCTAATTCACCAAATTGCCAAATTCACCAAAATGCCAGAACCAGAAAGGCCCTAAGGGACCGTGTCATCCAACTCCTTCATTGTACAGATGGGGAGACCAATCTCTGCTCCCACCCATGGCCCCAGGCCACGGTCTTGTCACCTCTCTCATGGACAACTGGACCACACCAGCCTCCTCACTGGGCTCCCTGCAGCTCCTCTTTCGCTCCTAATGTTCAGTCTCCACCCTTAGCCAGAGAGTCCTCTTTTATTTTTTTTTCTCATTTATTTATGATAGTCACACAGAGAGAGAGAGAGGCAGAGACATAGGCAGAGGGAGAAGCAGGCTCCATGCACCCGGAGCCTGACGTGGGATTCGATCCCGGGTCTCCAGGATCGCGCCCTGGGCCAAAGGCAGGCGCTAAACCGCTGCGCCACCCAGGGATCCCGAGAGTCCTCTTTTAAAAAGAAATCTAGTCAGGTTTCCTTCTGCTCAAAACCTTCTTACTGCTTCCTACCCCACTTTGAGCCAATGTCCCCAGCACTGCCTACAGTCTCTCTGCTGCTTTCCTCTCTAACCTCACCTCCTTCTGTCTTTCCCTCCCTCATACTGTTCCAGCCACTGACTCTTCGCTATTCTCTTACCATGCCAACCTAATCCTCCCTGCCTAGCTTTGTTACCACAATGCCACCCTGGGATTCACAAGGCTCCATCTTTCTTTTCTCTAAAATGCTGCCTCTTCAGAAGATTTTCCTAGTAACTTCTCCTGCCACTCAGAGGGGATACCCTCACCTACCTCATTTTTATCCACAACTACATTTTTATCCATTTAACTACATAATGTTATACTATGTATTTGTTTCTTGTCTAGAGGATAAGATCTGCAGCAGTCATGCCTGTGTCCTTCACCAGCACTTAGTGGAACGTAGCACATAGGTATAGTGATTCCGAATTAGCTGTGACATGAAAGGACACAGGTCTGTAATTCAAGTGACAGACAGTCCTGAGTCTGCCATTACCTGCTTAGGTGACCTTGAGCAAGTCACCTCACTTCTCACCTCTGGGCCTCAGTTTCCTCATTGGTAAAACAAGGAAGTCACTAAGACACCTTCAATTCAATAATCCTGGAAGGTCTTCCCTGCTCCAATGTCACTTTCTTTCCTATAGAATCCAAAAGTCCTTTAAACAAACAATTGTGTTTATTTATTTACTTATCGAGTAGTTGACACAGTCACATGGCTCAAAGTCCAGAGGTACAAAAAGGACACGTTTGTCCTCCCTTGTCTTCCAGCCATCCTCTCCAGAGACAATCAATGACAAGTTTCTTCTCTCAGTCTCTCTCTCTCTCTCTTTCTCTCTCTCCCATCTACTTATCTCTAACCCTATTCCACCATTTTGAAACAAAGGATAGCTTAATTGTACATACTTCTGTCCTTTGTCTTCTGTTAACATAATAGCATTTTCGGAGATGGCTCCATGTCAATGCACAGACAGTGCACTTGCTCTTTTTCATGGCATCACAGCATTCCGTTGCATGGATGGTCCATAATCTACTTCACTAACCTCCTAAAAAATGGGCTATTGGGTTGTCTCCAGCCTGTTAAAACAATCTGTTAGTGAATAATTTTGTGGACGTACCATTTTGGATCTCTGTAGACTAAATCCACTTGCTGATGGAATGGTATGTGTGTTTATAATTTAGATAGATCCCTTTGTAGGGATTCTATCCATGTCTGTCACACATACTGGCATTGAGTAAAAGTGCTTGGAAAAGGGCTTTTAAAATGGACTGTTAAACAGCCTCAGACTCTGCAGATGGGGAGATCATTCCACCTTGCTAAGCCTGTTTCCTCTTCCAAAGAAAATTTCCTACTTCGTGATATGTAGTGGCGAGGATCAAATGAGAGAGTATAGGGAAAGTACTCAGCACCTTTTCTGGCACACAGTAGGACCTCTAGAAAGATTAGCCATTCTTCCTCTCCTTGATGTTATTCTCTGCCCTCAGACTGTGGGCTCTGTGGGAACAAGGACCTTGTCTGCCTTGTCCACTGTTATAGCACAGCTCCAGGCTAATGGAAGCTGTCCAATAATTACTTATTGAGTGAATGAGTCCACTTCTCAATGTCACTTCGCTCATCAGGCCCTCCATTGTGACCTAGCTCCTGCCTACTCATTCAATTTCATCTCCTCTCCCTCTCTCCCCTTCTCTTTGGGCTCCAGCCACACTGGCCTTCTCCATGTTCCCCCCTGCCACAGTGCCTTTGCATGTGCTCTTCTCCCTGCTTGCAACAGTGTCTCTACCTTACCTTCACCCATAGCCTCTTCATTTACTTAGTTTACTTTCATTCATTCTTAGATCTTAGGCCAAGTGTCACTTTTTAAAGAAAGCTTCTTTTACCTCCACCCCCTGGTTTAGGTTAGATTAAAATATATCTTACTGGGTTCTGAGCTTTTCATTTGAGCCTTAGAGCAGTTAGGAATAGTATATACCTGAATGTCAATCTTATCCTTGTGACAAAGCCTGCAAGACTCAGGATCAGGTCTGTCCTATTTATCAGTGGATACCCAGGGCCTGGCACAGGGTAGGCACTCAATAACTGTTGCCTTGAGCGAATGAGTGAATGCTAACACCTATTTTACAGATGAAATGAGCCTCTCATCTCCAGCTAAGACAGGGAAAGTCTTGACTTCATGTTCCACCCTCTTTCCGGTGGAAGGAGCAACTCCTGAAAGGTTCTGGTTGGTGAAGAAGGAGGGGAAGGGGTAAAGGGGGGGTGGAGAGAGAGAGAGAGAGAGAGACCGAGACCCTTAATTTTCTCCAATGCACGATTAGGTCATGGGCACACTCAGTCATTCAGTAGACCCCTGGGTACCTGAGGTCCTGGGCACCTGAGGGGAAGCCCATGGAGCCCCTAGCCCCAGTGGGCTCCAAGGCCATGAAAAGCCAAAACAGTGGCAAAAAAAAAAAAAAAAAAAAAAAAAGGTAGCCCAAAAGAAGAACATGACTGATGTCAGAAGAAAAGAAGGACCAGGGGCACCTGGGTGGCTCAGTGGTTGAGCATCTGCCTTTGGCTCAGGTTGTGATCCCAGGGTCCTGGGATCAAGTCCTGCATGTTCTCCCTCTGCCTATGTCTCATGTGAATAAATAAATAAAATCTTTAAAAAGAAGGAGGAGGAGGGGGAGGAAGAAGAGGAGGAGGAGGAAGAGGAAGAGGTCGTCCACCAAAGTATAATTCTCTCTGGAAGGCCTGAGGGGAGAGTGACCTTCCTGAGGATTGAGGACTGGGTGGGATGAAGGTGTCTTCTAGGAGAGGCTTTAAGGGAAGGGGGTAAGCACTCAACAAATGGAGAAGGAAAGCAAAGGATATTCCGGGCAGAGGGCATAGCCTGAGCAAAGGCAGAGAGGTGAGAATGCTGGGATGTGTTGGGAGACTAGGGTTCAAGAATTGTGGAGGAAGATGAGGCAAAGCAAAAGTTAAGCTCACAAGACCAGCACCAGGAAACATGGCTCGAAGGGTCATTGCAGCACTTCTTTTATTTTATTTTATTTATTTATTTATTCATGAGAGACACAGAGAGAAAGGCAGAGACACAGGCAGAGGGAGAAGCAGGCTTCCTATGGGGGAGCCCAATGTGGGACTCGATCCCAGGATCCCAGGATCATGACCTGAGCCAAAGGCAGACGCTAAACTGCTAAGATACCCAAGCATCCCTGTAGGACTTCTGATAAGATGAAAAACAACTGGATACCTGGGTTGCTCAAGTGGGTTTGGCTCAGGTCGTGATCCTGGGGTCCTGGATTTGAGTCCCACGTCAGGCTCCCTACAGGGACCCTGCTTCTCCCCCTGCCTGTGTGTCTGCCTCTCTCTGTGTGTCTCTCATGAATAAATAAAATCTTAAGAAAAAAAAGATGGAAAACAACTGAAATGTCTTCCCACAAGAGAACTGTTTAGTAAATATGATGCCACTGCATGGACAAGCCATACACAGGTGGATAATGCCTCATGTTGGTGAGGACGTGCATTACCAGTAGGGGTATAAATGAGCGCAGCCATTCTGGAGAGGAGCATGGCAGTATTTAGAGGGGAAAGAAGCACATTCATGCCTTATGACAAAGCAATAGCGTGCTAGGGCAATCAGGGTGGCTCTGTGTGTATCGATGGGGAGAAAAAAATGGAACTCAAGCATCCACAACCAAGGGAAAGGACAAGTGAAATGTCAGGGGAAGCAGCTCGGGTTCTCTGGAGCTTCCAGGAGGCAGGAACTAGAGATACACAGAGTAGATGGATAGAGCTGGAAATATCAGATGAAGGGGGAAAAAAAGGAGCAGGAAATGAACATGACTTATAGCACAATAATATTTATCTGGATTTAAAATACTTATCCAGTTTATCAGTATCTATTAAAATTGGACATAGCTAGCAATTCTGCTCCTAGATACACACACAACAGAAATGCATGCGTGTGTGTGTACCTAAAGACGAACAACCGGTCACATCTGCACTTTGTAACAGCCCCATGCTGGAAACCACCATATGTCCACTGATAGCAGCAGAATG